>NW_024609912.1:0-600000 GCF_016920785.2 Ixodes scapularis
GGTTCGTATAAAGCATGGCGAGGGAGTAGCTTTGCACGAAACATATGAAACACGGGCAGCCCAGTGGCTTGCGGTCGTGTCACACACAGTAACGTAGGTAGTCAAACGCTGCCCGCGCGACTTCCAGTCCTTCCGCAACATGGGGGCAGTTGCGCTTTCAAATTTCGCTCACAATGTGAGAACGGCAGGGGAAAAGCTTCAGTTGCCCCGCCCCTTTCCAGCGCAAGCTTCCCACCTTCGACAACATTGGCGTTTGCCAAATCAAGGAAGGCGGAAGGCGTAGAGCGCGTGTTAGAGGCCGGGCGTTCAAGACGCGCCCCTGCCCTTCTCATTCTGTCAGTGGCTATGGCGGTTAAACCGAAACTCGAGTCGGCGCGCCAGGAGCCTCGAAACTTCGGAAGGGCCAGGACGGCCAGGACTGCCTTTCGGCCAGCGCGTGGGAGGAACCCTCGATGACAGCCGATCACGTGGATGGACGGTACCGGCATAGCCTTGTTTGCATGGTGAAATACGAGCGATGCTGCCTTATCCGATACGCGACAAGCGATCAGTGTGCCTGCGCGCACGAACTGACCCGACCGTCCCCCCGCAACCGAGTGCTAGAGTCGAGAAAAGCCGCAACGGGAAGGAACGCCCGGGCAGCCGTGGCCCACATACCAGGGGGGCTATGTTGCGCTTTTTGCACTCCCAGGAGACTAGGGAGAGGGAAGTGACGTCAACGACACAGCAAATGCAGATTGGGTGTTGATTTCGTTTTCTTCTGTCAACATCCAATCTGCGTTTGCTGTGTCGTTGACGTCACTTCCCTCTTCCAAGTCTCCTGGGAGTGCAAAAAAGCGCAACATAGCCCTCCAGTGGTAGCAAGCGCCTGGGCTGGCGTCGATGAGTTCCAGGCTGTAGTTGGTGGCCACCTCTTGACGATACGGCAGCAAGACGCGCGGGACGTTGAGTCTGGCTCCGTCAGCTCCGTCGCACAAGAGGAGAAATAACCAAAGCAGGAGGAGCGACACCTTTAGCGCCATGTTTTGAATGCACCGCCGAAACGACGGAAAGTTGTTTATATACGATTCCTGAATGCATAGATGGATGGATGGATATATTTTACTCAGACCCGTATATGTACCTCTCAATGTTACTGGCTATACCCTTAGTAGCGGGGCGGTAGCTTGCGTCACCTAGCTTAAGTCTAAAAAAGACAAACATTTGATTCTTTCTCGCCTTTTTAAAGCCAAAATTTTCTCCCCCAAGCTTAGAATGTTTAAATGTGAAAACTATACTCGCTCCACACTGCAAAGAAAGTGAGGCTATAAAACCCCCTTGCCATGGGATAGAGAGTTCGTTTCACACGCACTGGCACCGTTCGAGTTCTTTCCCAGAATGCATCGCACTCGCAGAGTGTTCAGCGAGGTAGAGTGTTGCACGGAGAACTGGACTCAAACGAACTCGCCAAATGCACCGAGTGCAGAAGACTGATGCTGCCGCAAACTATGTTGTAGAAGAAGTACCGACCTCAAACCGAAACTAGCACTGAAGTTTGCCCCTCAAACGTGGCGCCATCTGGTGCACAACTTTTGAAACGATGGGAAGTGCGTTTCATTATTTGTGCCGCATAGTGTGCAGTACAGCTCAAACAAATGAATGCTTTTTTATTTATTTTACAGTCTGCTATTAAAGGTACGCCGGGGCACCTTGTGCCCACACCCGAGAAACCTCGTGAACCAAATTTTTTGAACCCGAGGAGTGACCAAAGAAGCGAAGTCACACTTCCATGACCTCGCTTTTCTATTGTGCTTATGCCTTATGCCACGCTAAAACGCGCACATAAAGGTTAGGCGCAATGTCTCTTCATTACTGATGCATAGGTTTTTTGGGGTTCAGGGTAATATTTCAAGTGAATTGAAAGGAAAATTAAATTATTTACATCATTGTGCATCGTAAATGTATTTGAAATGGAGGATTTGATCAGGGTGTACGAAAGGGAAACTGGAGCAAGACAGTAATATACAAATTATTGAATCGCAAATTTTTAAAAATATGTTTATGGGACGGGAGTTGGACCTTTTGGACAAGTACAAGACAGATGACCAATTTAGAAAGCTGTGCGGAAGTTTAGATAGGCTGGCGCTCCTTCCATCAGAACTTGTATCCGAAGAACTAACCTATATCAGTGAGAAGTCTACCGGTGACATCGGCGACTTGCTGAACTACAGGGGGAAACAAGGTGACGGCAGACTCTTTAAATCGACTGCAAAATTCGGTTTCTTAACCTATCACGCTACGACTTTGTGCAGCATTGCCCACAGATGGTGCATTTTTTTTTGTAAAATTTGCAAAGAGCGAACTTACCTGAGGAAAAAGTAAAGAAAGAAAAAGGCTTAGCTCCTATGGAAACGCAGCGACGCCACCGGTGTTCAAACAACACGGCGCCGTTTCGCACGGGAGACAAGAGATGGCGCAAGCGGTCGCGACGCCAACTGCCGCCAACGAACGAGCAGACGACGCCGAGAGCTGGCCCATTAGCAGACAAGGAACTGCAGTTCCTTGTTGTTACTGCGCCTGTTTTTGTTTCTGCGACTGTAGCCGCCTGCGGAACGTGCGCCGCTTTTGAGTCGAAAAGATTGTCTGCTAAAGATGCTGACTCTCGGTGCCGTATGCTCGCTCGTTGGCAGCGTTCGTTGCCAACGAACGCTGCCAACGCACGCATCCCTGCCCTGCCCCCTGCCCCCTGCCCCTGCCCCCCCCCCCCCCCCCCCCCCCCCCCCCCCCCCGGTTCCGGAGCCGCTGTCACAGCGGGCTCCGTGGTCTTTCGCTCGGATCGTTACGCTGCAAGGGTTCGCTTCGGCGCGAGGAAAAGCGCGCTAGAGCACGCGAGAAACATCCGTCGAGGCGAAGGGTGTACTTACATGTTCGCCGGGTTTTCGGCGTCGCACGAACTCCAGAGATGACGCACTCCGTTGTCAATAAAAGGTTAAAAAAAACCGTTAAAATAAAAAATAAATAATTAATAAAAGGTTAAAACAGCGCAAAAGACAACGGACAGGGTAAAGAAGGACACAGTCAGAGCGCTGACTCGCAACTAAATTTTTAGTTGCGAGTCAGCGCTCTGTCTGTGTCCTTCTTTACCCTGTCCGTTGACTTCTGCGGTACGGACAGGGTAAAGAAGGACACAGACAGAGCGCTGACTCGCAACTAAAAAATTAGTTGCGAGTCAGCGCTCTGTCTGTGCCCTTCTTTACCCTGTCCGTTGACTTCTGCGGCAACCCCCGGTCACAGTCCCAGTTTCGCGGCGCTGACATTAGCGTCGCCACCATCAGCGGCGCTGTGCATAGCGTCGCCACCGGCAGCAGCGCTTAGGTGGTGGGGGGCTCTCATTAATACAAAAATACAATATAAAACTTTGTCCGCTAACAGTAATTTCAACAAAACGTCTTCACCGCACCATGAAAATAAAATGCAATTTATTTTATATATTTCTTTCTGTTCGTTCTGTTTTCGGTCTAAAACCAAAACTCTAAACCGACCCGCTGGCCTCGCCGGTGCCCTGGAAGGCGCCGCGGCGCGTATTTCCAAAACCTGGCCATTCCAGATCTGCTGCGGAGCGGCGTGCTGCGATTGGCCAGATTACTGCCGGACAAAATATTGACGGCGACGCACATACGACGCCGGTCGCCGGCAGGAGCGTCTGCTACACTCCGGCGGATACTTTGGTGCCGTGGCCCGTGGTGACTTAGTGGACGCGTTGTTTCATCTGCCAGTGCATATCCATTGAGTTATTCCGCATATTACGCGCATAAAAGTCGGTAGCAGAAGTTTCGAGCATGCCGATGTCCACAGTTCGACTGCTCCAACCTCGGCGATTCTCTACCCAAGCTCGAATGAAGTAGGCCTCGCTGCTTTGTTCCGTAATTGAAACCGTGTACACGTGGAGTGCTTGCAGTGCTAATGCGCAGTGCTTTTCAACCGTAATTCAAGAAGCGAGAACGATAGCCCTGCACAGCGTGTGTGGCTGGTGTCAACGTTTTCCGTGTGGCTCTTATCAAAGTAAGCCTTGTCGCCTTCCTACGCGCCCGCGTAGCGCCCGCAATGCTGTCAATCGTACTGCTCAATTAATTCGCCGTTTTTCTTGCTCTGAAACGCTATGCAGATTTTATATCCACTTCAATGCTTCACAGCTGAATGAACACTTGTTTGTCGCTGAACAAGATTGCCACGAACGGATTTACTTCCGCGGTTTTACGCCCCGCAAGTGTTTACTTTTTCTGCCGTATTTTCACGTTTTATTGCACAGACTGCTTTGATTTGTACCAGTTTTAGGCGATTTGGCGCATACCAAGTTTCGTGAAATTAAAAGGACGCGAATTGGTTTCAAGCTGTTTGTTTCTTACGCCTATCATGATTTCACGTCGTGTTATTTTGATCAGCACTGGAGGTGAGCAGAGAATAAAAACCCATACAGAACTCGATTTCAATAGATGGGGGCCTTTTCCTGGTGGCTTTTTGTTCACTGTTCCCTTCTCTGCACTTGATACATAGGTATGTCACCTGCCCTTTCAGCCTGTGGAGGTCTATGGGAATTAGAACGGAAGCATTAAAGCCATCTTCAGAATTACTTGTGCCTTAAATCCTGTTACCCACGGGACATTCTTGTGTGAATCCAAAGTCCATGCTATTGAGAGCTTCTCCATGGTAGTGATAGACTCCAGCTACAATCTAGTTTTGTCATCTTTATTTCGGTCCCATCAATTTCCAGCTGCTGATGTCATCACTGTGTAATGCTGAAGTTCTAAAGGTCCCATAAATTACAGGCAGATCCAGACAATCCAGGACACTGAGCACAACGAATGCAATGCTGCTGGTTCTTACGACCAGCGACTTATACGCACACACCCCTAACATGCCCCAGGCCGAGTCCCTAATAGCCGCGTCCCACTAGAGCGACAAACGACAGCAACAGACGACAATGAGCGACATACAACACTGACAAACAGCCTGTTTGTCGGAGTCCGCTGTCCTACCTGGCAGACACGGAGCAGAACACGGGGACAAGGAAACTTCTTTCCTAGTGGGACTAGAGTTGTCAACAGCACTTCAAAATAGACAAACAGAGTATGGCGACGCGGTTTTCTTGTTTTGCTTTTTGGGCGTCAAACGCGCCGACAAACACTGTGAAAGTGGAGACGATGACTTTATTCCTTGTTTAAAGGGATACTACTACGAAATTTCGGCGCTCATTTTTTGGTCTATATGTGTTCAAAAAAGCACCGCCAAATCGAACATACCAATATCGTGTTAAAAAAGTCATGAAAAGGAATTTTAAGACGAATTAAACGATTAGCAAAGAGCACCTGGTGGATGTCGCTAACGCCTCGCTTGTAATGCCCGTCTAGCAACCTTGGCAGCTAGTGGCGGAGGTTGTCTCGCCTCCGGCCACGACGAGAAGAGGGGCAGGGGGAACTCCCCTCTTCCCGAGAATGCCTTTTGTGTGTCACAGAAGTCGCTATTGTCCCCCTACAAGATTATAGAAGATTAACCTGTCACTCAAAATTTGTACAAAAGCAGCCGCTTCGGTGGCTGGAACAAGCTGGAACAACTAGGCCATCATCTCGACGGCAGCCTCGCCGTAGCTTTGCTCGTCTTGAGACGACCTACGTCACGATTGCGTTGGATGTCACATGGTCTCCGCTGGGCCTTCTCCGAGCGCTTGCCAGAGTGGGCCGTTTATAACGAAAAATACAGCCACCAGGCTCAAAATACAAACGTGCGATTGTCATTTACGGATATTGTGGATCATATTCAACCTATTTTTAAACACGACGGGAATATTTCAAATTTCGTTGAAGTATCCCTTTAAAGCTTCCGCTTGCCTTCATTTGCCGTTGGCGACTTTCCGAAAACAGTCGTGACAATCGACACCCAACTTTTTCCGAACTAGAATTCCTGAATCGTTCCTTTTTTTGGGTCGTTCGAAGCATTCCAGGTGCGCGCCACGGAATTTCACGGGAATTTCATTGTCCCCCATAAAACGCCTCCAAGGGAAGGCGTTTTATGAGGGACAATACGGGGGTAGTTTTATTAGGGACAATCACAGAACGGATGACAAGTCTCTCGTTTTGCCGGAATGGCTTGCCGCAGAACTGATGGAACGTCGTGTCCTATACTTCGTGGTGAGCGGTCTTACTTTGGTCAGTCCTCGCACATGGGTGTATCCATCCTGATGCAGGGGTGTAGACTTCGGCATCTTGAAGCACCAACTCGCGCACCAGGTTTTCGCGAGCAAAACCAGCCACAGCAAATTCCCTTTTGCAACACGACATCTAGCAAGCAAGCCGTGCCCGCGACCACTACGAGCAATCCAGGAATCGAAACTGCGGGAGCAGGAACGATCAGTGGCCGCCAAGGACTGAGTCACGGCAGGAATGGGAGGGTGGGAAGACAGCAACTGAAGGCAGAAGTGGGTAAGAAAATTAAGTTTGTCTCCGAGAGATGTTCCTCGGTGGGACTGCTTGCTGCGCTTCAAGTTGAACAACAGACAACAACTCGTCCGTCGTTGATGGTTTGTCGGCGCTTGTAGCAGATGTTGGTCGTTGCAGTGGAACAGCATCAGCGACACAAAACTTTGTGCTGTCGCCGGACGAAAATCGGCGTTTGTCGATCTAGTAGGACAACGCTATAAGAATTTTCTACTCAAAGTACACAAATCTATGCTATACATCCCTCGCGAGGCCTTTCCCAGAATTAGCAACACCTTCCCAGATAGACAATCATGGATGAACCCCTGGCCTCAATCCTGGCAGTGTTACAGCAGAGGAACGCGGGCACCGCAGATGCCTGTTCTGCTGTGGCTCACTAGCATGTCAGTCGAGGGAGACTCAAAGAACTCCAAGTTGGGACGTTAGCACAAAAGCAACATTTTCCCCCTCTGCTTGAACTTCTAGAGCGAGCCACACCGGGATCGAGACAATCAGCACAAGTACATGGTGGCTCCTATGACACATCTTGTAACGCCTTCATCTCAATCGCCATTCTGCAGCAGTTCTTTTAGGCACAGTCTTCAGAAGGTAATCAAATGAGCATGCACAAGCTACGTCAGAGTTCCAGGTGCAGTTCGGGGTCTTGCATCCGAGAAATATTTCTCGACAGTCACCACATATGTTGATGAACACCAGTGTTGCAGGCAATCATCTGCCAAGAAGCCACACTTGATCATGCAGACGCTTGCTTCCCAGAGGTCGATTGCATAGAACTCTATGGAGCAGCCCGATCCTGCCCATCAACCAGGCCTTTGGCACGTTCCCTCTGTCTAGCATTGCAGATGCTTGAAGTAGACTGTAGACTGCCTGCCTGATGGGGAAAGGAAGACCAAGCAGTCAATCCAAGCCACTCTTGAACCAATGTGCAGAAAAGGAAAAATTCAAACATGGAGATATGAAACATGCTGTATGCACGACAGATTGTAGGTCGCTATGCTTGTTCTGGGAGCGTCCCAATCAATCCATTGAATGGGAGTGGGGCACTCGCCTTAGTAAAGGGCCCCTGAGAAGACAATCTAGTTTAACAATCTAGTTGAAACACACATGTCAAAAAAAAAAAATTTATGTGAAAAAAATATTTTTTAGAGCAATATTGACGGCGCGAGACGCAATTTAGTCGGCAGTCACGTCCGATTTAGTCGGCAGTCGCGTCCTTACCACTTGTTTTCTCTCTTGGCATTTCAGAAGCGTGGAGGGGAGGTCGATCGCCTTCGCCTTTACGATCGAGATGGTCATCTTGGAATGACCCGTGACGTCACGGACTTCGCAAACAATTTCAATTAAATCTCTCCCAATCAATATTGCTCGGTAAAATTTCTTTTTTAACACATGTGTCCCAACCAGACTGCTTAAAAAAAACATTTTCTTTTTCTTTTCAGGGGTCTTTTAAGTTAGCCACAAAGTTACTTCCCAACCAGCAAGTTATCCCTTAAAGTCCTGCTGCATGCTACCTAAGGAACAAAGTTTAAGATGGGAAATTTGGATCGGAATGTGCAAGAATGCCTTCCAAGGGGAAAAGCATTGACGTGCATGCTCCGCCAAAGCTACATTTCACCAAAATGTAATGAATTTATGCCTACACTACACCATAAGGGAGTTTTCGTTTGTATCTACCGAAACTAATAGTTCAGGCGTCGCAGTACTGCCAGATTGTTCCAGCAACATTGTGTGAATCGCTTAGAACTTCCGGTTATTGCTTAGAATAATGTGTGATTTGATTTGATTTACACACCGAACATGACTCAGTTCTCGGATGTTTCGTGATATCTCTCATTGTACGTGGTATGTTCGGGCAGTCTAATTATCTCCGTTGAGTGCGCTTCTCACACCACACACTGGTGCACTGCCGAGAAGCTACACCCGTGGAGTAGGCATTGCAGTTCTGCTTATGTCGCTTTGCCACAGGGCAGCCATGTCTTAAAGGGGCACTAAAGTGCTTTTTGAGATCCTCGTTTTATTGTTATAACTCAATCTACGAGCACTAACCATCCTTAAAAAGCAAAAATTACATTCATCTGCGGCCGATTTCCATACTAAAAAAATCAATCAAAATTCTCGACACTTCGCGTCAGCGCAGAATGGCAGATGGCGCTACCGAACCTTCGTGAATATGGTCAAACAACGGACGGCACGTGTCGGCTACTCGCGAGCGATGGAGTCCACCGTGGACAAGCTGCCGACCAGTCGTGCTCGTCCACGCAGGAACCCATCGCTCGCGAGTGGCTGACACGCACTGTCCGTCGTTCGACCATATTCAGCAAGGTTCGGTAGCGCCATCTGTTATTCTCTGACGATGGTAAGTGTCTGGAACTTCGATCACTTTTTTAAGATACGAATTTGCAGCAAATGAATGTAATTTCTGGTTTTTTAGGATGATTAGTGCTCGCAGATTGAGGTATGACCATAGAACGAGACTTTCAAAACACACTTTAGTGCCCCATTAAAGGGATACCGAACTGAAATTCGGATTACGCAAAATAAGGATGCATGAGCGTTGAACAAAACGCTAGGAACTCCAAGACATGACTTGTACATTAGTATCTCAAACAGATGGCCGCTCTTTTGAAAAAAAAGTGCGGCCATCTGTGACGGTCTTTGACGTTGTTGTCCTCCGGCAGAATTGCAGAATGAGGGGAAGCAGCCTCGCTTCTCTCCTTCTCGCTTCAGTTCACTAGCTTGAAGGGACGTAGCGAGAAGGAGAGGGAACGGGAATCGTGACGTGACTTGTCTCGTCGGCCGTGTTCACTCGCACACTTCTTTTCCAAAAATACAGAGATCCGTTAGAGATATCGCTGTATGAGTGTTGTTTTGGGGTTTTGCAGCGTCCCGCCTATCCGTTTACCCTTGTTTTGTGAGCTCGAAATTTCTGTTCACTATCCCTTTAAGGGTAAAAGCACTATTCCAGGGTGAAAGGTGGACAACAAAGCATGAATTAGAAAAATATATATATATGTGAAAGAAAAGGAAACTTGGTGAATGCTGATGTGATATTTACCTTGCAGTAAACTTTGCTAAATAAAAATCTGGTTAGTCTATATGATAGACTTTGACACCTTGAAAATATTACACACAATTCCTTTATGTGGTTAGCATACTTATTTAATGATGCTTGCTTATCCAAGGTGCTCATCAGTGAGTAAATAATACAATCGTCCCCAGAGTCCGACCTGTATTTCTGGGGGCGTGCTGTGTAGTACGTCATTTATATATGTCAAGACTGACCCTAAAGCAGAACTGTGAGCTACAGCTGAATAAGCTGGCAGAGGGTTTGCAACATTACCGCTGCTTTCCACACTTTGGCTTGAATTTGTTAGGTGGGAATCAATCCAGTTAGTTACTGCTGGTTCCATCCCAAATGTTTTGATTCTGGCCACAGGTCTCCAATGTGGCACTCAATAAGAGGCCAGATATGAGCCTACATATCATATAAACCTGCTCTGTGTCATTTAGTGCTAATGCAATGAGCTGTTTCCTATGCTCTGTTCACCACCAAGTTGACAGTGCGATGGGAGCAACACATTCACTGGACCTATCGACCGCCTTCCTCTCGTCACCGGACCCTGCTCCTGGCGCATGGATGTAGGCGGGGATGTCTGATCAGATGGCAAATGATGGGCGTACAACTGGTCCAGCAAGCACGTAGCTTCCAATGCACCATCAGCTTAGGGGTGAGCGGAGTATACCAGTTGTGCGACGGTACATAGGCCAGGTCAGGAAATGAGATACATTTAATTCTCTCATGAGCTACAAACAACGGAACTAAATAGCCATAAAACCTTTATCCAAGACGACACATACGTAGCACCCGAAACGAAGGTGTGGGATGGCGATAGGTGATACCATCAAATGACAAAGCAGTACAACATCATGCTTGTGTTTAATATCTGTTAAAGTGCGTGGCGGTTCTGCAATAACCCGCACATTAAATTGAGAAAACTAATTCGCAACTAGCATGGTTTTGTAGAAATCAAATATTGTTTGGAATTTTTGTGTGACGCTTCATGTCCCCAGTATTTCGGTTCATCAAAATTGAGTGCTGAAAAAACATTAATTCAAGGCTTTTACAGTACCTCTATCCTCATTCCATTTCATTGAATGGCAGTGACAGCACCATAGGAATTGAACAAAGAGTGAAACCTGCCACCTTGTTGACAAACCTACCTGCTGAAGGTGGCCACGAGATTCCCTTGTCACCACTTGGTCACTTGAATAAGCCAATAACTATTGTATCTAGAGGTACTGTGGCAGCAATGTTGTAGCTGTGATGCTCATCGGGCCAGGTCTCTTTCAGATGTGCATGTTCCCGTCGAAGAGTAGCCCATCGCCATGGCAGCTGGTATTGACAAGAGTATAAATACATTAGTCGAAAAATTGAACAGTCAGACAAGCTAGTCTACATGCCACACAATTCTACACATGGAGACTAAAAAAAAAAAAGAAAGCAATGGGACATTGTCTTTACAGGGCTTTGCATCTCAACTCTCTTCCCTAGCCCTGCGTTGACCAAGACGTTATGTGTGCATAGTTGCAAGTTCAGACAAAATGGGACAATCTACCTACGTCGATCTCTATAGTTTGCATTGCAAAAGCAAACCATGTTTTTTTATGTCGGCAGTGACAAGGTATAACACACGCATTACAACCATAATCTGATTTTCTTTATCTTTTTTTAGAAAATAACAATTCTGTAAAGCAAACCCACGTTACAGCCTGTACCATGTCTAAGTGAGGTGACTTAAATCCTGGTTGCTCTCCTGAATATCTATAATAAAGCACTATACACCTAGCTGTGCTAGAGCATTTCTTTTTCAGAGGCTACCCAGCAGCACAAAGCAAGTAAGGGACAGAACTTCCTTCAGTTGTCTAAGACCGGAGAATGAACCTCTCGCAGGGGTGAATGTGCACGAAAAACACCATTTAGAAATGTATAACAATGAGTGCGGGCCGGATGTAGGTAATACGACAGATGTATAATTTATGGCGCCATTGAGCGTATGTACAGTCAGCACGGAATGAAACCCGAACGCCGCAGCGCGTGGCCATCGTCACAGGCTGCTCCACCTGGAGGGCTCCTGAGAACTAATGAAAATGCACCGGGGTGCCAGGGTGCGTGTCCTACTAAGCTGTGCTCGACCCTCGACCACCGGCGAAACGCGGAAGTCCCAGATATGTCGCGCGAGAGTCGAGCACACCTTAGTAGGACCTGCACTTTCGCTCCAAAGCACATTTTCATTAGTTCTCAGGGGCCCTCCAGTGGAGCAGCCTGTGACGATGGTTTCATTCTGTGCTGACTGTACAATGTCTAGACATGCGAATTTGCTGTCCAGGCAAACGTGTTCCCCACTGCTTTATTCTGAGCGACGATTGCTACTCAATAACGTCACTGCAGCGTGGTGGTTTCAGACGGTGCTGTGTCATTAGCTATTTTCAGACGTTGGATACTTAGCAGCAGACGGAAAAACTACTGTCGCAACTTCTACATCCATTTAGCCCAACTACCTGACTAGATAAAATCATAACTAGGGATGTCGCAAACCTGCCGAGATTGCAGGAGTTAAGGTTTGAATTTGAAAAGGTTGCGAATTTCAAACCCTGCTGTGTTTCGAATTTGAAAAGTTTGATAATGTAAAGTTTCTGAAAGTTCAAGTTTGAAGATTTCAACTCTCTTTACAGATTGAGTATGAAAAGTTTGAAAATTTCGAATTTCTTTGCTATTCATGTTCGAAGAATTCAAATTTAGGTTTTTGAATCTCAAGGTACAAGATCAAATACCACAATTTAAAATAAAGTCTTTAAGGGCTCATCTGGAAAAAACTTGAAAGTGCTACAAAGTTGACTAAAAACGCTGCACATTTTATTTTGTGCCATAAACACTACTTTCTTCTCGGTACCGGGTTCTTAGGATACTTCTCGTTATTTACTATGATTAATGAAACAAGCCTTGAGTTGGTTGGACGGTTCAACGACAAGACTTGAGGCGGTCTGGTATGCATCAGGTATTGCTACCTCTTCGTAAACTGGAAGCAATGCGATTAAATACCCCTAAATGAGATGCTGGCATGAGACAATGAAATATACAAGTTGATGCGTGCAGACAAAGTCGCCAAGGCAAGACATCTTGCTTTACGAAAGTTTGTAGTTGCTCTGGGCGTTTATTTCCAGTGGAATGGCCCGTGGGGCAGAGAAAACACTGCACGCAGGTACAGCACCCGACAGAGCTCAAGGTCAAGAAGCATGCAACCAGACAAGCTCATAAGGTCCCCCGGCCCCCCAAGATACACCTGATCAGGTAATGACCGGTCATGCATCAGGCTCACTACACTACCGGTTTCTTTGGCATTTCAGTGGCTCCAAGGCAAGGCACCGGCCTACAAACCCCAGGTGGCAGGTTTTAATCCCGGCCCAGGTGCCCGCAATTTGACAAAGGCTTATTGCCGAGAAGGTCATGCAATCAAGCTTTCTGTTGCACGTCAAATGATCCCCAGGTGTTCCAAATTAATCCTCAGTCGTATGCTGAGGTGTTCTGAATGCCCGTCGTCTGCTTGGCTTGTAAAACCCTCAGATTTGATTTTGCATAGCTGGTTCTTCGTGCTTTCCTTCTTAGAAAAATAAGAAAACAAGTGGAGATATTAGTCGCTTTTAAAATACAACTGGATAATGACGATAATGGATCAAGTGCCTATCCAGTGTTGCCTCTCACGAATCGGTGTCACTTTCAGTGCACGCCTTTCCCCAACCAGCCACAACACGAGGAGATTGGGCAACTTGCATTCAAACACAGCCAGGGTTATGAACAACCATGAATGAAGAAAGAATAAAACAATTAAAACAGGGACAACACAGCCACATCTTTCAACTAGCAACAGACGAGTAAACTTTCCACAGCGAGCAGCCAACTATACCCAGGAGGGAAAGGGGGGAGAAGGGGAGATAAAAAACGCAAAGTGCAAATCAGAGAGGTGGGTTTATCTCAAATTTTAGAAATTCAACCTCACTTTTCATCAGCAGGAAGGAAGGGTTTGACACGTTTTTACAGCAGCAGGGAGATCATAGAGTCATTCGCCATGAACACAGCAAAAAACAATGTGTCAAACCCTTCCCTCCTGCCGACAAAAACTGAGGTTGAATTTCTAAAATCCGAGATAAACCCACCTCTCTGATTTTCACTTCGCGTTTTTTATCTCCCCTTCTCCCCACTTCCCCTCCTGGGTATAGTCGGCTGCTCGCTGTGGAAAGTTTACTCGTCTGTTGCTTGTTGAAAGATGTGGTTGTGTTGTCCCTGTTTTAATTGTTTTATTTGTTCTTCATCCATGACATGAACCAACACGCTCTTCTCCTAAGCAAGCTTATGAACAACGCACCAGTAATGTGCCTTCATCGGATTTCAAACCTGCAGACAAGGGACCTAAAGTTTACTTTGGGGCAACCTACGCAGTTTTACACGGTACGACTTTCAGGTACGAGGCCAGCCGCCACTACAAGCGAGTCGTTGGTAGCACCACCACATCTTTGTATTAATAATATTTAAGACCTTATACGATTAAACTTTCTTCACACTTTGTCAAATTTCTGTTCAAAAGTTCGAAATTCGTCAAAATTCTGTATGTTTCACTTTGAACAATTTTTCCCCTTGAAGTGGAAACCTCAAAGATTATTTTTCGGTTTCATTCCAATATGAAGAAAATTATTATGTTTCGGTGTGATTCCGGTCTGCACACGATTAAGTTTTTTTCTGATGTTTGGTTTTCTTTTCCATTCAATGCCCTGGTGCCCAACAGCTCATTACTCCTCAAAACCTTAATCCCCCCCTTTTTTTTTCCTTTACGAAGAGTTGTGTTATCATTCCATGTGACTGCAGAAAACAGAGTGAGGGAAGCCCTGAGCGACAGTCTCGAGATTACGAGTCACAAATATTCTTTTTAATGTTGGGACCTTCTTTGTCGTGTTTCTGTGAACTCCGGAAAAACGTAAACACCCTGGTGCTTTACGATTCGAAATACGATAACATAATCAATGGCTTAAAAGAAACAATATTTATGTCATCTTCAATGTTATCGTCTTTTGAATTGTAGAATATAAACTCTTTGTCACTGGCCCGTCAGGTGTACTAATTTCAGGGAATTAGGTGCCAAATGTAAGAAAATAAGAAGCACAACCGTGCTTGCAACGTTACATCGCGCAAAAGGTCTCCATACCAACACAAGTCTTTAGTAGAGTTGATAAATACAACGTCGTTCGTGTGCTAAGCTTCTACACTCCGCATATTACAACTCGTTCAATTTTGTCTTTCGGCACCGTCGAACAATTCTATTCGATCCGAACGTTTCATTCCCCTGTGTAGCTTCCATTATTTCCTTTTTTTAAGGCCGCTTAAGATGATGAAAACGCCCTGTGATCCATGCTTTAAGGAATATCTTCTGATACATGCACAAGAAATCTTCATGAATCGTGAATACATACCGTTGTGTTGCAGCGGGCGACTGCTCAGATTCAAATCACTTCACTCCCAAATGTATTTTCAGCTCTAATTAAATAGAAGGGCACGCTACAGTTTTATTTATAGCATGTCGACTTTTCAGAAATCTCGTGTCGAATTATAGTGGTGTACGAGCTTACAACTAAATACAGTAACGTAGAATGCCGTTAACTTGACCACTGCAGCTTCAGCAGCCTCAACTGGTCGCAGCCATTTTGCTTGTTGTCGATTTCGTTTCTGTTCGTTCGTAGTCGTTAGGTTCGTTAACATTACGTTAACGTATTAAAGCATTAAATATATTACGATAAATGATAAATAACAATTTTAGTTAAATGTTTTGTTTTGGTTTACTTATAACGAACATAATAAACAACCAAAGTTGATGTGCGAAACTTTCTGCATCATAAATCTCAAACAATAGAATAACTGTCATGGCTGCGCCCATCGTCTGTCTGGCTACACCACGACGGAAGAAGCATTTCGTTTCTTCCACCGTGGGCTACACCAAGGAGGGCTACGTGAACCTACGTCGCCTGCGGACTGCGTCCCTTGGCAAGTCTGCTCCTATTGCTTATTAAGTGACGCTATGCTCCGATATATGTGAAACATTTTTATGTAACCTTTGGGTACGAGCATCAAGTCTGATTTTAGCCATATAATGAGTACAGAAACAATCGTGGTGCGCATTTCGCATGCCGATCAAAAACAAATACCCAAATAGCAGGCTGCCAGCCTTAATATGATTAAACTTCAGAATTTGTTGCGGAGTTTCTAACGGGCAGAAAGAGATCGGTATAGCCCCGTTTGATTTCATGTTGCTGAAGGCAGATTTCGAGGCAGTGACACATTTTAATTCTAATTTCTTTGCACAAGAGATTGGTGCGTACACGACAACGCGCAAGGCTAGGCAGAAAGGTTGCAACCCTTACGCATGTGTGACTGCTAGCCGGCCACCGTGTACGCTCGAGCCAGTACATGGATCATATTAAATTTTCCAGGATAGAAGAATACACATAATTAATCAGGTGGCATGTACGATGACACTAGTATCTCAGACCAAATTACTTGAAAACATGCTTATCCAGGTGTCAGTTTTGTTATCAGTGCCTAACCCACGTTTGCAGGTCTCGTATCTGTGTCTGCAGACTTTGTATACATGCCTTGCTGGGACTGGACATTTCATTGAACTCCGTTTTGTTGAACGCCGTTTCATCGAAGCCGTTTCATTGAACGGCGTTTCATCGAAGCCGTTTCATCGACCGCCGTTTTATCGAACGCCGTCTTATCCAACGCCATGGTGGCGGTCTTGCTTCCTGAAGCTGGTCGGAGGTGCCCATTTCAGGTTCTGGAAGTTTTTGACTTGCATCGCCACAGAACATCAACTGACGGAAGACAAGCTGGAGGCGATGCTGAGTTCCCAAAAGCCTCCTCGCCAGAAGATGGCCATAGCGGCAAGGGATGAGAAGGTCCGCCTTTTTTATGAGAACTGACGGACCATGGCTGTGGGGAACTTTTAGAGAGCAATCGCTCATCATTTGAAACGGTGAATGGCTGTCGCACGAACACATGAACCCCCGAAAGTTTTCAAATAAGATTTGATGTGACATACTTACTTTTGACTCGACTGAGTCTTAAAACTAAAAAAAAAAAACAATGTTTCATTGTAGTTTCATAAATATAGCACCTCAGCTTTAGCAACTGCAAGCTTCGGGCAGTAAAAAAGCATCAATACAAAGACATGAGAGGCTAGGAGGCTTACATGGCTAAAGTTGTTGCGCCTCCGGAAAACCTAAGTCGCCTTCTGGCCTCCATGAGTTGGAGTGCGCTCTTACCGGGAGTGTGACTTTTTATTTATTTGTTACAATACCCTCAAGGCCCATCGGGTAATACAGAAAGGGTGAACAGATAAGCACAATCTTCAAAACAAACATAAAGATCGGTACAAATATCCTCATGGGTTACTTGCCATAAAATAAATTGTAACAGCTACAAGTTTGGACATTAAAAACCCTGACGATGAAATGGGTGAATGAGACGAAAATGCACTCGATCCGTGCATAAAAGAACATCTTTCACACTTTTTATTTAAAAGACATTCAATGAAACTCCCATCAGCGATTCAATGAAACGTCCATTTTTTCGATGAAACAGCGTTTGACGAAACGGCGTTCGATGAAACAGTGTTCGATGAAATGTCCGGGAACCATGCCTCGCACGGGGCGTCATATGGCACCATACCAGCTGCCATTGCTGCACCGTACCTTGTGCAGCATAGATTTCGCACCATTCAATTTGTTTCTTTCGGCAAGCCTTGCCCAGAAGACAAATTTGATGGTGTCAAATGTATGCTGCAGAAGGTACAGAAACAGGCGCATGGTATGGAGCAATGGCAGCTGATGTGAGGTCAATGCAAGCCATGTATACCTGGGCGCATGTGTGAACTCAGAGAGAGGAGGAAAGGGAAAGGCACCATTTTTGGGGGCTCTCTCGTCCACTCAGTCCCTCAGACAGGATTGGTTTGGCTTGACTACCTCCGTTATTCTCATGGCTTGGCTTCATAATTGTTACGCCTCATCACTGTGCAGCTGTAGGTTGTGCAAATAGCAGCAAAAATGGTTCAAATGAAAATTTTTATAAGGTTTCAGTAGCCTTTTGCGGGTGGTGCACGAAAGCACCCAATGTGAAGCACCCTGCCCCTTTTGCCCTGCTTTCAAGAGCTCGTGTTTCAGAAGCCTATGACGCGAATCCCCCGTGTCAGCTGGCCGGGTCCTCAATGTGATAGCGGGACATTCTGCTTTTACCCAGAAGACAGCTGGCCGGGGTCACACTGCTCATACATCATACAAAAGACAGTCTGCACATGCAAGTTACCGCAATATGTGTGGTTCGAATGTTGCATGCTAAGTTTCTCCTTGAACCCATTGCCAGGCTGCATTCGAAGCATGGATCTCACGGTGACTTGCCCTCAAATCTGTATGCAGACTGTCTTTTGTATGATGTATAATCAGTATGACCCCAGCTCAACGTAATCAAGCTATACCCGGTACTTAAGTAAAGAATGACGGATTAAGCTTTTCGTTCTTAAGGTGTGCGCTATACTCATTCACATCTTGCCACTTTAAAACTACTATGAAAAAAAAAGAAAACAGAAAATATCAGTTACTGACAGAACCCCGTAACGGAATGCCTTGAAAACCAATCGTGAACTCTCCTGTTCGCAGGGCCAACTTCGTTGGAGGTTCGTAGATGTGCTGAATTCAGAGAAAGATTGTTTCTAACATATTGTTCCTTACTTTTTGACGGTGCAGGCGAGCTTTCGTGATATCAAGACCGCCCGGATTTCACCCGTCCAAGTTTGCTTACATGGCCCCGGTTATGGCGGTGCCTTATGCGCTCGCAACGCATACAGTACAATGAAGTTACGGAACGCAATAACCTTGAATAACTTATGTGCTCAAGGAGAGTGAAATCAGCTGTTTGTAATGGCCCCCCCCGGCCATTCCAACCGGAGCTCACAAGCTCTGCACGAGGTGGATAGTTGGGTCGGGACTGGAACTGGTCACCATTACTTTCCTTACATAACACTGTGCCTTGAAAGCCGACCCCTTTTTCGGTTGCTTGCACGACATGACACTGAAGTGACCATTAAGTGACAGAGTCAACGGTACAAACTGATGCTGCGTTGGCGGTCTGTACATTTTTCAAGGTATAAAGACGAAAGAGGTCATCTGTATCGTAGACAGTGGATTTCATTAATCCTCCAGGGCATCTAACTGAAAAGAAAACCAAACATAAGAAAAAACTCCAATTTGTGTACAAACCGGAGTCAAACCGAAACATTATAATTTTTTTATTCTGGAAAAAACTTGAACTGGAAACCGAAAAATAATCTTTGAGGTTTCCAGTTGAAGGGGAAAAATTGGGTATGTGAAACATACAGAAGTTTGACGAAGTGTGAAGAAACTTTACCCAAATCGTATAAGGTCCTAAATATTATTAACACAAAGATGTGGTGCCAGCAACGACTCGCATTGGGGTGGCGGCCGGCGTCGTACCTGAAAGATTTTTCTCCTGCTTTCGCACAGAGCCTCTACCGTGTAAAACTGTGTAGGTTGCCCCAAACTAACCTGCAGGTTTCTTGTCTGCAGGTTGAAAATCCAACAAAGGCACTTTTCTGGGGCATTGTTCATAACCCTGGCTGTTTTCGAATGCAAATTGCCCGATCTCCTCGTGTTAGTGGCTGGTTGGGGAAAGGCGCGCACTGAAAGTGACACCGACTTGTGAGAGGCAACACTGGATCGGCACTTGATCCATTATCGTCAGTATCCGCTTGCATATTAAAGCAACTAATGTATCCGCTTGTTTTCTTATCTTTCTAAGAAGGAAAGCGCGAAGAACCAGCTATGCAAAATCAAATCTGGGTGTTTTACAAGCCAAACCGACGAGAAGCATTTGGAACACCTCAGCATACGACTGAGGATTAATTTGGACCACCTGGGGATCAGACGTGCAACAGAAAGCTTGATTACAAGACCTTCTCCGCAATAAGCCTTTGTAAAATTACGGGCCCCTGTGCCGGGATTAAAACCTGCCACCTGGGGTTTGTAGGCCGGTGCCTTGCCTTGGAGCCACTGAAATGCCAAAGAAACCGGCAGTGTAGTGAGCCTGATGCATGACCGGTCATTACCTGATCAGGTGTATCTTGGGGGGCCGGGGGACCTTATGAGCTTGTCTGGTTGCATGCTTCTTGACCTTGAGCTCTGTCGGGTGCTGTACCTGCGTGCAGTGTTTTCTCTGCCCCACGGGCCATTCCACTGGAAATAAACGCCCAGAGCAACTACAAACTTTCGTAAAGCAAGATGTCTTGCTTTGGCGACTTTGTCTGCACGCATCAACTTGTATATTTCATTGTCTCATGCCAGCATCTCATTTAGGGGTATTCAATCGCATTGCTTCCAGTTTACGAAGAGGTAGCAATACCTGATGCATACCAGACCGCCTCAAGTCTTGTCGCTGAACCGTCCAACCAACTCAAGGCTTGTTTCATAAATCATAGGAAATAACGAGAAGTATCCTAAGAACCGGGTACCGAGAAGAAAGTAGTGTTTATGGCACAAAATAAAATGTGCAGCGTTTTTAGTCAACTTCGTAGCACTTTCAAGTTTTTTCCAGATGAGCCCTTAAAGACTTTATTTTAAATTGTGGTATTTGATCTTGTACCTTGAGATTCAAAAACCTAAATTTGAATTCTTCGAACATGAATAGCAAAGAAATTCGAAATTTTCAAACTTTTCATACTCAATCTGTAAAGAGAGTTGAAATCTTCAAACTTGAACTTTCAGAAACTTTACATTATCAAACTTTTCAAATTCGAAACACAGCAGGGTTTGAAATTTGCAAACATTTCAAGTTCAAACCTTAACTCCTGCAATCTCAGCAGGTTTGCGACATCCCTATACTCCGCGACAACTATTCTTGGCAATGCAGCGGAAGGTACGTCCCGCATCCCCTCTCCCATTTTGAGTGTACGCAGGCTCTCGTCCTCCCCCATTTCCGAGGAGAGGAGGAGAGCCTGCGTACACTCAAAATGGGAAAGGGGACGCGGGACGTACCTTCCACTGCATTGCCAAGAAAAGTTGTCGCGGAGTATAGTTATGATTTTATTAGTCAGCTAGTTGGGCTGAATTGATGTAGAAGTTGCGACAATAGTTTTTCCGTCTGCTGTTAAGTTTCCAACGTCTGAAAATAGCTAATGACACAGCACCGTCTGAAACCACCACGCTGCAGTGATGTTATTGAGTAGCAATCCTCGCTCAGAATAAAGCTGTGGGGAATACGTTTGTCTGGACAGCAAATTCGCATGTCTAGACATTGTACATACGCTCAGATGTCATCATAAAGTATATATCTGTCGTATTATCTACATCTGGCCCACAACGCACTCATTGTTATACATTCCTAAATGGCGCGTTTCGAGTACATTCACCCCTGTGAGAGGTTCATCCTCCGGTCTTAGACAACTGAAGGAAGCTCTGTGCCTTATTCACTTTGTGCTCTAGCACTGCTAGGTGTATAGTGATTTATTATAAACATTCAGGAGAGAAACCAGAATTTAACTCGCCTCACTTAGACACGGTACAGGCTGTAACATGGGTTCGCTTTACAGAATTGTTTTGTTTTAAAAAAGAACCTCAGATTATGCCTGTAGTCTCCTTGTCACTGCCGACATAAATAACATGGTTTGCTTTTGCAATGCAAACTATAGAGATCGACGTAGGTAGATTGTCCCATTTTGTCAACGCAAGGCTAGGGAAGAGAGTTGAGATGCACAGCCCTGTAAAGACAATGTTGCATTGCTTTCTTTTTTTTTAGTCTCCATGTGTAGAATTTTGCGGCATGTAGACTAGCTTGTCTGACTGTTAAATTTTTTGGCTAATGTATTTATACTCTTGTCATACCAGCTGCCATGGCGATGGGCTACTTTTCGACGGGAATATGCACATCTGAAAGGAGACCTGGCCCGACGAGCATCACAGCTACAACATTGCTGCCGCAGTACATCTAGATACAATAGTTAACGGCGTATTCAAGTGACCAAGTGGTGACAAGGGAATCTCGTGGCCACCTTCAGCAGGTAGGTTTGTCAACAAGGTGGCAGATTTCACTCTTTGTTCAATTCCTATGGTGCTGTCACTGCCATTCAATGAAATGGAATGAGAGAAGAGCTACTGTAAAAGCCTTGAATCAATGTTTTTTCAGCACTCAATTTTGATGAACCTAAATACTGGGGACATGAAGCGTCACACAAAAATTCCAAACAATATTTGATTTCTACAAAACCATATTGCTAGTTGCGAATTAGTTTTCTCAATTTAATGTGCGGGTTAGTGCAGAACCGCGATGCACTTTAACAGATATTAAACACAAGCATGATGTTGTACTGTTTTGTCATTTAATGGTATCACCTATCGCCATCCCACACCTTCGTTTCGGGTGCTACGTATGTGTCGTCATGGATAAAGGTTTTATGGCTATTTAGTTCCGTTGTTTGTAGCTCATGAGGGAATTAAATGTATTTCATTTCCTGACCTGGCCTATGTACAGTCGCAGAACTGGTATACTCCGCTCACCCCTAAGCTGACGGTGCATTGGAAGCTACGTGCTTGCTGGACCAGTTGTACGCCCATCATTTGCCATCTTTATCACATTCCCCCGCCTACATCCATGCGTCAGGAGCAGGGTCCGGTGACGAGTGGAAGGCGGTCGATAGGTCCAGTGAATGTGTTGCTCCCATCGCACTGTCAACTTGGTGGTGAACAGAGCATAGGAAACAGCTCATTGCATTAGCACTAAATGACACAGAGCAGGTTTATATGGTTTGTAGGCTTATATGAGGCCTCTTATTGAGTGCCACATTGGAGACCTGTGGCCAGAATCAAAACATTTAAGATGGAACCAGCAATAACTAACTGGATTGATTCCCACCTAACAAATTGAAGCCTAAGTGTGGAAAGCAACGGTAATGTTGCAAACCCTCTGCCAGCTCACAGTTCTGTTTTGGAGTCAGTCTTGACATATATAAACGACATACTACACAGCACACCCCCAGAAATACAGGTCGGGCTCTGGGGACGATTATTATTTACTCACTGATGAGCACTTTTGGATAAGCAAGCATCATTAAATTAGTATGCTAACCACATAAAGGAATTGTGTGTAATATTTTCAAGGTGTCGACGTCTATCATATAGGCCAGGGGTGGCCAAAGTGACATGGGGTTAGAGCCGCAGACAAAACGACAAAGGTTCAAAGAGCCACAGGAAAGTAAAGAAAAGGAGACTACTTAAAAAAAAAAAAAAAAACCATATGGAGGGAACAGTGCTTTTCAAGAAGGGCAAGTATAATTGTTGACTACAACAAATAACAGCAAGCAGCAGAATGTTACTTTAACCGCTCAGCAAAAATGAAAGCTTCGGCTGGTTTGCTAGCCAGCCGCTGCCCCCGACGTCTGTTATGCGTATACGGTTCGAAATTTTCTCTAGAACGATAAAGGAAACAGTGTCACCGGACGCATTAATGTGTTAAAGACCAGTCCAGCTGTATCTACGTTGTGTAATACAAGGCTGCCAAGTCTGTGAGCTTTTTTTTTTGAATTCTAAAAGTCTGTTCGGCTTTGGAACACAGGGGGGGTAGGGCGGCATGCTTACCCAAAACCAGCGAGCCACACTTGGACCCGTGATGAGGCACATGCGGCTCACGAGCCGCAGTTTGGCCACCCCTGATATAAACTAACCGGATTTTTATTTAGCAAAGTTTAGTGTAAGGTAAATATCACATCAGCATTCACCAAGTTCCCTTTCCTTCCACATATATATTTATTTTTCTAATTCATGCTTTGTTGTCCACCTTTCACACTGGAATAGTGCTTTCACCCATAGAGGGATAGTCAACAGAAATTTCGAGCTCACAAAACAAGGGTGGACGGATAGGCGGGACGCTGCAAAACCCCGAAACAACACTCATACAGCGATGCCTCTAACGGATCGGATCTCTGTATTTTTGGAAAAGAAGTGTGCGAGTGAACACTGCCGATGAGACAAGTCACGTCGCGATTCCCATTCCCTTTCCTTCTCCCTACGTCCCTTCGAGCTAGTGAACCGAAGCAAGGAGGAGAGAAGCGATGCCGCTTCCCCTCATTCTGAAATTCTGCCGGAGGACAATGACGTCAAAGATCTCCCTTGATTGTGCCCTTTTTCTTTTCCAAAAGTGCGGCCATCCGTTGGAGATACTGATGTACGAGCCATCTTTTAGAGTTCCCAGCGTCTTGTTCAACTCTCATGCGTCCTTATTTTGCGAAATCCAAATTTCGGTTCAATATCCCTTTAATGGGGCACTAAAGCGTGTTTTGAGAGTCTCGTTCTTTGGTCATACCTCAATGTATGAGCACTGATCATCCTAAAAAACCAGAAGTTACATTCGTCCGCGGCCGATTTGTATCTTAAGAAAGTGATGGTTCCAGACACTTACCATTGTCCCAGAATGACAGCTGGCGCTAGCGAACCTTGCTGAATATGGTCGAGCGACGGGCAGCGCATGTCAGCCACTTGCGAGCGATGGGTTCCCGTGTGGACGAGCACGACTGGTCGGCACCTCGTCCACGGTGGACTGAATCGCTCGCGAGTGGCTGACACGTGCCGTCCGTTGTTTGACCATATTCACCAAGGTTTGGTAGCGCCATCTGTCATTCTGCGATGACGCGAAGTGTCGAGAATTTTGATTGATTTTTTTAGTATGGAAATCGGCCGCAGATGAATGTAATTTTTGTTTTTTAAGGATGGTTAGTGCTCGTAGATTGAGTTATAACAATAAAACGAGGATCTCAAAAAGCACTTTAGTGCCCCTTTAAGACAAGGCTGCGCTGCGGCAAAGCAACATATGCAGAATTGCAATGCCTACTCCACGGGTGTAGCTTCTCGGCAGTGCACCAGTGTGTGGTGTGAGAAGCGCACTCAACGGAGATAATTAGACTGCCCGAACATACCACGTACGAGAGATATCACGGAACATCCGAGTACTGATTCATGTTCGGTGTGTAAATCAAATCAAACGACACGTTATTCTAAGCGATAACCGGAAGTTCTGAACGATTTGCACAATGTTACAGGAACAATCTGGCAGTACTGCGACGCCTGAACTATTAGTTTCGGTAGTTATAAACGAAAACTCCCTTATGGTGCAATGTAGGCATAAATTCATTACATTTTGGTGAAATGTAGCTTTGGCGGAGCATGCACGTCAATGCTTTTCCCCTTGGAAGGCATTCTTGCTCATTCTGATGCAAATTTCCCATCTTCAACTTTCTTCCTAAGGTAGCATGCAGCAGGACTTCAAGCGATGACTTGCTTGTTGGGAAGTAACTTTGTGGCTAACTTAAAAGACCCTGAAGAGCAAAAAAAGTTTTTTTTTTTTAAACAGTCTAGTGGGACACATGTGCTAAAAAAAAAAGTTTACGAAAAAAAAAATTTTTTAGAGCAATATTGTTTGCGAGAGATTTAATTGAAATTGTGCGTGAAGTCCATGACGTCATGGGTCATTCCAAAATGACATCTTGGTCGTGAAGGCGAAGGCGATTGACCTCTGCTCCATGCGCCTGAAATGCCGAGAGAGAAAACAAGCCATAAGGGACGTGACTGCCGACTAAATCGCGTCTTGCGCCGTCAATATTGCTCTAAAAAATATTTTTCCTCGCGTGAAATTTTTTTTGACACGCGTGTCCCAACTATAGTCGGTGACAGGTCAAGAACGAAGTGGAAGCTCCTCCCACCCCTTTCCACTTCAGCGGAGTAAACGGTGGAGAGAAGGTCGCCTCCTCTCCAGAGTTTGCACTGCTAAAGTGGAAAGAGGTGGGAGGAGCTTCCACTTCGTTCTTGACCTGTCACCGACTACAGATTGTTAAAAAATACACTTTTTTTTTTGTTTTCAGGGGCCCTTTAAAAGGGCAAGTCTCTGACTCCCACTTAATGGATTGATCAAGACACACCCAGAACAAGCATAGCGACCTACAATCTGTCTTGACTACAGCATGTTTCATATCTCCATGTTTGAATTTCCTTTTCTGCACATTGGTTCAAGAGTGGCTTGAATTGATTGCTTGGTCTTCCTTTCCCCATCAGGCAGGCAGTCTACAGTCTACTTCAAGCATCTGCAATGCTACACAGAGGGAACGTGCCAAAGGCCTGGTTGATGGGCAGGATCGGGCTGCTCCATAGAGTTCTATGCAATCGACCTCTGGGAAGCAAGCGTCTGCATGATCAAGTGTGGCTTCTTGGCAGATGATTGCCTGCAACACTGGTGTTCATCAACATATGTGGTGACTGTCGAGAAATATTTCTCGGATGCAAGACCCCGAACTGCACCTGGAACTCTGACGTAGCTTGTGCATGCTCATTTGATTACCTTCTGAAGACTGTGCCTAAAAGAACTGCTGCAGAATGGCGATTGAGATGAAGGCGTTACAAGATGGGTCATAGGAGCTGCTATGTACTGGTGCAGATAGTCTTGATCCCGGTGTGGCTCGTTCTAGAAGTTCAAGCAAAGGGACCAAGCAGAGGGGGAAAATGTTGCTTTGGTCGCAACGTCCCAACTTGGAGTTCCTTGAATCTCCCGCGACTGACTTGCTAGTGAGTCGCAACAGAACAGGCATCTGCAGTGCTCACCTTCCCCTGCTGTAACACTGCCAGGATTGAGACCAGGGCTTCATCTATGATTGTCAATCTGGGAAGGTGTTGCTAATTCTGAGAAAGGCCTCCCGAGGGATATATTGCGTAGATTTGCATACTTTGAGTAGAAAATTCTTATAGCGTCGTCCCATTAGAGCAGGGGTGGCCAAGCTGCGGCTCGCGACTTCGCGTGTTAAAGTGCAGCTCGCGGTTCCCTCCCCCCCCTCCTTCCCCTCGCCCGCCTCCCTCCTGATCACACGAGCACTTCCCCAAAACAAGAAATGGAATGCGTTTTAAGTCGAAAGACAGGTTACAGTTTGATAGTCTTGTGCTACTGCTACCTTATGTACAGTTGTACTGCTTTTGACTCAGATAGATTGAAAGTAGTTCGAGCTTCGTTAATTGCTGTAGACAAAAGTCCCCCCCCCCCCCCCCCCCCCCCCGCAGCTCTTAAAAGTTTCGTAGTTTTGTTTGTGGCTCTTAGGCCGGGTTAGCCTGGCCACCCCGGCACTACAGCGACAAATAACGATTTTTGTCCTGCAACACCACAAAGTTTTGTGTTGCTGATGCTGTTCCACTGTAATGACCAACACCCGCGACAAACGCCGCAGCAAGCAGGCCCTCCGAGGAACATCACTCGGGGACAAACTTAATTTTCTCTCCCGCTTGTGCCTTCTGTTGCTGTCTTCCCCACCCTCCTCCTACCCTTCCTCCCATTCCTCCCGTGACTCAGTCCTTGGCGGCCACTGATCGTTCCTGCTCCCGCAGTTCCAATTCCTGGATTGCTCGCAGTGGTCGCAGGCACGGCTTGCTTGCTAGATGTCGTGTTGCAAAAGGGAATGTGCTGTGGCTGGTTTTGCTCGCAAAAACTTGGTGCGCGAGTTGGTGCTTCAAGATACCGAAGTCTACGCCCCTGCATCAGGATGGATACACCCATGTGCGAGGACTGACCAAAGTAAGACCGCTCACCACGAAGTAGGACACGACGTTCCACCAGTTCTGCGGCAAGCCATTCCGGCAAAACGAGAGAGTTGTCGTCTGTTCTGTGATTGTCCCCCCATAAAACTACTCCCGTATTGTCCCCCATAAAACGCCTGCCCTCGGTCATTCGGATATGTAATTAAAAACATCCTCAAATTGACTTGAAATTCCGTGGTGCCCATCTGGAATGCTTCGAACAACCCAAAAGAGGAACGATTCAGAAATTCTAGTTTGGAAAAAGTTGGGTGTCGATTGTCATGACTGTTTTCAGAAAGTTGCCAATGGCAAATGAAGACAAGCAGAAGCTTCAAACAAAAAATAAAGTAATCGTCTCCACTTTCACCGTGTTTGTCGGTGCGTTTTACGGCCAAAGAGAAATGCGAAAACTGCGTCGCGATACTCTGTTTGTCTCTGTATTTTGAAGTGTTTTGTTAACAACTCCAGTCCCACTAGGAAACAAGTTTCCTTGTCCCCTTTTTCTGCGTCGTGTCCGCCAGGTGGGACAGCGGACTCCGACCAATGGGCTGTTTGTCGCTCATTGTCGTCTGTCGCTGTTGCTCTAGTGGGACGCGGTTATTAGGGACTCGGCCTGGGGTATGTCAGGGGTGTGTGCGTATAAGTCGCTGGTCGTGAGAACCAGCAGCATTGCATTCGTTGTGCTCAGTGTCCTGGATTGTCTGAATGTGCCTGTAATTTATGGGACCTTTAGAACTTCAGCATTACACAGTGATGACATCAGCAGCTGGAAATTGATGGGACCGAAATAAAGATGACAAAACTAGATTGTAGCTGGAGTCTATCACTACCATGGAGAAGCTCTCAATAGCATGGACTTTGGATTCACACAAGAATGTCCCGTGGGTAACAGGATTTAAGGCACAAGTAATTCTGAAGATGGCTTTAATGCTTCCGTTCTAATTCCCATAGACCTCCACAGGCTGAAAGGGCAGGTGACATACCTATGTATCAAGTGCAGAGAAGGGAACAGTGAACAAAAAGGCACCAGGAAAAGGCCCCTATCTATTGAAACCGAGTTCTGTATGGGTTTTTATTTTCTGCTCCTTGGGGTTAAGAAGACTTATTGGAGCAGTCCTAGCTCACCTCCAGTGCTGATCAAAATAACACGACGTGAAATCATGATAGGCGTAAGAAACAAACAGCTTGAAACCAATTCGCGTCCTTTTAATTTCACAAAACTTGGTATGCGCCAAATAGCCTAAAACTGGTACAAATCAAAGCAGTCTGTGCAATAAAACGTGAAAATACGGCAGAAAAAGTAAACACTTGCGGGGCGTAAAACCGCGGAAGCAAATCCGTTCGTGGCAATCTTGTTCAGCGACAAACAAGTGTTCATTCAGCTGTGAAGCATTGAAGTGGATATAAAATCTGCATAGCGTTTCAGAGCAAGAAAAACAGCGAATTAATTGAGCAGTACGATTGACAGCATTGCGGGCGCTACGCGGGCGCGTAGGAAGGCGACAAGGCTTACTTTGATAAGAGCCACACGGAAAACGTTGACACCAGCCACACACGCTGTGCAGGGCTATCGTTCTCGCTTCTTGAATTACGGTTGAAAAGCACTGCGCATTAGCACTGCAAGCACTCCACGTGTACACGGTTTCAATTACGGAACAGAGCAGCGAGGCCTACTTCATTCGAGCTTGGGTAGAGAATCGCCGAGGTTGGAGCAGTCGAACTGTGGACATCGGCATGCTCGAAACTTCTGCTACCGACCTTTATGCGCGTAATATGCGGAATAACTCAATGGATATGCACTGGCAGATGAAACAACCCGTCCGCTATGTCACCACGGACCACGGCACCAAAGTATCCGCCGGAGTGTAGCAGACGCTCCTGCCGGCGACCGGCGCCGTATGTGCGTCGCCGTCAATATTTTGTGCGGCGGTAATCTGGCCAATCAGAGCACGCCGCTCCGCGGCAGATCTGGAACGAGCGATTCGGAGGAGGAATAATGGCAGATCACGTGACCCGACGTCACCGAAATGACGTCACAAATATAACGTCACGTGACAAAAAATTTTGTTTTGCTTGTTTTTGTTTGTTTTGTTTTCTGTGACGTCACGGTTTTTAGCGAGGAAACTTTTTGTTATTTTTACTTTGTTGACGTATTATTTTTTTTTGTTTTGTTTTGTTTATTTTCTTGCTTTTTGCAACCGGGCAGTGTTGCCAGGTCTACTGATTTATCAGTAGATCTACTGATTTCTTTCCGGGTCTACTGATTCACTGAAAAGAAAGAAAATCTACTGACTTTTTTTTTGGTAAACATGTTAAAATTTATTATTTGGCCCCTTCAGATCCCTGGGTCGCGCATAAAGGAAACTCATATTCTCCCAGAATTAAAAATGAAGCACTGGGAGCATGGGGAGAGTGTGGCCCCTGTATGATCTCGTCGCCGTAACGTCCCTCTCCCGAGTGGGCCAATCAGCCCGCGGCGCAGAGCGAGAGGCTTGAGCGCATGCGCCTGAACTCTCGGCTGCTCCGAGCTGAGCGGAGAGGGTCGCCCTTTTCATTCATTCGTCCGGCGGAATGCATGGGATCGACATCCGGATTTCAGTCCTTTACTTTCATTTGGCAGGCTCTGGCAAGAAAATGATATAATGTTATTCCTCGGTGGCCTAAAAAAGCTATCGAATTAAGCTTCTCCACGTTTGAACGCAAACTTTGGGTCAGGCGAAAAAGAAATAATAAGCCCGTAGAAGACGACGCATAGCCTCAACAGTGCTCTGCGCCAACAGCGTTGCGTCAAAAACCTTCCACAGCCCAGTAATAGCGAGTTCGTTTCACGGCACTCGTGCCCACGCGTGCCCACTCGCAGCGTGGAACGGGTTCGTTTCGGCCGGCGCTCCACGAGTGGTTGCACTCCCCGAGTTCGTTTCAGCGCTGACACCCCACGCGTGCATGCACTCGCTGCACCGAGAAAATCGGGAGTGCGCCAAAATGCAATCCCGTCATGCCTCGCTCCGGCGGGGCCGGCGAGGAGCGGGAGCAGACGACGGGGGTTCGTCTGCTACGATGTGTCGCGGAACCGAAAGGAAAAAAAGTAGATTTTCTGATAGAAATCGCGTCCCGCGGGCAACGAAATCAAACGCGAGCTTGAATTGTGAGCGTCTGCTATTTCACGAAGGAAGCAATCGACAACCCGTGATTTATTTGCAGGTTTTAAATCGCTCTGTTGCCGTACAAGCGCTGAAATATACCAGTGTGTAAAGAAATGCTCAGAACAAACGCAACAGCGGCCCCCGAGATGTCTATCACCATCCGGTGTGCGGGTGAAAAATTTAACATTATTCGATAAAACTCCCCCAGCAGAAACCTCTGACTGCCCAATAAGCAGCAGAGAAAGCTAAAGATGGTGACTTTACCCGAGGATTGGGCAACATCATCATGTTTAACATTTACCTACGCAGCTAACTTGCCCCGTCGTATTTTGTTCGAGAAAGCTCTCGTTCTCGACGCCTTCACCAAGGCTAATATCTAATCCACAATGACGATCCAAATCGAAAGTCCCAGTTTTGCTGGATATTCCAACAGGCTAGTTTTAAGCCGTACCCTTTCAGTCGTTCACGCATAATACCATGCTCAAACGGATCAAGCTTCTGCTCGGACAGCATCATCAGTTTTCTTCAGTGTAAACGGTTATAAGGATTGAAAGATCGCAACCAGTTGCTTTGTGGACAGCTGGTTGCGGAAATTTACGCCGTCTGTAACTATCTCTACGGCAGCCGAGCTGCTTGAAGACATCGCAACTATAAACTACAGGTTGCAGTTGCCAACGTTTGTCGATAAACGTTGGTAGCGACTGCATTCTCGCATTCCCACGCATCACTCGGAACAGAAAGGCGCTAGTTTCGGTTTGAAGTCGGTACCTTTTCTACCACATAGATGGCGGCAGCATCAGTCTTCTGCACTCGGTGCATTTGGCGAGTTCGTTTGAGTCCAGTTTTCCGTGCAACACTCTGTGAGTGCGATGCATTCTGGGAGAGAACTCGAACGGTGCCAGTGCGTGTGAAACGAACTCGCTATAAGTAAAGATGGCAGCTTGCAGAGGACTTCCATTGGACATGTAGGCGCGCACTTGTCGGAACGTCTTGTTTTGGTTCCGTTTCAATAATAGCGATAGGTAGATGTCGCACTGTCGCACTCATCTGTTGATCCCAAAAGTGGCTCAGGCTCGATTTCAAAGAATAATCCTCAAAATCGCAACACTAGTCAGTGCTGATAAAAAAAAAAAACTATTCACGGAGCCATTTTACTTTGTCCTCCATAAAACAGGTGAACTCAAGAGCTGGTCTTGTTTTTTTTTTTTTCATTCTTATTTGTGTATATTACCATGGTATTTGTTACTCTATACTATTTCTTCGAAGTGTGGTTTAATAAAAATAGCAAAACATGGCAAAACACAGATTTCGTAGAATCTACTGATTTTTGTGCAAATCTACTGACTTTTGGGGGATCAATCTGCTGACTTTTTTTTTCTCCATCTGGCAACACTGCAACCGGGTGACCGCGATGCATAGAAGATGCATAGAAGACAACCTATTTGTGGTAACACAATGCATCGAAGTGGCAGTCCAGGAGGGCAGACCACTTTACGCAGCTTTCCTGGACATTTCCAAGGCATATGACATGGTGGACCGGAACATACTCTGGAGTCGACTTCGAGGGCTAGGAATAAACGAGGCAGATGTGAATCTGCTGCAGGCACTGTATGCTGGGGTCTCAGTGCGGATTGAGTGGGAGGGCCACATGACCAGGCGTCTACCAGTACCCAGGGGCCTGAGGCAAGGATGTCCACTATCCCCCTTGCTATTTATGTTGTATGTGGCACCGTTGGAGAAAGCGCTGGAGCAGTCGGGTGTGGGCTTCGACCTATCATACAGAGTGGAGGGAGCCTGGAAGCGGCAGAGAATACCGGCCCTCATTTACGCCGATGATGTGGTGCTCCTTGCCGGCTCGCCTGAGGACCTCCAGGTGCTTCTGGACATATGCGGGGAGCTCGCCACGCATTTTAGACTCCGTTTCAACCAGAGGAAGAGTGCGGTCCTAGCCTGGGGAGACCGAGATGGACCGAATCGGGAACCAGAGGAACAACGGTGGCACCTGCAGGGAGGGAGGTTGACAAGACAAAACACAGTCAAATACTTGGGAGTGACCCTGACTGCGGAGCCCGACTACCTGAAGGTCCATGAACGAGAGAAGAGATTGGGAGCGATAAGGGGGAAAGGAGTCCTGGCGAAGAAGAGCACCTGGACGTTCAACAGGTTCGAGGTGGTGAGGGGTCTATGGAAGATGGCCATCGTTCCGGGACTCACGTACGCAAATGGCGTACTCGTCCTCTCATCGCAAACAAGGGCCTTCCTGGAGAGAAGACAGAGGGATGCGGGAAGAATGGCCTTGGCAGTTTCAAGAACAGCACCCAACGAGGGTGTCCAGGGGGACTTGGGCTGGTCGTCCTTCGAGGCCAGAGAAGCCAGCGCCAAGGCACTGTACGAGAGGAGAGTGCACAGACTCCCGGATGGGAATTGGGCCCACCGCACCCTGCGCTACATGATATACCAGGGAAGAGGCACCAAATGGATGCACCGCCTCCGAAGGCTGCGGGACCGCTATGGTTTCGAACCGATCTGTCTGGAGTCAGCGGGCGAGAGCCGGGAGGGCCCAGCGGCAATCAGAAAGGGCATCCGAGCAGTGGAGACGGAGAGATGGAGAGCGGGAGCGGCGGCGAAGCCGTCCCTCGCGATGTACTGCGCGGAGAAGGAGGCCATAGGGAAAGAGCCCTGGTACGACAACTCGACAGGCAGTGGACTCCTCGCAGAGGCCCGCATGGGCACATTACGGACCCGGGTGTGGAGGGCCAGGTTCACGGAGGGACAGGAGAGGACGTGCACACTCTGCGGGCAGACCGACGAGACGATGGAGCACCTAGTGCTGCAGTGCCGGCACATGGTACCGGTCCCAAGTACAGAGGTGCTACCTGTAGCACTCGGTTTCCGAATCGGTGCAGAACAAGGAGAGGAAGAACAAAAGAACGTTCGATCGGCGGTTGACGTGACGAAGAGGCGGCTGGAGGTCTGGTGGAGGGATACGCATTGGCGGAGGGAATGCAACCGATCAGCGGAACATCAAGCGGAAGCGGAAGTCGCGGGAGGCGCGACAGGCTAGATCCAGTACTTGTTGCTGTTGATCACCCGATACAAAGGGAAGAGCCGCAGACTCCAATCCAATCCAATCCAATTTTCTGCGCTACAGACTGCGCTTTTCTGACTCCTTTGTTTGATATCGTGTCGTATCGTCGTATTTATGTAGTTATTAGGAACGGCAAGCCTACGTTGTTGCGTCCTTTACCTGAATATCGTGACCGAATCGAGTGTCGTCGATTTGAATCGTGTCTTGCGAACCATCGTCGAACAAAAGGTGAGTGATTTACGTTTTCCTGTGATGTGATTTCGATGTGTTCGGTCCACGCGTCCGAGCTGCTTCTTCGTTTCAAATACATTTGGCGCCGCTGCCTATTGTTTGAGCCTGTGCTCACGATTAAAACACGCATCGCAGAAAGCTGAAAGCCCGCCAAAAGGGCTCTAAAAACCGCATACTTCCGACCCCAGACCTGCCGGCAGACTTCCGAGATAAGCCTGATTAAATAAAAACGTTTGATCCGACGGAATAATGTGTTTAATATTACATCCCATGTCAACAAGGAACTGCGCTGTCTGTCTTCGCCCCTACAGGTTTTATTCTTCCGGGTTTTTCAAATCTTTACCAACCCGCGTCCGATCGTAATACCCCGATCACAACAAATAGTTGGTCGTGCTCCGATGGCTCCTAACATCAGCCGGCAAGGAAGTTACGTTTTTCGCTTCTATATTTTGACCCAAGTAACCCCATATTCTCAAACTATGTCATTCTATCACCACCTCCAGTTGCACATTCTGGCGCACTTGCAGCTTCGTGCACCCTTGCGAGGTTTCCTGCTATCGTACCCTGGATATCATGGCTTTCTCGCCGTACGCGAGAGCTCACGGAGGCGTGCTATACGCTCTGTATCATAAGTTGTGTGCAGCAAAGGCGCAGGCCCGAGCACATGACAATAAAAAGCGCCTTTTTTGCACGAGTACCCGCGCAAAAAGAACATTCTTCAGAGCTGCGCCCTCGCACCCGTGCGTTCGCTGCACACAACTTATGAGACAGTATAATAACCGAGCCGTTTTTGTTTCTTTTGCACATTACTGTGAAAGAAGTGTCATTGCTGTTTTCTTCTCAAAGAAAACTCGGAGACGTTAGACAAAAGCAAACAGATAGGAGACTGCACATTCACACGTTTTTCCCCCTTGTGCTACAGGTCATGGCTGGTCGCGGTTCATCAGCGTTTGTTTTGAAACTGATGGGTGCCACAAGGCATGAAAGAGGTGACTTGCAGCAGCAAGACACCGCAAGCCTTCGCAGCAACTGGCTAGCCAGTGCTGCTCTGTTCTGAACTGTACTGCGTGTCATGTGGAGGGTTTGTGCAAGCTCTCTGGGCGGCGACGCTAGCCACGGTAAGTGCATTCTATGCAGCTTTCTTTTAGGGATATATGTGGCTCGCAGGCCATGTCGTGCCAGCGAAATATCTGCCACCCGAGTGACAGCAGTGCTAGTGGCAAGGCTGCGCTGACAGTAATCAACACTGCACTGTGTTTTCATTCTATAACTAGTGACAAGGAACCAAATACTCCCGAGAGAGTCTCGGTTGTGCTTTGATGAACTCCAGCTCGCTTATGAACAGGTGGATGGCACAGATGGCTTTTCCTGATGGACTTGGTGTCCGTGTTAACAATGCAACGAGACTTTCTTTCAGTTTGTGACGTTTTTTCGTTGCGGGTGACTAGCATTGCAGTAGAAAAAGATGCAAAATAGTATAATGTTTGCATTCGTTACCTAAATTAATGGCAAGAACAACTGACCTACATTTCCGCCGACTGCATTTCTCTGAGGAATCGCCTGGACTAAAAAGCTCGCTACACTATGTCGTTCCCTCTTAGCCTGTACAACTCTGCGTCTTCCCTCGATTGTCTTATGTGGCTGCTTCTGTGTCTGCCTAGGCACTCGGTTGAAATGGGAAAAGCTGTCTGCGTTGCACATAACCGCCATAAGAGCCAGCGTGGGCGTAGCTGGGGTAGCCCCCGCTATGGCTTCTCCAGCTCGACACAAGTAACATTCCTACCGCTGTCGTGTTAGCAGAAAACGGACCCGCTTAAAACGTACAGTGCACGTAGTACACAATGGAGAGGTTGCTCGCCAATCATTTTCTTGGAAGTGTGAATTGAGCCCCTTTGAGGCAGTTTGCTTCCGCACCGTGCACTATAATCCGCCCGAGAAAACAAGATGAATAACCAGTAGGATTTCTTTGTTCCAAGGCTTCTTGACGCAGAAAAAGACTAGGGAACCAGTATTGTTGCTTTTTACTACCCCGTGCGAGACTCAAACCCGACATGCAAGGAAGTGGAAAGGCCTCTTCCTTTCTGCTTTCTTGTGCCTTGGGTTTTAGCTGTGCTCACAATTCACAGCTCGCCTGCATGCCTACTCTTTTGTTCACTGTGTTACTGAAGTTTTCTGTCGTTGCTGTCCCAGATTGGCTTCGTGGATGCACAGAAATACTCAAGGCGTTTGACGTCTGTGGCTCATTTTTTTTTTTTTTTCCGGTACCACGGCATGAAGGAGCTGGCCTCCCTCCCTTCCGTCAGCTGCAATATACTACAAGCACTGGGCTACAGCTGCAGCTAGCCCATGGGTACCGTTCTGCGTCCTGTACTGCATCTAGTTCGAAAGGCCATGTGAAAGGCAGGTGTGGTCTTTATGGGCTCTGTGAGTATGTGCATTTTCTGCAGCTTTTTCGGGGCAACTTCATATTAAGATTCAATACGGACTCGAGTGAGAGGGGGGCATTCTGAGAAAGCCAGCCTCTTTGTTAAATCATTGGGACTGCTATTATATCTATAGAGTTTATTTACACCTTACGTTATGTACTTTTTCATTTATTTTTATTTTACTAGTTACTTATACTTCAATCTGACACGACAGCCACCAAAAATGTTGACATATTGGCCTTTTTTTTTTCTGTCAGTTTGTTTGAAGAGCCAATGTTGGGGGCGGTCATTCATGTTATATTTCCCACACGCACGTCCAGCCTATGTTTACGTAAAGCCCAATTGCCCCTTAGCATCAAAAATAATTTATGCGACAGACTACACGGCAGCATTGTGGACGAAAACAGGCCAGATTATATCTGCCATGTTTAAAAACTACATTCGGCGACAGGTTATGAATTCAGTGGCAAGAATGCACACCGCCTGCCAATCGCTGCCGTCAGTTGTCCTGACGTCATGTCTGCTAAGAAACTAGAATATACTTTTTTTAAATGGCAGGTTTTCGTTGCTGACGCCACGTAGCATGTCGGCACTCTAAGCACTTCTTCTGCTCTTGGCCTCTCCGGTTTTACCTTGCGAAGTCATGACGGTGTCTGCTTTTGTTTGCAGTATTTCCCGTGTGTCGACGTGAGAAGGCAGTGGTTGTATCGCCAAGGAAGTAGCAATCAATCTGCGCGCATTTGTTCCAGCGGCACAGCGTTTACAAACCGGACTTTGCCCTTCACCGAGGGGAAAGTCTACCGACTCGCCCTACAGTTGGTGAGCATTGTGCAGCCGTGAGCGCGTAACTTGTCCGAATGCTTTCGTCTGTATACAGTGACAAAATGACTCGCTGAAATGCGAAGTACCATACAGTACCATGCCGTACATCAAACCATCGATCACTTGCTGCAGCAACTTTGCGTTTTAAGTCGTAATAATAAACTGTATTTTAAGGCTAAAATCATTATTTCAAACTGCTCAATTATTCGGAATTCTGCATGATCCCCATCGGGTCTGCAATATCGGTCGGTGGCTGTATAACCTTTAAACACAATGGTTACACACCACAGGTACCGGGGACCATGACATCAATGAGCTGGCTTTCACCTTGTCCAAGGCAGCAGTGGAACACTACGGGCGGGACCCTGGATCACTGCACCGTGGATGCCGTTCTGTACCCTGCACGGCACTGCGTGTGGCTTAAGTGGCCAAGCAGAGGGTCATTGCATGACTTTTATGAGGCGCCGCTAGCCATTGTAAGTATATTTTGGACACTCATGTCTGGTGATGTACTTTTGTGCTCTACCACAGAGCACATTTGGTGGCGGTTCAGTCTTGCCAATTACACCATTTTGAAACGGAACACATTTAGTGGTGGCTCGGTTTAGGTTTCCTGGATCGGTGATCTTGCAACAGTGCCTAGACTTGGCGTAAACCTTTTTGTACTTTATTGTCAAGGCTAGTGTAATTTCTGCAATGCCGTTGAAGCCACTTCTGCACGCAAACAAGATAAAAGACGAAGCCACATGCTCGTGCACAGTGTATGACTACATGTATGCATGGGCACTCGTGCCCATGCGTACCCACTCGCAACATGGAGCAAGTTTGTTTCGGCAGACACTCCTCGCGTTCATTTCGGCGTCGCCACTCCACACGTCCATGCACTCGCTGCACCTTGAGAATCAAGTGTGCACCAGAATGCACTCCCGTCATGCATCACTCAGGAGGGGAACAAGAGCAGACGACTGGGGTTTTTCCGCCATAAGGAACGAGAACCGAAAAAAAGGGGATATTCTGCTAAGAAACTGCGTCCCACGGGCAACAAAATCGGATGCGAGCTGGGCTATTTATTCTGTGAAGCAAGCAATCGACAACCTGTGCTTCATTTTCAAGTTTTCTTTCAGTTTGTTGCCACACAGACATTGAAATACATCAATGGGGTAAAGTAAGGTTCAGAACCAACATCAGCTACCGCGAGAGCTTTCACCATCCTTGCGGGGGTGAAAAATTGGGACTTCAGTTGACAAACGTCGCTTGCCCTCCTGTCCATCACCCGACCCCATTCTGCACATGTGGGTATGCGCAAGGGAGCGTGATCATGTGGCTGAAGACACAAGTGTGACCGGCCCAACGAGCACATAGTTTCCACAGCACCGTCGGCTTAGGGGTGCACGGAAGATACTGTATAAACTGGAATATAGGTCGAGCCCTTAATTTACAAGTTGCAAGATGCAAAAAAAGTTCTTATGGCAAGAAAATGCAACCTTACCTTGGTGACAAAATTGTCCAAGTATATGGAAGGACGAGAAAACACAGCAGATTTATTTAATTGTTTTGCACTCAATAAAACAGGAGGTATGCGAGTGTTACTACTCAGATTCCTCAGAGCCTTCGTCCGACGACGAGTTCACTAGCACAATTCAAAGGGATGATGCCGTCCCTTTGAATTCGCTCGAGAGCTCGGAGGCACGAGCAACCTCAACGCCTTTTATACGGATGCTCTCCGACATCACAGGTACCGATCTGGCGCACAGATCCCGAATAAAGTTTGCCACCTTAGTTTCCAATTCAGGGTACACTGCAGTCCTTCCACGGAATTAAGTTTTCTTCGCCTTGTTGCATGCCGCCTATTTTTGTCTCTGGTTTTGCCAGTAGCGTATGCGCTGCAAGATTCTTGTGGATCTCTGCATAGGCGATAGCCTTCTTCTAGAAGGCTACTGTGAACTGTCTTCTACTTCCGCTCATTATTGCTCTGGGAACAGCAACGGTAGATGTAACAAACCAAGGAGCACAAGTAAAAGTGAATCAAGACTAGTGGACGAGTGCGAGGCCATTGCAAAGAAAAACAAAATGGCGTCTTCAGGCACTCACCCCCGAATTCATAGATGTGACTTGCTCTGAAGTCGAGCTTCAACTTGCTCAAGTCCGTCTTGCGACGAGCAAGCGCGCTTCATAAACGCACCTTAACTTGAACCGATCTTGAACGGAGCTTGAAGCGAACTTGAAGTGCCCAAATTTCAAGACTGGGTTGGACCTATCTTGAACGCGACTTCGTAGTCATTTCAACATGGCGGCTTGCTGATGTGATGTCGCATATGGGATCGCCGCGTTCAATATTTGTGTCCTGTAATTGCGGTGTTGCCCTCGGTGACGGGTATTTTTCGCCGAGAGAAGCGGCCATTCCTCCGTGATTGAATGCATCCCACCGGGATATGCGACGACGAACGGCAACGGCGCGGGAGCTGCTCGGCCGCGACTTGACGGCCTGATCCGAACGGCGACAACAGGCGGCTGCCGCTGATACCCAAGTTACAGTTGCTCGTCACGCTGCGACTTTTGCTGGCAAGATGTTTCTAGCTGTCAACATTTCACAACAGACGGCGTGCGGCGCAATCGGGAGAGTGACGCGTCTCACCGTAAGGCATCTGTTGCTCGGACTGCTCGGACTCGTCCACTTCCCCGGCGCTCCCGGAATCATCCGCCTCCTTCGAGTAACCGGGTTCACGCACGCGTGTATCAAGAGCCCGGGCCCCGGTGGCGATTATGCGGACATTTATGAGAACTTCAAAGCAGTTGCCTGCATAAACTATCAGGTGGGTTCCCCCGCTTACCGAAAATAAACAAGTCTCCAGAGCTTCTGGCGCGAAGGACCTGAGCAAGCATGTGTGGTGCGCACGCACGTTTGCTGATGCAAGCTCTTGACCCCTAATATGTAACGTTCCCTGTATGCATGCTAGCAGTTGTTTAAAACAAAAAGCGCCGAAAAAATACAAGGACACAGAAAAAGAGAAAATGGACAAGGCGCCTTGTCCTGTTTCCCTTCGTCTGTGTCCCTGCATTTATTCGGCGCTTTTTGTTTGCAATGAACCAACTGCCCCAAATATCCACTTTATTGCAGCAGTTATCCCCACTTCTTTGTTGTTTGTGCTGGATTACTTGTTTAAAAAAAATGACGTGTAGTATGTACTTGCCCCCTGCGTCAGTAAAATAAATATGAAAAATCAGGAAGGCTTTCTAGTTTGGTGTTGCCATGCATTTCAACTTCTCAAGTGATCTCTGCAGGGTCAAATGGCTGCTTAGAACAAAATTGGTCATATAGCTGCTGAAAACTCACTCGAATCCATTTACAGATGCGACACATTTCAATAAATTTTTTTAACAAGTTTTGATGCGTTGTTTCACTGCTGTATTTGTTCAGTAGCTGTTCACCACAAAACATTATACTTCTCGAAATACATCTCGCTTAAAGTTAGTCGAAAGGCTTTGCTGAAAGAAGGCATATCTTCTTTTCTTAAGATTTCTGCAACATTTGACAAGTGGATGTGTCGAAAGCATTGTTTAGTACTATGCTGAGGAGTGTTTATCAACTTTCCCCAAAACAATATCTAATGAAACAATAGCCACCGGTTTAATTTTTTTTTTGCTCTAAAAGATTTATTACTATGCACAGGTTTGCACCAAGCTCGATTCGCGGGCACAACACTTTTGTGCCCACTCCACAATCAAAATATTATTGCCTCGTGAAGAAAAAAATACATCACGATTCTTCCACTGCAATAAAGGCGAGACAAAGTGAGTTGACCTTTTTTATGATTGTTCACTTGCACTAAACTTCACACCCATGCACATATTATCTGCATGCAACCTCCATAATGAAGATGTTGGGATGATAATTTGTCAAATTCTTGAAAACATCATATATTGTCTCTCTGACTCGTAACATTTATTAACTCATTCAGGTACAACACCGCCCAAATAAAGACTCGCAACACTGCTGAAAGAAAAAGACAATCCCTATGCCTCGTTGGGTAGTTGAAATCATCACTATGTGCGCAGCATCACATAACCTAGGGAAAACGAGCCATCCTTGCTGCTCTGCCAGTCATACCAGCCAGGGGACAATGTTGAGAAGATCAGTGCGACTGCCACCTGAAAGGGGTAGAAAAACAAGCAGTCTGAAGCCAGAGTGGTACTGTATCGGTATGGTGCCTGGAATGCATCTCCGACTGGTGTGTCTAGAGTGTCCAAAGAAGTGGTCCCTCAATTTCTGCCCGGTGCGTCATACAAGTGTCATACTGTCCCCGGTCGCAATCCTCCCAGCGGCGGTGGTTGATGTGGCAGACGCCTGTTCTGCTGCAGGTCACTCCAGTTCGACAGTCCACTGAAGCTCCAGCAGCCGGTGGTTGGGACGCCGTGACAACAGCGACACTCGTGTTCGCCTCGTGGTACTCGCGGCTGCTCTTTAACTTTTCAATGGCCAACCGCCAGGATCGCAACATCCAATAGCGTGACACTTCGACTTCTGTGACGTCATTCGTTGACTCTTCGTGACCACTTTTGATGTATGGGCAGTAAAGGAGGCTAAACACACCAGTCGAAGACTCGCTCCAGGCACCATACTCGTCAGTAGTTGAAATGGTCACTCCGTGCACAGCATCACGTAACCTAGGGAGAATGAGCCATCCTTGCTGCTCTGCCAGTCATGCCAGCCAGGGGGCAATGTTGGGAAGATCAGTGCAACTGCCACCTGAAAGGGGTGGAAAAACAAGCAGGCTAACTTCAGAGTGGTACTGTATAGGACCCCCCTTCCTCGTGGCACCAATGTGAATGGGGATAATACGTATGTTGCACGGTGTGCACATTTTCAAACTTTTGAGCACATAGTGAGCCACAGTTCATTAATCACAATCATTCATATAATCCCTAACTGAAATGGTTTGTTTAACTGATGTTTATGTATATGATGTTTATCACAAATATGATGTGATTTATGCTTTGCTTGGGCATAATGACCTAAACCTAGAACAGTCGAAATAAGATAAAGATGAAGGAAGGTATGCAAAGCGACCATCCATTTCATATGCGCACCTCCCTCCATCCTTGTCTTGTTTGCATTTTTGTGATCTTCTGATTTATTATGGGATCATGCTTTTTTCATTATTTTACAAGTTATTTTCTCTTTGATTCTTGCATTTCTAAGTGGCATGCCTTGTGAATGCTGTGTCCTGCATGTTTCTTTCCCCAGTAAAAACACCCGTTTTCTTTTCTTGATTGTGTTTAGAACTAATGTGAACCCTGTGCTAAAAATATGGTGGAATGTATTGCTTCCTTTGTTCACGTTTCATTACTCGCTGCACACTTAGAAATGTATGAGCCTCAATATTGCTGTCCCACTTCCGAAATAAAAGAATTTTAATGGCTGCAACCTGTGCATTAGCCTCCTTGTTTGTCTTGTAATCATGAAACACTACCGACATAAAACCTGCAAAAAGGGAATGGCTCAAGCTGTTGACAAACAAACATACAGACCAGAGCTGCTTATTTAGATACATATCCCAACATGTGGCTCTGACGGGCAAACACAAAATAATTTTCTGGAGGTGGCCCTGCACATCTAGAGGCCCTGAAAGACTCCAAGTTTTGTTTACAGATAGCTGAGATGCTAAATTATAGAAAAAAAATCATTCTGACCAACCTCGTATAGCCTACACCAAATGCTGCACATACATTTGGTGTAGGCTACCAAAGCTGTTTCTTCTCGAGCTGTTGCTACACATACCTGTAGCAACAGCTCGAGCCGAGGCCACACCGGCCTCGGCTCGAGCTGTTACTACAGGCTGTTCTTTTTTCTTCCTTCAATACATTGAATTGTGAGTTCGTGCTTGTCTCTTCTCTCTCCTCTGTTCCTTTCTATTTGTGCACAATTTTAACCATGTTCTATCATTACCAACTCGCCCAACTAACCACCTTAATTCAGTCATCAGGTTTTCTAGTTTATGCAAATTTTCATAGTCACTAAACAGCCTTCTCAGGTTGCTTATATATTTCCAAGCTTAGACGTTGTGCGAGTTGTAAGCTTGTGAATGCAAACTAGTGTGTCACAAGCTTCATGGTTGTGTGGCGCAAAAGAAAAACAATGAGACGAGGACACGAGAGGAGGGCCATGGTCGTAACAAAAACGGCTCGGGTCCTAAATGACTTCCTATTAAACAATTACAGTGGTGCGAGCATTTACTGCCGTAGCCAAAGATGTTCAAGCAGCCAAATAAACACGGCACTGAAGAGTACAGCGACGAACTGATGGTTGTCACTGAACTCGACAAACGATCAGGGTGTCACAGTTGTCTTGAAACAGTCCGGCATATGTTTTTATAAACAAGTAGAATGTCTGGCCGTACTGAAACATGTTATACCAATCTCTGGAACAGTGTGTCGCATGCAGGATTGGGCAGCCACAACTTTTCAATCAGTGAAGCAACTGCAGCTCTGAGACATGGTCGCACAGGCAGAAGAGCGATGAGCGGCCTTGCACATCCAGACGACGGTAGGCCATAAAAGCAAATTTCTGCAGTCACGTCAGCGGGAAGAGATGCTTTCTGCTGTTTGTCCACTCGTTTGCAGCATTGCTGACATTGATGTGGTGCTCCCAGGCATCATAGTCACTCATTTATGAGAAGACAATGGATACCGACCTGTAATGCTTGATAGACATCTAACAGGAAGTCGCCTAAGCCCTAAAGTGCCCTTTTACGAAACCACAGCATGCAGCTGCATTCAACAGCTTGAGCACTTTACTCATGTCCTCGTTACTTCATCTTTCTCCTGCTCAACAAACGGTTCCCCTTCCTAGCAGTGCACCATTGGCTGAAGCAGCACACTGACTCGTTGTGGACAGGGGGCACTCACTGTGCACAGGGGGCACAACATGACCATGCTCATTTACTTGCCTGAAAATTAGGTCCAGCCCAGACCGCATTCACTGGCTGAAAAAGCAGTTCCCTTCCTAAAAAAAAAAGAAAGAAAAGTTTATGTAAGGCACTTACATGAAATATACAAGATGTAACCACAAAGCTAATATTTCCTAAGGTGCTACTCCTGCTCCTGGACTTCATCTTTAGGGAAGAGACTTCTGCAAACCGTATAAAATGGTTTGACTTCAATGCACGGCTGTCACAAATGAGAGAGTGGCAGCGTCGAGACTATTAACAGCCGAAATAATCAAATAGAAATTAGAAAAAAACTAAAATTTTAAAGAGAGCTTTTTGATTACAGAAGGTTAACAACCCTGCCTCTGCGCACCAAACATCAGTGACAGTTCCACTGCCTCATGCACAACATGTTCTGGGCCCGAGTTTTTGCCCGCGAAAGCCCGACGAGGTAAACATAGCTGCGAAAACTATGATGCCCGGTAGCTACTTCCTGGTTTCGATCACCGAAAGCACAGGCACCGCGCCCAACGCTTTATGTAGTGGCGCCCATTAACACAAGCCTTCGTAGAAACATGTAAGCAACACAAAATAACGTTTAAAACAGCCGAAAGAGCGCTTAGGCCAGGCCGCGTAGTTTACAGTTTACATATCCGAGAGTACTACGCCGCATAGTTTGCAGTAAGGAAATGTTGTAGAACACTTACCTACTTTAAGCTCCGCTTCAATTCACAGCCCTTTACCTTCCGCATCGGGAGTTCCAAGCGCTTTTTCGTTACTAGAGTCCCGTAGGAAGATCCTATGAGGATTTTAAACTTTCTCGTTGAGGCGTGTGGACGCGGCACCGGAGTCAGGCACTCACTCAAATACCTTTTCATGCTTGTTGAACCCAGATAAGCATTTGTTTCTCGTCTTCAGTGAATCCTAGTTCAAGCTTCTCCCGAGTTTTCATAATGAAGGAGACGTCGAAACTCACTTGACGCCAAATATGTCCACAAGCGAGGGACGCCAACGAGCAAAACGAAAAGAAACAGGCCAGGAGCCATCGCTCAAATGACCCAACGTTGCTAGACGGAAAAGCACATTTGTCTAGAAAACGCGTACAACGTTAGTTTCGAAACCTGCTAAACAGCATCTTTCACGATTTGGGTTTCGTAAAGACATGCTATGAAGAAAATTTTAAGAAGCAACTTCTTTTTGACGTTTGAAACCCTTTTTAAGAGAAAAATTGCAACCTACTCTCGCTCCCAGGCGGGAAGCAGAGCGAGCGCTCGCGACTTGAACGGGACTTGACGAAGGAAGTTCGCGGGAAGCGAGCATGCCGGCCGTGTCGCGGCGGTCGCCTATTGTTCGCCGCGACCTACCGGTAGCCGCCGCAGGAGCATCGGGGAGCAATGGCGACGAACAGCACGGCAGACAGTGTCCCCGTCGTGATTACGAAGGAATTTAAGGCAGTTACGAGTTCGGAAAGTTCCTTCGGTAGCCGGTGCCGTCGGCGCAGAATCATCGGGAAGTAATAGCAACGAACACCACAGAGGACAGAGGGCGATTACGAATCCGGAAAACTTCTTCGGTAGCCGGTGCAGAATCATCGGGGGAAGCAATGGCGATGAGCAGCACAGCTAGCACAGCGGATAGTGTTCCCGGGGTGATTACGACGGGGTTTAAGGCGGTTACGAATCTAGAAAGCTTCTTCCGTGGTACCAATATGAAGAAGGGAAAACTCCTTCGTGAATCTGGCCGCGTGTACGACGTGAAGGAGGTCCGTTTCGACGGACAAGTGGATGTCACGGAGCGCCGTACTCCGCTAACAAAATTAAGCGTGCCCGCAAAAAAATGTAGTTGGCGTTGAGTGGACCGTGGTAATTATGTACGTTTATTTCTGAATCAGCTTGACAATAACTGGGCGATTTTTTTCGCGCCGTTCCGCGATTCCCACTACTATCTTCCTGTAGGCTGATGGAAACGTCCAAGTGTAGGCTTAGGGGGGCGACCGCACTCCGCTTCTCGATTCCAGTGAAGTATTTGCCGCATACTTTAGAGTTTGCCGTCGGTGTCGATGCTGTTCCATCGTCGCTAGAATAGAAAAAAGTTAATTGTATTATTCGTTAGCAGCTTAAACAAAGCGCGAACAGAAAGGTAAGAAACGCCACTAACCTGTATGGACGCACAAGTCGCACCTGCAGGTCGCGCAGTACTCCGCCTCGTACGGCCGTACGGCTTCGAAGGGACGATGTAGTACTTCGTGCCGTGTGAGATCTTTGACGTACTGTTGCAGCCGACCACGCAGCAATTGTTGCGGCTTTCTTGGTGCGGAATAGCCATCTCAGAAATTACAACGCTAACCCACTACAACGCACAACCAACGCAGCGACTGGCAGAAGCTCCCCGATGCGATGGACCCGTTTGCCGCTAGGGGCGCCCTGGTCGAAGCTTGAATTAGATGCGCACGGTTCCGTAAAAGACAGCTTGAGCGTTTTCAAGTCGAACTTGGTGTTGAGGCGGACTTGAGCAAGTCGAAGTCCGGCTTCAGTTGAAGTCACATCTATGAATTCGGGGGTCAGTGTTGCGAGATTATTTTTGTTTTTCCGCTAATGACTGTCATATAAGACGAGGGTCGACTTTTTCAGGTCCAATTTCAACAATAAATTCGACCTATATTCCGGTTTATATGCTAGTTGTGCGTAGTACTGTGGAAGCCACAGGCTGGGGAGGGGAGGGGGATTAGCAACTTTTGTCTCAATGTTGAGCGACGAGCATTAAAGGGGCCCTGCAATCATATTTAAGCGTTTACCTTCTTTGCGGTTTCCGCGCGTCTCTTGGGGTTTGGGCAAGCCAGCGGGCACGGAAAGAGTAGCTAAATATCAGTGCGCCATATTTTAACCGGACGACACGGAAACCTCCTCCACCGACGAGGGCGACCCGCGGTACCGAAAGCGCGCAAAATGTGACGTCTTTGGTCCTGGGAAGTAGTTTATGTTCACTATTATAGATGAAAAAAAGAAAGAAATGCAGTTTATAAAGTACGGAAACAAGAAATGACTCGTCGACATACTCGCCGTCAAGCGGTGGCAAAGGCGGCGCATATTAGAAAGGAGTAGTGAGATAAGGCGCAGACACGGAGAAATCCCGGATGTACGCGGTGGCGCTGCAGTCGTATGGACAGGAGGATCCGACCGGCTCCGAGCGTTCCGAAGGCCTTCGGTGAGAGGCTTTGTCTCGCGGTTTGGCCATTCCGCGGTATGGCAGCGCAAAGTGACTCCCATTCTGAACTGAACTTTACCCCGTGTTTGCTGTCGTTTGTGGCCAATGAAGTGTCATGCCGAATTAGTGTTTAATCGCGCAGCAAACGCAATGAAAGCCGCTTTGGCTGCCCGCTGCATATAGCCTATCCAGAACATGCTTTAGTGGCGCCCTCTGGCGCCGTCGACACGGAGTGCGGCGGCCGTGAGCGCTCGATGAGCTCACTATTCCTCCTCTAGTTCACAGCCACTCAAGCCAGGACCTACGACGTCATGAAGGAGGTTATTTTTTGCTTGTTTTTGTAATTCTAAATTGCCTATAACTTTTAAAGTAAAGCGAATTTCGCGAAAAGAAAAGTTTCACTAAGTTACTACGTTCAGTGCGCTCAGGTTCGGTGCAAATTAAAAAAACAGTTAAAAGTCCTTGCAGGGCCCCTTTAAGGGCCAATTTCCTAGGGGGAGAATGGTGACGTGAGAGTACAAAAATGAGGATCCAAGCGCCATGAGCAGGAGGGGAGTTCCTCCTTTTCCTCCTCTTGAACTGCTAGAGGTATACTTACGCCCCTGTACCTTTGGTAACACTGCACAATTTGTAAGTTGAGGAAAGCTAAGAAGGAAGTTGAAGAATTGATTCATGGCCCCTTTGACATTTACCTACACTAGTTATCTTACACCAATATATTTTGTTTGAGAAAGCTCTCATCCTCACCCCTCCCATAAGGGATAAAATCAGAAGTGTATACAACGATCGGAATCTAAAGTGCCACGAAACCTCTTGCTGGACATTCTAACGGGTTAGTGATCAATTTTTGCATGAATGAGGCCTTACCAGTGCCTTTGCCTCAATAGTGTGGTAAAAGGGCAATTTTCTTGTTTGTGAACACAAATTTGTTTTGAAACATAACTTGCGGGACTACCAATGCATGTTTCAAGATCTCTGTTGTGGTGAATGTTTTGCTGCCTGTTATATTCTTCAATAGCCAGTATCGTTTAAGTTCTGGAACTCTATACAGTAAACTCTCACTTGAGCAAACTTCTAGGGACTCAAGGAAATAGTTCCCTTAACTAGGAGTCCACTAAACTGAATATATTCACTGGAATATGGAACAGCATAGGGCACAGCATACATCGAGTCAAAAGGGTGAAATGCAATTTATGGAGTCATGTACATTGATATATGCAAAGTGCATTACAGTTACGCTGCTGCCTTTCTCATTTTGAAAATAGTCAATAATTTTCATTTGCACCGGCGCTCTGAAAGCGCATGAAGTAACAAAGTTGCCCAGAGAGTATCTTTTTTATGCATATCCTCTGACACGGCTAGTTGCTGTGAGGAAGTCGTACCGCAACGGCACTGTCCACTGGCTTGAAATCTTCTGTGCAGAGTCGTTCCCTGTTGGGATTGAATACAGTTTCTCTTTCAAGCTTCGACTTTTGCTTCACTAACGTTGACAACGTCGACGGTAGCATCCGATAGTCCTTCACAACGTTCACTTGCCTTTGACCGTCATCCAGATGCTGAAAGTATTTCAATTTGTCCGAGAGACAACCGCTTCCATTTCGTCATACTTGTTACGTAAGTGGGCGCACAAACTGCCGTTGTTACCCAAAACTAAGATGGCCGAAAGGAACCAATGATAAAGAAAACAAATATGCACCGCATGGTTCGTTTTTGTCTACCGCACCGCTGCTGCAAAGGCGGCGGCGGCCATCAGCTACGCCAGCACTACAGAGCACAAAACTTCGTTGAACTGATCACAACAGTAATCCTGGGTCCACCGATCAAGTTCGTTGAACTGAAATATTCGCTATTCCGAAATTTATTTTTCGTAGAGCAAACATTTTTGCATAGAATGCAAAGGAAAACCGCCATAGATTTTTTAAAGTTTGTTATTCTGAAATACTTGTTAAACCGACGTTTGCTCAAGTGCGAGTTTATTGCACCCGACTACTGTACGTTGCCCTACATGTTCGGGTAAGGTACTGTTTCTGTTCACCTGATGGGCACTTTCGTTCTCTGCATACACCATAGGCTTCAAACCGCCCTGAATCGTGGATCAAGCCTTGCAAGATGGAAGTTCTCTTTAGGCCCAGCGCCTTTTGTTGGATCAAGTCTTGTACGCCATTCCCTCGTGTCTTTCATATAGTAAATTGTTGGTATTTCTTTTATGACAGTGCGCATTACCTGCCAACCACGTTTTACAGTCGAAACGCAGTGTACCGAGACTTTTTATATAGACCCCTTTCTTTGCAAACGCCACCAGGCGGTGCTCCAGTTTGTTTGACGTCTCAGCGAACTTCTGATTCAAAACAAGAATGAACAAAACCCACTTTGACACTGCTGCCTAAAATGTTGATAAAACGTGTAACCACCAATTCTCCAGGTGAGCGCCAAAAGAATGAAGAAACGGGAGATATGTTAAAATGTTTAGAATATTTTGTACACCAACTTGCCTCCTCCAAGACATTAAATTGTACTGCCAATAGCCCTCATTAAATCTCCAACTTTGATGTATGTGTAGCATTTATGCTTTCTAGCACTGGTGACATGAACAAGCTCAACAGGCTTGCAAAGACTGAGCAACCGGAAGTCACTTGGGACACAAGCAGCAGTTCATGTTTGTAAACAGCAAAAGGGTCTAGATGAACGGCTGTACGCTGCCGTTGCCACGGCAGCTTACGCAGCCGCAATTTTTACCGAGACGCATGCGGGGAGCTATGTACTTCACATTGTTTGCGCGTGCCTTATCATCTATCTTGTGGTTTTGACACTTGTGGTTTTCTTGTTGAAAACTACAAGTGTCAAAACTATGTGATAGAAGACAAGGTGCGCCGCGCAATGCTTTTCTGTCCACTACTATTCTGTTAACAGACGGAAAAAAAACCTGACCAACGGAGTCATATACAGCTTTGCTGTAAAATTGCAGTAAAATGCGACGAAAAAACGAATAGAACGCGAAGTGGAGAAACGAGTGACTATTTGAAGCCACCTAATGGCCGCTGTGTCACGTGATTTCAAGATCGCAGCACCCATGCGATGGAGGGTGAAAAGGTCTAAAGAATTTTAGAAATAAATTGAAGGGATGGCATAAAACCATTTGCAGGGGGGACTGCCTAGCTCGGAGCCCAAGCTACTGTTGCATTGGTAGGAATTCGGCATTAGGAAGATGGTGTGGCTGTAGCTGGCTTCAGTTGCTGCATTGGCATATGCATCTATTGACAATTGGTGACCATAGCATGCAGAATTTATTGTACAGGAGGAGAGACAGTTGTGACGAGATCAGGAGCATGATTTTGCTTGTTTGGAGTGCTTTCCAATGTGGCTGCAGGACATGAACATAGAGTAGAGTTTTCAATAAGGACTGAATGTGTATGGCCAATATTTTCTAGCACCTAATATTTTGACAAGCCTTGCATGAAAGGAGTTTCTTACAGCAGAGCTGTTAAGGGCTAGTTTCCCCAGAATCATGTCCGGTACCAAACAAATGTCAACACCTGTGGTCGACACAACACTGTTTGCCGCCGTCGCTCATAGATCGCGGCAACCTTTCTAGCCTTGGCAACCAGAGAACTGGATGCTGCCATCGCTGATAGATGGCGGCAACATTTCTTAGGAGGAAGAAGAGCGGGAACGGAACGAGCAGTGATGTGCGCAGCAGCACGAATGGTTCTGCTATTACCTAAAGTTCCACTGCGTCAAGCGCTTCAGATTCCTTTACGAAAGAAGAGCAGATCGCTCTCCTGAAAAGCCACCACCGAAAACAGAAGCTACAGCTCCGCTGCTCTTCCTTCTTTACCAAAGTGGAAAGGCTAAATTTTTTATTTTTTTTTCTTCTTGTCTGGAACATGGTGCTGAAGTATCAAACTGCCTCTGATGTTGCGAACAAAAAAAGATGCCACCAGAACATCTCGGTGCTAATAGTTGCCGACAAGGTGAGAAACGCAGGGCATCTCTTAACGCCCAGCCTCCAGCAAGCATTTGTTGCCTTTTCTCATGCTTTGTCTGCGCATGCATTGTTGAGGCTCGCAAGATGCCAAAGCATTGCCAAATGTAGGAGGCTCCTCCCTGCAGTTCTTGTTGTCCTACATTTGATCCTCGAGGCACACCCCAGGTTGGTAGAAAAACATGCGATAGTCTATTGAACACCTGTACACGATCCGGGCAATATGCTAGATATAGTCCCTAACGGAATGAGAATGTATGGCCGTGTCTTCCATACGCTCGGGCTCAAAGCATTGCTGAAGGTAGGAAACTCGTGCTAAAGTGAGGGCAACTGAAGCTTCACCCTGCCGTCCTCATCTTGCGAGTTGCTAGTTATTAATCCATTTTAAATGTGGCAATGCTACACCATACAATAACGGTTTTTACAAAAGTAATTTGTGGTTCATCTTATCAAAAGCTCGTTATAAATCGAAATGAATAATATTAAGTTGCTTCCAAGAGAGAACAAATGGCACTGTGTATTCAAGCTTACAAAATCCAATTTTTACAGAGCAACTTTCTAAAAAAAAATTGCGTTCAATGGTGCTCTGTTCAAAACTGGAGTAAAAAGATCCATGTCTGTGTATAACTATCTCAAACACTTTCAAACAAACATACAGTAAGGAAATGGGGCAGTGAATGTCTACCCTAGACATGTCACCCGCCTCCCACACACAGACTCATGTTTACAAACAAACCAGAGTGCCCCTAGCGGACGCTGCGCGGTGGACGGTGGGCAAGAAGCTCGCCGTCGCCCATAAACAAACCATTGAATTGCGTTGTCAACGTCGGTGTGAGTCCCCGTGCTCTTTTTCCGTTGGAATTGTTTATTCTACGTCCTCCTAACAATGTCTGACTACTTGAGCGGCTTCAGCAAAATTAATGAGGTTCGTTGCACCGCAAAACTGCGTAAATAATGCGACGTGTGGCGATTCATTTCACGTGGACGCCGCAGAATGAGCGCAAAAGCCCGACTCCCACGATGAGTCATCTCGCTATTTTCAGTCCCGACGTCGCTCGGGCTGTAAAAGCGTAGGCCGTAGCCGAGATGGTGGACGTCGATACTGAAAACGGCAAGTAGAATCATTACAAGTCGGTGACGGCCGCTGGTAGCAATGATCAATATCTTCTTGTATCTACTTACACTTAGCCTACTTACCCCAACCAACCTTCAAAATTGTTTTGAGGCCTGCATTTACTTATTACAATTACCGGGTCAAAACTTGGTTTACGGGCAGCTATCGTTTGAAAGAGCAGACGACAGTTCGAACGGATGCGCAATGGAGTGCGGGCAAGAAGCGCCGCGTCCTGCGTCGACAAACCATTGGAATGTCACGTCGGCTTCCGTGTGAGTTTGCATACTCTTTTTCATGTTGGAATTGTCGATTCTATGTCCTCATAACAATGCCTTACCACTTTAATCGCCTGAGCGAAATTATCAAGGTTCGTTACGACGCTGCACTTTGCGTAAATAATTTGACGTGCCGCGATTCATTCGCATGAACGCCGCAGAATGGATGCCGAAACCATGATGAGATTCTTCTAGCTATTTTTGGTCGCAACATTGTTTGTGCTGCAAACGTGTAAAAGGTAGCGGCGATGAACAACGTCAATACTGGAGATAGGAAGCTGGAACACACCAAGCGTAACAAGTCGGCGATGGCCACTGGTGCCAATGATCAACATCTTGTATCTACTGTTTTCGCCGAGCCCACTTAAATCTTTTGAGGCTTGCAATTACTTCTTATTACAATCACCCGGTCGAAGTTTGGTTCGCGGGCCGCTTTTGTTTGAACGAGCAGACGACAAAAAAGTGAAAGCCGTTTACAAGTAACTCCCTGTAACGCCGAATTAGAGCGCAGCTCTTGAGGAGGAGGAGGGAAGGGAACGGGGGGGGGGGGGGGGGGGGGGTCATATGCCGATGACGTCATCAGTAACGATGACGATACCGATGACGCCATCAGGGATGATGACGATGAGGATGCTGGTGACGTCATCAGTGATGATGACGATGCGGATGCTGGTGACGTCATCAGTGATGATGGCGTCATCGCATCATCAGTGATGATGACGATGCGGATGCCGGTGGAAAGGGGTCATGTGACCTTGGAATGACCTTGGGGGGTCACGTGACCTTGGTTACGCCGACGCCGCTCAAGCCGGGAATGGGCCCCTAAGAGCTGTGCTCTAAAAGCAGACAAGTTTGAACGATCAGGCGGCCGTGTGAATTTGAAGACTCGCTGAACCCCCGGGTGGTCCGGACAACATGGCGGTTTTCTCTCGTTCATGTTGGAACACAACTACATCTGTCGAGCACAAAGCGTTGCCAGCATAAGCAATCGTAGTTCGACAGCGTCTGGTTTGCCCTTGTCACGAATACTATCCACGTTTTTGGACGAATGAAGGGGCAGAAACACATGAAAACTGATCTTTAAAGCTTTCCAGAGTCTCTTGGTACAGTTCCGTCGCAGCATTTTGACGAGAAGGCAGGTTTTTTGTCTGGTTTCTCCCAAAAGAACACAGGAATGCATGTCTTGCACCGCGACTTCTGCCCACCACCCCAGACCGAAAGTGCGCCCGACGCGCCACCACCATGGCGTGACGTAGGAGAGCTGAGTTCATGTATACCGGTACTGCAGTAGACTTTCTCCACAACAATGGAAGAGCACGATTCCTTAGGTGATATGCATGCTTCAGTGATGGGGCAAACAAATCAGTGCTGCCCTTAACAATAAAACAAGATATAAAATCTGCACCCAAGAACAGCCTCGTTTTAATTTCTTTATTGCTTTTAACATTTCGGTGTCAACTTCCTTGATTGCTGAAATGTTCCTCAATATTACTGAAAAAAAGATGTGCTTGCATTGACGAAAGTGTGAATGTTGTGAACACATTCCTCAGCAAACAGCAGATCTCCAACAATATCTGGACCTGCTTGGCAATGGTAGCAATGTGTGTACAAATGTTCTTAGATGTAGGTCAGTTGACACACTCGGAAAATGCCCGACGCCCTTTTGAGGCACATCCGCTCAATGGCATCTGCTACACTATCAGCTCGTCGGATGCACATTACCTGCGGTGGAAAGTGGTTTTATTGTGGTTCTTATAGTAAACATAAGGTCTGCACAATACTTAACGCAAAAAGAGTATTCAAAAAATGTTTTTTTGCTGACCGTGGAGGCATTGACGCTGTGGCGCTAAGAACGTTATCCATCTGCTTGCATGCCGGCAACAGAAAACTGTTTTTGAATGCTGCTGTTCCGTGGAGCTTGTCAACTGATAGATCCAAGAACGATGGCATGTATGGCCCAAGGGGAGGCATCTATTTTCCAAAGCACCGGTTTAGAAACCCCTATTTTTTTTTAAATCTTTCAAAAAGATGCCCAGTTTAGAGAAAATGGCAACGAACCTTCTTTTAGCAAATTTGTTTTTAGGAAAACAATTCACCGAACTCGACTGCTTGCTCTAGCATTCGCTTGTTCTGCCTTGGCTGACGGTGAAGCTGAGCCAGTCAGCGAGTCGCTCGCTTGGGCGGCCAGCATTATCAGAGTATGATAGACACGTTTTCGTGCATGTCACTACCCTGCTGTTTTCGCAATAGTACTTTTACGTTCTGTTTGTTTTACGGCTTAAATCATGCCTTAGTGAATCATGCGCTAGCCTTTAGGTGCTTCCAGATTTGCTTATCTTAATGCAATCGAATGGATTCACTAAACTGCGACCCTTTTTCAATAAATGATGCTGCTGTAAACTGAGCTTCGATAAAATGTGCCAGTCCTCGAAAACACGCTTCTATGATATGGTGTTCGGTCAAATGCCATAGACCCCTGCACGAGTGCAACTGAGCAGCAGTTGTAGGTGCAGCACATTCCATTAGCATGAAATAAAGGCACACAGTCAAACAAAGCACCTCAGTCATGATGCCTAGGAAATCAGCGAACATAGAAATATTTTACACTGGGTACTATTCAGTTTCATATCTCTAACATTGCCGTCCCGCTTCGGCTAGTCCCTAGATTGTTGACAGCTGCCCGGGCGAGGATGCTTTCCGGACATTCGGAAATAAAACATCTCAGCACAGGTGGGGTCCATATCACATGAGCGAATGACATTTTAGCGAACAGCGACATTCGTCACTTTCTACGCTTCCGGATTCATACATAACCAGACTGTCGTTAGCAAAATTGTAGGTACTGAAAACAGGGAAATGAGTGTGTGATGGGTTGGTAAGGAAAAGAAACGTGGACAAAAGGCAAACAAGCAATTTAGGAGACAAGACGACCCACCGAGCTAATGCTCTGTACGAATCTAAACCTCAAATACTACTTTCAGTACAAATACAAGATACTTTCAATATTACGCGATAAATAGCCACCAAAATTAACGTACCAATTGGGCAGTGCTGTTCGTAAATCACGTAAATCGCCGAAATCACAGGACGTTCGCGAAACATGCGCGTAACAAAACGGCCATCTTGAAAAAATAAAAATAGTGATGATGATAGCGATGTGTATTCTGTAAAAACTCTGAGGACAAATGCAGTCAATGTTTTTTTTTTTTCTGAGTTTTCTTCAGATTTATGTATGGCAATTGCAAAAACTTTGGAAAACTTACTTCCCCTAGCAAGACCTCATTAAAATAATGGTAAAAAAATAGTCTTAACGTTTAAACACATAGACGTGTTGAAATACACTTGGCAATGTCTACGTGGAGTTTTTTTTTTTTTTGCATGGGTTGTGGCGACGTAAGAATGCCAACCTCCGATTTAAGGATAGTGGATAGACCTCAAAGCAGCTAAACCTGTGATTAAGGATAGTGGATAGACCTCAAAGCAGCTAGCATCGCCTACCCACCATCCTTCAATCAGAGCTCGGCATTTCGACGTAACCACAAGCAGACGAACCTGCGCTCCACAAGAACCTTTTCTCAGTAATTGAATGCAAACAGAACAAAGACTTGGGAACTTTTCTTGCTGATAGCCTTTCCTTAAAAGTCTGAATGGTCAAAAGCCAATGCTACGAAAGGCTGAAACACTTCGGACATAGCATGTTAAGGTGGCAAGAAAAATTAAACAGGGATATCTATCTTCTTTCCATCAAACTTTTCGGGGCTTCATCTTTGCAATAATTACCTTCTCACATGTTTCACAGTGATCTGTGGCATGGATTTACCACACTCCTTTTGTGAAGTGAAGCAAGAGGTATACACCGTCATCAGAAAAACAAACTATTTATTTAAGACAGGGAGCCACGAGAGGGGAAGATGGCAAGACCCGATCTACCAGAAAGGAGAGGGCATAAGAGTGAGGTCTTGCAAGGCTCGGTCCGTGATTCAGGACGGTTTGAAACCTATGAGGAATGAAGAGAACAAGGGAGTCCATCAGGTCAACAGCAACAATATCTGACCCAAACATGCAAGGCAATGAACAGCAGGGACGAATTTGTCAGGCTGGTTGGAGTGGGGGTCGGTGGGAGGGGGGGCGGTTTGCAAGATGATATCACGGGCAAAATGTTGCCCAGGTGTGTTTTGTTGACCTAATAACCAAAACCTAACAATTTCTTCCTAGGAAAAGCTGGAGTATGTCGATTTTTCATTAAGAAGTTAACCTGAGGGGGGGGGGGGGGGACGTGACTCCCCCCCCACAAAAAAAAAATCCGCACATGATGCAGAGCACTCGAGTATACACCAAGAAACTGAGGGAGAGGAGGAGACGAGAGCATGTGGGGACGTCAGAATACAGAGCTCTGGTTGGAATGATTAGAGGGTAGACCTAGCTGCCTTTGTATCCACTGCACTCGTCGAAGGCGTTTGAATGTGAAAGCCATACGCTGGACACCAGCGTTCCGCGTTCTAACATGTTCGAATGAGAGAACAAAACGCTGGATGCCGGCGTTCCATCTTCAAATGTGTTCGACGAGTGCAGCAGAGACAGAAGCTATCTTTGTCTCCACTGCACTCGTCGAACGCATTCGAATGCAAAAAGCAAAAGCCAGACACCGTCGTTCCGCATGTGCAGAACAGATAAAGGCAGCTAGCTTTAGGTCTACCCACTAATCGTTCCAATCAGAGCTCTGCGTTCTGACGTCCCCGCACTCTCGTCTCCTCCTCTCCCTCAGTTTTTCGGCACAGAGTTCTGGGAGTTTAACACTGGCTAGCAAAAAATCCAACAGACAGCACCACATCCACAAAAAAATACTTTCTTTGGCACTTCCCAAAGGTGTTCTAAATTGCATAGCATTCATAGGATCTCTTTGCACCCTACCCGTCGCCTAGAGTCCACTTCAGGACTCCGGGCGACGTCCACTTGGAGGAGGGACCGTCCCGTGTGATCTGGCTGGTCCCTTGAAAACGGGAAATGTGCAGGGAAGTGTGAGAGTAGGCCAGAAGGGTGGTGTACTCTCCCCGACATGATACAGAACGAGCAGGCTCGAAGCCAGACGACTCTGGCCGGAATGTCTGCAGCTTACACCTTCTCAGGGGAGGGAAACCAGTGGCTCTCGCAAGTCACTCGGTTTTCCTCTGATGATCTTGTCAAGACTTCTTCAATACCCGTATCAAATAAAAGCGGTCGTGCTCAGCAGCGTCTGCTTGAATTTCATTCGGAGACCGTCTGTTAAAGGGACCATGAAATGATTTTAAAATCGAATTTCATCCACCGCACGTCGTAAAAGGTGTGAAAAGAAACACAAAAATAGGGAGCCAAAAAAATTATTTGCTATAGAACTTTTAAAAGAAAACTGGACTCTTTTGCGCCTTCTTTCACTACGATGCATCCGCGGAAACGGAGCGCGTCAGTCGAATCCACGTCGCCTATTGGGTAAGAGCCTACCTCACCAGCACCGCGATCGTAAACAATAAATAGCCGGCGAATGTTTCCTAAAAGTTTTGTTAAATAATATTCAGATCCACATTTTGTAGCATAATTAGAGATGTGTGGCGAAAATTGCCAAATATGATAATGCTGAGAGCCAAGCGCCATCTATCGTGTGGTAAACGAATCAACTACTGCGCGTGCGCAGTAGGGCAGCTTGGGTCGCGACGACCGACGAACGTTTATTTCCTTGGATTTCCTTCCTCTCAAAACTATGACTGACTGAACGTTTATTTTTCTACGTGTTCTTCTCGCGCGTGCAGACTTCAAGCAGCAAGAAAAAAAGTACTTAAAACAGACCACGACGAACAGGAACGCTGGATCCACAAACACCCGAGAAAAGCGACTCCGACGAAGCGAGCTGCTCAAAATATAGGCCTAGCAGGCACTCCGACTCGGCGCAGCGTTGCTTCGTTGCAAGACCGTCTGGCGTGCTGAATGGAATATGCCCGCGCTACCCTTGTGGACCCTTCCCGTATTATAGTTTGATCGCTGACCTCAATTTTAGATTAAGAGGTGAGGTCAATCTCTTCCCATTGTTTTCCGAGGCAGTGTTGACGAATACTCGTCGAAAAGGGACTCTCGCCGATTCTGTCTTCTTGTTTTGTGATATAGAGCTGAAATAAACGCCGTATGGATTACCTTCGTAACACCATATGTTACGTACACGGTATGTTACGATATGTTGTTATTGGTGTGCCATTTTTATTCTGACAGACTGCACGTCACTGTCGAGCTATAACCTTTCTTTGCCGAGTGTCGCATCACAGCGCGAATACAGCACTTCCATCAAACGCGCGCGTCGGCTCAGAGTGTGAACAGGTATTTACGTGGCTCTTGCTGACACTCGTAGTTCAAATGTATCTTTTTTAACGTCAGCTCACTCCTGCACCTCCGAGGCCGCGAAAAACGCCGCGGCAATTTGTTTCCATCTACATTGCTTTGCAAACGACTGACACTGGCCGCCTTTTACCAACAGTGACAGTTGGGTTGACTTCTGGAGTCTTCATCGGAAGACTCGCTGCGCTTCCCAACAGGCATACCGGCGTATGGGACTAGTCCCATGCTGTCGCTGTAGCGCAACATATCTAATTGAATTTCACTCAGCTGCGATGCGGCGATGAGAGGCGCCGATTCAGAAAATACGTCGGTTACATCAGCGCTGTAAAACCTACCAGCGTACCCCAACTCGTCGCCGCTAACGCTCCCATTCTCCTACTGCCGAGAGAACTTCCGGTTCCGGAAACAGCGTACGTCACGGCTTGTTTTGCGGTCAGTTGGAGAGAAAGAAAAAGTCAATATTTCATTAATTTTTTGTGTAGAAGTTAATAAACCGAAACGAAAACGGATGCCTGTTCGGCATTCAGTGAACATTGACGGTTTAATGTAAAAGTTATCTGGGAAAAAGTAAAAAGGTCATTTCATGGTCCCTTTAATCAATGTCGGAGGCAAGCGCAAGGAGGAGAGGTACCATGTGAATGTGCTCAAGTATGTTGAACGTACCGAAAACGTTACCCGGGGGATGTCCTTTGTAATGGAAGCACCCGACGAAATCGGTGACGAAATGGCGTGTTTTGATGTACGGACCCGAGAGAACGGGTCAAGCGGAGGGCTGAATGTGGATGCTCAAGTTCAGGCTCACGAGGTTCAAGAACTGGACGAGTTGGTTCGGTCCTACGGTGATATCTTCGACGATAGGCCAGGTAGAACCACGAGATCCCAAAGAGCGCCGACCCGATTGCGTCGAAAGCGTACAGAGTTCTGTACAGTATCAAGGCGGGGGTAGAGGAACAACTGAAGGAAATGCTGGAAATGGGGCATCATACGAACATGGACAAGTCCGTGGGCATCCCCGATAATATGCGTGAAGAAGAGAGACAACAGCATGAGGATCTGTGTCGACTTCAGGAGGCTGAACGTGACAACACAGGATGATGCCTACCCCATGCCTTCACTCCCTGAGATGATTGAGACTGTGGGGAGAGCCAAAATAATCGGCACCCTTGACATGTCCCAAGGCTGCTGGCAAATCGGTTTATCAGAGGAGGCTTTTTTTAAGATAGCATTCCGTACGGACACCGGCTTGTACGAATTTACGGTGATGCCGTTCGAACTGAAAGGAGCACTGGCGACATTCCAAAGGTTGGTGGACGACCTCCTGAAAGAGCACCAAAACTTCGCTCGGGCATACTTAGATGACATAGCGGTGTTCAGCAACATGTGGCAGGTGTTCAGCAACACCTGCTTCATTTGTGCACCATCCTAAAGAAGTTGCATCAGGAAGGCCTGGCTCTAAAAAATAAACAAGTGCCAGTTTGGGAGGCGGGAAGTGCACTACCTGGGGCACATGATTGGGAATTGGCAAGCACAACCTGACCATGATAAGATTGAGGCCATCCAGGCGATCGAGAGGCCCTACACGAAGACAGAAGTCCGTTCCTTCTTGGAACTAGTTAACTTCTACCGGAATTTCATTGAAAACTTCGCGGAGCTGGCCGCACCGCTGACCGACCTCCCACACAAGGCTGAACCTAAGCAAGTAGTGTGGACGCCGTCATGCGAGAGCGCATTCGGCGCACTGAAGGAGAGAATATGCAGCAGTCCAGTGCTGTGGAGCCCAGACCCGAGTCGACCCTATATACTCCAAGTAGACTCTAGCAACAGGGCGATCGGGGCCATTCTAGCTCGAACTAGCGAGGGTGTCAAGCACCCCGCTGCGTACGCCAGCCGTAAGCTACTTCTTCGTTAGAAGAAGTATGCAACAATTGAGAAGTGTCTGGCAATTGTGTGGGCCATGAAACATTTTCATGTGTATGTTGATGAACAAAATGTCACAGTCCAGTCGGACCACAACGCGCTCCGGTGGCTAAACAACAGCAGGCAGGACAATGACCGTCTACAAAGTTGGAGCCTGTTGCTGCAGGCCTACCAGATTAAGATAGACTACAAACAGGGTTGCTTGCATTCGAATGCGGACGCCTTGTCGCGTATCTATGAGCACTATGATCAGAATGTAGTGCCCTGCCAAGGCTTGCGATCTGCTTCTCCACTGAACATGTAGTCGCAAAGATTTTTCTTTTATTTTTACAAACCTGAACGTTGAGAATGTGAAAAAATAAAAGAAAAAAGTTTATTGTATTTAGAGCATTTCACTTGTGCGTGTCTGTTTCGGATGCTTAGTTTTATAGAGCAGTATTACAGGAGGAGTTGCACTGTGCAATGAAAACAATGGGCATTTCGTGAGCAGAGGCTCGCAAATCTTGTTTTTATATGTTATCATTTCGGTTAAAGGGGCGTGTTGTGTAATTTTGTACCTTTTGCCTTCATCGGGGGTTCGAGCATCTTTACTACACCTTGCATGCCCCCTCCCGGGGTCGATGGGCCCCAAGTGGAGGCATCAACGTGAACATTATAACCTTACACCTGTTTATATAGAACTCCGCATATAACTTCTTTGCCTACAAAGGTACTTTGTATTACTTTAGCTGTCCTTGACGCACAATGTGCCGCATTAGGCCAATGATGGCATGTCCCATCCCATGTTGTCGACCTTTCGAGGTTGTACGGGGAATCGGCTATTGTAAACATGAGAGGTATATTAAGGACTTGTAAATGCGCTTGTAGGGGTCTAAGATTGGAATGTTTACAGAGTCAGCGGTGGAGGGCCGTTTTGTTTTGGATAGCGCCAACTGAACTCATTTATTACTTTGCTTGTCGGGATATCTGTAGCCCTACCACAGAGACGAGAATGCATGTTAGAGGGAGAGAGTGAAAGAGAGAGACGAGGGTAGCTATGTTGGGAGTGGGAGAGTTGAGAAGGGGGAGTTGACTGAGAGACTTGAGAGGAGACACATCGAGAGCGATGCAGCAGGAGTTGAGATAAAAGGCCCATCAAGAGCGATGCGGAAAAATCGAGTGGATAAAGTGCAGGGGTGTCACTTAGAGAGTTAAACGGCAGAGGCCATCGAGTTTTGAGAACTAGCGAACTCTAACTATGCTGTAATTTTTGTGTATAACACCTGCATATTAAGCCAAGTCATTCAACCCTAAGTCTATGATCCCGACATCACTAAAACCCTTGACTGGCAATCGGCGACAACGACGTCAGCACAGACCCGAAGACGAGCGACTTCATGTCACGAGACGAGACGAGATGAATATAAACTTTACAGACCAGATAAAAGTGAGTGACGCATTGGCTAACGTTGCGTCTTGGTGTCATGAAAATAACATGAAGATTAATATTAACAAAACTCAGTACATGCATATTACAAAAAAAAAGAACTATCTAAAATTTTAGCTATGAGGTTGCTGGCATAGGATTGACTGAAGTAGACAGTTACAAATATTTGGGAGTGATTTTGTCTTGTGACCTTGGGTGGAAAAGGCATGTACAGTATGTTAAGAAGCGGGCAACTAACAAATTGTGGTAGCTGAGGAAAACGCTGGGTAAATCTCCCCCTTCCGTTGAAATTCTTGCTTATAAGACAATTATTAGACCTGCGTTAGAATATGTGTCTGGAGTGTGGAGCCCATGGCAGAGCTCTCCGGTCAGAGAACTCGAAGATATTCAATTGCTAGCTGTGCACATAGTTTTTTCAGATTTCAGACAAACTATGTCTGTGACCGAATTTAAAAGGAGAGCCAATATAAGCCCGCTGTCAAACAGAAGAGAGAGCCAATGTTTAAAGCTGTTCTTTCAGATTTTCAAGAATAGTATAAAAATTGATAGCGTGATTTACTTAAAAACAAAAAGTTTTTACTCGGATCGCTTGCATCACTCACAGACCGTAGCCCCTATTAAAGCTCGAATAAATAGCCATAAACAATCTTTTTCTGTGCATACAATTGATTTTTGGAACAGCCTTCCCGGTGATGTTATCGATATTGATTCACTTTCTTCTTTCGGAAGAGCCGTAGATATTATTTTTCAGTGCTAAAATTGCATTTATTGCTGTTATGACATTATTTTTACTGTCTTTGTTTTTTATTAGTTATTACTGCTGTACTGTTACTGTTATTACTAGCAATACATTTGGTTACTGTATTACTGTTAATATTGATTGATTTTCTTCTTTCGATTAAGTCGTAGATATTTTTCAGTGCTAAGATTGCTTTTTGTTTAGAACTGTTGTGTTTATAATTTGCAGGTATGACACTGTATCACCCCACTCCTGCCTTGGCCCTATATCTTGCCGGCAGTATTGATAAATAAATAAATAAAATAAAAAAGTCTGTGTGGCAACAAACTGAAAGAAAACTTGAAAATGAAGCACAGGTTGTCGATTGCTTGCTTCACAGAATAAATAGCCCAGCTCGCGTCCGATTTTGTTGCCCGTGGGACGCAGTTTCTTAGCAGACAATCCCCTTTTTTTCGGTTCTCGTTCCTTATGGCGGAAAAACCCCAGTCGTCTGCTCTTGTTCCCCTCCTGAGTGATGCATGACGGGAGTGCATTCTGGTGCACACTTGATTCTCAAGGTGCAGCAAGTGCATGGACGTGTGGAGTGGCGACGCCGAAATGAACGCGAGGAGTGTCGGCCGAAACAAACTTGCTCCATGTTGCGAGTGGGTACGCATGGGCACGAGTGCCCTTGCATACATGTAGTCATACACTGTGCACGAGCATGTGGCTTCGTCTTTTATCTTGTTTGCGTGCAGAAGTGGCTTCAACGGCATTGCAGAAATTACACTAGCCTTGACAATAAAGTACAAAAAGGTTTACGCCAAGTCTAGGCACTGTTGCAAGATCACCGATCCAGGAAACCTAAACCGAGCCACCACTAAATGTGTTCCGTTTCAAAATGGTGTAATTGGCAAGACTGAACCGCCACCAAATGTGCTCTGTGGTAGAGCACAAAAGTACATCACCAGACATGAGTGTCCAAAATATACTTACAATGGCTAGCGGCGCCTCATAAAAGTCATGCAATGACCCCCTGCTTGGCCACTTAAGCCACACGCAGTGCCGTGCAGGGTACAGAACGGCATCCACGGTGCAGTGATCCAGGGTCCCGCCCGTAGTGTTCCGCTGCTGCCTTGGACAAGGTGAAAGCCAGCTCATTGATGTCATGGTCCCCGGTACCTGTGGTGTGTAACCATTGTGTTTAAAGGTTATACAGCCACCGACCGATATTGCAGACCCGATGGGGATCGTGCAGAATTTCGAATAATTGAGCAGTTTGAAATAATGATTTTAGCCTTAAAATACAGTTTATTATTACGACTTAAAACGCAAAGTTGCTGCAGCAAGTGATCGATGGTTTGATGTACGGCATGGTACTGTATGGTACTTCGCATTTCAGCGAGTCATTTTGTCACTGTATACAGACGAAAGCATTCGGACAACTTACGCGCTCACGGCAGCACAATGCTCACCAACTGTAGGGCGAGTCGGTAGACTTTCCCCTCGGTGAAGGGCAAAGTCCGGTTTGTAAACGCTGTGCCGCTGGAACAAATGCGCGCAGATTGATTGCTACTTCCTTGGCGATACAACCGCTGCCTTCTCACGTCGACACACGGGAAATACTGCAAACAAAAGCAAACACCGTCATGACTTCGCAAGGTAAAACCGGAGAGGCCAAGAGCAGAATAAGTGCTTAGAGTGCCGACATGCTACGTGGCGTCAGCAACGAAAACCTGCCATTTAAAAAAAATATATTCTAGTTTCTTAGCAGACATGACGTCAGGACAACTGACGGCAGCGATTGGCAGGCGGTGTGCATTCTTGCCACTGAATTCATAACCTGTCGCCGAATGTAGTTTTTAAACATGGCAGATATAATCTGGCCTGTTTTCGTCCACAATGCTGCCGTGTAGTCTGTCGCATAAATTATTTTTGTTGCTAAGGGGCAATTGGGCTTTACGTAAACATAGGCTGGACGTGCGTGTGGGAAATATAACATGAATGACCGCCCCCAACATTGGCTCTTCAAACAAACTGACAGAAAAAAAAAAGGCCAATATGTCAACATTTTTGGTGGCTGTCGTGTCAGATTGAAGTATAAGTAACTAGTAAAATAAAAATAAATGAAAAAGTACATAACGTAAGGTGTAAATAAACTCTATAGATATAATAGCAGTCCCAATGATTTAACAAAGAGGCTAGCTTTCTCAGAATGCCCCCCTCTCACTCGAGTCCGTATTGAATCTTAATATGAAGTTGCCCCGAAAAAGCTGCAGAAAATGCACATACTCACAGAGCCCATAAAGACCACACCTGCCTTTCACATGGCCTTTCGAATTAGATGCAGTACAGGACGCAGAACGGTACCCATGGGCTAGCTGCAGCTGTAGCCCAGTGCTTGTAGTATATTGCAGCTGACGGAAGGGAGGGAGGCCAGCTCCTTCATGCCGTGGTACCGGAAAAAAAAAAAAATGAGCCACAGACATCAAGCGCCTTGAGTATTTCTGTGCATCCACGAAGCCAATCTGGGACAGCAACGACAGAAAACTTCAGTAACACAGTGAACAAAAGAGTAGGCATGCAGGCGAGCTGTGAATTGTGAGCACAGCTAAAACCCAAGGCACAAGAAAGCAGAAAGGAAGAGGCCTTTCCACTTCCTTGCATGTCGGGTTTGAGTCTCGCACGGGGTAGTAAAAAGCAACAATACTGGTTCCCTAGTCTTTTTCTGCGTCAAGAAGCCTTGGAACAAAGAAATCCTACTGGTTATTCATCTTGTTTTCTCGGGCGGATTATAGTGCACGGTGCGGAAGCAAACTGCCTCAAAGGGGCTCAACTCACACTTCCAAGAAAATGATTGGCGAACAACCTCTCCATTGTGTACTACGTGCACTGTACGTTTTAAGCGGGTCCGTTTTCTGCTAACACGACAGCGGTAGGAATGTTACTTGTGTCGAGCTGGAGAAGCCATAGCGGGGGCTACCCCAGCTACGCCCACGCTGGCTCTTATGGCGGTTATGTGCAACGCAGACAGCTTTTCCCATTTCAACCGAGTGCCTAGGCAGACACAGAAGCAGCCACATAAGACAATCGAGGGAAGACGCAGAGTTGTACAGGCTAAGAGGGAACGACATAGTGTAGCGAGCTTTTTAGTCCAGGCGATTCCTCAGAGAAATGCAGTCGGCGGAAATGTAGGTCAGTTGTTCTTGCCATTAATTTAGGTAACGAATGCAAACATTATACTATTTTGCATCTTTTTCTACTGCAATGCTAGTCACCCGCAACGAAAAAACGTCACAAACTGAAAGAAAGTCTGGTTGCATTGTTAACACGGACACCAAGTGCATCAGGAAAAGCCATCTGTGCCATCCACCTGTTCATAAGCGAGCTGGAGTTCATCAAAGCACAACCGAGACTCTCTCGGGAGTATTTGGTTCCTTGTCACTAGTTATAGAATGAAAACACAGTGCAGTGTTGATTACTGTCAGCGCAGCCTTGCCACTAGCACTGCTGTCACTCGGGTGGCAGATATTTCGCTGGCACGACATGGCCTGCGAGCCACATATATCCCTAAAAGAAAGCTGCATAGAATGCACTTACCGTGGCTAGCGTCGCCGCCCAGAGAGCTTGCACAAACCCTCCACATGACACGCAGTACAGTTCAGAACAGAGCAGCACTGGCTAGCCAGTTGCTGCGAAGGCTTGCGGTGTCTTGCTGCTGCAAGTCACCTCTTTCATGCCTTGTGGCACCCATCAGTTTCAAAACAAACGCTGATGAACCGCGACCAGCCATGACCTGTAGCACAAGGGGGAAAAACGTGTGAATGTGCAGTCTCCTATCTGTTTGCTTTTGTCTAACGTCTCCGAGTTTTCTTTGAGAAGAAAACAGCAATGACACTTCTTTCACAGTAATGTGCAAAAGAAACAAAAACGGCTCGGTTATTATACTGTCTCATAAGTTGTGTGCAGCGAACGCACGGGTGCGAGGGCGCAGCTCTGAAGAATGTTCTTTTTGCGCGGGTACTCGTGCAAAAAAGGCGCTTTTTATTGTCATGTGCTCGGGCCTGCGCCTTTGCTGCACACAACTTATGATACAGAGCGTATAGCACGCCTCCGTGAGCTCTCGCGTACGGCGAGAAAGCCATGATATCCAGGGTACGATAGCAGGAAACCTCGCAAGGGTGCACGAAGCTGCAAGTGCGCCAGAATGTGCAACTGGAGGTGGTGATAGAATGACATAGTTTGAGAATATGGGGTTACTTGGGTCAAAATATAGAAGCGAAAAACGTAACTTCCTTGCCGGCTGATGTTAGGAGCCATCGGAGCACGACCAACTATTTGTTGTGATCGGGGTATTACGATCGGACGCGGGTTGGTAAAGATTTGAAAAACCCGGAAGAATAAAACCTGTAGGGGCGAAGACAGACAGCGCAGTTCCTTGTTGACATGGGATGTAATATTAAACACATTATTCCGTCGGATCAAACGTTTTTATTTAATCAGGCTTATCTCGGAAGTCTGCCGGCAGGTCTGGGGTCGGAAGTATGCGGTTTTTAGAGCTCTTTTGGCGGGCTTTCAGCTTTCTGCGATGCGTGTTTTAATCGTGAGCACAGGCTCAAACAATAGGCAGCGGCGCCAAATGTATTTGAAACGAAGAAGCAGCTCGGACGCGTGGACCGAACACATCGAAATCACATCACAGGAAAACGTAAATCACTCACCTTTTGTTCGACGATGGTTCGCAAGACACGATTCAAATCGACGACACTCGATTCGGTCACGATATTCAGGTAAAGGACGCAACAACGTAGGCTTGCCGTTCCTAATAACTACATAAATACGACGATACGACACGATATCAAACAAAGGAGTCAGAAAAGCGCAGTCTGTAGCGCAGAAAACGCGGTCACCCGGTTGCAAAAAGCAAGAAAATAAACAAAACAAAACAAAAAAAAATAATACGTCAACAAAGTAAAAATAACAAAAAGTTTCCTCGCTAAAAACCGTGACGTCACAGAAAACAAAACAAACAAAAACAAGCAAAACAAAAATTTTTTGTCACGTGACGTTATATTTGTGACGTCACGTTTGGTGACGTCGGGTCACGTGATCTGCCATTATTCCTCCTCCGAATCGCTCGTCCCCGACGGCCCGAAGGTGCTTTGTGTTGGTTCATCGGTCATTTTTACTCCAGAGCACCTCTAGAGCATTCACGTGATCATAAAGATTCCTCTGCTTAAGCTGGTGTAAGCCCAAGTTTTGTAACGCCGCAGGCTATTTTTTACACATCAAGAGTTGATCGTTGAAACTCGACATACATTCCAAGCTATTCCACCAATCAGAAGTCGCCATGACGCAACGTCACTAATTCAAAGGCGCTCAAATGAAATGGTTGGGCTCGCTTGGCCTGTCATTTCCTCGGAAGAATCGTTTTATACTTTAGGTCAGTGAACAGGTAATATTGTTTTATAGATTTTGCTGAGCTCTTGTAAAGTTGTTGCACTCGACGATTTCAACTGTGTTTCTATCGTCTGTAGGCCCTTCGGAGCAGAGTAGCGCAGAGGAGTAGCGCAATCTAGAACGCCGCCTCTCGGCGACTAGCGGCGAACGCCCGGAGGTTCCAACTGCGGTCAGAAATGCATGGAGAACGTGAGACAATCGCTGTTTCTTCAGTATTGTGGGGGTGTACGGAGTGGAAATTGTTTTTGACATAATAATGGAACATTTTAGAATAATTTGCGCTAAGTTTTGTGCCCCGCAAGGAGCTGACTTTTTTTAAAAAATTGCTTGAGCGGCATCATGCAGCAGACGACACGGCGACGTCACACCATTCACGTGACCCGCTCCGGCCAACCCGAAAAGCCCATCTCCGCTGCAAGCAAAAATCGTCTGCTTCAAACGCCATTGCCTTGGAAATTGCCTTCTCAAAATTTGCACACGCATCCGATATTATTAAAACTTTGATAAAGTGTTTAGTGCTTTACTAACTTCACGGCAGACTAGTTTTGAAAAGTGTGAACTCGCCGTTCATTTTTTAATCAGCCGTGTTGTATCGATGTCCGTGTATTCTCCCATAGGGCGGGTCGCCTCCTGGAACCCTGAGTACCACGTGACTCGCGCCGAGCTGCTCTGTCGGCCATGTTGTCGGCGAAACACGCGGATCAAAGGATCTAGTAGGCCCTTGTTTGCACTAGAGCACTATATAGCTCCTACGGAGCAGAGTAGCGCAATCCTTTGAACCTCGTGTTTTGCCGACAAGATGGCCGACAGAGCGGCTCGGCGCGAGTCACGTGGTACTCAGGGTTCCAAGAGGCGGCCCGCCCTATGGGAGAATACATGGAGATCGATACAACACGGCTGATTAAAAAATGAACGGCGAGTTCACACTTTTCAAAACTAGTCTGTCGTGAAGTTAGTAAAGCACTAAACACTTTATCAAAGTTTTAATAATATCGGATGCGTGTGCAAATTTTGAGAAGGCAATTTCCAAGGCAATGGCGTTTGAAGCAGACGATTTTTGCTCGCAGCGGAGATGGGCTTTTCGGGTTGGCCGGAGCGGGTCACGTGAATGGTGTGACGTCGCCGTGTCGTCTGCTGCATGATGCCGCTCAGGCAATTTTTAAAAAAAAGTTACGTCCTTGTATGGCACAAAACTTATCGCATATTATTGTAAAATGTTTCATTATTATGTCAAAAATGATTTCCATTCCGCACATCCCCACACAACTGAAGAAACAACGATTTTCTCACGTTCTCCATGCATTTCTGACCGCAGTTGGAACCTCCGGGCGTTCGCCGCTAGTCGCCGAGAGACGGCGTTCTAGATTGCACTACTCTGCTCCGAAGGAGCTATATAGCAGGGGGGGGAAGGTGCCGCCGCTTCCAATGCACCCTCCTCAGAATTTACGGCGCTCCGTGGGGGCCGCCATGTTAAAACTTGAGACCAGTGTTGCTGCATCTATAGGTCGTCTTTAAGTTAGAGCTGACGGAGAAAATCTGGCCACGGCGCAACGCCGATGTACGCTGGAAGCTAGAGCCGGTTTGCTTTCGTTGTTTTTGTTTGGTCGGAGAAACTCTAGCAACAACGCACGTTCAAGTTTCAACATGGCGCCGGTATTGCTTCGGCGCTTCGGTTTGACCACGTTTGACGCGGTTTGCCAGCACATGTAGCGAAGACGTGACCGGAGAAGTGCCCTTGTGATGGTCCCGGAAGACGGAAAGTATCATTCGTAATCGTCGTGCGTGCTTAGAAAGCGAAGGGAGTCACAGGGTCCACGAGTGCGCAACCACAAGCCAAGGTTCACGACAGCGCTCCGTTCACTTCGGCGATCTTGTTCTGTTTGGTGCATAGAGATAGGTTTGGTGAAACACGGCGATGCGACAAAGAGTTGAAACGTACGTGCTGTGTCGTGCGGTGCTTGGAGGTAGAATCCCATACTAACACGAAGCGCAAATTGGTTATTGTGGCGTTAAAATTCAACGGGTTCAGTTCCGTCGTCGTCGTCAGCTGATCCGGTCCAACTGGTCCGGGAGGACGCAGCGAGCGCTTTTAAAAGTAAATCTTCCTTCGTTCCGTTTCAAAATGTGGAAGATTCTCGACGCATACCGTGAGTAAAAAGCTGCGGGCGTTTTCAACAAAATTACGTCGTTTTAATTGAACAATGGGCTACGGATTCTTGACCTAGACCTGCCGTTGTTATGCTTCGTGTTGTTGGCGTTTGCACAGCGACGCACACCGCCCGAGTAGATGATTCGGTCCTGCAAACGACCGGTCATACAGAATTTCAGAGAAACATAAGTCACCACTGATATTTTCTTGTAAATCTCGTGTGAATTTGTTGCGCTCGTCATGCGGTGTGAATAAATTAGGGCAACGTTTCCTACCTGCCTACGGATGCATGAACTGAGACCATTTTTTACGTAGTGAACGTAGCGTTTTTTCTTTATTTTGGAAAAAGGTGTTGATGAATTTATTATGGTACAATCACTTGAGAGTTCTGAAATTGGAGAGAGCGAGCATGCTTTCTCAACTTCGTCACTTTTCTCTCTGGCATTGCCCCTAGTTTCAAGTTGCAGTTTCACTAGACATACATACTAGCAGGTACAAACTGCTCTAAAGTAAATAAAAGTCTGGTGAGTCAGGGCGGTGCGGACTCCGTGTTTCGCGCTTTTCGCAAGGTAAGTGCTTTTGCGAGGTATGCGGAATACGCAAACGATTTTGTTATGCCCGTCGGTTGCGTCTCCAGCAAAACGAATAAGATGATCTACAAAGGCGCAATCACAAGCCAATATTTACGATAACAGTGCATTTGATTCGGTGGTACGTGTAGTTGTATTTTACCCTGCTTTCTGCAACAGCGTGTCATGACGAAGAGCTGGAACGTTCACGCGGTTTGTGCTGGGCTACCGGTTGACCCAGGGGCGGATCAAAAACTCCGTTTTTTTTTTCGTTTTTTTTTTTTTTGGGGGGGGGGGGGGGGGGGGGCGAGGGGGGAGGGAAAATCTAAACTCTAAAGCAAGATAAACAGGACTCTGGTTGCGCCTTTTGTTTTAACCGCCGCAGAACCACACTGCGCCGACGGCCCCTAGATGTGCGCCGCTGCGCCGACTTTTGGTTCTAACTTCTGCCGTGCTTTGAAACCGCCGCCGCGGACTTCAGTCTAAGCGACGGAGTGGTTCTCCAAGTGTGTGCGCCTGCTAGGGTGCGGCCTACCCTATTTCGAACCCTCGTCCTTGAGTACCGAGCTTCCTACCACCTGGCAGGGCGGGAGTTGGTTTTATTTCGGGGAATCCACCCCTGTCAAATCGCCCTCCAAGAAGGGGGCGGGGGGGTCGACTGTTTGGGGGGTAGGCGGCCGCCCCCGTCGCCTCCCGCCTCCCCCTTGGGTCTGCCCCTGGATTGACAGAAGCCCGCGTCGCCCGCATCGTGAGAGTGCACTTGGGCTGTTATAGTGGCTCTAGGCTGTTGATGCTGAAGCCTTTCATCCGCGGCTTGCCGTCAGCTGATCCGGCTGCTCGACGGTGAGGAACCGGCGAAAGTGACCTCTGAAGCAAATCTAAATCCTTGTTCATCTTGTGGGATGCTGCGTCGTGGTGACGAGCGAATCCCAACATAGAAAAGGAACGGTGTTTTTATTGCCTCGGCGGCGTCGGTCGACGGACGTTCCTCTGTCCCGCGTGACTGTGTAGCGGGCGGCCGTGCTTCCCTGAAGCAGACGACGACGAGGTTTTATAGCGCCAAAATGCTGGTGATTGTGCGTCGCCACAATCTAGTTATCCGGTGTCAAAGTGTGGAAGGTGTCCAAGTGTACTGAGGGCGGGAACTACAGGCGTTTTGCCTTGCTTTCGTAACCGAAACCAGAACAGCGAGATAACTGCCTGCGTACTCCAAAATGATGGAAGCAATAAGTTGCCAAAACCTGTTTTTAGGGTTTCAAGCCGAGTAAACAAGACAAATATAATTAAACTTCGTTGTTAGTATGCAGGAGGACTTATATAACACAACAATACATTCTTTCCAAAACGAAAAAGAAAGTAAAACTTCGTCCGCCGTATATGGCAGCAACTTCTCCACTGCGAAACCTATGCTGGCAACGTAAGCGGTTTTAATATGGCAGCCTCCGCTTTGCGCCGCGTTCCCTTTCCCTCCTTCCCCCCCCTGCTATATAGTGCTCTAGTCAGTGTTGCCAGATGGAGAAAAAAAAAGTCAGCAGATTGATCCCCAAAAAGTCAGTAGATTTCAACGAGGTAGAGGGGCTTAGAGTGATAAACCGGAAGTTCGGAAGTGGCACCCCCCCGGTTGCCGCCATATTTTACGCAAATGTGACCACTCGTCACGTGACCTCCCAAGAGCCGTGACGTCACAGGTAAGATGGCAGCGCCCAGAGCTGGCGAATGCGAGTTTGTTCGGTGCGCGGTAGCCGTGATGTGCAGCTGCTTTCCGACGACTTCGGGCTTCTTCGTGCTCGCTGACGCAGGTATAATGTGAAAATATGAAGGAATGAGACTTTATACCGTTTTTGCGCAAGATCGCTCTGGATCATCTGGATATTAACGGCTGTGAGACAGCATCAGCTCTGCATCGCCGTACCGGTGCTTGGATTCCGGGATGTGTCCGAGGATCGACAGAACTTTCAGTGCTTTTAACATTAAATTTTCGCATTCTCTTAGCTTTGTTTAAACGTTGAAATATCTGAGAATCTACGCGAAATGTATACGTCGCGTTAGGGCCTAAGGGAAGTTGTTTCAGCCCTCCGTCACCGAACAACCATAGCAACTTTTAGCGAGGAAGCTCCTGCGATTTTAACCTTTTGTGCTAATCCACGATTCTACATTCGATCGCTTTTCTTCCTTTTTTTTTTCTGTGTGTGTGAGTGCGAAGTGCACCCTTATTTTCAGCTACGAGGTTGGCGTTTTATTGAGTGTGGGGATGAATAAATCGTTGCAGGCACCTGCTTCAAAGCTATTCGACTTGCTATAAGAAGTTGAACAACTGTTTTGGTGCATGCATAGATTAACTGCGCATTTTTTCTGTTTTGTAGGATTTATTGCAGCTATACTCTTTTCCATTAAGAGTGCATTGTATTAGTCAGTCAATTATTTAATTGTTGTAATTATCTGGATAAGATGATTCATATTTGTGTTCATCCCTTGCCTGGAGAGCAGTCTTGTTGAAAAATGTTGACTACCATTCCTTTCGGTCTCTTCAATAGACTCTTTTTAAAAGTGTGGGCTGTCTATACTTCGCATCACCGTAACTTGGAAAAGGCCAACCGCCACAGCCCCCTCGAGTCAATCAGAGAGACGGAGCGAAGGTGTGTGACAAATCTGTGCAGACGAGCACTCTGGTGATATGCTGTCATGTGCCTCTCTCCAATGTGTGTATTGACTCACCGAGACCGTAGCCTTTGCCGTCTGCCAAATTCTAGTGAAACAAATTACAGTAGCTACTACTGTAATTAACCCAGGCTTTCATACTTTGGGTATTTGTTCGACAAGAATGTTATGTCCGCCATCCCTGTGAATTCGACTCAGCACCTATTGGACTCGAATGCTGCATTGACGTTCGACGTGAACTGGGGCCCATTCGTGTGCTTTGCGCCGAAAAAAAATGGCGACGGTTGTGTTGCTTGATAAGGTTCTGCAAAGGGTCTAAGTGTCATGCTATATAACAATGCATCAACACATACTATTAAACTATATGCTCAGAGGTGTGTTTGTTTTTCCAATTAACAAGTTACAGCACTGTGCTTTAATGCTATTATCATGTGTGTAGTTTTAAGTATCCCCTCTGCAATGCCTACGAAGGCCCCTGGAAGGAATAAATTAATAAATAACATTTTCACATCACTGGAGTTGGTTTTCGGATGCACCACATGTTCAGGAAAGGTTGAACGAGTGAAGCCCCTTGCAAGAAGTCTGCCAGTCTGGTATGACCCCTTAATTAATATTGAAGGGTCAGAGAAGCGAGTGTCCTCGTAAGGTCCAGAGCGTGCAATGGACACAATTCTCGGTGTGTAGACTCTCAAGGCTTGAAGGCAAGCGGAAATATGTTTATCTGGTTAGTGTATCAAATATGTTTATTTCCACTTGATTACATAGTTATTGATTCTTAGTAAATCGTTCCATAACGAGTTCTTTCTGCGACAGTCTCGTGTCAGGCGTTCAGTCGTAGTACCTGTGGACCTTGTTGTCGGATGACGCTCCTGGCACGTCGGTGTTCAGTTTGGTCAAGTGGCAACTTTGACCGACTGATGCTGTCTTGTAATCATAGGTCATGTGCACTGAAGTTGCAGGGCTGGCTTCTAATCCGAAAATTTTCCTGGTAGTTTTCGGCATCAATGTAGCAAGCTCGGGCATGTACTGCTTACGTGGCTGTGCCTTTTGCTGTACCGTTGACTTGAAAGCTGGCAACAATTTTTGTTTGCTATCCAAGTCTGGTGATGCTTGCAGTTCACTTTTGAGAGCAACCAACCATTCTATTCCTTCAAGTCACTCAGGGGCATTGTCCCTCAAAGTTGGAAATTGTGTGCTTCGTGGAGTGGACACAGAAAATTGGTGTCAGCAAATTTTTAGGTATTGTCCTTGGACGACAACTGACACCAAATCCACTGTCACTGCATCGCCGCTCACCTGCTTTGTCGTGCTTACCTCTTGTTGAGGTGATGGACATGAGGAGCTTTGGGGTAATCAGGGATACAGAATCTTCATTCAGCACCTTCGGCATCAGGGACAAAGGTCGCCGAAGGTAATCCTTAATCTCCTGTGGTCGCTCCTCGAGACGTAATCGAGAGTCGTTTGGCACGAACCCTCGCCGACCAATTCATTGGTACGGGCTGCTTTGGTAGACATGGTCGGCTTCATGCAGTGGTAGCAAAGTGGTTTTCAATCGCACATTCGCATCACCTACGTTTTCCTCGGTGTACTTTGTTGAGTACAGTCCTACACACGATGTCGGGAATGCTTCGGCGTTGTGTCTCATTGAATTGGCATTGAATACTAAGGGGCAGCCGGTGGCGGTCGTCGTGCCATTGTGGCGTAAGTTGCCCTTGGTTTGTCAGATGCCGCTTCGCTCGCAGAAGTCTCGGCTGAAATACCTGTCAAACTTGTTCCGCAAAAAATCTCGGCAATCAAAACAAAAGCCGGGCAACTGATGGCAGGAAGTAGCTTCCTGATCTCCTCCCAGACAACGTCGTGGGTGATGTCGTGGATGCCTGGGAGGCTGGCGTCGAAGTAGTAGCTGGACAACTCGAGTGTCGAGACGCCGGGAAGTTGTTCATAGTGGCAGGATCGGGCATGCAGTGCACATTCCATGTCGGAAGCCTCGGTGATATGAACACTTCGACTGTTGTTGGGGGGTTGCGGACAAGGCTGCCGAAGGCGTTGTCCCTCACGTGAGGCGTATACGATTCTTAGGTTCTTGTCTTCTGTAGCATCAAGGTCGGCGTGGGCGTGGGCGCTCGATCAAGCGCAAAACATCCTCGACGAGTGCGGTGGCGCTCTCATTGGGGCAGTGTCCTGGACAGAATCAAGAATGCGGCTCTCTTTCGTTGATGTTAGCTGACGGATGCGCGCTTCAGCTTGATCTTGCAAACTTCCCATGACGTTAAGGAGGATCCATGGTTCTCAGACCAGCGCCGGCAGTTGCTTCCACGAGAAGTATAGGTTCTGCAGGAGCTGGTTGTCTGTCCACCCAATGTGGCGGGCGACACTGTCATATTGTTCAATCCAGTCTTTGACGTCTTCATACAGCTTGCGTGAAAAAGCGTCGAGTGTGATTTGCGACGGGCATGGAAACAATGGTGGGAGGGGACATGGTTTGCTGCTACAGGTTTGTCATTGTTGGCTTAGTCAGCTTCGGATTTTCTGACAGGAGACCGAATTCCGGTGGTTTTTCCTGGTAGCAGCAACTGGCTCGGATTTCAGGTGCTTCGTGGTGTATTTCCGAGGTTACTCCTTGTGGCACTCGGTCGTCTTGCGGTTGTTCTGCCAGGCTCGGGTCAGGACTTTGCCTACGGCTCGACAGGGGTATAAGACGCAGGATAGTCCGCCAGCCGTGTCCCATTATCGGGTAACTCGGCTGAAGAGCCGCCGGGTTCACACAGAGTGAAGGGCTACGGGTAAAGTGCCCAGCACCTCCACCTGAACATACGATTACAGCTGAGCATGACCTGCAATGTCCCAGAATAGTGAATATTGATAGAAGATTGGACTGGAACAAGGATCCGTGAAAGTATAACAAAACTAGCAAAAGAGAATCAATCCTGACCACTGAAGAAGCTGCATTGCTATAGTGGCATTCTGTCCGAATAAATCCTCTCCTTCGGGGTGTGGCGACTGCCGTGGACGAACTGAACTGAAATGGATGTGGGACTACTTTTCTGGTAATGAGCCACTGCAGACTGTTGCCACAAAGCGGCGTGAGCTGGGTACGTAACACGCTCGGTGAAATGTCCGGACAGCTTGCAATTCGCGTAACGAGTGTGGATGAAACGTTTGTGTTGACGAAACGTGCGATAGACCAGCGGGATCAATACCAACTGCAACACCTGTGCTCCGTGAAAGTGCACGTCTACGCCGGAACAATTTCGGAAGCAGCACAGCATCATTCAGCAGGGCACGGGAACTACCAGCTTCAAGGCAGCCTTCCGGTGCGCCGCACAACCGAAGTGAGCCCTCGGTCATTTGATCGAAGCTGCACCGCGATTGCACAACGCCAAGCACGACTCACGCAATTTCCGTCGCTAAACTGTGCATCCAAATATATTGCACACGCTTCACTGCAAACCTCGAAGATTCCGATGGTCAACGAGAGCACAGAAACGTCGCCTTAAATTTTATCCTAGCGGTATCCGAATCAATCCGAGGTCCGAGCAACGTAGGTCAGATTGTCTCTTCCGTGGCAATATCCCGGTCGGTCACCAGCGAAATGCACACCGTTTCTCCGTATTTTCACGTTATACCTACGTCAAACACCACGCTGAACTCTGAACTCGCTTTCGACCGGCCTCATATGACGGCTTCCGCGTCTGAAATCAACTCGCCGAGACGAACGACAACCAACAAAGCATCCGACAAGCTCCGGCCCAGCTGGGGCCAGCCGCTTCATGGGCGCTGCCATCTTTCCTGTGACGTCACGTATTTGGTTTGGTCATGTGACGTGTGGTCAAATTTGCGTACAATGGCAGCCTCCTTATGGGGGTCACTTTCGAGTGCAGACCGGAACCCCGGTTTATCGCTCTAAGCCCCTCTACCTCGTTGGTAGATTTGCACAAAAATCAGTAGATTCCACGAAATATGTGTTTTGCCATGTTTTGCTATCTCCATTAATACACACTTCGAATTAATAGTATAGAGTAACAAATAACATGGTAATAAACACAAATAAAAATGAAAGACAAAAACAAGACCAGTTCTCCAGTAACTTTATATGAAGGAGAAATTAAAATGGCACCATAAATGTTTTTGTTTTAGTCATTATTGACTATTTCGAGGATTATTCTTTGAAATCGAGACTGAGCGCACTTTTGGGATCACAGATGAAGGCGACAGTGCGACGTTCACCTGTCGCTATTATTGAAACGAAACCGAAACAAGACGCTCCGGCAAGTGCGCGCGAACATGTCCAATGAAAGTCCTCTGCATGCTGCCATCTTTCCTTACTGGGCTGTGGAAGGTTTTTGAAGCAACGCTGTTGGTCCGGAGCACTGTTGAGGCTACGCGTCGTCTGCTACGGGCTTATTTCTTTTTCGCCTGACCCAAAGTTTGCGTTCAAACGTGGAGAAACTTCATTCGTTAGCTTTTTAAGCCACCGAGGAATAGAATTATATCATTTTCTTGCCACAGCCTGCCAAATAAAAGAAAGTAACTGAAATTCGGATGTCGATCCCATGCATTCCGCCGTACGAATTAATGAAAATTGCGGCTCTCTCCGCTCAAGTCGGAGCTATTTTAGTAGATTGTATCGGAGCAGCCGAGAGTTCAGGCGCATGCGCAAACACCTCTCGCTCTGCGCCGCGGGCTGATTGGCTCACTCGGGAGAGGGGCGTTACGGCGAGATCATAGACTAGCCAAACTCTCTCCATATATGGCTCTCGCCCGGATGTCACCGTCGAACCTGCCGAACCTGCTCTGGATGAATAGATAGATGAATATACGGCTACGTCACTCGAATAGGACGGGCTTCTGGGCCATCTAGCCAGTGCTTCGTTTTTAATTCTGGGACATTATGAGTTTCCTTTGATAGGCGACACTGGGAACTGAAGGAGCCATATAATAAATTTTTAATATGTTTACTAAAAAAAGTCAGTAGATTTTCCTGTTTTTCAGTGAATCAGTAGACCCGGAACGAAATCAGTAGATCTACTGATAAATCAGTAGACCTGGCAACACTGGCTCTAGTTTGCACGTCGTGGTTTGCACGAACGCCTTTTCTGAGCCCCCACAACGGTTGTCCCGCCGGTCCGGACGTTACGATGTAAGCTGGCATTTTTTGTTTCCTAACTTAACATTTGAGGCTTTTTGTGTGTTGTCCCTTTTTTCGTCTGTCGTCTCCGGTTTTTCAAAAATGTGTAACATCAATCATGATGTAGAATACTCGAGACTCGTAAAAGCTGGGAAACTTGGTCGAAAAAGAAAGACAGGTGAAAAGATCGTCTCAAACTCAGCTACTGCGTTTATTTCCTCAAAGCCTCATATATTCATAACCTAATCACCGACCACCGACGTCACAAAGTCAATCTTTGTTATACAATCCTACCGACACTGGTCTTCACCTCAACCGTAAACGGTGACATCAATCCCAAACTGAAAACTTGGGACCTTGAACAAAACAGACACAGCGACCCACTTCCTTGCAGCCGGAGACTGAAAGGGCTCTGCTTTATCTAAACGAGAACCGATATGTCCTCCACTGAACCTCTGCCCGCAAAATTACACATTGCACGTTAACTTACAAAAAAAAAAAAAGTTGACAAAGACATTACATTTTAAGAAACTTCTTGGAACTACTTCCGAGTTGCAATAAAGCATGGCTGATACAGTTACCGAAGGATTTGATACGAACTGTCTCTTTTATAGACGCTGTCAGCGTGGCCTCCGCGATCTGCTGCCGGCGGCGCGCGCCGCCGGCAGCAGATCGCGGAGGCCACGCTGTCAGCGAGTCAGTTACTCGAGCTGCCACCAGTCGCCGCGCCCTTCGCGCGCTTCCCGGGCCGCCATAGCCGACCTTCAGTTCCTCGCCGTTGCTCCGCGTTGTGTGCTGCACAGGCCACTACCGGGGCTTCGTTTTCGTGTTCATTTACGTTCCGCGTTGAAATCTTGCACTTTCTTTGGGTCTTTTCGCTATTTAGAACTTTCATTTAATCATTTGATATTTATATTTCGACATAGCTCTTGTATTTTCTTTTTTATGGAATGGAATCGGACAGCGAATGGGTCGACGATACTTACGAGGCGTCAATGACCATGTAAGTTCATCCCATTCTTACGTTTTTGTCGCTAATAAAGGGCAGTCAACACTATTGCGACATATGCTAATTGCAACTGACGCATAAGGCTATCGCAGTCGTGCTTCTCGCTGCATGTGCGCGCTCGTTTCCGTAAAGCCGACCCGCATGTCAGCGATTTAGCGTGCGACAAAACGAGCGACGGAGATTTTTTTTATTTTTTTTTATTTACAAATACTGTCGCCTGTTGCATCGCTCGTTTTTTGGGGGGGTTTTTAGAAAACGTCGCTCACCGTCTTGGTCGCTTGCTCCGTCACTTCCATGCGGTTTGCCTCGTCGCGCGACTGATTGAGCGACAGAAAAGCGGGTCGCTGTCGCTTATCTGGTCGCTCGCCAAATTGCCTACATGCGGTTTATACTCAATTAATCTCCATGCACACAGCAATGAACCATTGGCGCCTCGATAATAAGTATAAACCGCGTGCAAGCGATTCGGCGAGCAACGAGACAAGCGACGGTGACCCCCTCGCTGTCGCTCGGGCAGTCGCGCGACGAGGCAAACCGCATGGAAGCGACGGGAGCAAGCGACCAAGACGGTGAGCGACGTTTTCTAAAAACCCAAAAAACCGAGCGATGCAACAGGCGACAGTGAGAAATCTTCGTCGCTGACTCTCGTCGTTGTCGCCGTCGCTCGTCTCGTCGCACGCTAAATCGCTTACATGCGGGTCGGCTTTACGGAAACAAGCGCGCACATGCAGCGAGAAGCACAACTGGATAGCCTTACTGCGTCAGTTGAAATTTGAATATGTCGCAACGGTGTTGACTGCCTTTATTAGCGAGAAAAACGTTAGAATGGGATGAACTTACATGGTCTCTGAAGCCATAATCGTGTATCGTCGATCCGTTCACTGTCCGATTCCATTTCATAAATAAGAAAATACGAGAGATATGTTGAAATATAGATATCAAATGATTAAATGAGAGCCCGAAATATCGAAAAGACCTAAAGAAAACACACGATTTCAACGCGGAACGTAAAAGAACGCGAAAACAAAGCTCCGGTAGGGGCCGGTGCAGCACACAACGCGGAGGAACGGCGAGAAACTGAAGGGCGGCTATGGCGGCAGGGTCACGTGACGCCAAGATGGCGGCGCCCATGAAGTGTTGCCTGAAAGGGTCTATAAGCCTCTTAGTGTTGTTGCACTCTCTGTGCACAATGCCAGTTTGTGGCCAAAGTGCCGTACAATCGTTGCACTCACTAATGTGTTTAGCAATCTCTAAACCAGCTTGCCTGCCTACTCACTCGATCTTCAACCAACCTTGAAGCCTGTCATCTCGCTCTCCCGTATTTTTCTAAACTGGGCGCTGCACTAATCTCGATCCCCTTTTGTTGTCCGTGATGAAGTGAAGTTTTTGCAAGGAAGCATCATCCTCTTCGTCGCAAGTAAATATCATTATATGTTGTTTTTTCTTGTTTTTCTTTTTTTAATTCTAGTTCATTTAGTTTATTTATTGTCATTAAGGGCCCTTGTGGGCACTCCTTTCTTTCTTCGTTTTATCTTAGTTTGGGTGTTTACAGGCCTTCGGGCATGTGTTTTGGCCTTTTTGCATTTCTCCCGGCACTTTTGAGCCATTCGCACGACGCGGAGAGCTTTTGCCATTTGGGTCACCCTTTTCGGATGGTGCGTGTATCACTGGGGTGCGTGATTTTATAGACGCGCTTCAATGATCAGAACTGGACCTAAAAATGACTGAATACACAGCATATATTTTACATTGGGACTGGAAAAGAGCTCCTTCAGTGCTAAAAATAATTCCCCCCCCCCCCCCACCCCAAGAACAAATCCTGGCTACATGCCTGGCCCATGGGCCAGGCATGTAGCCAGGACACTCTTTTTTCTGCAGTTTGTTCTCAATTTGGTTCCAAAGCCACTTTAGGAACCCGCTGAAAAAACACGGGGAGTTCTTTTTTCCCCGGTGATGGTGGGACTTAGAATGCCATGCACGCTGGGGAAGGACAAACAAAGCTTTCAAACAAAACACAAAGGCAGTCAAAAAGGCAATGCCTTCGGATTTTGGAGTGGCGACCAACACTTTCGGTAACGCGTTTCGTGAGGCAACAACTTCAGAAAAAACTGATTGGGTGAGTGAGCGTGGGACGCCTGAAAGGACCACTGATCCCATGTCGCAAAGGACCTTGATTTGTGGTAGAGCAGGAGAGATAGTTTGACCCAAAACCCCCTACTTTCAAAATATTTCGATGGCTTCTATAGTCACTGGTAGAACGAAAAGTGCAGGGCGTGCTCTCAGATGCCTGGACTCTAGCATACGCTCATCGCCTACTGCCATGCTCTGGCTACGTGAACATGCTTGAGGCTGATGAGACATTGAAGTCTTGCTGAAGGTAGAAGGCTTCCCCTGGAGACAGGACAACTGTGTGGGCCTCTCTGCCGGTCTGATCCTGTCAGTAACTAAAATGTGAACCACACACACATTTGTTTGTTGTTTTTATGTAGATGCATTACATACTCTGCAATGAAGGAGAAAAGAAGGAAGCGCCCAACAACATACTTTATAAAAATGCCACTAAACCAGCCATATCTTCCTGTGAACAAGTCCCTTTATGAAGAGACAGAATCCAGAAAAGAAAATGTCCTGGGAAGAGGATTGGTTGTACAGCCTGCAGTGTGCCTGTTCATTAATCTTCAGCACTGTCGGCTCATAATTCCAGGTTCCGGTGCTTGCCTATTGAGCGACCAGCGAGAATCGGAAGTTATTTGAGGTATTAAATGATCTAGGACACTTACACTTCTTAAACTGCTTTGGTACTGCAGAGGGAATTTTGTAGAATAGATTTTGAATGCCCTCCTCTTAAACAGTGTGAAGAGAGGGACAGGTGACCAAATACTGTCGCACCGCAGTTTTGATGGATGGACGCAGTTACTTGGAGAGCCTTGAACTGGTGATAGATATCTTTTTTTATTTGTAATCTAGGGCTGCCAGGCTTCAAATCATGGAGAGACTCCACAAGGTCGATGACCAGTTGGACGTCTACTACCGGTCCATGGCGAATTCTTACCAGTGCATCGAAGCGGAGCTGAGTGCTCTCCTGCGTGACATTGAGGAGCAGGCAGCAAGGTGAGTGTCGGTTTCACGGCTGGTTGGGGGCTAGCGTTTCTGCCCGGATTGTGCAGTGTGGACGTCGAATTTAAATTTAACCATGCTTGTCCTTTAGACTGGATGGATGGATATGGATAAATCGTTTTGATTGGGCGGTGGCTCGTGCCGCCTGGGCCCATGTGCAGAAAGCGCCATATAGCCCTGTTGCTCTCGGCCAGGGGGTGCTGTAGCGTTCACGAGGCGCGATTACAACAGAGGCGCCTCCGCTAGCGTCCCCGAAACGTGACCATTTAATGCTGACGTGAGGTGGCGTCCCAGCGTCCCATGATGCACCTTCCACGAGCGTAAACGGGCGTCTGCGAACGTCGTTTTTCAGCGTCTGCTTACGGTTCATGCACACTGACAGAGCGTTTGAAAAGATAAAACGCTACGCACAGCGGAAACGCGACCTAAAAATATATGATGCTGCTCGCCAGGGCACTGTTCAAAACTTGAGAGCTATGGGTCTATGGTGTAGTCTTGCTCAGCTGTCAGGTTTCCCCCACATTGGGGGGGGTTTCTGTACCGATAGTTTCGCCCGTGAGACATTGGTACTGGTAATGTGGGAGTCATAGATATAAACTATAATCGCACACTGCCAGTCCAGTTTGAACCCTTCGCGCAGCATCTTTGATGAAGACTGTTCACTTACCTGGATTGTCCAGTTCCTTGACGAGTCATGCGACCTTGATGCTGACAAATCCTTTTCTGCAATCTCACCACCGGCTTTCTTTTCTTCGTTGCACCAAAGCCAAACAGCAACCCGTGGAATGCAGAATTGCTTTGTCCTAATATCGTGAAAACCAAGTCGAATTCAGACGCACCTCTTCGCAGACGGAAGACAGCGAAAACCCTCCATTGTGGTGGCTCCAAATGGCACAATGATAATAGCCTACAGGAATTTCGCGTATAGCCCATTCACATGCCATTACTGACCACTTTGTTCGTCGCGATCTGTGCCATACTTGCGGCAGCCTTATGGTGGCTGACAGACAGCAAGCAAAAGTGCGGAGACCCGCTCAAGTGGATGACCCTAGAGCCACTAAGACAAGCTTCAGGGTAGTGACACTCTGGCCATTTGGTGCCTGGGGTTGCTGTTGTCAGTTATCCGAAATCTCGGAACGCTCTTCCGTCCTCTAGAAAGGTGAAGCGGTCTGCTACGGAGCAAAGTAATGTCGCCCGAGCTTCCCGCCACCGTATCTGCAGCTCGCAAAGTGGTGCCTTTGTGTCGTAGCCTTCGCTGATTCTGCCTGCTCTGTACAAGGCATCAAAATGGCAGTGCCTACAAGGTGCAATGGGGAAACGGAGTGCCGCTACTCTAAGCGCAAGTTATTTAGTGACTCCAGGTATTCCTAGGGTTCGTGCACTGGAAGTGCCGGCTGAATGTAGAGCATGACGGGTTGGGGTTGTACTCCTCTTACAAAGCAGCTATTTATTGTCGCCATCGAAACTGAAACAATGTAAGCGGCGAAGAAAATGCCACCTGTCGCCGACGACGATGAACGTTTCCATTTAAATAGCATTTCTGCCACCGCCAAAAGTTGGCACGGCATAGTTTGGATTGCTGTTTGAGCCACTAGAGTGGTTTGAATTTTGGAAGCTGTCTGTTGAGTGATGAGTACAAAGGTGGAAGATGGCAGGGGTCGAAATAGGGGCGACCCCTTGGAGATTGTCGGCATTCGCAGCGGTCGTTTTACCGAGTGACTCGGCTTCACGATGAGACCGACTGCTGGCAACTGATGCCCTTCTGTTATTTTTTGGTGTGCCTTCTTAGGAACGTTAAAGCCGGGGCTCCAAAATCAAAAAAGAAGTTGAAGCCCAAAGTGAAGCAGGAGAAGCGATCGTCAGGCCCAGCCAGGTGACACTATTTTGTTACTCTTGCGCAATTTCTCCGCGTGTGTGTGTTCTTCCGTGTGTGGTTTTTATCCTACCTTCACCCTTCATTTTATTGCATCTTCATAATAAGCTTCTGGCATTTTCCTTTTTTTTTTTTTCTTTTTCCCCCACACGAAACAGCAAATGATTACAACCTAGCGCAGTACACCGGGTGTCTAGCGACCAGGAAAACCAGGAATTGTCAGGGAAATTTTAACTACTGGAAAAAATCGGGGAATTGCCAGGGATATTGTCAAAAAGCCAGCCCAGTCAGGGAAAATAAGCCGGAAATGCCATCAAGTGCCTTGAGCTAAGACTTCAGGACTTGGGGGCAGAAAAAATGGGCAAAAAGTTCTGCTTAGAGCGAAGCGCGAGCTCTGCTTACCCGATGTAGAATGTGCTACTTGACGCAAACGGAACAGCCGACAAATCCAGTCCAAGCCTTGGATTGGATTGAGGGCGCAACACTAGGCTAGATCCAGTTAGCGCTACAAGATTTAGTAACAAATGGAAAAGCCGCAGACCCCAATCTAATCCAAGCCTTAAGCCGAAAGTATTCGAAAGTGTGCACCTGGCGGCCATGGTGCCATTCGGTTATTGACGTGTGTTGTGCGGTTGAACGTCAAATTTCCGGAAGCAGCCTTTTCACTGACTATGTCGGCGGCAAGAAAGTGCTCCTTTAATCCGGGCTGGACAAACCCGAATTTTTCGGAATATGCAAGTTGGATTAAGCCCCTGCAAAATTATCCTCACAATGCTCAATGCCTTGTGTTGTAATGGTCTTGCATATTTAATTGGCTCTAGGTGGTCAGGGAATTCCACCTGAAATTGTTAGGGAAGACCTGGAAAAGTGAGGGAATTATAAAATAATAATTGGCTAGACACCCTGAGTACATGTTTTGCACGTGACGGCGTGGCGTCATACCAGCTGCCATTGCTTTGTGCCATGCTCCTGTGCCCGTACCTTCTGCAGCATGCATTTCGCACCGTCAAATTTGTTCTTCTCGATGGTGAGACATCAACTCCGTTGAAGTACAAAATATGCGTGCCTACGACTGGTGTGATGAATAGTGCTTCTCCTGGACACAAACTTTGCGAGCGGATACCGAAATGCGTATCGCTTAATGATAAAAGCAACTACGCTGCAGAAAATAAGGCAGCTCTTCCAGAGACTGTCGCCACTGCTCGGTGTAAGTTTACCAACCTCGCCTCCGAAGTCTTTTTGCCACCCTGTTCAGTGTATGATTACGGCTGCGTCGCTGTTATCTTCCTAGATACGACAGTGCAAACCACAGCAGAGGGTGCTGTCTATATTCGGTGTAATGGAAAACATGTGAGGCTCATTGGAATGTGATTGTAGAACATGCTATAAAAGCAAGCTTTGTGTAAACGCAACAAAAAAATGGACTCGAAAGGCAGCATTTTTGTTTTTATGTTGCACATAAGCTAGAATTGATCATTGCATCCATACTGCAAATGTAACACTAGAAGAGAACACTGCTGTGAGCTACCAGACTGCGCCAGTGGACAATGCAGGAACTCTTGCTGTATTTTTGCGTAATGAGTCCTGTGCGTTGTTCCAGGCGTTCGTCGTTGCGGCGCACAGTGCGAGCTAGCGCGAGTTTGACCAAGAAGAGCAGTGAACCGCGAAAGGTGAAGGTGGAACCGGTGTCGCCCCCTTCGTCGGACACGGACATGGGTCAGGAAAACGTGGACCCTCGCGGCGGAGCCTCGGACCAGACGGAGACCGCAGCGGTCGAGACCATCACACCTGTACAGGCGGCAACCCCGGTGGCGCAGACATCTTCTCGGTTGCAAGGGACGGTACGTGCCCAATGGCTTCTTCTTGGGCACTCAAAGCTTGGAGCCAATTGCTCCTTCCAAATAACTTTTTAGTTATTTGGAAGGAAGGAACAACTCATGTTGGTTTTAAATTTTTTGTATTGATTGTTTACACACCTGGGATTAATTTTGTCCCTTTTTTTACTAAAGCATTGTTTATATCTTTTGTAACAGTTTCAAATCTTGGGCAAATTTTTTTTTTATTCTAGCACCTTCCAATTTGCAAGTAGGGCAGTTTACTGTTTTTTGTTCTTTGCACTGTCCAGTCGAAATTCAATGTGACAACATTTGGAGAAAACTGGTCTACTCAAGTTTGCAAGTGAATGTTTTCATACCCTCTCTTCAGCCAAAACCTGCTGTAAGTTAGTGTTGAACTGTGCTCGCTTGGTGGAAAAAACTTGCCAGACTAGCTTGGCCGGAGTAGCACCATGCGATTCACATTCAGATTGAATAAACGGGCTCGGGAGCTAACGTCCTTGCATATCTATGTCGGTACAGTCTTTCATAATACCCCTTTGCTGAGGCAGTTTATGCAGCTGTGCTGGGCATGCTTTAGCCGGAGGCACTCTCTTTTAGGAGAAGGAAGAAAACAAAGGTTTGTTTATGCCATCACCCCATGCAATTGGAGCCTGACCAGAGCAAATCCACCATGGCCGCATAGAACTGCCTCATCCAATAGGTCTTTCGTATTGTTAGAGACTACTTTGAGTGAACTGCACCTGGATAAAAATACCCTTTTGGCGAGTATAATACAATCTTAAGAATAACGCTCCTAGCTGTCGAGAGATCCTTTATGGAGATGGAGAAGCAAATGTTTAGGGCTGACGTTTTTGCCGGGCATTGCAGGAAAGCAGTTCTTTAATGCATGAGTTTTTAAAGTGTGTATCCAGTGATTCTCCAGGGTAGGTACCCTTATGGGTTTCCCATGCTGTGAAATTTACTTAAAGACCGACGACCAGACCCGAGATTCTGCAAGGCAGAAGATCCTCCTCACCATAAGGGAGGAAGAAACAGACGACGGTGGGCAGGGTGGAAGGGGGAGATGAGGAAGATGGGGGAAAATGAAAAGCGTAAACTGGTCGTCGGTCTTTAACCACCCGTCCTCCAAGCAAAGCGTTTTCCAGATTGAGCACTACTTTAGCAGGTCTCGGCCATCCATTGCCACATGACTGTTTACAAGGTCTCTGAGATCCTGCACCGCTTTATTGGATCAGTGCCGAGACTGGGACGGGTTCTTCGAGGTCAAAAAGATATAGAACCCCTCCACCTTTGGAATGAGCAAAGCTACGCCTGGCCCCGAATGTTTCAGTCTCTGACCTTACAAAGAATCCATCAACAACCAACATATCGTCAGTACTTTCAAGTATGGTGGCAAGTTTTGCGCTTGCTACATTGTGTCTAATCCCGCACGTTTGCAGCCCCTCATGACGCGATCCCAAACGCGGCAGCTTCAGAACGCCCAAGGGAACGCCCAGCACACGGTGCCAGACAGTCCCAAGGCCCCGCCATGGGCGTTGCCGAAGGCAATGCGAGCCCTGCAGCTCGGCTCGCCTGCTAAACACACTCCAACGAGGATGCGCCAGTTGTTCTCGCCCTATGCCAAGTGCAGCGTCCAAGAGAAGGTTCGGGCCTTCGAGCAGAAGCTTGTCAAGCATGTGCAACCAATCCTGACTCCATCCAACGGAAAACCATCAAAGGCTACACCAAAGGCCACCGCAGTTCCCACGCCAGTCGCAACTCCATCAACCATTACGCGTAAGGCTTTGAAGAGGAAGTCTTCCTCCGCCGAAAAACGGGTCATGCGGAGCTCCACGGCGTCGCAGCTGGAGGAGAATGAGAAGCAGGCTGCCGAAGATTTGTCGTCGACGTTAACGTCGGGAGGTGAGGACGACAGCGATTGGCAAGATTCGCCGGTGGTCAAAAAGTTTGCCCTGCCACCGAGCAGGCCCAAGGTGGCTCGTGGCGACCCCGGAGCTAAGGCAGTGAGTGCAATGTCCTGTGGCATGCATTTGATTCTCTTAATCTTTTTTTTTTTCTTTCACCTGCTTTGAATATTGTGGCATAAATTTGATTGTCCTGCCAAACAAAACTGAGTGAACTTTCTTTTTTCCTGTTTTAAGCGTTGCAGTTGCCAGTTTTGCACATATTTTGTTAGGCACTTGGAAGTTTGGAACCTGAACTGCGGGTTGAACAATGCTTCAGTAGACCGATCTCGTCGAGCGTTCAACACGTGCGTAACACTGCCATGACTAGTTTACAGGAAACTGGCAACATTGCTAGAAGTGTCTCATGCCATCCCCATGCGCAGAGCAGTTGAAAAGGTCATGCACGTTCGAGATGACTAATTTCACCAACACATTACAGCAGCTTAATCCGAACTGGCTGGTGATATGTGCCTATTAGCTTCTTTTATAGCCAAAACATACCACAACATTGACCTATTCACCCGAACAATTGGTGATAGTTGCCCCTTTTGTCAGTTGTCTGACGGTTTGAAAGGAAGCCTTGGGACAGGTCCGCCGACCCAGCTTTTTGCCGAGACTAACGTGAATTGTCTGAGGACGTTTCAACCTTCGTAATTGAAGCTTTTCAGATGAATTCGAATAGACAAAACATTTCCTGGCAATTGTTTCCCAGATTTTTGTCAGTCTTATCCTTTGAAATCGTCGGAGACGAAAAGTCTCGAAGGATTTAGTTTCTTGGAGTTGTTTGCTCGAGTATGATAAGCAGAATCTGTCTCCATTCCTTCCCTGCAACTAAACAGGGCAAGGCCACCTCCAGCAAGGTCCTGGCTGTCCCCAAACCTGGCATATCGTCGATTCAGCTCGTGAAGCCCTCTACGAGCGAGCCTGGAACGGTGAGAAGCCATGCTCAATCATCCGGGATGTTTGTGGGGCTGCACACGAAGAGTGTCGTGCCTTAAAGTCTATTCACTCTATGCATCTTGTTGGGGAATCTTTTGGCACGAAGCTAGGTTTCGGGAAGCAGATTGCCCGTGTGAACGCAACCAAAAAGGTGGCACACCTCCAAAAAAAAAGTGGCAAGTGTTCTTCACTTCTGGAGCAATTTTTTCCTGAAACCTCACCAATGCCTGTCAATCACCCGAAGGAGAAACGCAAATGCTGCCAATGGCCTCTCGACCTTTAAGGCGGAGCGAGTTTTTTGAGGAGTCAAATTTTTGGCCAATTCTGCATCGAATCCAAATCAAAAAAGAAAAGCAAACATGTTGGCGAGCAAGAAGCAAAAAAGCGGTTCATACGGGTGATGAGTGAATGACACTTTAGTAGTATGGGTTGGTGGTGCGGTGCTGATTCATCAACAGTCGCGATGAGTGCAAGTGTCGCATATAAACATGATGACTGTGGATAACTTTCTTTTAATGGTGCAAAAATATCTGAAACGCTTCAAGATAATCCGCCGGTTCTTTGACATTCGAAGTCTTTTCCAAGTTTGGCAGGACTAGTAAACCCGGTGAGCCGAATATGACGAAGTTTATTGAGTGGTATTAATAAAGCAGACTGTCTCTTCACACTGTGCATACTTCATATCATTTTGATGCGAAACTCTTGATATTCCCGGTGCAGATGACAAGGTTTGGCGAAATTCTCGTGAGTCCCTACGTCACAGGTTTCACGCGTCAAACTCTACGTGTGAACAGGCCGATTTTGCAATACAGTAAAACCTCGTTATAACAAAATGGGATATAACAAACTAATGGATATAACAAAGCAATCATAATTCCCCTTGCTTGCTAATAGTATGGAGAAATGGACATTGGCTATAACAAACTAATGGTTATAACGAAATAACTACGACCGCTCCTTCAACTTTGTTATAACGAGGTTTTACTGTATCTCAGTTTCGCTAAACTGTGGCACGTTGAAAAGATGCGTCGTGTGAGTAAGCCTTTAGGCTCTGGGGCCCAAGTTGCATACAGGGATGAGCCACTAAAGACCCAATGCCAGAGAAGACTATTCCCACACTGCAATCTGGCTACCAGTAGTAGACAGGTGCCATGCCAGGTTCATTTGGTGGCTGTAACCTAAAGACGCTTTGCAGCAGCTGTTCATGGGCGCCGCCATAAGTGACCTTCAGTTTTTGTTTCCTTACATTTTGATCACTTCCCTCCATCATTGCCCTAGCAGGACAGGCTTTTGCCATTTTAAATCCGACTGTGTCCTTCTCCCCAGCAATGGCCTTTGTGGAGGCTCCTCAAAGCGTGCTTCAGTGGCTTGATATCTCGGTAAGGCAAGACAAGGTCAGTAATGGCGGCTGGAATATAGCTCGTGTGCAAAGTGTCTATATTAATGCTACAATGTGTCCCAAGAAAGCAAAAAAACAATTTTACAGTGTTTTGTTCTTTTGCAAAAATAAAGTCTACATTGCCTAACACTCAATCTCAATCTCCACTTAAATATAGTGGTAGCGGTCCGTACCAGGTGCAAAAGAATGGTTCGTTCTGAAACTTCGGCATCTGGTTCGAACTTCTAGTGCTACATTTTAGTGGGAAATGAGCGTTCGACGATTCATAGTTCATTTTTGCAATTCATAAAACCCCAAATTGTTGGGGCGGACGCCCACATAATTTTGATCCAGATCCAGCAGCGTTTATTAGAATATGGGTTCTCTAGATGTACGCTGCGGTCAACCGAGTGCGGGTGATAGGCCCCCGATTTGCTGTCAGCCAGAGACAAAATGAGTGTTGTCGGAGGAAAACAACTGTGTGCATTGTTTGTCCACGGTATGTTAAAGGGGCCATGAAACAAATTTAGAACGCAGCTCTTAGGCACCCGTTTCGGGGTTGAGCGCCGTCATCGTCGGCGTAACAGCGCGTGTTGCATTAGGGGGCGCTTTCCCGCTATATTTAGCGGAGAAACTGACGTCATGACTTCGTGTCGCGTCACCCATAACAAGTTCAGCGGCAGGAGGATGGAAGGAAGAGGGGGGCATGCCCTCCCCTCCGTACCCTCTCCTCCTCCTTCTTAAGAGCTGCACTCTACATTTGCATTACAGAGATTTCTCAACGTCTCACTTTTTCTACTTTCGATTAATACTACTCAGAATCACAACCTAATGCTAATAACTGAATAAACATGCCTCAGTTTTTCTTTCTAAGCAAAGGCAGTCAACAAATAAATAGAGAAATATGAGCATGTTCATCCCCTCAATTTGGAGCCAGAACAAGCAGCCGTGGAGCCCGATGCCTACCCTATGCCGCCAACACTTAATCATAGCCACGCGCTGGAATCGGCAAAGTAGAAAATGCGTGCTGAGCTCCAGGCTTTGCTAGAGTTTGGCTATTCTCATCACTGCAGTGTTTGGACACGAGGCACTACCCGAGTGTCCACCAAGGCATTGATTGTCACGAGCCAGAGTCGTGCTCGCACAGTTCTTGTCTAATCCATGAGCCGCGCTTGACCGTCGTTGGACAGGTGGTTTTGATCCCACAATTACGTAGTCTAGCTTTTCAAAGTCAAAACTGAAAAAAAGAGTCCCCTTTTATCCTCGCAGTTTCACCGTAACCAAGAAGCTTCAGAATTTGTGCCGGTCCGCGTGAGTGTATTTGAGCCACACTAGGACCAGTATGCCTCTGTAAGGTCGTGAACTTTCCAACCGGATATTATTTCATGACAACGAGCCAACCTCCCCACCACTCGAAAGCAAGCTCCCTCACTCTGACCAATTTTCCAGAGGAGGTAACTGGCCGATACGTGCTTCGGCGTTGGGAGTTTTGTTTTCGTTACAGTCCGGTTCAAGTTTCAAATCTTAGTCTGTCTTTCCCTAACCGGGCAAGTCTCTGTTGAAGTTGTTTGCGTTCGTGTTTGTTTGTTTATTTATTTACCTATTTATTTATTTGTCTATTTATTTTTATACCTCGAACACTCGTTTGTGGGTGTTACAGGAAAGGTATGAACTACAATTTGTCAATTCTGTAAAGTATTACAAACAGTGAGAACAAAGCATTGCATGCACATAAAATCGAGAGGATAGCAGGTTTACCGTTAATTTCCCTCTCCTAGGGTCCGCCCTCTCGCCTGAACCCCGAGCAGCCTCGCAAGCGGCTCCACAGCAAGAGCCCGGATGTGGCGCGCAAGAGGATTCCCAGCAACAGCTCGGATTCTGAACAGCAGCGTAAGCAGGGCCTGCTGAAGATGAAGACCGAAGCCATGAAGAGGTAAGACTTTGTTTCCATGCGGCAAGCTTGATGCTAGTCACTTCTCTGTGTGGGGCTGCAGTCTTGCGGTGGCACATTTCCAAAGTGCTGTTCACGATTGGCAAGGTCTGGCCCTGCCGTCTCTGCCATGGTGCTTCACACTATCTGCAGATTGGATAGGAGTATACGATTGGACTATTGCCTCGTGCTTCACGTTACTGAAATTGGTGCTGTTAGTGTTTGTGTGCTGTCACGCATTCTGTGTAAAAGAAAGTTGATCTCTTAGTTTTGTTATTTTTAATAGGTTGCTTTTTTTTTTTTTTTTTTATGCTTGGTTTTTGTCAATTGTTGCGGTTGAAAAATCTGGCCAAAACTTGTCCTCAAACAGACTTTTAGGTGTCCACAGGAAGTTTTTTTGCGCTCACTGTGAATTACTTTTCGCATCCATCTGTCTGCTAGGCCAGCCGAGATGTTACGAAATGTGGAAGCCCTTTCAATATCATCTAAAAAAAACTGCAAATATAATAATGGGAGCCTGTAAAAGTTATCAGTCAAACAGTACTGCTTTCTGTGGGTTGCAGCATATAGTGTTCTCGCATGTTCTGCAACTGGAGATGTAAGGAGATTGCAGAATATTTTTATTCCCGGTAGTATGATCGCACTCGACTGAAACAAAGTGTCATGAGGTGGCTTGATAGAGTGGCTCGATCAGGTGGAGCCCTAGTACCCTCCGTACCAACACTCCTCAGATTGCCAAAACTTTCCTGATTTGCTGGATTGTTTTGTAGCGTAAGCTACACTAGCAGAGGTTGAGCAGTTTCGTGTGGCTCCTGCAGAGCCGTGCTGCGCATGCGCAAGGAGCAGTGACGTCATACGTGTCAGATCATGGCTCGCGCTGTCCAATTGTTCTGGGCGGCAGCTTAGTTGCTTGATACATAACAACATGGCGCACAGTATACCGTGTGTGTGTCATTGAAGCAGCAGTAAGCATAATAATCAAGCTAATCCTAGACAACCAGGAAAGCTAAGATTAACCAGCTGAACTTAAGCTTACACTACGTATATCCTGGCATAGCCGAGCTAAGCCCCTGCAATTTTTTATTTTTTAATTGGCTAATGCAACCTGATAGGTATTCATAGCTCCAGCAAACTAAAATTGCTGCGTTGTCTGCTTCTTGATTTAATGGCGCGTTCACACTGGAAGCGGATCTGCGCATTCTCAATCGCCACGCAGTTGGGGTTGAGCGGTTGAGCGCGTTTCTGCCAACAGGTTTGAAGCCCATTTGCCCCAACCACTATTGCGAAGCAGCAACCAATCGCAACACGACGCTGACGTGACGTTGGTGGCTTTCAAAACAAGATGGCATCTGTTGCTGGTGAGGCATCCAAGGCGCTGTAGTCCTAGCCTTGCAGCAGACAAATCGACGAAGAAATGTGATATTCATGGCTGGCGCTTGAATTTGCCACGAAAAGAACTGTCTCGTAATCTTAACGGGCTTCGCTTTGATGATTTGGTTCAGGCAACAGTTTGTTCATTTTTCGGGCTGCCAAAGCCCATGACTCGCTGCCTTGTTAGTCCTTGCCCGTAGAGCGTCGGTACCCGTCCCTGGTCGACTTTTGTCAAACTTTTGTCCAGAGCAATAAATGAAACATAAAGTTTTATTCTTCTAACTACTTTCAGTCTATCTGAATCATAAGCAGTCCACCAACTGTATGTTGGGTGGCAGTAGCACAACACTACCAAACCGCAATCTGTCTTTCGATTTAAAACTCGTTCTATTTATCTTTTTGGAGAAGTGCTCGTGTGACTGGGAGGGAGGCGGGGTAATGGGGGAGGGAAGGGTAGGGGAGGGAGCCGCGAGCCGCAGCTTGGCCACCCCTGCTCTATCCTATGGATCGAGAGTTTTTTGGTTTTTTTATGCAACTCGCTTTTTTCATTTTTTTTTTTTTTTTTTTTTTTTTTGTGTGTGTGTTTTGTTGTCGGCGCTCTGTGGAAGTCATGGCCAGGCGTAAACACGGCGGTGTTTGTGATCTTCACCAGCTCAGCTCTATTGTATTTAGCGGCTCTTAAAGGCTCTATTTGGTAAGGTCCCGTTTGTCACGGCCTTCGGTATTAGCAGAGACGCACGGAAATTTCAACTGGAGCTTAAGTTAGCTTATTTTTGTATATCAAATGATAGATATATCAGACTGTTTTACGATCCCCTTTGTATTCAATATATCCGGGTTCGACTGTATAGTTCCCTGAAGATGTAGCGGAGAGCAGCATTATTTGGGGTTGGGACGGTTTTGCGTTTAGGTATGAACTTTTTGATGTGGAACCGCCGCTACTCATGTACAGGGGCAACTCTTAAAGAGGCGGTGCAACGATTTTCAGACTTTGGCCAATTAACTGCGGAAATTAATCTGCGTCGCCTATGGAACAAAGTGTGGAAAACAGTATTTTCTTGTGAGCACTAGTTTTTATTTTAAAAAATGAAACAAATTGAAGGTCAAAATCCCTCTCGACTCTCCACGTCGCCTTTCGATTGGCATACTCTAAGGGATCACATGGTTTCCCCTTGGATTCTCTCTTTAGAGGTCCAGCTGCTTCCTCCACAATTGTCGACTTTGAAAGCATTACCTTCGTCGAAGGTCGCGGAGAGCGATCAACATTAAAGACGGTTAGCCCCGGGGCTGACGGCGAGTGTAGCAGCAGAGGGGGACAGGTTTTGCTCACCTCCGCGTATCCCCAGAGTATGTCACACATCGGTTCTGTTAAACACGACAAGCGGCTGCAGATCGGCAAATATTTTGTTTTCTTTTTTGCAATTATGCACCGTAATGGCAGTTTTTCGGAACAAGTTTCGGGGCGTTTTTGGTCCCTTGTGCTTGGATAAGCAATACAAAAAATACAAATTTCCAATTCTTTCATCACTAAAATCGTTGCACTACCCCTTTAAAAAGGCTAATAACCTCGGAGATATTGAGTGTCTCGGCGTCTGAAGGTACACCGGGTGATGTTCCTCCTCCGGCTTTGCAGGGATCACGAGAAGAAGCTGGCACAGGTAAATGCGGCTCGCCAGCAGAGAGAGGCAAGGAGGCTGGAGGCGGATAAACTTCGAGCACTGAAAGAGCAAGAAAAGGAGGAGGAGCGGCGGAAGAAGCGGGCCGCCTTTCACCAGTGCAAGCAGAGCGAGTGAGTACCCTGCTGGCAAAGGCTGGCTTCTCCGCCCTCTCCTCTGAACGCTGGTTGGCACGGCCTTTCTAAGCGTCCGACCCTCGAGGAGAACCTGGAGCTATTTATCGAGACCTTGAAAATGAGTCAAATAGACTGTACTTAGTGTCGTCTTACGATGGACCATAGTGGACGCTACGAGCCATCCCGGCCAATCCAGCGCAGTGAAGATATCACGTAACTGGGTGCCCCTCTCGAAGGTCACGTGGCACTCAATCAGCATTGGATTGGCTGGGATGGTTCCTAGCGTCCGCTGCGGTCTGTCGTAAGGTGGAATGAAGTATAGACAAAGTTGAGGAGAGCCACGCAGGACAGCCCGTGTGGCTATTCACATCCTGTGAGATTCTCTTTATAGCGCCTTTCCTGCGTGATTCTCTTTGACCTTGACTGTTGTAAACTGCGAGCAGCTTACAACGGATGGCATTTTCTCCCCAAATGTGCCACCTGTTGGCAACAAGTTCACTTTGAGGGGGCCACCTGTTTGTGCAACATCGTAGAACGTCGAATCTTTTGGTGTCCTGAATGTCCCGTATTGACTGCCTTCTCCTTGGCAGTGTAGTTGCACTTGCTTGCCACGTAGAGCTTGCATCTTATGAATGGCAGCAGTGTCGGTCGAACTGCTTCCCAGTGGCCCTCTTGAGCCACTCATGAATTTGCTTATTCGCCAGATGTTTGTTTGTTGTTTGTGTTGCTCGTACACAGTCAAGTAATTGCATGCATGTTTCAGTCGCAGCTTAGACGTCGCAACGCTGGCAGCCACGCACAAGCGGAAAGCGGAGTCTCCCGCCATGAGCCTCCATCCCAAGTTTTTGTCCCCTGTGAGCTACGCAAATATTGCTTGTCTGCATTGTGCTTGGGAGTCCCCTGACAGAGGTACTCTACTTTTCAGGTGCCAAAGAACCCCAGAAACCACGGCAAACAGGATGCAGATGCAGCCATGGTTTGTTTGTTTGTCAATCGAGTCGCATTTGTCAAGTCTCCTTGGTCTCGTTGCACAAAGTACAGACAGGAATCCTTGCTTTCCCGCAGCTCATCTTCGGCCAGCCTAACACGAGCCTATCTCAGAAGGCGAAGCTGAACAACAGTCTTCAACAGCAGGCAATGCTGAACAGCCTGTCAAAGAGCTTCAAGAGCCAGGCGTCATCTGTTGAGGGGGACTCGGCCCCCAAAGCACCCGTCGGCGTGCAAGCGGGCGAGAGCAAACCTAATGCAGCTGCAAACTCTACATTCACAATGAACTCTACGTTCACCGTGGACGCTGTCTGCCCCGACACACCCGTACAAAGCAACTCCTCCAGGCCAAAGTCTACAGCGACCAGGTGCTTTCATTATTCACTTTTGTTACTTCCGTTCACTTCGTTGCATTGCTGCGGCAGTAGAACCTGATTTGCATACTTTGCAGATGTGTGTCGTTGGGCCTTACCTTCTGCTTAAATAAGCGAGCGCAGCGAGTGATTATGACACCAATGTGCTTGCCCCGCTATATTTTGCCAAAATATGAATTTTTGCCAACAGTGCTAAAATGTAGTTTAACTTTACTACTATTACTGAAAATAGGATAGCTTGGGCCCTGCTAGATGGCCGAATCGTTGCAGCGAGTTTGTGCGGATTTTTTAAACTTTCGGTTGGTGCCTAAAATAATTTAGTGCTCGATTTGATCTCTAAATCGAACACCGACAGTGCTCGTAAATCTCGCAATATTTCTTGTGTTAGCGGTCTGCTCAGACAGCTTAGTTAGCTTTGAGTGCGCTTCTCACCATGCTTTAGCGCACTGCAGCGAAGCGAGGAGTGTAAAGTAGGCATCGCGATTTTGCATGCCTAGCTTGCTTTGCCGTATCACACATGCCTGCCAAAAGGAAAGCCGTCCTCCAAAGTGAAATGCCACGCAGGCTGGCATTGAATATATGACGAAAAAGAAAAGAAAAGGAGGAAGAGCAAATTTTGTGAGTATGTACGTAACAACCCTACCTTTCAGTAAAAATTTTGGAATAGAACTGGAGCTAGTGTGTATGCTACAGTTCTATGCTACAGTGTGTATGCTACAGCAAACCTTTTTCTGTCGATTTTTTTTTTATTTGAGATTTATCAATGATACTTGAACATGGTCAGGTTTGTATGGGCTGTTCTTTAGGTTTTCACTTGTTTCGTTTTCAGCTTTACATATATAGGTCCCATCTGTGCGATGACATACCGTATTTACTCGAGTAATAGCCGTACTGTTTATGAAGAAGACCTAAGGGTTTGCTTTTCCGCGGAGCACGCGGATTGCCAATCACCGCGATCGACAGCATGATTCCAGCTGCTTACAGGACAGAGATAACGTCTTCGCTCGAAGATACCATCTATGAAGATTGCATTTGTATGGAGAATCGTGTTCTCGATATGGTTATTCGTTGTTATTTATGCGCAACACGGCGATTGGCTGTATGTGTGCTTTGTGGGAAAGCAGAAGCAACGCCCTTGTTCATAAATAGTGTGGCTATTACTCGAGTAAATACGGTAGTGAGTAAAGTGGAATCTCGTTCATTTGGACCTGATGGGTACCAAAACTTCATTTGAATAATGCAAAGATTGAATTATCAGAATTTTCCTTCCTAGAAACACATATAACGGGACCTGCATGTTAGTTTGAATTGTCCGCTAGTTTGAATTAAGAGAGTTTGAATTAACAAGATTTCACTTAGTATAAATTAAAACTAAATTACCTGGGGCACTTGCTGGAAGCTTTCGAATAACTTCAATGAACATCTTTATTGTTCTCATGCTAGTTCTTGTAATCGTAAAGTTTTACACAATGTTGCTGATCATGACCAAACGGTAAAAGCTTCGCTTTTATCTTAAGAATGGCAGTTTCCTTACAAACATGGCAATTTGTTGGGCTTCCTGTGGTTCCGTGGGATCAAAAAGTATAAAAAAAAACTGTGGTAAATGGTTGCGATTGAGCTGGCAATGGGAGCAGATTTTCTCTCCCCCCCCCAAACACGCAAATCCTTCCTACTAAAAAAAAATAAATGGGCGATTTTATTTTTTTATCTAGTTTCAGTGGCAGTTTGCTTATAACGATACCATATGTGACGATGTACTGCTTATAATTATCAGTTTCTAGAGTTCCTAGATTGAAATGATCAGTTTCTAGTCCAGATACGATAATCGGCTATAACGATTGAAATTTCGGGTTTTCTCTTTATCGTTAAAGTGAATTGCACTGTACTCCGTTTCACCTTGTGGTGGACCGCAGCGGACGCTTATAGTCATTCGAGCCAATCCAGTGCCGCGGACGTATCGCACGACTATGCACATCGTTGCACTTCTCTCGAAAGTCGCGGGACACTGCCATGTGCGCGGCGTTGGTGTTGGCTTCGACGACTCCTAGTGTCCGCTGCAGTCAGTCGCGATTTGAAACGAGACGTGTAGTCGCCGGCAAAGTGAGAAGGGCAGGGCGCGCAAGACGCCAAAGTGGTGTCGAAGGCAGGATGCTCGTGCTGGAGGCGGGACAGCCGAAACTCCTCCCTGCCATTCTCATTCTGTCGGTGGCCGTAGCCTCTCGCTTCTCCGGAGGGCGGTCTTGACGACGAGCTTCCTGGGGGAGCAGCGAAGCAGCGACCTACATTCTGACAAGACGCTTTGCTCGCAGGTGTTGGCAAAACCGAATCTGGGCTGCTGCCATCCTAAGTGTGTGGCGTAGTGATAGAAAGAACTGGGTGGTACTCGTGACTTGACTTGTTCTGCCTTGTTCTAATTTTTTTTTGTGTGTGTGTGTGTGTGTTTTGCAATGTGTGATTAGCTATGACATCACGCCCCACCGCAGCGAGCTTCCTCCGGCACCGAACAAGCATCCAGACAACTATGACATAGAGGACCTCGATTCGGGGGACGAGACGGACGACGACAGCGAGCCGCACAAGGAAGTGCCAGCCTGGGCAACATGTGAGCACTCCGTTCTGGTCCAGTTTCGTCTGGCACCTTCACGGTTGAGTGCCAGACTTTAGCAGTGCCATAAATATCCTTTTTCTAATCTTCTTTTCTTTTTTTTTTTTTCTTTTTTTTTTTTTTTTTGCAGACTGTGTTTTGGGGTTTGTTTCCAGGGCTTTGGCATTGTAAAATGTTGTAACAAAGATTTGATAACATGGCTAGCTGTTTCTGCGAAAGACTGTCCCTCGGCAGGAATCGAACCAGTGTTCAATTGCTCCGCCCTCAGTTATCCCCAGTGCTAGCGGGGTGGTGGCTCCTTTTTTTTTTTTTTTACTGAAAATGTTTATTTGCATGTTTGCATACAGGATTACAATATTGAAAAATATGTACTGTAGGGAGCTGATATGACACCCATGCAATGAGCACGCACTTCCTTTCTCGGCTGCTGTCCCCCTCATTCGCTAGCTCCAACAGGATGCGCTCCTGACAAATTTTAAAGGGCAACTCCGGTCAGTATTTTAGTTTTTGATTATGACTGTTTTTAGCTGGAGCTGTGTCCCTGAAGTACAAGGTATGATTTTTGTTTCAACATTGTGTGTAGTTTTATAAATATCGTGGCTCAATATTTGGTTTCGGACGTCTACGGGATAACCGAAGCTATCTGCTAAAAGGACGGCGACAATGATTATCTGCCGTATAGCCGCGACATGAAGTCACAAGGGTGCTGCAGTACACGGTACAACCAGTCAACTGCAGCTCCACCACTATGTGACGTCGCAAGGGTACTGCACCAGTGTCCCTTGACTAAAAGCTAACTTGCTTGTCACCCGCTAAAGAGCAGCTGGTCGCATCTTTAAGATCAGTTTTAGTGGAGTATGTGGCTTCAGTTTGATGTAATACTTCAGCTGTGATCATATTTCGTGCCATTAAAGCGATGCCAGTCATTTCGTTTAGTTTCATTTTTGACCAAAGTGTCCCTTTAAATTGCTGATGGTGCTGCTGTGGCAGCCGCAAATACAGGATCTTTTCTCATGGTCTTGAACGAATGTTCTAGCTCGCGTGCTCTCTGGCCTGGACCGTCCTTGCAACTCTTTCGCACTACCGACTCAACAATGCATTAATCGTTTTCATCTTTTAGTTATTTTTTAATGCTTCCTATCCGCAGTCGATATATCCAATTTCACCCACCAGTTTTGCTATGGCGCCGCAGCCGCTATGGATCGGGCGACTTGTCTTCTTGCACGTGGGCCAGCCCCGCCGCAGCTCTGCGAGTGGAGCACGGGACATTGCGACCGGTCTCGTGAGCTGCCGCATGGCTCTTGTTAACTATAGTTACGGCGGCCACATGCATGCTCCCAATGTTCTTCAGTATTGTTGCATGCGCCAAACAGTTGCCGAGATTGGTCTGTTAGCTCCGGCTGCAATGCAAAGCATTGCGTGCTGAAACCAAATGTTACTTGGTGACAGTTTCCTTCCAAGTGATCAAGCATTATGATGCTCATGCGGTAAAATGCCGAATAATGAGTGGAGAAGACTGTGTCGGATAAGCACGAAATATTTATTCGAACCCCAAATAACTGGGTTAGAAATTATGTTTTTTAACGCGCCACCAAGTTGGTTGCACAAGAGTCGCAAGAATGGCCCGGGTCTATCGGCAAGCGAGCTCAGCCACTTGCCCAGAGCAATGGGCGAAGGTCGTGTGATTGCGCCTGCCGGAGCGGCATCTACCGCGGTTTAATTTGATTGAGAGCACGTCGCATTAAAGCGAGCTAACGAGAGGGACAGCAGGCAAGAACAGACCTGTGTGCATGTCTCGGCAGCAGGCGCCACGCCGTCGGGGGGCATGGAGACACAATTAGGTCGGCGCTCCCATGTTATCCAGACTTTTGTTCCCAACAATAAATGTGGGTGTTTCTAACGTATTCTACGAGTGCAGTGAAGAAAAGACAAAGGCGACTACCTACCTTTAGGTCTACCAACTAATCATTCTAAACGGAGCGCGGCATTCCGACGTGCCCGCACACTGTCGTCTCCTTTCCCTCAGTCTCTCAGCACGACGTTGACAGTATTGCAAGAAATTTATCCCGCAAATACATCAGCCCATGGTAACGAACACGATGTGCATTGCTCTAAATCAAACAATTTTGTGCCCGCATAATATTTCCAAAACTTGCACTTCGCAAGATTTGTGAAACCTTGAGCGCGCGAAAAATAAATTCATTTACGGTATTCGAAGAGCAGCGAAGTCACCCTCTGATCACCTGCCTGCTTTGTTCTTTGCTCTGCAGCTCTCCCACTGTCCAGGATGGTAACGGCGCAGCACCGAGCTCGCCCGGCCGGTTCTCGTATGTTCGGACAAATCGAGAACCCGAACCTTGACAATGTGTTCTCTGTGTCGAAGAAGTACTTCCACAAGAGGACAAGCTCTGCCATCTGGGCCACCAAGGGGCATCAACAGTCCTTCTCTGTTGCCACTTGAGGCACCTTGTATAAACGTGCGATTACTGGTCACAGCGCAACGCGCGAAAGAGAAAACAAGTGGAAAGGAGGTTGACTGCCCACTAAATCGCGTCTCGCGCCGTCAATATTGCTCTAAAAACTTTTTTTAAGCGTATAACCAATTTTTTGACACGCGTGTCCCAACGAAACTGTTAAAAGAAAATGTTTCTTTTCAGGTGCCCTTTAAACCGCTTTTATTATTGTGCGTCCATCTTTTACCTTATGAACAACTAAAGGCTGCCTCAGCACGTCCTTTATACTATTTTATACTTCTGGTTCAAAAATATATGCGTTCGATTTTTTTTTTTCCCCCTTTTTTTGCTTTTGTATGTGTCTGAAGTCTCTATGCAGTGCTTGTAGCTAGATGACAATAATAAAGCATAAAATTTGGCGCTTTGACTAAGTTGGAGGAACACTTAAGGAGCATTACCTGTAACCAGGGATTTAAAGTGTGTTTGAAGGAACCTTTATTTGAGAGGTTGGAAAGTGAGTAGGGCAGTTTCTATCCGTTCAAGGTGGAGCATGAACAGACTGAACCAGAGCTTGAACCGGTTTGGAAGCCGAAGGCAACAAATTAATCTTTGCCTTCCCAGTGTGTGTATGCAGGAGTGTAATGTTTGTGCAAATAATTTGTGGATTTCTCGGACTATGAAGCAAATGGATCATGCTAGCCATAAGGTGCAAATTTAAAAGCCACTTTAGGCCACCTCTACACTCTGAATTGTTCAAAGAGTGGGTTGAACGTGTGTTGACTGCCTTAGGCATATGAATCGAAATGGTGAGGCCTTCCTTGTAGACATTGGCAATCCGTTTCAACTCCACCTTCAAAATTGTGGCATTGGCTGCAAGCACCACATTTCTACCACAAATGCAGAAAGTGTTCAAAGGTGCATTTGTCGGTTGGTTCAAATGCTGTAAAATATTAACTATCACCTCAAGGGGCAGTCAACAGAACACTCTTGTTTCGGATTGTGTCTGGTTTTAGTCGAGCATTTTAGGCCTTGTTAAACGCTTAAGGGGGGACGCGGCTTTCAACTTGCAAAAAATTACCAAAAAATTGTTTTTTTTTAAGTAAAGTTTTTTACTTCTATGGTTCACACTTTGTGCGTTTCCGAAGTTTCTCCGCTGAAAACCGTTGCGAAGTGCCATACTAAGATACTTATATAACCCGAGCTGACGAATTATTGGCGCGAGTTCACGAAAAAATGGCATTTATTGAAGCGCCATATCTCCGGAACGGCGCCACGGAGCGCCGCCATCTTTGTATTGATGGAAAGCGCGCTTCATCGCCTTCGAAGTTCCCGCGTCGGCTGCCCGCTCCGTGGAGAAACAAACGCATAAAGAGCAAAAGTTTCAAGGCCTCTCCGACGAAAATGGCGGCTCCTGGTTGGCTTTCCGCGACACGTGAGCGAAGCGCAGCTTGCCATTGGTCCGCTCCACCGTTGCCCCTAGCAACCAGCGCGCTCGCCGGGGACGATCGTCTGCTCTTCGCTCGCCGCGGTACGCATCGCGAGCTCGCTGGCGTTGGAAAAGTTTAGTTTTCGTCAATCGCGCGTTGCGTTTTCGGACCGCCCCGACGATCATGGCTCGACGATCTTTTAAAAAGAAATACAAGACAGCGCACGCTTTCGGCAGCCGCAAGCGGAAATCGCCGATGCGTAAAAAGAAGACTCGTCCGCTGGCTTCCAAAAGTGAGTCCTTTGTTGACGGGCAGCGCGATGCTGAAGTCGACGCGTCGCCCAGCACATCGGATGCCGTTGCGTTCGCGGAAGAAATGCCATCAACTAGCAAGGGGCATACCGTTCTTGCGCATTTACAACCACGCTTCGGATCACCAGAAGCGGCCCGTGAGCAGGCCACGGCAGTACAAGCGTCGCTTAGTTCCATGTCAGCGACGGAACGCAAGATGAAGCTGTTTGCCGAAAGCGAGGAACCGGCGAGCGCGGAAAAGTGTGAAGAGTTTTTAGTCGTTCAAGTCGCAGCGATGAACGCACTCCTCGCGACGACGCCGTGTGAGCAATGCCTTCAGCCGGGGCTTACGGTGGTGCCAGGTACAAGGCACGGGCTGGCGACAAAGATGATCCTGAATTGCGGAAGGTGCGGCGCCGTCGCGAATGAGTGGACATCGCCGCGAAGAGAAGGAGGCCGGGTCTTCGAAGCAAACCTTAGGTCAATGCAAGCGATCAAGAGCATCGGCAAGGGGTCAACAGCACTGACAGACTTCTGGTCTATAATGAACGTCTCCCACCGAGGCCTGCACCAAAAGACCTTCCAGAAACACCTGAAGGCTGAGTTCAAGCCTGCCGGCGATGCCGCGTCAGGAAGTGTATTTTCTGATGCAGTTGAGGCTGTCCGTAAGGTCTATGCAGAAATGGACCCTTGCTTTACAAAAAATATTACTGTAGTCTATGATGGCACCTGGATGACGCGTGGCCACACATCCCACATTGGTGTCGGCACTGTGATTGAGTTTTACACTGGCCTGGTGATTGACTCTGTCGTTTTGTCAAACCGGTGCCATGGTTGCTCCGTGGGCCCAAAAGAGGGTGACAAGAAATACATCAAGTGGAAGCAATCCCATGAATTGGAATGCCAAAAGAACACCAACGTGAACTCGGGGCGTATGGAGGTTGAGGCAGCATTGTTGCTCTTTGGACGCTCGCTTGCAAAGAACGACCTGCGGTACACAAACATTGTTTGTGATGGGGACAGCCGAACCTTTCTGGCACTTTCCGATGACAAAACCTATGGTTTCATCGAAATCACAAAGGAAGACTGCGTGAATCATGTGAAAAAAAGGATGGGATCAGCCCTACGTGCCCTAGTCACCAAGAGCAAGAAAGGCCAGCCCCTCGGAGGAAAGGGTGGTCTGACACAGAACCTCATCAAAAAGCTGACGAGCTATTATGGCATGGCTTTGAGAGAACACTCCGAGGTTGATGAAATGCGGAGAGCCGTCATGGCGACGTTTTATCATATCAGCTCAACTGATGCAGAACCCCACCATGAACTGTGCCCACCGGGCTCTGCAAGCTGGTGCAAACATAGGGTCGCAGAAGCCAAGAATGAGCCTCAGCCACCTCACAAATACCACCTGGCGAGGCATGTTGCAGATGCTCTTCTGCCTGTATACCAACGCTTGTCCGAGCCTCATCTTCTCGACCGGTGCAGGGGGAAGAAGACACAAAACGCCGCCGAAAGTCTACACTCCGTAATATGGTCAGTGCTCCCCAAGGATGAGAACGCTTCTTTGATTGCTGCAGAGACCGCAGTCAGTGAGGCCATTTGCAGGTACAACTCCGGCACCTTTCATGCCTACGTGGAGTTTTGCTCCTCCCTTGGCATCAAGCCTGGGCACCACGCACTGCGCAGGGCAGCAGAAAAAGACTCCATGCGCATGAAGAAAGCATCTAAAGCACATCAAGCAAAGGGTCAGAGGGCCAAGCGACACCATGCTGCAAAGGACACCAAAGACTACAACCCTGGTGCCTTTTAGTGTGCTACAAGCAACCTAAAACTTTGGACATCATTTTCTCGGAACTGTCTTTTTACTTTTCTGCTCAACTTGTGGAGCACGTTTCTTAGCAACCACTTTGTCTATTTTTATTCTGTTTGTTTCATTGTGATCCTTGAACTAAGGTGCAGGGCATGACATTCCTTTTTTTTCAAGTTAATGACTTTTTAATTTATTATGTAGTCACATGTTTGCATACCAGGTGCGCATTTCGCAACCAGGCGACAAAAAACAATTTTTTTTTTACGTTAGGTAAAGAAAAAAAAATCAAAGAATGTCTTGACCTGTGATACACATCTGTAAGTGCATTCAAAGTTCAAGAAGCCTTCTTTTTTATTTTATAAGCCCTGCAGGCTCTCCACCAGGTGCAAACAAGAAAAAAATATGATAATAAAAAGTTCTTGAGATATCAAGCTGATATTTTGGTGGATATGTTACAAACGCATTTGGAGTATTTGTGCCAATTTTCATCAAAATCTATAAAGAAATAAGAAAGTTTCTGTCGAAAGCGTTTCTGTCGAAAGCCACGTCGTCCCTTAAAGGGACCATGAAATGACTTTTTTACTTTTTCCAGATAACTTTTACATTAAACCGTCAATGTTCACTGAATGCCGAACAGGCATCCGTTTTCGTCTCGGTTTATTAACTTCTACACAAAAAATTAACGAAATATCGACTTTTTCTTGACCGCAAAAGAAGCCGTGACGTACGCTGCTTCCGGAACCGGAAGTTCTCTCGGCGGTAGGAGATGGGAGCGTTAGCGGCGACGAGTTGGGGTGCGCCGGTAGGTTTTACTGCGCCGATGTCACGGACGTATTTTCTGACCATTTTTTTAGACCACCTGAGACTGGGTGGAAGAAACACGACGAACGTCTGCGATGCGGCGCCCACCTGAGACTGGGTGGAAGAAACACGACGAACGTCTGCGATGCGGCGCCCACCTGAGACTGGGTGGAAGAAACACGACGAACGCTGCGATGCGGCGCCTCTCATCGCCGCATCGCAGCTGAGCGAAATTCAATGAAATACGTTGCGCTACAGCGACAGCATGGGACTAGTCCCATACACCGGTATGCCTGTTGGGAAGTGCAGCGAGTCTTCCGGTGAAGACTTCAGAAGTCAACCCAACTGTCATTGTTGGTAAAAGGCGGCCAGTGTCAGTCGTTTGCAAAGCGACGTAGATGGAAACAAATTGCCGCGGCGTTTTTCGCGGTCTCGGAGATGCAGGAGCGAGCCGACGTTAAAAAAGATACGTTTGAACTACGAGTGTCAGCAAGAGCCACGTAAATACCTGTTCACACTCGGAGCGGACGCGCGCGTTTGATGGAAGTGCTGTATTCGCGCTGTTGGTAAGCGCTTCGGGACCGATCTTTTACGATTGCAACTCGATACTGACGCGACACTCGGCAAAGAAAGGTTGGACCGGTATTGCACGTATACCTCCCACGAACTGTTACAGCTCGACAGTGACGTGCAGTCTGTCAGAATAAAAATGGCATACCAATAACAAAGAGTACATACCGTGTTACGAAGGTAATCCATACAGCGTTTATTTCAGCTCTATATCACACAAAACAAGGAGAGAATCGACGAGGGTCTCTTTTCGACGAGTGTTCGTCAACACTGCCTCGGAAAACAAGGGGAAGAGATTGACCTCACCTCTTAATCTAAAATTGAGGTCAGCGATCAAACTATAATACGGGAAGGGTCCACAAGGGTAGCACGGGCATATTCCATTCAGCACGCCAGCCGGTCGTAGGCAGGCAGACGGTCTTGCGACGAAGCAACGCTGCGCCGAGTCGGAGTGCCTGCTAGGCCTAGCTTCGTCGGAGCGGGATTCGCGGCTGTTGTCGCTCTTCTCGGGTGTTTGTGGATCCAGCGTTCTTGTTCGTCGTGGTCTGTTTTAAGTACATTTTTTTTCTTGCTGCTTGAAGTCGGCACGCGCGAGATGAACACATAGAAAAATAAACGTTCAGTCAGTCAGAGTTTTGAGAGGAAGGAAACCAAAGGAAATAACCGTTCTAACTTCAAAGTCGGCCAGTGCAGTGTTGCCAACCTATTTTTTCAAAATACCCCACGCCAGCATCCAGAAAATCCTACGATACCCTACGAATATTTCGTATTACCCTACATTCTACCCTACGAGGCAAACCTTTGTTCAAATAATGCTGTTGCTTGGATCATGCTTATATAGGGTAGTATTAATACAGTACAAAGCGATAGGGCACGCATGCACGCGCATACCTGGGTTATTCTAGAACACCATGCTTGCATGCGCGCTGTGTAGCATCAGCACAACAGTGTTGCTTCGAGCGCACAGACATCCCCAACCAACATGTTTAGCTGATTTGTCATCAAATTAAAAACTGGGCCATGTGGGACCAGCACTCGCGGCGGCAGACAAGGCGGCTCATTACAAAAGGAAGCTAATCGGAACGGCATATTAGCTTATTTTTTGGGTGAACCGCCTAGGGATTCGTCAAACTAAGGTAATATTTAGACAAACTAGGGTATTACACCGGGGGAGGATAGGAAACCTGCGGCTCTTCCGTATTCGCTAAAGTGTCATTCGATGAAACGTGATGGCTTCGACTTTGTTCGCTAAAACGTCGTTGACCCAAATGAACGCCTCTAGTCCCAACTACTTGCGCAGTCGGTAGACAGTCTTCAAACTGCTTACCGACTGCACAACGTGCCGGGAAGCTCCGCGGGAGCTTTGAAATCAGTTTCCGTACTCGTCAATCATCCGTGATCAGCGCTCTATGGGCGTGGTAAGGAGAGTTAATTGCAATGCGCCATAACAAAAAAAAGCGCCCAGTACGAGTGGTAGTCCCCGCTGTGGTTATTTGCAGCATGCGCACCTTACGCCAGCGCGTAGAAAAGTCCAGTTGAACAGGTGGCTGCTGGTTCTGGTGGGCTCGGCCTGGTTCCGCCCGCGGTGCCACGTATTTCGCAGGTGTAACAAGGGCCGCCGGATGGACCAGAATCATCAGAAAAAAAATTAGCGGGAACATTTCCACTGGGAAGATACCTCTTCTGGCTCCAAACTCCATATGCGCAAGTCCACCTCCTCCCACCTCTCCCACTTGCTCCAGGTTTCCAAAACTTAAAAAAAAAAAAAAAAAAAAAAAAAAATCGAGGGACTTTACTCCAACTTGGCGTGTGGTGCACTCTGTAAGCACTGTGGTTAGCACGTCTCGTAGCTTGGATACTTTCGTTTTGCATGATGTCGTGGTGTGGCAGCAAACGGGTTGTAAAGTTATGCAAAACTTGCACATCAGCTTTTTTTTAAAACTTGTTTGTATTATGCTTGCCGTTGAAGAAGCAACGTCTGCAAATACCCTACTTTGGCAGGGAAATGGCCGGACGGCCCTACAACCCTACAATGTACCAAAAATGCCTAAAATACCCTACAAGTAGGGTAATTACCCTACGGTTGGCAACACTGGGCCAGTGTTGCCAGATGGAAAAAAAAAAGTCAGCAGATTGATCCCCAAAAAGTCAGTAGATTTGCACAAAAATCAGTAGATTCCACGAAATATGTGTTTTGCCATGTTTTGCTATCTCCATTAATACACACTTCAAAGAAATAGTATAGAGTAAAAAATAACATGGTAATAAACACAAATAAAAATGAAAGAAAAAAACAAGACCAGTTCTCAAGTAAATTTATATGAAGGACAAATTAAAATGACACCATAAATGTTTTTGTTTTAGTCATTATTGACTGTTTCGAGGATTATTCTTTAGAATCGAGACTGAGGCACTTTTGGGATCACAGATGAAGGCGACAGTGCGACGTTCACCTGTCGCTATTATTGAAACAAAACCGAAACAAGACGCTCCGGCAAGTGCGCGCGAACATGTCCAATGGAAGTCCTCTGCATGCTGCCATCCTTCCTCACTGGTCTGTGGAAGGTTTTTGAAGCAACGCTGTTGGTTCGGAGCACTGTTGAGGCTACGCGTTGTCTGCTACGGGCTTATTTCTTTTTCGCCTGACCCAAAGTTTGCGTTCAAACGTGGCGAAACTTCATTCGTTAGCTTTTTAAGCCACCGAGGAATAGGATTATATCATTTTCTTGCCACAGCCTGCCAAATAAAAGAACATAACTGAAATTTGGATGTCGATCCCATGCATTCCGCCGAACGAATGAATGAAAATTGCGGCTCTCTCCGCTCAACTCGAAGCTGTTCTAGTAGATTGTGTAGGAGCAGCCGAGAATTCAGGCGCATGCGCAAACACCTCTCGCTCTGCGCCGCGGGCTGATTGGCTCACTCGGGAGAGGGACGTTACGGCGAGATCATAGACTAGCCAAACTCTCTCCATATATGGCTCTGGCCCGGATGTCACCGTCGAACCTGCCGAACCTGCTCGGGGTGAATAGATAGATGGATATACGACTACGTCACTCGAATAGGACGGGCTTCTGAGCCATCTAGCCAGTGCTTCGTTTTTAATTCTGGGACATTATGAGTTTCCTTTGATGGACTGCACTGGGAACTGAAGGGGCCATATAATAAATTTTTAATATGTTTACTAAAAAAAAAGTCAGTAGATTTTCTTGTTTTTCAGTGAATCAGTAGACCCGGAACGAAATCAGTAGATCTACTGATAAATCAGTAGACCTGGCAACACTGAAGTCGGCCCTGCCCTACTGCGCACGCGCAGTAGTTGCTTCGTTTACCACACGATAGATGGCGCTTGGCTCTCAGCATTATCAAATTTGGCAATTTTCGCCACACATCTCTAATTATGCTACAAAATGTGGATCTGAATATTATTTAACAAAACTTTTAGGAAACATTCGCCGGCTATTTATTGTTTACGATCGTGGTGCTGGTGAGGTAGGCTCTTACCCAATAGGCGACCTGGATTTGGCTGACGTGCTCCATTTCCGCGCATGCATCGTAGTGAACAGGCGAAGGAAGGAGGCGCAAAAGAGTCCAGTTTTCTTTTAAAAGTTCTATAGCAAATAATTTTTTTTGGCTCCCTAGTTTTGTGTTTTTGTGTTTCTTTTCACACCTTTTACGACGTGCGGTGGATGAAATTCGATTTTAAAATCATTTCATGGTCCCTTTAAAGGACACATGCAAAGGAAAAAAACATTTTTTTTAGACAGCTTAAATGGAAAAAGGATGTCATAAAACGATCTTACAACGAAGAAAAAAAATTTTTAGAGCTATATTTACGGCGCTATACGAATTTGTAGTTGGCGCTCGCGGGAGCCGCCGCTGGTCACGTGGTAGGCCCGCGCGCCGCCGCACGCTGAGCGTTGTGCGAACGCCGCTTCAACGCGTTTCTCCACGCCGCCGTCGCCGCCGCCGCACAAGTTCGTCTGCTTCGGGGCGCCGCCGCCGTCGTCTGACCGGCGCGCAGGTCTATCACGTCTTAGAGTGCCTCAATGTTGCTTGCCGGCTGCGCCTCAATGTTGCTTGCCGGCTGCGCCTTGCTAGAGTGGGGACATCCTTTGGGAGGGCAAGTGCCGCCTTTTCTTGTTTTCCCCCTCTCGCTCCCGGCCACCGCCGCCATTTTGCCTCCCCGATCGGCTGCCGATGCACGCGTGGGATCGCTGAACTGGCTTGTTCTTTTGCAAATGCCGGGTTGCTGCTTGCCGCAGTGTTCGAATCACTCGGAGAATGGGTGGAAGGTGTACGGCATCCCAACAAACGCCAAACGGAGGCTTCTGGCGCTCGTACAGATAAAGCGCGACGACTGGGAGCCGAGCCGTTTGTCGTCTGCGTGCGGCGTGAGTACCAACTTTGTTTCCTTGCAATCGCCGGGTCCTTTGCCGCGCAGTTGATTGCTAGAAGGTGTTATTTCAGGTCGTGATCAATTATTTCAGATTAAGGCTTCTTCGACTTGGTACTGCAATGAACCGCCGCAAATAACTTCCGCTGGTCATGGTCGAGGAGCGGCATGGAAAGTGTGTGATTATTCTTTTTTTTTTATTTTATGTGGATTTTATATCTGTGGATCCTATCCAGGCATCTATGTGTCCCGTTTTTTGTATGGTATTGTTGTACAGTCCCAGAAATTTTTTTATATATTTTTTCTATTACTTATTTTGGTAAGTTGGCTCGTTTAGGTGTGTCATCACTTTCTTTCTGGAATCTGTGTTTGGTTGTTTGTGATTGATTCTTTTTGAATTTAGTGTGTGTTTTATTTCTGGGTTTACCTCTACAGGCATCTGCGAGTCCTGTTTTTTGTATATATCAAGCTGCTGTGTCAAATAAATCCTAGTGTTTGAGATCTCTTCGTTCTCTGCCTTTTTTATTTCCATTTCCTTAGTCTCGGGTCATCATCATCAAATCTTACCCATGTTTAAACAATACTCTAAATTTTAATTACGGCCCTTATCTTTGCCTTCAAAATGTCAAGTAAACAAGTGTTGTAAGTAATGACTCCTGTACTGAGTGCACCACATAACGATCTCCATTCTCTCCACTTTAAACTTGCTTCGTAAGACTTCTGCACGTTGCTGATACTCTGTTGAGAATTACCTTCCATACGAAAACGGGAGCCTGTATGTTAAATGTTAAGCCTTTTTTTATCTTAGTGCTCAGTACTTTAAACGTATCTAATATGACAAGTTACTACCTAAAGATATTTGTAAACTAAACGTACATCTATTGATTTCTTTCGGCATCAGTGCATTTAAAGGAAACAGGTGAGAAAAAATATTGTAATAGTAACAAATAAAATATTCTGATTTCTGTCTGCGGAAGGTATTTTGAGAAAACAGGCCAGCAAACAAAATTTATAGATACCTACTGCGGCCGTTTAGGGGAATATAGAAAAAAAAACTTGAATCTGTCTTGATTTGTGCGTGTACTTCTGTGTGTGTGCTGCTGCCTACAGGGCACCAGCGCACACAAAATAGGCAAGCAACTTTTTTTTTTTTAATGTAAGTTGTAAGGTTTTTATTTAGAACAGCCGCACCAACAGGTGAGGAACTTTTAAATTCTACATGAGCCATGGAAAAAACGGAAATGTTTGCTTGTCAAATTACCTCTAAACTCTGCACGGCGACCGCCTGTTCAGTGTTTTTTCTTGCATCAAATGACCCATTTCAGTTTCATAGCTCTTGGAAGGACAGCGCGTCCAAGTATACTCAGAATTCCAGCGATATTGGCATAGTTTCGGTTTCTGCATTTCAGTCCCTTCCGATGAAAAAACAAACAAAAAGCCTCAACAGGTCCTGATGGCATGTCTCTTATTATGGAGTTCTTATTTCAGAAGCTCTGAATGCTAATCCAGAACTAATCAAGATAATAATCTCGGCGAATAAGAGGCGATAGAAAGCAGAACGTATATGCTGATATCTGCGCCTCGCTCGTTGATCGCTTTCATTTTTTTCATTCAATGCAAGGCCAAACACGGGTAGGTATTGCAGCAGATGATAACGAACATAGCCGGTATCAAATGTACTTGCATAGAACGACCATCTCTAAGAACTGAACCAGAATGCCAGCTGCAGCCGACGGAACTTTCGCGAGCACATTTGCGTTGTATGCGGACTAAATCGTAATGTTAAATAGGAAATCAAACGCATACTTGACTAAACACATGACGTTACGTGTCTTGAAGTGGTCACGCTCTATTTCACAGGTGAGAATGCTCACTAACTGCGTAAAGAGCTCATAAACGGCTGCATAAGCCCCGTTTCACATAGACTCGACTGGCGAAGAAGGCGGCAATATGGCGGCTCCGCTAGCAGACGACAGAGTTGTCTCCACTCTGGGACGGCGGCAGCCAACAACATTGAGGCACTCTATCACGTCTGCTTGCGCTTTTTCAGGAGTTTCCTTTGGGCTCTAAAAGTTACTTATTCATCTTAGTTTTTTTGTTATACTTCAAACAAAGATGAATAAGTTACTTTTAGAGGCCATAGGAAGCTTCCGAAAGAACGCAAGCACCACGTGATAAATAAAGACCAGTCACGTGATAAATACAGACCACTTTTCCGCGGTGCCCGCGGGCGCCAACTACAAATTCGTTTTGCGCCGTAAATATAGCTCTAAAAATTTTTTTTCTTCGTTGTAAAATCGTTTTATGGCGTCCTTTTTCCATCTAAGCCGTTTAAGAAAAAAGTTTTTTTTCTTTGCATGTGTCCTTTAACAAATGCTCCTTTTTTTTGGGGGGGGGGGGGTTTGTTTGATTTACTGGTACTATTTTTGCACGTTGTCACAGGTTCGCTTTGTGTGGCAGATGTCTGTACCAACATCGCATTGGACAAAAGCTGGCCTAAGCAATAGGCATTCCTATATTTATGTGGGCTGTGACATGGGTTCTCTAAAGCAGAACACTAAGGACCTTTGACAAACCAAATCCCCACGCCTGTTACTTTCACTAAGGACTTGTGAATGGGGCCAATGCAGTTCATAAACTTGTGTATCCTTGTAAGAATGGCTTTTGTTTGTTTCATATTGTATAAGTCCTTCTGGTCCTTAAAATGGCTCAATCCCTCAGAGAGCACTTGACTTGCAAGGTCAGCAGTGATGGAAATGCTGTGCCATTTGTGCCAAATTGCACCATGAACGAAAGTCTGCTACATCTTGCACCAAAATGCCATTTTTGCTAAGATTTGCGCCACACCTGTGCCAAGATAAGCTTAAAGCAAAAAGATTAATATTTAATTATTGGTCACACCTAAGATTTAGAGAAGTAGAAGGAAAGTTTTACAAATAGGAATTTCACAGCATCTCTACTCACCACATAGTTTGTTTTGTCTTAGGTTGGAGCACAAAGGCTCGGACTCGTACCACAGACACGCATACTAAAAGCGCAAGTACCGGGGCATTCGCTGCGCTTCACTGGTTCAGCTGATGAAAGAACTCCTACAAGGAGATGGCAAATGCCATGATGTCGCGCTCTGATGCTGCAAATCAACCGGCCAGAGCCCTTGATGCTGGCCAACAACCGCTCTGGCCAGTTGATGCGCTGGCTGGCTGATCGCCCACATCGTCTAAATTTCGAGACGATGTAGTCGATTTCGAAAACTAAAGAGTCCCGAGAAAACCTCCCAAAATAGTAGGATTGCTGATTGCGGCTACTGTGATAAAACAGAACCAGGTTTATTACTCCTGATAAGATCACCTGATTGTTGTGTCTGCCGCATGCCCTGGTTTCGTGGCTGTAGAATAATGTGGCTCTAGATCTGCTCGTGTCAACCTTTATTGCCTCTCGCCAGCTTGCGTGCGCCGAGCTTCACCGCTTTGCGTCGGAGTGCTAGGAGCACCGGCTGACCCAAGGGTGCACCTGGTTTAGTGCAATAGGCACGCGGATTACGCTCGGGATTATTACAGGTCGACCTTCTGTCTTAATTGTAAGTTGATCTCCAATTTAAAACAAGAAACTGATCAGAAAGAGAGAGAGAAAGAAGATGCAGGTCTCTATATATTTGAATAAATACGGTAGTTTCGGTAGTTACTGTGCAGCTGTTGATCGAAAGAGCAGCACACTTTGGCACAACTCTGGTTCTTACCAGGGGTGTCGTGAACCTGCCCAGGTTAGAGTTCGACCAAGTTCGACTTTTGTGCGCATGCGTGAAAATGAGAAAACCAGTTGAGTCCACCTGGCAGAGGTAAAGCACAATATTTGTTGAATGTATTGGCATCATTGGTTCACATGATTAACGAAAGCATTAAAAGCGTATATTTTTAAGTACTTTCTAATTTATTTGTTTTCCAGAATTCAAAATCTCGTAGGAGCCGGGCAATGCTGCTCATAAGTTTAACTTCTTCGAACTTTAATGAAAGTCTGAAGGTTCGGCGAACCAGTCTAACCTTGAGGTTCGACGAACGTTTGCGACACCCCTAGTTCTTATGCCGCTGAAGAGCTGTGCCGCCTTTTAAAGCGCAAGTGTAAGCTTTTATAATATTTTTATGCGGTTTTCACAGTTTATGATATTAGTCTTGAGTTTGGTGGGTTCGTTAAACTTACGGGACACATTTTTACTGGTAGATGTGTTAGGGAATGTCCTGGTTCTTGCTGGCATATTACATAATGATATTTACAGGTTAAACATACTACCGAGTGTAAAAGGGGGGGGGGGGAGAGAGGATTTATCCCAATGAAGTGCTGTGCTATGATTCACTTTTCAACCATTTTTTAATACCCATTGTAAATGAAACCCCTGAGTAGAGCCTTATTAAGGTGAAAGCCTTATGTCTCTTCGTTCAGTTGACCTTCAAAGTCCTTGAGCGAAAACACGTCGGCGACACGAAAGGTACCAAAATGTTTGTGACCACTCAGGCGAAATGAAATCATTTAAAGATACAATCACTTTTTCATTCTCAGGTGGTGTGCTAACAAATGTTGGCATCTGCTCCAAATGTGTCAGTGGCTACTCAAAACCAATATTTTGCCTTCTACAGAACCTGCTACAAATAGTCGAATGCCACTTCGATCACCGGGTCAAGTCTAATCTGTTGATATAAACTGCACAAGTCCCAAGTGCTGAATACTGGCTCTTGCAATTGCTCTTTACCCTTGATGTGCACCTTACCTTTTGTTGGATTGTCAATAATCTTGTATAGGCACAAGATGGTTCAGCCTGTAAATTTGTAGTGGTATACCAGCTGAAAGGTTTGTCCACAGAGTAGCTGGAGTTCAGCTTCCTCTGTTTGCTGAAAAACTTAAGAAAAGGCTGGTGAAAAATTTTTTTTTTCTCAAGTGTGGTTAATGAAAAGAACATTGACAACTACACATTAATTTTTTTTTTAGATATATATGTAGGGTGTTTGAAATAACCAGGCCCGATTTAGAATGGGCCGTAGAAGCCGGCACCTGCACATACAATTCTAAACTTTTTGTTAAAGGTGTATTTCACACGTTTGTTTTATCTTGTAAAATTACAAAGCGAAGCTCCCTTTCTGTAAAAAAGATGGGGTCAAAAACCTTGCCAGGGTTGACGGCGACGCAGACAAACGAGTCGAGTGGCAATGCGCTTTCGGCACACATATTGGTAGATGGCGCTAGCCCCTTATCGGGACTAGAGTTGATTAAAGTTAGCGTTAAGAGTGAGGAGTCTCGCCGCACACGAAAGGAGGGGAAAAGTATTTGGGAGGGAACTTGCGGACACTAACCACCCTAACTCTCGGTTCTTAGCAAACAAACCTCGGCGCCTCGGGACACCTCGCGACTGAGTCCATTGACTTCTTTCCTTGATGCGCGTCTGCAAGTAGTTAGACAACAACAACGTACCGCTCGAGTTATTTAGTCTGCCCTCTCTGAAAGGCGAAGTCGAGCTCGCTCGTAAAGACCTGCACTTCCGAAAGTCGCAGGAAAGGTAAGACAGGCGCAGACGACGTTGCGAGCAGACGACGTTGCAAAGGAACAGACGACGCTCAGATGGGGGGTCGCGATCAGCCAATCAGGGGTCGGCGTTCTGACGTCACCGCTACCCCTGCCAACGTTATTAGATTACCTCAGTGGAACTCCCGCCGGAGGGAGATTCCATAACTCCCCTCCGCGGAAGGGGAGTTCGTGCAAGGGAATCTTCCTCGCACGAACATTAATTGTGATTCTTTTCTAGACCATATTAGTTTTCTGCTGTGACTGTCATCACAAATCAATGTTTCCGGGGCAGTGAAAGCAAATTGTGTAAACAAAGCATCTTTCAGTTGGCAGCTACAAAATGACAACCTTGACATTTCTATAGATATCTCTGCTGCGCAAGGAGATTACACTTTTAGCATCTTCCCTACCTGGTTTTGCTGTTCTGTCGTCAAAATGGGTAGAAAAGTCTTGCAAGGCCTGCGGCAAGTCATTGATAGTCTTGGTGCTATAATATGCACTTGTTCTTGCAATTCTCGTAGTAACCCATGGGTGATGAGTGCAATGGTAGCGGATCGTGGTAACTTAGGCTCAACAAGCTGCAATAATCTTTCTTAAAAAAATGCTCCAGGGCTGGACCAAACACGAAGCGGAAGTGCACGGCTTGATCCTACATTTCTACGGCATTTCGTTGGAACATTCAAAAGGTTGATTTCCACTTCGCTCAGGATTTGTCCACATTGTCAGCTAAGTGTAACTCGTATCATTGATTTGCTACACCTCCAAGAAAAAAGGTGCATGTTGGGTTCATGATCTCGTTCAGAGGTCCAGGTGTTTTTCTAGTAGGCATTCTTGTAGAAAGCAATCCCAACTTTTGGATTAGTTCATTGTACCTCAAAGATGTCTGGCTTTATTACAGCGAAGCTGTTTATGGCGAAACCTCCGTGAATTTTTTATGTGCGTCAACAAAAACTCTACTCTCGCACTGCTACACGCACACGCCTTCCACGCGTATAAAAAATTCGAAGTAAATAACCAAAGTAAAGCGTTGACGAATGCGCGTGCAAGATACCATTTGATTTAGGCTTTTGCTTTGGCACAGTTAATCCTGCAGATGCCGTTATTTAGGACCATTGTTGTTTCTTGTTTATATTAATGATACAGATAATATTTCTCAAAACGCAGAAATAGTATTATAGACAGACGATTCGAACGTCTTTTTTTCACACCCTGATCTCCGCCAACTTGAAAATACGTCCAATGATTGGTTAACTAAATTATCTACGTGAATAATTACAAACAAGCTTGAGTTGAACATTTCAAAAACGAAATATATTGTGTTTAGGGCAAAAGATAAGTTACTTTCCACTGATTTAATTCGTACCAACTAGAAAAAGTTAAATCTATAAAACTTTTGGGTGTCTGGTTTCAAAAAAACTTATTTTGGACAACTCATATATGCAAGTTATGTTTAGTGTGTTCCAGATCAGTCGGCATTATGCGCAAAGTAAGAAATTTATTACCAATATGGCTAAAGCGTCAAATATAGAATGCACTTATTCAGTCTCGTAAACATTACTGCTCACTGGTTCGGGGAACAACATCAAAAAGCAACTTTTATGAAATACTAGTGCTTCAAAAGAAGGCTGTTCGATCCATCGAGTGCTTCGGCTATAATGAACATACCTCTATTTATTTTCAAAAGCATAGTTTGCTCACTGTTCAGCAGCTAATCGCATTCAAGCTTTCAAAAGTAATTTATGATTATTTCAAAACCAGCCGGGATTTTTTATGTCAATTTCCTTTCAAAGACATTCCCTCAAACTTAAGTCTTGTAATGCATGTTAGAGAGAAAATACGCACGAACCACGGGGATCAAACTTTAAAGTGACACTGACACCCCCACCCCCCCCCCCCTCCCATTTTTTTTCATTTTTTGTCAAGCGATTTATTATGGTTGTTGGAATACTACCCGATTAATATTTTGCTACAGAGACAGGTATTTGTTTTAATAAAGCCAGAAAACATAACTGCTCGAAACCGAAACCGGAACTCCCGCACTGCACGAAGAAGTGGAGAGGAGAGAGTGAGTGGCGGAAGTCACGTGGCTACACCCGACCGTGCGATATTTTTTTTTTTCTTTTGCACGTAGCCAGTGTTGCCAGGTCTACTGATTTATCAGTAGATCTACTGATTTCGTTCTGGGTCTACTGATTCACTGAAAAACAAGAAAATGTACTGACTTTTTTTTTAGTAAACATATTAAAAATTTATTATATGGCCCCTTCAGTTCCCAGTGCAGCCCATCAAAGGAAACTCATAATGTCCCAGAATTAAGAACGAAGCACTGGCAAGATGGCCCAGAAGCCCGTTCTATTCGAGTGACGTAGTCGTATATTTATCTATCTATTCACCCAGAGCAGGTTCGGCAGGTTCGATGGTGACATCCGGGCCAGAGCCATATATGGAGAGAGTTTGGCTAGTCTATGATCTCGCCGTAACGTCCCTCTCCCGAGTGAGCCGATCAGCCCGCGGCGCAGAGCGAGAGGTGTTTGCGCATGCGCCTGAACTCTCGGCTGCTCCTATACACGTTTGCAAGTCCGGTCTCAGGGCGCCGCCATCTTCCTCAGTGGGGTGCGCTCTCGGGAGCGGCCATAATCCGATTACAACGCCTTCGCAAGGCTTCGTAATCGGATTATGACTGGTCCAAGCGCACCCCAGACAGGCAAGATGGCAGCGCCCTGAAGCCGGACTTGCAAACGTGTATAGAATCTACTAGAATAGCTTCAAGTTGAGCGGAGAGAGCCGCAATTTTCATTCATTCGTTCGGCGGAATGCATGGGATCGACATCCAAATTTCAGTTATTTTCTTTTATTTGGCAGGCTGTGGCAAGAAAATGATATAATCCTATTCCTCGGTGGCTTAAAAAGCTAACGAATGAAGTTTCGCCACGTTTGAACGCAAACTTTGGGTCAGGCGAAAAAGAAATAAGCTCGTAGCAGACAACGCGTAGCCTCAACAGTGCTCCGGACCAACAGCGTTGCTTCAAAAACCTTCCACAGCCCAGTGAGGAAAGATGGCAGCATGCAGAGGACTTCCATTGGACATGTTCGCGCGCACTTGCCGGAGCGTCTTGTTTCGGTTTTGTTTCAATAATAGCGACAGGTGAACGTCGCACTGTCGCCTTCATCTGTGATCCCAAAAGTGCCTCAGTCTCGATTCTAAAGAATAATCCTCGAAACAGTCAATAATGACTAAAACAAAAACATTTATGGTGTCATTTTAATTTGTCCTTCATATAAAGTTACTTGAGAACTGGTCTTGTTTTGTTCTTTCATTTTTATTTGTGTTTATTACCATGTTATTTGTTACTCTATACTATTTCTTTGAAGTGCGTATTAATGGAGATAGCAAAACATGGCAAAACACATATTTCGTGGAATCTACTGATTTTTGTGCAAATCTACTGACTTTTTGGGGATCAATCTGCTGACTTTTTTTTTCTCCATCTGGCAACACTGCACGTAGCACATGAAGGACTGTGCTGTGTAATGGCCGTTCCCACGTGCGTTTGTTTTCGGGTTAGAAAAAGTTAGAAAAAACGGAGAGGAAAAACGGGGAAGAAAAACGGGAAGTTAGAAAACAACGGGGAGGAAACGAGAAAGGATGAGCCCCCACAGGAAAAACGGGAGAGGGGAAGGTAGGAAGAAAAATGTTGTGGCAAAAAAGACAGGTAGAGTGCGAGAAATGCGAAAAATGGGTCGACCTGGAAGAGACACAGTTCAAATGTGAAGAGTGCAATAAGACGGAACAGGAAACGGGACGACCCACGGAGGAAGAAATGAGACGTGAGTGGGAAATGCTGAGAAGCATGATCGAAGAGCTGCGGGTACAAATCACGGAAGAAAGGTTAGAGAGAACAGCAGCAGAGAACAGAATGACGGCAAAACTCGAGGATGAAAGGACACAAAGAGTGGTGGCTGAGACCAGGCTGATGGAGGTACTAAATACAGAGATGAAAGAGAGGAGAAACACACGGGGCGACACTGACTCAATCGGGAGAGTGCAGGCGGCGGTTGATAGAAGAGACGACGGAAACGGGCCCCTACAACGGGATGGTGAGGAGGTCAAGGCGAGGAGAGAAAGTGGCACGGAAAACTGCGCACGCAAGAAGAAAAGCAACAACAAGTCACGAGAGTCAGTCAACAGGGGCCAACTAATGCCAAGGGAGAGGCAGGAGAACACCAACACTCCTGAGATGGGGAGAATCGAAACAGAACAGCCCAAGAGAAGTGGCAGTGAGGCCAACGCCGCAGATAAGAGGGAAACGTGGGAAGCGAGCCATACAAGTGACAGGAGAGTATTAGTGGTGGGTGACACAGGAGCATACAAAATGAAGAGAAAGGTACTCAAGGCAGTCGACTATGACAACCGGGTCTACTTTGCAACTAAACCCGGGGCCCAGCTGAAAGAAACGATGGCTCGGGCGGAAAGGGATCACAGAATATGGCAAGCAGGAACAGGAATGGTTGTCATCCATGCAGGGAGTATGGATATGCGGGGAGAAGTGACGGCACAGAGTGCCATAAATGAACTGGAAGAACAACTGAAGAGGTGGGTTCAGATGTCACCGGAACATCAGTATGTGGTATGTGCAGTTCCAGTAGAAAGTAGTGTAGGCCCAACAAAAGAAAAAAGCATACAAATGAACACGCTCACGAAAGAAATGACACAGTGGTTGGGCCCTAGAGTGGAGTTTGTGGATGTCAACATACCTGCTGGTGAGGACCAGGGAGACACTCACAATGGTGAGGGAGCAGAAGAGATGGGACGAAGCCTAGGCATCAAGATTGAGGCTTTTTTAGGCTCAATGCCAGTCAACAAGGGTATGGCATCACAAACAAGGACGCAGGGAAGAAACATCAGGAAACAAGGATGGCACCACAGGTTGCAGAAGATCGAGGAACAGCTCCAACGGATGCACCAGCAACAGGGGAGACAATATTGAGAGGGCACAGGGGAAAAGCTAAGGGCATGGCAGTGAGAGGAGAAAAGCTACAAGAGGCACACAGACAAAACCCAAGACGAACCATGCGGGAAAAAAGAAAACACAACGACTTGGAGAATACGTCCCCCATATTACAAGAGGAAAAAGAGTTAGCTAGTGAGGAGTTGACAGATGCGGACAGCTGGATGGACGGGGCGGGGGTGGAAAATCCACAACCAAAGGAAACGGTAGAGATAAGGATGCAGCCGAAAAAGGCAAGAAAGAGAACACGCAGGGGACAGAGGAGAACGCGACAAACTCTGGCTTTCCTGAACATGCAAGGAGGGAGAAAAGCAGCGAAATGGGAGGAGCTGTACGCTTCAATGGAAGAGGAGAGTCTTGTGGGGGTGGGACTGGTGGAAACCCACCTGAGGAATTCGGAAGTACCACCAGCACATGAGAAATTCACTTGGCAGGGCCAGAACAGAAGAGGTGGGGAGCGAAAAGGGGGAGGTGTGGGCTTTCTGGGGACGGCTACAGGCGAATGGGAAAGACAAAGGGAAAGCTGTGTGGAGCACCTGTGGATGACAGGGAAGATAGGGAAGAAAAAGGTGGCAATCGGAATAGTGTACCTCTGGACTGGAAACAAATCCGAGGAAGCAAACAAGGCACAACTGGCCTGTCTACAGAAGGACGTGGAAGAACTGAACTTACCCATCATCATACTTGGAGACTTCAACGCGCATATAGAGGAACTGGATGAGAGGACAGATAAGATGGGTCGGGAACTCCTATGCTGGATGGAAAAAATGGGACTAGTGATGGTGAACGGGACAGAAAAAAGTAAAGGGAAGATCACATGGGCAGTTCGAGAACGTTCCTCATGCATAGACTACTGTCTCATGTCTCCAACTTTATATGAAAACCTAACAGAGATGACAATAGACGAGACTGGCGGAGCGAGTCTTGGAAGTGATCACCGCCGACTGACATTGGAGTTTGGGGCAACCAAATTAAGACAGTCACCGATGCCAAGGACACCCAAGGGGCTAACCAGTAGGGAAATGGAGAGAGTGGTGGAGGAGCTGGAAAAGGAGGCGGAGGATGAACCCATACGACAGTACACAGACGTGGTGAGTTGGATGTGCAAGTGGATTACAAAGGTCAAGGGAATAAGGAGTGGACACCGAAAACGGAGACAAAGGAGAAAGAGATGGTGGGACACAGAAGTGGAAGAAGCAAGAAACCGGAGGAGAGCAGCATCCAGGAAGCACGGTGAAGCAGTCAAAATGAAGGCACAGAGAGAGGATATTCTCAAAGCATGGGAAGAATACCAGGAAAAAAAGATTGAGTTCTCGACTATGGTGCAAAGAAAGATGAAGAAGGTGGACAGACAACTGCTTGAGGAATTGCGAAGCAGTGGCAGAGATGCCCCAAGAAAGTTCTGGCAACATGTCAGGGGCGAAGAGAGATGGGCAGAGCCTAAACCGACAACAATAAGAGATGCCACAAGCGGAGTAGTCCTGACTGGACAGGAATGTATCCGGCACATCGCTCTGGCAATGACGGAGAGCTTCGAACAACCAGATGCAGTAAGACGGAGTGACCCCCTGAGGGACAGCACGAGAAGTACCCAACAGCGCCGAGCTATATCCCAGGGCGAGTTGAACAGGGCCATGCAACGCATGGATGGTCATACGGCAACGGGTCTAGATGACATTCCAGCAGGCCTTCTGAAGAAAATGGGAGGAAAGTCCAGGGAACGGCTCCGAGAGGGTCTCTCCTGTGTGATGGAAACAGGTGACATACCGGAGGACTGGAAAAGATCCCGGATCAGGATGCTATACAAGGGGAAAGGAGACAAGCTCATCCTGAAAAACCACCGTCCGATAACAGTGACCTCGGTGCTCTACCGGATTTTCATGCATGTACTGAAGGAGCGCCTACAGAGCTGGGCTGAGCATGAGGGCATACTCGGGGAACTCCAAAACGGATTTCGCAGGGGAAGGAGGTTGGAGGACAACCTGTTCATAATCACTCGGGCTATGGAGATCGCCAACCACGAGCAGAGGCCCCTATACCTCGGTTTCTTGGACATCTCCAAGGCTTATGACTCTGTGAACCATTCGCTGCTCTGGAGGGTATTGGAGGAGTTGGGAATACCGATGGAATGGAGGGACCTGCTCCAACAGATATACAGAGACAACAGCGTAGTGGTTCAGTGGGGGGCAGAGTTCACCGAGCCCATAAAGGCCACAAAAGGACTAAGACAGGGGTGCCCGCTTTCACCACTTCTGTTTATGTTGTACATTGCAGGACTGGAGAGAGCACTGGAGGACAGTCGCTTGGGTTTCAGGATGTGCTACGGTGAAGAGGGGAGGCAAGTGGATCAGAGGATCCCTGCCTTGATTTATGCAGATGACGTGGTACTTATGGCGGGGTCCTTGGAGGAACTTCAGGAATTACTGGACATCTGTGGAAAAGAGGGAACCACCCTGGGGCTAACGTTCAACCCCAGCAAGTCTGGAGTCCTTGGGGCGGGGGTGGAGCAACAGGAAACAGAGGATGCCTCTACGCAGCTGTCGCAGAGAGTGAACATCCAGGGCCAAGAGATAGAGTGGAGGACCGAATATAAGTACCTGGGAGTGACGCTGCAGTCGGGACGAAAGTACCTCGAACAACATGAGGCCGAGCTGCAGACCACGGCGAACAAACGCAAGGGCTACCTGGGATGCAGGGGAATGTGGAGCTTCAGCCGATACGAGACGGTGCGGGCACTCTGGAAAATGGTGGCGGTGCCAAGTTTGACCTTTGCCAATGCCGTACTGTGCCTGTCGGCACGTACACGAGAACATCTGGAAGTGAGGCAGCGAGAGGTGGGTCGCCTGGCGCTGGGAACACACCGAAACACCACCAGTGAGTACGTCCAGGGCGACATGGGTTGGTCCTGCTTTGAGGCCCGTGAGGCCAGCAGCAAACTGATTTTCGAGCGGCGGCTTTGCACTTTGCCGGAACAACGATGGGCTCGCCAGGTGTTCAAGTACATCCACCTTCGAAGCATCAACACCCGGTGGGTAAGGAGAGTGAACAAGCTCACGGAGCGATATGACGTGCCACGGGTGCTGCTGTGCGAGGTCGAATCTCCGGGGACGGCGAAACAGGTGCGGGAACGCGTGAAGGAGACAGAAACGACCAGATGGGTCGCCGCGGTAGGCGCGCGGCCGTCCCTCGCCGTCTACGGTGCGGAAAAGAAGAGCATTGTGGGCGTGGATTTCGTCGACAACTCGAGGGGCAGTGGGCTGCTGTGCGAGGCACGAAGTGGAGTGTTGAGGACACGCCACCTGAGGTCCAAGTACACACCGGGGATGGACGGTACATGCCAGCTATGTGGCCAGCAGGAGGAGACAGCTGAACATATCATAATGGAGTGCCGAGAGCTGAGACCGCTGATGCCACCAGATCTGGTGGATTATGCGGTTGCACTGGGTCTGAAAAGGTTGGACTTGAGACCGACACCATCGACAGGGCAGGGGCAGACGACGCAGACGACGTGCATCAATGAAGTGGGAAGTCGAGACCATGGTGGCCAGCGCAGTCAGCGGGGGGATGTCGGCGGCCTCGGGGTGGTTGAAATCGCAAAGCGAAGACTGGAGGACTGGTGGGGGAAAACTGTGAGGAGGGTGGGGGGCAATGGCAATCAAATTTAGGTTTTTTTTTTTTTTCTTTTTGGCTAGATCCAGTTTTGTTAAAACTGTGATCGCCCGATACAAAGGGTTAAGCCACCATATCCATATCCATATCCAATGCGTTCGTGATCCGTTCGCCATGCGATTCCTTTGCAGTTATGTTTGTTCCGCTCGCTGTTCTGTACTTCAAGATGAGTTGTTTTGTACATTTAAGTGTTGGCGATTAGTAGTGAGTGCCCGTGGTGAATTCCTGTCATCGGCTCCGAAAAGAATACTCCCAAGATGTTGCGGGAAGAGTTGCCTCACATGTCCTGAATGTGAAAGTGGCATTGTGCGGCAGAGTGCACAAGTTTCTGAAAGATCAACGGGTCGGGATCAATGGCTGGCTGCAATTCCTGTAGAACAGTTACGCGAAGCTCGGAAAGTGGACGCTACCCGCTTCATAAATGCTCCTTGCATTTTGTGGAAAGTGACAACATTGAGTTCGCAGGTGTCAAAAATTGGATCCCATACCATTTAGTTCCCAGCGACGTATCTTCCACAACAATTGTTTTTCTCAGTGATAATTGTAAAAAAAAGATTTGTAAACATCGCAAAATGCTTGGAAAAAAAATTGTCCATCCACACCAGGGATTGAACCCGTGCCCGCTTCGTGTGACACTGAGCTACCGAAGAAACTCTTTCATGCGTATAACGCAGCCGGTCGACTGTATGTCGGAAGTTTGCTGCCGATTTCCCTCCAGTACATGCACTCCCAGTTTGAAGTCGGGCAGCACCACGCATAGGCCACACTCGCACCTCGTAAAGAAACCGTACGCGTGCCTATTCAACTCGATGTACGCACTTCGTGCTTGACGTTCGAGCGAGCGATGTCTTCAGCCACGAGAAGGGACGACGGCTCAGCGACGTCTTTGTGCAATCGGCTTGCTGGTCGGGCGTGTCGTACGGGAATAATATCAGTTCTTTTGATCGGTCAAAAATTTCTCTTTCGAAGGAAGAAAGAATTCGCCGGTGCCGTGAACAAAAGCTCTGAAGTAGGGGTCCAACGCCCGTCGTCCGCTGCCATCCGCCACACCCACGCGAAACGACGTCATGTTGAGAATTATGCAGTGAACGTACAGAATGGTTCCGGTTGTCTGTGCTACCTTTTTTCAATCATCGCATTTGCAGCTTTTGGGGAGCCACAAAAAAATGGGTTTCATAGTTTTTTTTTTTTATTTTAATATTTACTGTGTGCCTTCAATGACCCACGACTTTGATTAAATGTGGTCGCCGCGTTGAAACCTTAGAAAATGGCCCGTGATCCGCGGAAAAGAGAGTGAGCGCGACTAAAACCGGCCAGTTCTCGATCAGCGGTTTTCGGGCGGAAAGAAACCGAATTTTGAGCCGCAAATTCTGTTCTGGGTAGTTGGGCTCTCATATGTCACGTGCAACTAAAAATCCCGGCGAGCATAAATGCCCTGTCACTGTCCCTTTAACACAGCAAATTACACAAATTCTCAATAGGCATCCACAAATGTTGGATATGGCAGATATAGCAACATCTCTATGATAGTTTTAAGAAAAAAATAGAGACCTTTATTTTCGAAAACGTGTAGAACCTTGCGTAGAAATGTATTTTTTAAGTATTTTGTTTTGCATAGCATTGTGTTCCTTTGCTGTGCATTGTGTTTTTGTTTGTGTGTGTGAGAGCGGTTGTTTGTTTTGCACACTGCGTTGTGCTTTGTTTTTATTGTAATTATATATATATATATATATATGTTTATTTTATTCATTTACTTATTTATTTTTCGCTGCGTCGCACTGAAACCTGTATGGGGCGTGGGAACGTGGTAATAAATGAAATGAATGGCTAATAAATGAAATGATTCGGCGCAGTAGCCAAAACATCGACAAAGACTGCTCCTAGCAGAAATGTTATCGCTTCTCTGCATTGCACCACTCAGAACGAAGTGAGTCAAGGAAGTTTCTCCGCTTTAAAGTAGTTATTTTGCTTTTCTTTACTAGTTGACTAGTTTAATATGGTTATTAAAGTAACCAAACTCCCAAAGTGAGAACGGCAGGGCGTGTCTTCCGAACGCCTGGCCTCCAGCATGCGCCCCATGCCTTCCGTCGTGCTTTGACTGCACGCGCGCGCTCGAGGAGCACGAACGCCGAAGCGTTGTCAAGGGTAGAAGGCTCGCGCTGGAGACAGAGCAATTCTCTACCGTTCTCACTTTGCCGGGGACTATTGAGAAACTTGGTGACTTTTGACATCTAGTCCAGCTGTATTATGTTCAAAAAGAGTAAACAGACTAGTTTTTCTATTGACACTGGCTATAGAGACTCAACTGAAGATTTTCAACATGAAGTAAACAGAACATCTGCAGTCATTTTGATGACGCTGTCAACGGGAAGACAGAAGAAAAAATTCAACGTCAAGTTAATAGAAACTAAACAACTTTTCTTTTGACTCAGGCTGAAGAAAATCATCAAAACAATTTCAACACAAAGTAAACAAACTTTCACTTGACCATGTCAGCATCAAGTCAAAGTCAAGAGAAAGTAATCAGAGTCAACAAGAAGTCAAGACGTTTTCAATAAAAACTCAAAAATAATTTTTATAGCGGGAGTACCGAACTTCGTTACTAGTTTAGTAGTAACGAGTAAAGGTATTTAGCTACTTAATTTCTCTAGCGTGTCCACATCTGAACAGCGGTCTGTGTTTCATGCGCAGTGCTAACAGAACAGTCTCACAAACGTCATGGATTCTGCTTTCTTAGCTTGGTATTATTAACATTACAACATTTCGTGTTGTCTTTGCATGCTGTTGCTCTTTCTTGTATGCTTGGTAGAGGTGCGTCGGATTTGTGGACTCTGTTTTCCTTTAGTATTTTGTGTTTTTATCACTCTTTTTTTAAGTGAGCGAGCACGAACACTGCAGAGTTGTTCCTGAACGCTATAAAAAAAGTACCGATATAAGCCCTGCTGCCCCGGCGTTTTCCCGACTTCCCCTCAACGTAACAGTTTCCATCTGGGACACAAGGTATTATCTGAAGAACGACAATATAGCGAAGAATAAAAGCTATCGCTGATTCTAGCTTTAATAGCGTTGGCGGGCACTATCGAGATTAATCTTATCTAAAGCGACGGGAAGGAGTAGCTATGCCCTGAAGTGTTATCGCGTTGCAGATTAAAGCTACAATCACACTGCTCGTGCATCATACAGAGGGCGCTGTGGTCGCTGCAAACATGGTGAAAGAATTATATGCGGGATCTCCTCAAGCATACTCGAAGAATGTCTGCTTCGTAAAAATGTGAACATGCCTGCAAAACAGCTTGTTTAGGGCCCGTGTCACAGTACCGCCATTCAAAAAAGAGGCATTAGACGGAGTCTCCAGATGGTATTTTGTACTCGGTGTGAGCGCAGCATAACGGTACAGTTTTTCGATGCAGGTACCCACCAGTCAAGATCAAAGTCGGCCCGGTGGTCTACCAGGCCGTCAAAGTAGAGTCTCTAAAGTTGTCTGCTGTATACGTACAGATGTTTCACGACAACCAGTCTGGCGAGGAGGGTAAGGCGTACATATCGGAGCAAGTAGAACACGAAGATGAGTACATGTGGTCCGTCACCAGGGGAGCAGATTTCACCGCCCAAGCCAAGTTCAGTATAAACGTGCCACTAATTTATCAGTTCTCGACAGAGTTTTCGACAACACTGACGACAAGCTCTGGATTTACCAGGATCGAAACACGCACTACCGGACAGCTGATTAAACAAGATATCAATATACCCCCTGGAGCCACTATCGAAGCTAAGTGGTATGTCAACGAAGCACAGGTGGTGCGTACGATTTGCTATTTTTTTATCCATGTTTTTTTTTTATCTTACTAAAAGAGCACATTAGGCATATGGCTTCACCATTGTTTGAGCCGTCTTTCTGTAAAATGACGGAAGTAAAGTCAGCCCAAAGGTATAAGTGCGCAATAAAAATATTTTCATAATTACTTGCACATCGAGAGGCCACACAGAAGCCACCTTCCGTATATATTCTCGCATTTTATGTTAATGACCGGCGAAACCTTTGCTTTCTATGGAACATTATTATAGAAGAAGCAGAGAATCAGAGCCCATATAGACCTTCCTAATGTTTGCAGAATCACAGTCCAGCGTGCGATCTTCACAGCCCAGCACGTGCGCGTTCGTCGCTTTGGAAAGCGAGCAAAGCACGCGCCATACACTCGAACACTCAGAATGGCACCGGCTTCACACTCCTTTTTGGAAAGGTCTATAGTTTAATCTCCATACAAACGCGTTAAAAGAATTGTCTGGTAAAATCCGGACGTTGCTTAGTTTCTGCGCTCATCACGTAGAGAGGGCCAAATAATGGTCAGGTGTCATATTTATTTCATTAAACGACCTCCCCCCCCCCCCCCCTCAAAGTCGTTAAATCAATTAAATCAAACTTCACGCCAAAGTTCGCAAGTATGCATGGCTGGTCGTGTCGTGAATTCACATCAGGCATGGTAAAGTCACTGTTGCGGACTTTTGCGTACTCCCGGTCTTGATCAACATGGTTGATGTTGCGTACAAAGGTGATCGTCGGAGAATTGAGCTTCCCTCATTGCCGTAAATATTGTCTTTCTTAGACCGAAGTTATTTTACTGAGACAGCTGTCCAGTGCTATCGTGGCTCTCGTTGCATGATGTTAGGTCAGCCTTCCGGTGTAGCCAACAAAAACGCTGAGTGTTTTGCGGGTGTAACCGGAGCATTTTGGAACTGTGTAAAATGAAATTACTTGTGCGGCTGAGTAGTAAAAATTTCGATATTATGAATATGATATTCCTAAAACCAATGACAGCATAATTTAATTGTTTTCTGAAAGACAACATGTTACCGGACAATTCATTTGAGAAAATGTTTACGGATACAGTTGAACCTTTCTGGCTATCTAAAATCAACCGCCGCGTTGCTCTCAACGTAAAACAAAACACCGCCTGTCTCAAACTAGCTTTTAGACATGGAAATGTGCTCATTTATTCAAGTTTACCTATCTGTGAAGTCTCCTCTTATGTTGATTATGGTCAAGAAGAGCTTGGAAGACCCACGACGCGACAGTCTAGCGAGCACCTCAACACACTTGGTAAGCATGCTTTTGGTCTTTGTTTGCATTGTAGACGCGTGGAAGTTTGAACATTAGGGAGTTTCAGAACGACGTCCGCAACCTCGAATGAATAACGTCGTCGTTAGTGCGAATGCGCAGACCCAAAACGAGCATCGGGGCTTGGTCTTTGGGGACCGTTATTTCTCAGAAATAGCGCGGATACCGAAAATAGCGGCGCCCACGACATTCCGTTGATCGCGTCTTCGACGCCCGCCGCCCGCTTGGGACTGCGTGAGTCGCACTTGGCGACCGCGGTTGGTATTCGCGACTCCAGCGACCTATAGGTGGCGCCACCACCAAACAAACATGGCGGCTGAGTCCAGGTCGCGGCGGCTCGGCCGGGCCACCGGAACAGGTGGCGCGTTCAATTTAACAGATTTTCTTTTGTTTAATGCCCAATTTTATAGGTATTTGAACTGAGACGGTTAAGTGTAGCCGGTGCAGATAAACTTGCAAAGCATAGTTTTGTTTTGCCGGTGTATTTTTGTTCTTTTCGTGTCAAACTTTCGTTTCGGAGATTTCGTTCAAAACCGAAACTATGGGCTCCGGATAGACGGTAATATACTAATCAGTTTTGATCATCTAAGGAAAGCGGCGATGACTATAGAATTGTTCCACAGAGAGTAACTTTTCAGCTAACTCGCATGCGTCAACCATGCGACTTATCTGTCCGCGAAATCGAGCTTTTGTGCGTATCCGCATTACGAAACAACTCCAGTCGTCTGCTCGGCCAAAAACACAGGCTGCAGGAAAATTACGAAAATTAAGCAACCGCTTCTTGAGCCAAGGACCATGTTAACCCGCCGGCGCCCCACTAAGCAGCTGATACTCGTATTTCAATTCAGGTTTTAGTAGCAATCGAGAAGTCATTTTGCCAAGCGGGTTATGTATTATATTACGTACTATGGGGGGGTCCCACTAAAGCGATATTAGTATATCCTTCGGGTTGAAATATGAGCGTAGTTGACTAGCTATTAGGTGAGCTGCTGAATAAAAGTATATCTGACAGACGGAGACATACTACTTAAACTTAGCCAAATGGTTCTATAGCCGGCAGCACGGAGACAAACTGAAGAGAGTCTTCATTGAAGATCCACGCAGAACCTCTCTGCATTGAACTTTGCTTCGAATCCTGAACAGAGAAATTTAGTATTTTTTTGTGGCCGGTTCACCTGACCAATGTAGACGGATATTGCTGCTGGCTTCGACGTCCTCGTAATATAAATAGTGGAGGCGCGATATGTCAAAATGCCGTGACAGCATCTTACGTTGCGAGACTTGTCTCGCACCTTTTGAAAACAGATAATTTCCCTCATTCATCATTTGCAGCGAGCAAGTTTTTCTGAATCAAGTAATTGCGAAATCAGCCCAACTCCTTCAGTGTGGTCCAAAGGCTTTTTCGGCGAAAAGCAGCCAAGATGAATAGCCAACGCACCGACCGGCGTGGGTGGCTCAAACTTGAAGCTAACCGAACACAACCAAACTCAAGAAAAGCAGCTATCGAAACTCCCCATTCACCTGACTGCAACATTGATGTTCCCTCCAGTATCAGTTACCAAGCAGTCGTCACTTTGAATGTGATTCGAGACAGACAAGAAATCAAAAGTTTTTCTGTGATTCCTCCCCATCCAAGAAATCGAAAGCACGCGACCATGTGCTGTGGAGTAAACGGGCTTTCAAACACGTAATAGAACAAAAAAGTCTACTGAGGCTTCACCACACTAATGATCACTCAGGCGAACTTAACCTTCGTCAAATTACATTGTTCGCCACCGCGCCGACAACACGTCTCCGCGAAAACCATCAGAGACGCCAAAGGGCGCGGAGCGACCTGGACCGGCTGGTTCCCGGTTCTCCCGCTTGGCGGCGTCCGTTTTGCTGGAGTCGCGAATAGTCATAGCGTACAGAAAATGTCACATACTGTTGGATTCAGAGCTCAAAGCTATCAAAGCGCGTGTACTTGCGATCGCGGCAGAAATGTAAATATGCCGGGGTTATGGATCGTCGTGGCCTCGGAAGTACAACAGAGCTGCTTGACAGTGACAGAAACATGCTGCATTGAGTATAAAACAACTATAAAAATGTTATTCCAGACGATAAGCTTGTTTAATTTTAAAGATATAACATTCTAACTTCAAAATAAAAGCTATCGCAACATCTTGGTGGCGCTTTAAGTGTGAGATGCTTGCGTTTTCGGTCCCCGGCAGAGAAACGCTTTTGCCGTCCGTAACGCGAGATAAATTAGCGCCCGTTACTCTAAAGCTCCCTATTTTCTCGGCTCACTTTTGCTTGTCAAGCTATTTTTCTAACTAGTTGTGCTTGTTTACCTGTTCTTATGTTTGGAACTGCGCGCCTCGTCCCACTAGAGCGACAAACACCGATTTTTGTCCGACGACACCACAAAGTTCCGTGTCGCCGATGCTGTCCCACTACAACGACCAATGTCCGCGACAATCGCCGACACGCGCCGACAAACGATCGACGACGGACGAGTCCTTGTCTGTCGTTGGACTTGAAACGCAGCAAGCAGTCCCACTGAGGAACATGTCTCGGAGACAAACGTATCCTCCTCGCCCGGTTGTGCCTTCTGTTGCCTCCCTTCCCACCCTTCTACCTTTCCTCCCGTTCCTCCCGTGGCTCGCTTCGCCGCTAGACCTTCAGAAATTAGGGATGCCGCGAACTTTTTTCGAATCGAAGTTTCGATGATCGAATCAAGCGGTTCGAAAGGTTCGAAAGATTTCGATTTTTCGAATTGTCTATATCGTAAAATTCGACGGAGGTCGAATTTTCGAACTTGTTAAGCTAAGAAGTTCGACGCTTTTCGAACCGTCGAACTTATTACGCTAAAAAATTCGATATTTTTCGAACTTTCGAATTTATTGCGCTGCAAGGTTCGATGCTTGTCGAACTTTCGAACTTGACTGACCAAAAGATTCGATGAATTTCGAACTTTCGAACTTATTTATCAGGAGAATTCGAAAAGTTTCGACCTTTCGAATTCTGAAAAGTCAGAAGTTCGACGAACTTCGAACTTTTAGGGTAAAAGTTCGACGTTCGTCGAACTTCGAAAAACCGGCGGACGGTTTCATTTGATTTCAAGTAGTGGGGTACATTCGTAATTTTTTTTTCTCGAACTTTTACACGCGGTGCTGCGTTCCTTACGAAAGACGATGTCGTTTATTTCAATATTCTGTCATGCTTAGGTTTAAAGAAATAAATCCCCGAAGGGGCGAGGAAGGGCGACGGGTTTTTGACGATTATCGTTTGTGCCAGATTTGAAGCACGCTGCAGCCGGAGCTATTCATGGTAGATAAGTTATACTTTTTTAAGAATGATCTATGTATAGCCTAGGTAAGTGCCGTCTTAAGATGTGATTATTGTTATTCAACGTGAGTTTCGAAGAAATGTCCAAACATGTATCTGCATGCAATTATGACCTAAACTTGATATTTATTTTCGTCTAAGTTGTTTGAGGTATCGCATTTAAATCAACACCACAGACAGTACATATCATTGGCATCTACATAATACAAAATAATATATTTATTGTTTTTTCACGTTAAGGAATAAATTAACTCATGGGAGAAGATTTCTAGTAGTGTTCAAGTTCAGCACGTCATTAAAAGAAAACTTTTTTTTTTTTTCGCTTCACGTTCCTGAAACGTGTTTCTTTTAGCCTGTACACATTTTGGTAAAAGAAACTTGTTTCGAAGTTCTGAACCTCTGAATATGCAAGAATAGAACACTTCCTACGAATTCTTGATAGTTTCTTTTTTTTCTCCTGCTTTTTATTTTTGCATTTATTCTTTTTTTTTTTTTTTTTTTTTTTGTTACTATCGGCACAGGTGTTTAGGTCGAAAAGACAGCTTTGAACTTCCGAACCACTAAGCATGTGACGAGCAGTGCCTTCTGACAACGAGTTTCTAACAATGACCGTCTACGCAACCTTTTATGCAGTAAAGAGCGACATTAGCTATACATATGCATAAATAATTTCAGATTAAAATAAGCTCGACCACGCCCTCTTTCCCCGTATTGTTTTCTTTAACAGTCCGAAATACCTGCAAGGGGGAAAAAAAGGCTAAAGCCCCCCCCCCCCCCCCCCCCCCCCCCCCGCTACCCTCTTTCCCCCCGTTTTTTCCTCTTCCGACGCCACTTGTATGGTAGAACGCTCCTCAACCTCGAGTTGTGTCGGCTTTTGTGCTTTTTGCGAGGCGATTCCTCCTTCCCAGAAAATAAACCTCTTTCACCGGATCGGATTACTACCAGCGTGCAAGGGGTGGCGAGCTAGTTTGCCAGGTCGCTTCAAGGTTTTTCTGAGCCTCAACCTCCTGCTCGCCCCTGGCCGTTTCGAACTGGAAGAGTCTCGTAAAACAGTGTTCGTGCAATCACTACTGCGTGATGCAGGTTAAATACCCCCCCCCCCCCCCCCCCCCCCCCCCCCCCCGGGGCTGGCGGTGGCAAATATTCTAGCACGTCCGGGACACTCGTCGTCTCATTTAATGGACCTTTTCCGAGAAGCGTTCTGCGCACGCGCGAGCGCCCGATGCCAAGCGGTGGAAGTCGGCACGAAAAAATCGAGGAAATTCGGAATGAGGCTGTAAATCGACGAGTAGAACACGTAATTGCAGCATATATATAATTGTGTTACACAAAAAAAGAAAGTGGACGGAAAGAAAAACACGACGTTTGGGTGGACGCTACGGAGTTCCTTCTTTAAAGTCGCGCTAGGCCTACCTCGTTGCATTGGGCACGCGACGCTGCTCAGAGAGCGAAGCAACTGGTAACGTAGCTCCCATTATTGATTGGTAGCGCAGGTCACTTCCTCGATTTTTTAGTTCGCGCAGCCACCGCCTGGTGCCGTCGGTATATGGAAAAGGTCCATTGCCTGACCAACTTCGCAGAATCTAGATATCACACCCTAACTTTTCTAAACTTGATTTTGAGAAAACCAGTGAGTCGTGAAAACGTTATTTGAAACTGAAACTGTGGAAAAACTTGAAAATCGGACTTCGAACTTTGAAAACTTGGATTAAAAAAAAATTCAAAATCTTCGATTTTTTTTTTTTTTTTTTTAATTTAGCGTTAAAAGAGAATCGAAACCTTCGAACTTTTCGAACTTTATGCAAAAAGAAATTCGAAATCTTCGAATTGTTCGACCTTCATGTCTATAAAAATTCGAAGCGTTCGAAGTTTTCGAATTTTTTTACAAAGAATTTCGTAATCTTCGAATTTATCGAACCTGAAGTAAAAAAATAATCGAAATATTCGAATTCGAAATTTTAGAAACCGTGAAAGCTTCGAACTTTTCGAATTCGAAACTCCGCTGTGGACAAAAGTTGCGAATTTTTCGAAATCGAACCTCGGTCGGTACGAAAATATCGAAATTTTTCGAAATCGAACCTCAGTTCGCTTCGCAAATATCGAAACCTTTCGAAATCGAACCTAGGGTGGTTCGCGACATCCCTATCAGAAATGCCCTTGGCGGCCACTCCTCGTTCCCGCAGTTCCGGTCCCTCGATTGCTTGTCGCGGGCGCGGCTTGCTTGCTTGCGCCGGGCGGTCGGGTTGCGAAGGGGAATTTGCTGTGGTTGGTTTTGCTCGCGAAAACTTGGTGCGTAAGGTGGTGCTTCAAGACGCCGAGGTCTACGGCCCTGCATCAGGATGGATACCCACTCATGTTCGAGGACTAACCAAAGTAAGACCTCTCAACACGAAGTAGGACGCCACGTTCCGCGGCAAGCCATTCCGGCAGACGAGAGACTTGTCATCACGTTCTGTGATAATCGGGATGCCTTATTGTCCTCCAAAAAAAACGCCTGCCCTTGATCATTCGGATACGAGGTTATAAACATCCTCGAAATCGGCGTGAAGTTCCGCGGCGCTCACCTAGAATTCCTCGAACGACTCAAAAAAGGAACGATTCGGTTATTCTAACTCGGAAAAAGCTTGGTGTCGATTGTCACGACTGTTTGCGGAAGGTCGCCAACGGCAAATGAAGACAAGTGAATGCTTTAATCAAGAAATAAAGTAATCGTCTCCTCTTACACCGTGTTTGTCGGCGCGTTTTATGCCCAAAGAGCAAAACACGAAAACCGCGTCGCCAGACTCAGTTTGTCTGTGTATTTCGAAGTGTTTTGTTGACAACTCCAGTCCCACTAGGAAACAAGTTTCCTTGTCTCTGTGTTCTGCGTCGTGTCCGCCAAGTGGGACGGCGGACTTCGACAAACAGGCTGTCTGTCGGTGTCGTCTGTCGCTCGTTGTCGTGTGTCGCTGTCGTTTGTTGCTGTCTGTCGCTCTAGTGGGACGCGGCTATACAGAAAAGTTCCCACGTAGCATCCAATGTCGTGCGAACATTCCCTGGGTGTTCTGAATGTTGAAGAACGTTAAAACACCATTCGGAACGTTCTAGGAACGTTCGTATGCGAACATTCCTTACAACCCTGCTGGAAATGGGCGATGTGAAATGAGGCCAAAATTCACATTGAACCAATGTGCAACTGTAGGTCCAGACACATTGAGCAATATGCATTTATGAAACAAAAACCTATGTGCACCAATTGGTAATCCTTTAGGGAATTCACATTGGGCTGAATTGGTAATCCTTTAGGGAATCCACATTGGGCTGATTGCATTTATGAAACAAAAACCAATGAGCAGCAATTGGCAACAGGTACCCCAGTGCACACTGCATTGAGGGAATTTATGGGGCAAAAACCAATGAGCAGCAATTGGCAACAGGTGCTCCTGTGCACATTGGGTTGATGGTATTTATGGGGCAAAAACTAATGAGCGGCTATTGGCAACAGGCCCCCCTGCGCACATTGGATTGATGGTATTTATGGGGCGAAAACCAATAAGCGGCAATTGACGACAGGCACCCCTGTGCACATTGGGTTGATGGCGTTTAGGGGGCGAAAACCAATGAGCGGTAATCGACAACAGGTGCCCCGGTGCACATTGGTTTGATGGTACTCAGTCAACCAGCAACCATCTATTAAACATCCGAGAGATGTGTTGTTCGGACATTTAACATATCCAGTGGATATCTGCTACGATTCATCCAACATTGAAAGTATCTACTGTGCAGTGCAAAATGGTTCCCCAGAAAACGTACCACTAACGCAATCTGGTTGATGCAGCTGGACATTCAGGACCATTGTAGGATGTTCAGCCTGATCCTGTGGATGTACCATGTACATACCTCAGAAATATTACCTTTCCTGGTATAGGGACCAGCCCTATGCCAGGAGGGCAAGGAAGTGCCTAAGCAGCCTTCATTTTATGCTAGCATATAGCGTGGAAACTGTCCTACAGAAAAATTTAAACGGATAAGAGTCCAATTCTTTACAAAACAAGAGCTCAGAGGGCAGATTTGCTGTATGGCCCGTGCATGCTCTCAATGTATACCCAAATGGCGCATTACAGATGTATAATCTAGCAATCAGGCCCGCAGCAGACATTCTTTATATTGAAGTTTTTTTTTCACCATCAAGCTCAGAAGCTTTACCACAGGATCAATGCAGACGACACTGACAAGGAAGGCGACATTACTGATGCTGACTCGTTTTAGTGAGGTGGACCTCGCCACATGCGAGAGAACTGAAATACTGGACACAAACATTGTCATAAGCTATGACGAACGGCCCTGTGGAATTGACTACTGAAGTCTAAGGCTCCAGTAGTCATATGCTCTAGTGACGAGGACACCAGAATTCCATGAGAGCTGTAGCACCGACTGCATGGCAAAAGATGCCGCTGCAGTCTTGCAGCGTAACTTTGAACGTGAGTAGCGCACTAAATTCCTGCCCAGCCTGTCAGGCATGCACATCCGTTCTGTAGAAAAAGTTGCAGTGCCAAACAAATCGCCATTAACTCTTTATTGTTACTGTTAGACAGACGAGCAGTGCTTGATGCTTTTAAAATAAAGTATAAATTTTGAACAATGCTGCATAGACAGCATGAGGTTTTCAAAATAAAGTTTACTTACTGAACAAAGCAGGATACTTTGCTTAAAAAAAAATGTTTGATAAACATAATAAAAAGCTCAGCGCATTCAAGGCCCACTTAAGGCAGTTCACATCTCTCTCTCCTGTGGTGCAGAATGGTCCTGAAAAGCAACAAAAAAATGTTACGTTAAAGATATGTGAGCAGTGGTTTACCATTCTTTGAAACAAAACTAATAAAGCAGTGAAGTTCAAAGTGAAGTGACTCAAATATGCAAGAATTGGAACTGATGTAAATAAATCACAAGTATTTTATGCCTTGTTTTTAAAGCACATTCGTGCTGGACGTGTGTACTCTTTTGCCAACTTTTGTTTGTTAGATTTACATCAAATATCAGTGTTCTTAAAATTCGTTGTCTATGCATTCTTTTTAATCCATAATAAGGTACTATTACATAATGAAATTTTTCCTCTTAGAGAAACACTCCAAACAAAATTTTTTTTATTTAAAATTATTCAATACTGTTTACACCTGTAGTATTTGCTCTCAAACCAAAAAAGGTGTCACTGGCTTTAATATTTAAAGCATTCAAATACTCTCATATAGAAATTATGCTTTGAAGAAATTGCACACCATACCTACTGTTCTAGAAAAGTTTGATTTTTGTGCTAACATCCGCTTAATAAGAGCAGCTTACCATTTGAGATGACTGATGTCAGGCAGGTGCGTGGCGAAGTTAATCCGTGACCATGGTTTCTACCTTGAAGTCTTCACATTTATGGCAGCTCTGCATTGCATCCGATAAAAGAAAGCAACAGAAGCATGACACCAACAATTCCATAAATCTGGTTCCATGTGAAGCGATCTGCACTGCTGTTCCAGAGATTACTTACTTATGATGCACTCAGCAAGGTGAAGGTTCCTGAATGTCAACTTTCTCTTACGTCCTTCCCACAAAAATTTTCGCCCCAACTGGTCAGTCAGTCCAACCGCTTCGTCATCTGTCTCGTACAGGAAGCATAACCAGATCCGCAGACTTTGCTGAGCTGTCGAACATAAAAAAACATCCACATAGCAACCGCTTAGTGCAATCATAACTATTGATTGGATGTTTCTGTTTATTTTTAGTCAACCTTGGCAGGTGTTTATCGGCATCCATTTTTTCATTAAATGTGCTGCAAAAATATTCCAAAAGCCGGGAATCATAATGATAAAAAAAACTGCACCAACTTTACTCAACAAGATTAACAATTTAATCAAACGTTTCGTCTCCCATGTGGGAAACATCGTCGGTGAAACCTTGAAGCAGGAATGAGCGAAAGAAACTTCAACAGCCCTATTTAAACAAGTCCGCATACACATTGAGGAGGGGGCCGCAGCTGGAGTTACAAGCTGATGGGTCATTTCGGATGGACCATGATTCTACGAACCTGCTTGGACCCCACCTTTGTTCACGCGCCAGACTGGACGCATTCTCAAAGTCGAAACTGTGTCCCGTATTCCAACAATGGTCTACGAGTTCCGTCTTCGCTCTTGTCGCATGCGTGGCCTTTGCCATGTCCCTTTTGTGACTTTCATTTAGCTTTAAACAGCATTGAATCATCAATCCAATTTACACATGAAGTTGAACAGAACGGTGCAATGCCTTTTCTGTATGTTAATGTGTTCCGAAATAGTACCGGTCACTTTTATACAACAGTGTACCGCAAAGCTGTGATACAGGCAACCTCTTAAGCTTTAACTCGCATCATTCTGTCGAACATAAAAGGGCTGTCGTAAAAAACCTACTACACCGGTCCGAATGCATTTCTTCTAATCCTCAATTGCGCACTTCTGAGAAAAAAGTCAAATTTGGGGGATTTACGTGCTAAACCAACGACGGGCATCTGGCACGCCCCAGCGGAGGACTGAAGATTAATTTAGACTACCTGGGGATATTTCGACGTGCAACCGAAAGCTCGGTTACACGGCGCCTGCTCCGCAATAAGCCTCTGCCACATGGGGATCCGTAGGCCAGCGCTCTCGCCTCGGAGCCACCGAGGCGGCTTGCGCGCTTCTGAGGATGCTGTTATTGTTGACCTGGTGATGAAGCGGAATTATCCGAAACGTTTTATTGATAACACGCACAAACAGATGGGACAAAGAAGTCAGGATAATGGACAACTTAGGACAGGGCAAGCAACAATACCCTATTTGAGAGGTGCTTTTGAGTCCATTCGCAGGGCCCTCGCCCCTTTGAATATCCGCACAGCTTTCAAACCCCACCATAAACTATGTGACTTCATTTCTAAACCTAAAGATTACACCCCCCCAGAGTCCCAGTGCGGTGTTGTGTGTATAAAGTGAACTGTCTAGACTGTGACACATCCTACATTGGGGAGACAGGCTGGAAGCGCTGCACTCGCCTAAACAAACACAGCGAAGACGGAACTCGTAGACCATTGTTGGAATACGGGTCACAGTTTAGACTTTGAGAATGCGTCCACTCTGGCGTGTGAACAAAGGTGGGGTCCACGAAGGTTGGTGGAATCATGGTTCATCTGAAGTGACTCATCAGCTTGCAACTCCAACCGCGGCCCCCTCCCCCGATGTTTATGCGGACTTGCTTAAATAAGATTGTTGAAGTTTTTTTCGCTCATTCCTGCTTGAAGGTTTCAGTGATGATGTTCCCCGCATGGGAGACGAAACGCTTGATTAAATTGTTAATCTTGTTGAGTAAAGTCGGCGCAGTTTTTTTATCATTAAATTTGCTACTAATATTTATATTTGCTCTTATTGAGGCACTTCCGACATTTAAACTGAGGAATTTTGACGTCTTTATCTCAATATGGCGATTGGATTAAAGATTATACCACTGGGCACGGGCTTGGGCTTACCCGAAAGCCCAGGCCTGGGATGGGCTCGGACTTTTGACTGTGGGCCCGGGCCGGGCTCGGGCCAGCACGTTGATTGGCCTGGTTCGGGCTCGGGCCAGCTGTAATTGACCATGATGCTGACAGAGACCATCGTAGAAATCGGCGTCTCGGTTATCTCAGCAACATCAACTCCAGAACCACTAGACAAGTACCCATGAACGTAGGCCCACCTTAAAGACCGACGACCAGTTCGCGCTTTCCACTTTTCGCCCGCTTCCTCCTCTCCCTCCTACCCTTTCCATCCACGCCCGCCCCTCTTGGTCCCTTCTTTCCATCCTTCGCTTCCCTCGCCCGAAGGCGTGGAGAGGAGGGTCTTCTGCCTTGCAGAATCTCGAGTCTGGTCGTCGGCCTTTAAGACAGTGGACGGCAGCGTCGTTAATCATGAGGTGAGCTTCAGGTTAATCCCAGTGGCGTGATGTTTTTGCTTGTGGTGATAAAAAGTCAGTAGATTTGCACAAAAATCAGTAGATTCCATGAAATGTGTGTTTTGCCATGTTTTGCTATCTCCATTAATACACACTTCGAAGAAATAGTATAGAGTAACAAATAACATGGTAATAAACACAAATAAAAACGAAAGAAAAAAACAAGACCAGTTCTCGAGTAACTTTATATGAAGGACAAATTAAAATGGCACCATAAATGTTTTTGTTTTAGTCATTATTGACTGTTTCGAGGATTATCATTTGAAATTGAGACTGAGGCACTTTTGGGATCACAGATGAAGGCGACAGTGCGACGTTCACCTGTCGCTATTATTGAAACGAAACCGAAACAAGACGCTCCGGCAAGTGCGCGCGAACATGTCCAATGGAAGTCCTCTGCATGCTGCCATCTTTCCTTACTGGGCTGTGGAAGGTTTTTGAAGCAACGCTGTTCGTCCGGAGCACTGTTGAGGCTACACGTCGTCTGCTACGGGCTTATTTCTTTTTCGCCTGACCCAAAGTTTGCGTTCAAACGTGGAGAAACTTCATTCGTTAGCTTTTTAAGCCACCGAGGAATAGGATTATATCATTTTCTTGCCACAGCCTGCCAAATAAAAGAAAATAACTGAAATTTGGATGTCGATCCCATGCATTCCGCCGAATGAATGAATGAAAATTGCGGCTCTCTCCGCTCAACTCGAAGCTATTCTAGTACATTGTATAGGAGCAGCCCAGAGTTCAGGCGCAAGCGCAAACACCTCTCGCTCTGCGCCGCGGGCTGATTGGCTCACTCGGGAGAGGGACGTTACGGCGAGATCATAGGCTAGCCAAAATCTCTATATATATGGCTCTGGCCCGGATGTCACCGTCGAACCTGCCCAATCTGCCGAAGCTGCTCTGGGTTAATAGATAGATGAATATACGGCTACGTCACTCGAATAGGACGGGCTTCTGGGCCATCTAGCCAGTGCTTCGTTTTTAATTCTGGGACATTATGAGTTTCCTTTGATGGGCGACACTGGGAACTGAAGGGGCCATATAATAAATTTTTAATATGTTTACTAAAAAAAAGTCAGTAGATTTTCTTGTTTTTCAGTGAATCAGTAGACCCGGAACAAAATCAGTAAATCTACTGATAAATCAGTAGACCTGGCAACACTGTTCCACGCTTCCTTGTCCTGCTTGTCCTCCGGCCGGACCGTTCGGTTTATCACGTCGGACCACTTCCTGACGCAGGGGATGTATCACGTGACTATAATACTTCGTATTTCAACTCTTGTTTTTGTTTGCTGAAGTAAACGAATACTTAAAAAATTTACTTATTGACCTTAATTTAGCAAAAAATTTGCATAAATTGCACTTTGAAAACTTATTTTGGTTTTATATGTTTTATAGTATGTATGATCTCTATGCATGCGGGTGACCCCACTGTTCACTCTATTGACTCCAGCTCACTCTATATTGTCACGTGGTGTAACCCGCAAGCCCGCAAGTGTGACTGATGCACTTAAGAAAATAATAAACGTTTCTAAAACTTATGGTATTACTTAATTGTCAAATGTAAATACTGAATATGTATTAAACTTATAACGGAGTAATTTTTATTTGTCATTTTAATTAGAAAATTGCATTTGCTGCGGGACGACGTCGGTGCGAATTTTAAAATTTGGATTTGAGACACGTAGGGTGTCGCGCTGTGCGACCATGAACCCAAACAAAAAAATATACGTGGAGCCACTAAGTATACCCAGCTTGCCAAGGACAACAGTCCTGAGACGAAGTTGTGTCCTGAAAAATGCTACAACAGGCCAGGGACCGGAACCGACGTCGCCGACAGCAGTTTCTGTAAGCTCGGTTGTCTCGGAACACGGTGAGACAAAAACTCCCCGTGAACTAAGTAGTACCAATGAAACCAGAAGTGGTCACAGTACTGGGCCAGTTAGTGAAGACACAAGTGATAAAATTGTGAAAGTGACGGGAGATTTGAAGACCAATTTCCTGTCCAAGTTTCCGAAAAGGCTACTGCCAAAGACGAATGTAACGAGTCTGACGTACCCTGTTTCGGCTGGCCTTCATTTAATTGGACGCAAAATGAAGGGCTTTTGAATCTCGAAAACTTCATTGCTGGAGTGTACACTCTTCCCGGCATCAAGGAAAACTACAACATTGGGAAGCCAGAAGCCAAACTAAAGGCCCAAACTGCCAACATGCGCGTAAAATGCCTTTCAAAAAGGAACTTCCTTGCTCAACTACACAGTGGAAAGCGCTGCCTGACACATACTGTGCGTGAAACAAGGTGCAATCATAATTTCGGGAAGGTCATCCCTATTTCGTATGTGTGTGTGTGTGTGTGCGCGCGCATTTTATGTGCTTTTTTTTAATGACTTCTATGGTGTTAATAATTATTGGATGTTATTCGGCACTACCGGCTTTTCTTTTCTGTTAATAAAAAGCATGCCCACGATAGAACGTGCACGTGATCTGCCGCCCCAGAACGAGCGCGTAGCCTCTGCTAGGGCTCAAACAGGATACGTTCACATGGCAAAATGGAAGCCTGAAGTATCGCATTTTTTCGCCAACTCCGCCGAAGTTTTAAAGTCCCGACGTCGGAAGTCGGAGAGCTTTGGACCAATCGTGAAAGATGATAATAGGATGTTTGAGTCAGTATTATTCTGTTTTTGACCCGGTTTTACTCTGATTTGCTCGGTTCTGGAGCGAAATTTATACAAAAACGAGAACGTTCCACTCCGAAACCAGGTAAAACTGAATAAAACGGAGCAAAGTCTAATGTGAATACATAATCCAGTTGGTGCAATCGTTTACGCTATTACTGTTACTGAAACATCCTGAAAACAAAAGGACAGAATACACCGCTAAAACTGCAGAGTTCCGATGATACCTGAATTTCGTGGCTTGCCTATATATAATTATTCATGAATCTTGTGCATACTATGTGCACACACAATGTTCCCGTTCCCCATAGTCTTTTCTTTATGTTTTACTGGCAGCCGCATGTTTTATAATACGAAGGAGGACAGTACGTAATCAGGAAATTCTAAAACACGTGACAAAAAAGAGTTCATATTCACTTTATTAACTGAATGTTTTATTTAATTAGTGTCTACATGGCCCAACCCAAGTTATATAGCTAAAAAAAATGTTTATTTGACAGAGATCTCTGTCAACGCAATGGCATCCTGAGGATGTACTGTGGATGTCGAGTCCAGGATGATGGGTAGTCCCGAGAACATCCTGAAAGAGTCTCGAATGATCCTCAAATGATCTTTTTGTCCAGACCCATTATGTCCTGAGAACATCCTGAGTTGCCAGCCCTAAGGACTGCATGGGGACCTTTCTGGGATAAAGGCACCCTACTGGTTCAGTCAGTGCATATCGTCAAGGAAGCGTTTGATCATTAATGAAGTTCAGAAATATACAGGGTGTTCCACGAAAGGTGGACAAATTCGATATTGCAAAAACTAAGCGTCGCAACAAAAAAAGACTCGTGTCATTTTCGTCCTGGGCCAGGGGCCTATTTAGGAAAATTATTAGAGTCCGGGATAATTAGATTGCTAATTTTTTTGCATAATTAACTCTTTAATATTGGGCATGGTTTCAACGAAAAAATTGCTCAGCATCATCGAAAAACACTAAATCGACAAATTGCAGAACGATAGAATGCACGCGCAGCATTTTACGGCTTTCTGAAAAACAGCACAAATTCGACGGGCTTTTAAGTTTCGGTTTGCTATCAGAGCGCATCTCGGCCCCGACGGCACCGCGCCCCGTGTAGGAATAGTGCAACCAACCTTTGCTGCGCGGTCATTGCCCGACGCAGCAGAGGCTGGTTGCACTATTACTCTACGGGGCGCGGTGCCGTCGGGGCCGAGAAGCGCTCTGATAGCAAACTGGAACTTAAAAGCTTGTTGAATTTGTGCTGTTTTTCAGAAAGCCGTAAAATGCTGCGCGTGCATTCTATCGTTCTGAATTTGTCGATTTAGTGTTTTTCGATGATGCTGAGCAATTTTTTCGTTGAAACCATGCCCAATATTAAACAGTTAATTATGCAAAAAAATTAGCAATCTAATTATCCCTGACTCTAATAATTTTCTTAAATAGGCCCCTGGCCCAGGACGAAAATAACGTCTTCTTTTGTTGCGACGCGTAGTTTTCACAATATCGAATTTGTCCACCTTTCGTGAAACACCCTGTATATATACAGGGTGCCTCAGATAACATGCGGCGAATTTCATGAAATAATGAAACATTAGACGGATAAAAGCAACTATATGATGACGCAGACATCTTCAGAAAATGTCCCTATTTATTTCATTGGTAAAATTAATTGATCAACTTTCTATTTATTGGTCTAGGAGCTCAAGTGGTATTTGAAGTTCTAGAATGCCATAAGAAATGATCGATTATGATTTTTACAACAGTGTGTGCTCTGACTAGTCCTCTTTGAAAGGCAAGAAAAAACACCCATTAACCAAGGCACACAGACCGCTATTGCAAGGTGGGTGGTCAAAGGGCGTTTTAAAATTCCTGAGGTATTTTTGTTTTGTAAACAGGACTATAGAAACCACACCTTGTTTTAAACAGTATAATTGTAGCTTTCTCCTGATGCTCTACAACATTGCTAATCACAGTTCAGCTCTTAAACCAATATTTAAAGAGCTGACTTAATTAATTTTACGGAATTAGTCACAATGAAAAATATAGTGACAAATTTTGACACGACTGCTGAGAACATACAGCTGATTTCATTCACCTGGGGTGCTTATTCTTTTTAATGTTTGCTGCATGTGGTCAGGGCATCATGTCTCAAAAGTACCATTAGGCGATGCTTGATAGCTGACTGGCCTTTTTGGGGTCACCCATGCAAATGCTGACCTGGCTTGCGATGGATGCTGAGCAGGCTCCTTCAGAACCATGAAACCAACACACACAAAAAATTATAATTATTTTAACAGAAGAGTAGGCAGAAAGTACCAGCCAAAATATTTATTGAATAGAACAAGCAAGAACAGTACTCTGGATCAATTAAAGGCCAAACTTTTTGTTTAAAAAAAAAATATCTAAGAAGATAATTTCCTCTCAAAACAGAATTCCTAGCATGCTAGCGGACCCTTTGAAAATCCCGGTCCTCGTTTCCCATCTGGGCTCCTCCTTTCGGTTATGGAGGGACGTCATGGGAAATCCTTGAGGAATGACAGCGACAAGGCTTCCTGCGACGTCCCTAGATAAACGAAAGGAGGAGCCCAGACGGGAAACGAGAACTGGGATTTTTAAAGGGTCTGTTAGCGTGCTAGAATGCTTTTTTCGAGATTTCTTTTTATTTATTTTTTTTATTTAGACAAAGAAAGTATGAATTTGGGCTTGTCAGGGCTCCTAAGCAAAATGACTGGAAACTATAAAAATCAAACAAGACGAGGGTACTAAAATTGAAAAATAAAATAACGAAATGATAATCACTTCTCGTGTTGTGCAATTGTAGCTGCTGGTCTAACAAGTTCTCATTTAGCTGCAGACAAGAGGCATTCATTATAAATAATGAGAAAAAAATATTAGATAAAGATACTAGAATTTGAACACTAAAATAACTGGAAATGATAATGACAAACTAACAAAACTTGTTCTGTGGTGTAATTGTGGCTGCGGGTCAAACAAGTACTACCTGAAGATGGGCTTGAAAAGAAAAAAAATAAGCATGAATTAAAGAAGATGCACACTATACATGGATATAGATGCTCATAAAAAGTTAGGGGATGTTGCCAAGACCAGATTCCTCAAGCTTCCTGAGCTTCTCCGCCGCGTGTCGTAGCCACGTCTTGATTACCTCTTCAATGTCGTGACGTGTCGTTGTGATACGGGGGTTTCTTTTTACAGCCTCTGAAAAGTTGTAAGGTTTGCTATTACTAGTCACCCAAAACCCAGAGTGCTAGCTATAGGGCGAAATCGCAGCAATGGCATGAGCATGCTCATCCCTTCCTTGAGGCGATTGAGTATTATCAGAAATACTTTCATTATTATAGCCAGCCAACTGATCACACTGTGAAACTGTTGTGCGCTTTCAGAGCATATATTAGATATTTATTGGTTATTTAGGGTAAAAAAACACTACTTCCAAACACCATTCCCTCAATAAAGCATTGCCATAATGTGTTGTGTACTTACGGTAAATGAGCTCAACACACTGCAGTTGTTGGAATTTCGCCTTGCCCTTTTGCCCTTTCCAGCTGAAATTCACCACAACGTTTTGGGTCATTAGAGCTTCCAGCAGTCGACGAGTAGTGGCCCCTACAGTCTTCCCTCCGAGTCCCACGAACCAATTTACCTGTGTCACAGAAAAACAGGTTTATATAAATACCAGGCACTTTTATGGCATCTAGCCAAATGCTCCATAATTCCACTTACCAGCTTTTTTTCTCATGGCTTCGCTAGCCTGTAGTTGGCACTCAGATTCCATGAAGGTGTTGTAGCTTGCAGTTGGCTCCTGAACGGGGAAGTTGTCGTCGTCCTCCTTGTGCTTGTTCACAGCTTCTAACACAGTGCCCATCAGGGCATTCAGGTTATCAAGCCTCAGCCGGATCATGTGTAGAATTTCCAAGGTGTGCCGCCTGAAACCTGAACCATCAACAGGAGCATTGTATAAAATTGTTAAAACCAATTATCAAAGGCAATCCGAAAGGTTTCATACCTTCAGGCTCAGGTTCCTTTTATACAGTTTTACTGGCAACCTTACGGCAAGGAGGTGTAGAGCTGGAGGTTGTACTGGATTGCTTAAATGCTGCACAAAAATACACAGTTTCACTGAAAACAAATCAATGACAAATACGTGACCTCAGGACCGAACAGTCTTAAAACCGTAAAAGGTCGTGAGCACTTATTCTATTTGCTATTGTTCCAGTCAGGAACTATTTTGTGTGTTTTGGACACTGCACAGGAAGAGCACTCATGTGAACAAACACATAGCAAGTAATTTACCCAGTATTTTTTTTTATTCCCGAGGTTTATAAAGGTACTTCTAAGCACAAAGGTGTTGTTTCTTTTCCTATGCTACTAGTTTTTCATAGACAGCATCACAGTGGTTTTCACTAGAATCGCTAGAGCTTGCTTGTTCCGATGAGTGTGAATAGGTCTCAATTAGCGCAACACTGTCACTGACACGTCGGGCAAGATTTCGGCGAAAGAGGCGACCTGCAGCACTGTCGGAAGCCGCCATTATGCAACAAAGAAGGCATTTCACTAAACACAATTAAGCTTGAGCAGATACTCCTGGCTACCCTCAGACCTGTGCCGACGCTTCACTAGGAGACATAGTTTCCTCATTCTACGCTGCAAATGCACATTGAATAGTAATTAAAAGTTACTTACCTAATTCGCACATCTCCTCGAAAAGGTGCCCAGCTTCTTTCCCGCGCAAATAACTTCCTGCCTCCCTTTCCTTTCGTGGCGGCGTCGGCGGCGCGCGACTTGTAGTGCGGCCATTGCGGCCAGTGTGCAGAAAGCGGATTCGGCCGTTGCTTCGGCGGCATAGTGTATTCTACAGCAGAATCTTTAAATACTATAATCCACTTGGGATTTTATGTTGATTTTATGTCCGACTCCATTTCTGTGGTTTTGTTTTAAATATGTCTTGAACGTTTTGGCGGTTTTGGCATGTGGGTCAAGCTCTAAAGCAAAAGCCGCATTGCGACGACATCACGCAATCGCTGTATGAACTTGGCGCGCGCTGGTCGGCGGTTTAAACTGTTTTAACCTTTTTAGCAGCATTTTGGCTTTGCAGTGGTTTCTTTTTTTCCATATTTGATCCCGAAAGCTTATTCGAAGAACCTGCAAGGCATTGCTCGAATTTAGCGGACCAGGATGCAAGGACCTTCTGAGGATGTCCTTAGGACGCCACGTTGATGACGAATTCCGGATGGCCCGTAGGATTCATCCTGCGGACATTCCATGGACTACTTTTAGCGGACGAGGATGATAGGACCTTTTGAGGATGTCCTCAGGATGTTGTGTGTTGACTGGGGAGGAACCCATCGGGCACGCACGTATCTGCACGGGGGGGGGGGGGGGGGGACGACCATGGGACCCCCCCCCTTCCCAAACCTTTCATTTGGTGGGGCCTCCTTTCCCCCCTCCCCCTCATACAGTATTTTGTCATGGGCGAATCAAAATCCTGGCTGCGTGCCTGCCATCGGGTATATTTGCGGCAAAAATTATTTTCCTGTGCTCGAAACATAAAACTTTAGTATTTAAACAACTCTAATTTCTCCACTATAGGCATACTGTTTAACCTGATAGATGCCCACTTAATAGATTTTATGTTCTGTATTCCCAGTCGACCATTAAAAGTTCTCGATCCGAAATGCATTCCATTTCACCAATGAAGCTTTCAGTTTAACCAGTACAACTTGTTATTGATCCTATTGAAGGACCAATAGGCACTTGTATTCCGGACCAGAAAACATTTGTGTTGTTCCCATAGAAGTTTCTACTTGTCCCATAGAAGTTCCTGCTTGTCCCACAGAAGTTCCTAATGGCACAAGAGAAGTCTGTATTGGTACGATATAACTTGTTATCGGCCCAGTAGAAATGCCCATCGGTACGAGGAAATCCTAATGATCGCATAAAAATCTCCATCGGTCCCATAGAAAATTTTTGCAAGGGTTTGCTAATTTGGCGATTGAGCATTGTCACTGCCATACTGCACCGAGTTCACTTCTCTGCAGTGCATGGCTCTTTGCTATCTCCCGTACAATGGCTCTGCCACATAGCGCCACTGGCTGCAATGAGCGGTAATGAGCAAACTGAGTGTCGTGCACATTGACACAATTGGCATCATGGCGCTTGCCCCCTAAAGTTGACTTTCCCTCAACCGATTCTTTGGCCTTCCCCCGTGCTGCGGCTTCTCTCCAGCATTTCCAGTTGCACCAATGTGCAAAACATCGGATTTTCTCATCAGCGCCAATTGCACATTCATGCTCATAGGTTTTGGCTATGCATTTCAATTGGAACAGGCCTGCCATTTCCAGCAGGGAAAGTAAGCTGCTCAACATTCTAGCAATGTTTGCTGGCGAACATTCGTATGCACAATGTTCTCAGAACGTTCCCCTTTGAACATTCAAATGTGCAACATTCTTGGAACGTTCGCTTGCGAACATTCCTAGAATATTCGCAGGTGAAGCCAACTTTACGGAGCTTTCAAGCAACCTGTGTTTCGAAACACCGTCCACTATATGCCACCTTGTGCCAAAAATATGCAAATTAAGTAGAGGTTTTAAAAACTTAGCATAAGGGATCAGTTTTATCTTATACGAGTCTAGCGAGGAATGTGAGATAAAGTGGTAGGAGAAAAGCAATGGTCTTCAAAATTTGATAATGAGCTTGGCACTCACTGCGTATGTAGAGGGGCAGTTTTGAATAGACCCGATTTTTAGCATCTTGGATTCATTACCTTGATCAAGGTATGTCCCGCTTGAGTGTGGGATGCTGTAGGTATCTGTTCTTATGCTCGGAGTGAGTAATTGGTTATGGAAGCAGCACGATTTGATAAGTAGGAGTGAACTGCCGGTATACTACAGGCTTTGGCTAATGTGCGGTAAAAGCGGCTAGATTGTGCTAGGCCTGGAAATAATATATTTCGATTAAAACAAATATTGATCGCTCTTTGAGGGGATTTGTTATATCAATCTATGTAGTATCGCTCAGTGGGGCTGTAAACTAAGCAAGCCATAACTGTGGAATCTTTGTAAATCATTCCCCGAATGTAGCGATAAGTGCCTGCTCTACATTCTGACAACGTCGATACAATGTCCTTGCGTAAATTTGCAACATTCAGAGAATGGTGCAGAAGTTCTTTGGATGTACCGAGAACGTTCTTAGAACCTTGTTAGGATGTTTCAATGTTGATTGAATGACCTGGTAATGTTTTATGTCGTTCTCAGAACGTTCTAAGAATATCTCTTAGAAGACATTCCCCGAATGTAGCGATAAGTGCCTGCGCCACATTCTGACAACGTTGATAGAATGTTCTTACGTAAATCTTCAACATTCCAAGAATGTTGTGTATGTTATTTTGAACATTCCCAGAATGTTCTCAGAACGTTCTCGTGCTACGTGGGTTGTCCCTCATTCCGGGTGTGGTCCGAGAAAGTGTAGCTTAATTATGTCAACAGAGCACACTTACTAAATTCCTTAATGCTACCTTCAATGCGTTTATTTAGAAAATGTCTTACTGGTCTAGCAGTGGACTGAAGTGGTCCCACTATAAATTGAGTACATTGATCATACTTAATTTCATTTGAGAAGTTTTCTATAGTATTCGGTTCATGCAGAGCCACTATACCTTTGCAGTCAAAATGGTTCCAAAATAGCCATCTTTATAAAACGCGTTACAGCATGCAACTAGTTTTGAAGTTATGCAAGTGGACTGGATGGTACTGTTAAGGCAAACAGGGCAAACTTCGATCCCCTGACTTTCCCGAATTAACCTGAGTTTATATGCCTACTATGTATTTGTTGACCGAACTAAATAAAGCGTTGTTAAGAATCCCACAAACAAAGCTGATATTAATTTTACATTATTTAATTTCAAGGTTCTTCAGAAGGTAGATGCTTAATAAGTTTTGAAGGCAGTTAGGCTCATGATGAAGACAGAAAACAAAGGAAATCCAGCCTCTTAATTTTATTTTCTTCAGTCTCAAATTTAAAAATGCTAGAGTCATCTATCGAATGGCTTTAGCCTTAATCACTTTCTGTGGTGACATCATCCTCCACCTTTGCCACGCTGCCGATTAACTCTTTTTGTTTGTTCTGTTGCTGATTTCAGGATTTCAAGCAAGAAGTATGCCATTACGCTCTGGCACCTTCAAGACTCAGTTTGTGACAGTGTTCAGCGTCAAGATGCCTTCATAACAGGAGCAAGTGTACCTCAAGACCCTTTTTTGCATAATAAAATGTATAAAGGCACCATACCCTGTGTGCTCATGCAGATGGCCTATATGCCAATGCACAAATAGGCCCAAACACCAATAGGCCCATACACCAATACACCCATAGACCAATAGGCCCATACACCTATAGGCCCATACGCCTATAGGCCCATACGCCTATAGGCCGATACACCCATAGGTGTCAATAAACCGATAGGCTATGGGAATTCTCTATGGGAATTTTTGCTAGGGTTTCAACGTGCGAGGGTTGGAACATGAACACCTAACAAGAGACGGGAGAGGCGTCACGTTTCAGGCATTGGGGCTGTCCCAAGCAAACGCCAAGCAAATCGCCCCCCCCCCCCAAACGAGGCGTTTGGGGGGGGGGGGGGCGATGGCCCCCACCGCCCCCCCCCCTTGAATTTGCCACTGTGCTCATGGCATACGATAAGTAAATGACGGCACATGAGCAGCGTTACATCAGCACTTCGATGCATGCGAGAACCGGCCTTAACAATGACCATCTACGCGATCTTTTATGCAGTGAAGAGTGACAGTAGATATACATATGCATAAATAATTTCAGATTAAAATAAGCTCGACCATGCCCTATTTCCCCCTATTGTTTTCTTTAACAGTCCAAAATATCTGGGAGGGGGGGAGAGACTGGAGCCCCCCCCTTGCCCCCCCCCCCCCCCGTTTTTCCTCTTCCGACGCCACTGGTATGGTAGAACGCTCCTCGACCTCAAGTTGCGTCAGCTTCTGTGCTTTTTGCTCGGCGTTTCTTCTGCCCCAGAAAATAAACCTCCAAAGCAATTACAAACAAAAAAGTTGTCAAGGTGCAGGCGAGCTGATGTATGTTGATCACGATGCAAAATCTCGAGACTGGGAATGAAATTCGCAAGAAATAGTGTAAGAAGAAAGAAAAAAAGGGGACAAGACAACGTCTCAAACTCAGCTGAGTTGAATTTGAGACGTTGTCCTGAGCTGAGTTTTCAGCTGAGTTGAGTTTGAGACGTTGTCCTGTCCCCTTTTTTCTGTCTTCTTACACTTTTGCTTTAAAATTTCATTCCCAGTCTCAGGATTTCGCATCATGTACAAACTAAACTTACTATATGCCAGCGTAACTCGGGCGACGTTCGATCGGATTACTACCAGCGTGCAAGGGGGTAGGGAGGCAGTTTGCCAGATCGCTTCAAGATTTTTCTGAACCTCAACCACCTGCCTGCCCCTGGCCGTTTCGAACTGGATGAGTATCGTTAAACAGTGCGTTCGTAGGATTACTACTTCGTGATGCACGTTAATGACCACCCCGGGCTGGCGGTCACAATTACTGATCTATTGTCACACGTCACTCTGCACTGGCAAATATTCCAGCACATCCCGGACACTCGTCGTCTCATTTAATTGCCTGACCTAGGGTGCCTCAATGTCCTTCTGTTAAGGGTGATGCCACCCTTTGTAGTACCCGATGCCGACAGCACGCGCTCACGGGTAAAATACAAAGAAATTGACGAAAACAAAATGTCGCCGTGGCACAGTCAGCGCCACGAGCGCGTGCAGGGACACGTTCTTTCACGCCCTTCTGAACAAAAAATAAAAATAAAAGTGTGAGACAAAATGGCCAGATGTCTCCACCCTAAGCAAAGCGCACAAGAAGGCACCCTATAGCCTGACCAACTTCGCGCAGTCTAAATATCACACCCGAACTTTTCTAAACCTGATTTCGCGATTTCTAACCTGATTTCGTGCCACCGGTCTTCAAACAACACGGCGCCGTTTCGCACGGGAGACAACAGATGGCGCAACGAACGCTGCAAACGAACGAGCATACGGCGCCGAGAGCCGGCGTCTTTAGCAGACGATCTTGTTGACTCAAAAGCGGAGCGCGTTCCGCAGGCGGCGACAATCGCAGAAACAAAAACCGGCGCAGTAACAAAGGAACTGCAGGTCCTTGTCTGCTAAAGACGCTGGCTCTCGGCGTCGTCTGCTGGTTTCGAAGGCGGCAGTTGGCGTCGCGACCGCTTGCGCTATCTCTTGTCTCCCGTGGGAAACGGCGCCGTGTTGTTTGAAGACCGGTGGCGTCGCTGCGTTTCCATAGGAGCTAAGCCTTTTTCTTTCTTTAATTTTTCCTCAGGTAAGTTCGCTCCTTGCAAATTTTACAAAGAAAAAAAAATGCACCATCTGTGGGCAACGCTGCACAAAGTCATAGCGCGATAGGTTAAAGGGATTGTCCGGTCGAAACCGGAAGTACTTAAGTTTTTGCGCTCGTTACATCGAGGGTGCCTTCATGTGGACAAACAACATTTTTATTTTAATATATGATCTCCTGTTATTAACTAAACTTTTCATGAGCGTATGTAGGACACTGAACCCCGAATTTCGCCAGCTAGTGTCAATGGCCGACACCCGTAGCTGCTGCGTGACGTCACAAAACGCAAAGACAGCCACACCCGAAGTCCTCGCGATGATGATAGTGCCACACGTGCCACACCCATGGTCGGTGGCGATGATGATGATAGTCCTGCAGCGCCGACACATCACTAGTTTGTTATTGTGAAGTGTTGTTGCAAAAAAGCATAACAGTTGAGTTTTCCCTGCATACCCGCACGGCGTACAATCAAGGTACGACACATTCCACTTGAATGACTAGCAACATGTTTGCTGATATTTTATTGTGTAACAAAAATCTACACTAATTGTGATAAAAGAGGTGAATAAGTAATCTCGCACTTAGGGCTCCACTTACATGCAAGGCACTGGGAACTTTGAACAAACGAGTTTAAAAGGTCTGGCATGCCACGTGACCTACGTCGCGGGAGGCATGCGGAAAGTCACTGCCCCCTCGCTCGATCGCACATAGTATTGTCGCCCCAAGCTGGTGAACTGACTGGGAATTCAGTGGTATGCTCCTTGCTCAATGCTACCACTGTACTCCGTTCCCCCCTAAGCTGAGTGCGGTGGAAACTACACACTTGCCAGACAAATCAACCGACTAGTTTTTATCACCCGTCCTATCACGTCTGTCTTTTGCCACGTGATTGCCACTGAGCGATTGAACATGAGCACTGCGCCACAGTTCGGAAAGGAGCTCGACATTCAAGCTCGAGATCGGGTCGACTGCATGCCAGCTTAGAGTTGAAAAAAGTACCCATAAGATGGCGCCACCTGTTAAACCAAACTTCACTGCCCGGTGGGTATAGGGTGTTTTCACTGACGTAATTTCGCCCACCATTTTGTTGTTGCGATCTGTCTGGCGTGTACCAAACTCGAGCATTTCAAGGATTTACATGCCTTCTCAAATGTGTAGAGCACCGCTGACATCATTTCAACCGGTTACTATGTAATCCTTCAATGTAGCAAATTTGTTTGAAAAAACAAACTAACAACAAAATGGCGGATTGACGTCATGTGCAAACAACCTATACCGGCCAACCAGGCACGTAGCCAGGGGGGAGGCCCATGGGGCCCGGGCCGCCCCCCCCCCCCCCCCCCCCCCCCGAAATCTTCCATTTTGCATGGGTCCTCCCCTCCCCCTCCCCCTCATACAGCATTTTGTCACGGGTGGGCACCCCCCGAAACAAAATCCTGGCTACGTGTCTGTGGCCAATACTTCCCAGTTAAGAAGGCAGTAGTAGTGAATTTATGGCATCCCCTGCATCACGGTCGTCACTGCATGCACTGCAGTCAGCACCGTTGATGACTTGCCAAAACTCCCTGACGACGTTTTTGTCGGTTTTTATAACAGTAGCTGCCTCTGCACCGCCAAGCAAAGGGCTCGATCGCGTTGCATCGCTTCGAACAGTAGCGCTGATGTGTACAGTCACTCGCTCTTTCTTCAACGACCTTGTCAAGACTTCTTCAATACCGGCGTCAAATAAAAGCGATCATGCTCGCCATCGTCTGCTTCCAGTTTATTCGGAGGCCGTCTGGCACAGGGGAGGAAGCGGAAATTGCGTAGAAGCAGGTTTGGAGCCGCGGTTTTTTTTGCCGTTCAGTAGGCGTTCCGATGGCTCCGACTCGGTCACTTCGTTCGGGGTCAAGGGAGGCGCTACTGCAAGTTTCGATATGGCACTGCGGCGCTACTGTCATGGCGGATGGATGGATGGATGGATGAATGCGGCTGAACACTTTGGATCGGGCGGTAGCTTATGCCACCTAGCCATTTTGTTTTACCATTTAAGCTTAGAATATCTAGGTCGCTAGGTGGTATCGCGAGCGCGTTCGCGATGCCACCTCAACAATCCCGGCGAGCTTGAGACCACAGGACCACAGCTTGAGACACCGCAGAAGTCAACGGACAGGCTAAAGAAGGACACAGACAGAGCGCTGACTCGCAACTAAAAATTTAGTTGCGAGTCAGCGCTCTGTCTGTGTCCTTCTTTACCCTGTCCGTACCGCAGAAGTCAACGGACAGGGTAAAGAAGGACACAGACAGAGCGCTGACTCGCAACTAAAAATTTAGTTGCGAGTCAGCGCTCTGTCTGTGTCCTTCTTTACCCTGTCCGTTGTCTTTTGCGCTGTTTTAACCTTTAATTTTTTTATATTTTTTTATTTTAACCTTTTTTTTAGTCTTTTAATTGAGTGCGACATCTCCGGAGGCCGTGAGGCGCCGAAAACCCGGCAAACATGTAAGTACACCCTTCGCCTCGACGGATGTTTCTCGCGTGCTCTAGCGCGCTTTTCCTCGCGCCGAAGCGAACCCTTGCAGTGTAACGATCCGAGCGAAAGACCACGGAGTCCGCTGTACAGGGGCTCCGGAACCGGGGGGGCAGGGGGGCGTCCGCCCCCTCAAGTTTTTTTCGTAGGGGTCATGCCCCCCGGACGCTGAAGGCTGACCCACAACCCTCCCTCAATGTAGTCAGAGCAACATTCTACAGCGCCTTCCAAGCTTGAAGCGGAATAAGAAAGGACAGCGACGTTTTGTCGGGACGAGAATTGGTAGTAAAGCTGATACCCCTGCTAAGCGCTGGAGTAAACGTTTCTTCTGAGCCAGCCTTGAGGCGCGCGTATTCTGGCAGCGGGACGGGGACAGCTTAGGAAAGGCACCTTTCTACCATTCCTTGTCATCGGAAAGGATGGCAGGGAGGAGGCCTCCCTCCGGCTCTGGATAAGCCTCTCCAAACGTAAAACCTCTTGCCGCGGGAAATTGGTCTCTGGCAGAGCGCTTCGGCGGAGCGCTTCGAGCGCTTCGCCACTGCTCAGAGAGCGAAGAAACTGGTAGCGTAGCTCCCATTATCGATGGGTAGCGCAGTTCGGTCACTTCCTCGATTTTTAGTTCCTGCAGCCACCGCCTGGTGCCGTCGGTATGTGGAAAAGGTCCATTGACTTCCGGAGCCCCTGAGTCCGCACAATAACATTGGCCTCCAACCTCCCATTGGCAAACTGCGCCCGGAGTTTGCTCGACCTTTTTAATAGAGCGATTCAGTTAAAGACCCGAAGACTAATCGTATTTAAGTGCAGGCTACGGTCCCGAACTTCGGGAGTGTTGAAGAAATTGCAACAGTCGCTAGTTAAGCGGAGAGCGACGAGGAACGTAAAATGGTGGTTGTCAGCCATCTTCCTGTAGCGGGTCCATATCACAAGAGCGAATGACATTTTAGCGAACGGCGACATTTGAGCGAATGGTCGAATGGGTGTTACACCTCAACAAACTGATGCAGGTGGTCTTTACGAAGCTGGGCGTCCCCGACTTCGGCATATCCGACATCAGCGTCCCGTTGCCGAAGCGCAGTCGTAAGCTGCTCTCGATACTCTGCAACTTCTGGGTGCGACTGGGTCGGCAGTGGAACATGTGGTCAGACATCGAGGTGGGCCTCGCCGCCGCGAAAACTGACCGCGAAGCCAAAAGAGCAGAGCTGGACGCGGTCAAGGCCAAGGTCAACCAGCTGTCCCAGCATCCCGGCATCAACCCGGAGAGGCTGGCGGCAGCGCAAGGGGAGCTCGCGGCCGAAAACAAGGCGCTGGCGACCAAGGAGCCAAAGCAGGCGGTTGTGATGAACGACTACAAGAACTTAAAAAGTGCCAAATGCCAGGTGACCGAGCAGCTGAAGAAAAGGTTTGTTTTCGTCACTCCTATATATTCAGTTGACGAGTACTGACACGAGAATGCCGAGTTCTGGTTCGCATGATTAGTGGCTAAGCCGCTAGACCCAAAAGCTGCCCGCCTTTGTTTCCACTACACTCGTCGGACGCGTCCGAATGCGAAAGGCGAATGGCGGACGCCGGCGTTCCGCGTTCTAAAGCGTTTAATGAGTGCAGTGGAGCCTGCTTGAGGTCTCCCCACTAGTCCTTCCAACCGGAGCTCTGGCTACCTCAGTTATTCGGCGCATTGTCCCATTTCCTATTTTCCACCAACATACAGTGCCTAAGGGACCTTCACAGTGCCTCCTTTCAAGCATTTTTAAAAAAAAATGAACTGTTGGGTAAACACGGCACAAACATAATAATAATCTTAATTCAATGCTGAGGGGTTGTGACAACAAAGAAGGGTCATTCGCCCATGTCTGAGGCCTGCAGCGACGCGTAATGAGGCAATTTTTCTCGTGTATGTTTGCAACTTTCCGTGCCAATACTGCATGAGAATGTCGCTTTGATATGACCTTCTGTACAAATTCATGCAAGCAGGCAAGTGACCAACCTAAATGGCAGTCGTTCAGTTGCTCTTCTGTTTTAGTCAAGTTTTAAATCGTGGCAGATGAGAATTGCTCCTTTGATCACCTCAAAATCCTGTTTCGATTTGTTTCAGTTTCAATGGTGTGAACATAAGAATTGACCAGTACAAAGTGGCGACCTATAAGTCCCTCGGTTAAATATCTGCCAACAAAAGCCTTTAAAGCCAAGTTTTTTGTGGTAAGAGAGTGGTGTAGCACAATGACATATTGAACATTCAGGCCTCATATGTCCTCGGCTTGTGGTAGTATCTTCTTTCTTCCTTCACCAGGCTCAAGAAGGCTGCCATTAGTTTGGCGCAGATGTCATACATAGATGGATGGATGGATGCTAACGACTGTACCCTTTATAACGGGCGGCAGCTTGCTCCACCTACCCGCGGTGACGATTGGGATCAAAGTTGCCATAGTGAACTTCGAAAAGGGTCCGTGATCTCGCGGTCTGCCACACCCTGTGCATTCTCTGCAGTAAGGTGGAGGTCCTCGACCTGAGGTCTGCAGTGCACGACGTCCGAGCCAGAATCTGCCATTCGCCAGAGCGGCAGCGACGGTACTTGGCTGAGGAAGCGGAGACAGGGTCTCAGCTGCAGGAGGAGCATCGTCATCTGCAAACCAGGGTAGAGGAGTTGCGCCGCAAGATGCAGAAGGCTCCGAGAGAGCGAGAGGCCTTGACCAAACTCAAGACCCAGCTGCTCTTTAGCCTGGCCGTTGAGCAGCAGCTGGAGTCGTTGGTGCAGGCCAAGGAGAACGCGTCTGCGCGCAGGTCCGTCCCGTACTCCGTCTTTTTTTATAGCCCTCCATCGCACCGCACTTGGTGTCCTAAAACCGCCGCGGCGGCCTGGGCGGTTGTCTTGCGACGAGTTTGCTTCGACTTGTAACGTCGGAGTTCGGTGCGACTCGTAACGTCCTTGGGAACATCCGGAGCTTGCTTAAAAAGTGCTCTTCTCTATCCGTGTTGTTTTGAGGTTGGTTCACATATTGATCGTGCTGCACTTGCTTCCAGCCAGCTGCGACCAGAGGATGCACTGGTGCTTCCATTTTGCCTAGTATATATTTTCTGCCCTGCCGCAGCGCAACTGCGCCCCGTAATCTCGTGGCTAAATAAATGTTTCCCTCATGCTCGTACAATCTAATTTTATTTATGCATCATTCACTTACCGTGGTCTCGAAATAATTCTGACAATGTTACAGGCAACCATTGCTCGTATGTAATGCATAGATTTGATCTCGCAAAAACTGCAAAACCTTGTCTGTGGACTAGACGTGCTCCGGAGCCGCCTCGGTGGCTCCGAGGTGGCTCCGAGGCGAGAGCGCCGGCCTATGGATCCCCAGGTGGCGGGTTCGAATCCCGACCGAGGTGCCCGCAATCTGACGGAGGCTTATTGCGGAGAAGGCGCCGTGTAACCGAGCTTTCGGTTGCACGTCAAAAGATCCCCAGGTGGTCGAAATTAATCCTCAGTCCTTCGCTGGGGCGTGCCAGATGCCCGTCGTAGGTTTGGCACGTAAAACCCTCAAATTTGACTTTTTTAGACGTGCTCCGGGGCTGCCTGACAGATGGTGTTCGTGCGCCCTCGTCGTAAGCAGTTGCGAGAGATCGCGCAACACGCTAAACACATATGTGTAAATAAGCCTTTAAGCATAATTCTATATCAGTAATAACTAACCAAATATTAATTTTTTTTTTGTTTTCTTTAGGGGAGCATTTTAAAGGCAGGTCTACGCTTTTGTATTCTCTGCTTTGTTTTATCGGGGGGAAAGTTCCACGGCCTTTCCGAAAAGAGGAAGAGTGCACATGTGCAGCCTTGGGTGCAGCTGGAGGCGCGTGAGCACACGTGTTCCCACACCTTTGACTGCATTGCCACAGAATGTCGTCCGCGATTATAGCAGAATCCGAGAAAGTTGTCCCCTCTCCAGCTGCTTGAGATATGATCTCATCCTCGTACCTTTGGTAACACTGCCCGTAAGTGTAATTATTGACAAAGTGACAGCGGCGGGAAGGAGCTGTTCTTGCCTCGATTTGCCCGTGCTTTTGAACGCAGGAAGAGTGCGGAGGACAAATACCACCGCCTGCTGAAGGAGAGGGAGGCAGTGGCCGAAAACAAAAGTCAGCTGAACGGCCGGACAGCGTTAAAGCACCAGGCCATGCAGTCCCAGCTCAGTTTCAAGAAGGAGCAGTTGGCCCAAGCGAAGCAGCGCCTCGAGGAGCTCCATCTCGAGCGCCAAGAGGGGGTCTGCTCCAAGGATTCCGAGGTCTGGCACTGCCAGCTGGCCGCCATTTTATAGTAGGCAAGGAGGTTATAATGGGCAGGAGGTGGCGTAACGTCACGGAAGTGGGCGTGGACAAAGTGTCCCCACAGTCTTTCGGCCAACAGGAAAATAGTTCTGTGTGCTCTGCTTTTTGTGCCAAAATAGGCTACACCCGCATAGTATTTAATAAGTGACAAATATAATAACTCTGAAGATGTTCCCGAATTCTCAGAGACGATGTTTGACATTTTTTACCTCAATAAACAAAAATACAAAAGTATTTTCCTTTGAACTAAAAAACAGTCAAAATAACATACGAAAGCACAAAAAATTACTGAGTTTTGTATGCTTCCCGTATTCACACCAGCGTACAGAACTGAGTAGAAAAAGCACGGAGTATAAAACAGATTTTCACTCAATAATTGTTTGTGAAGCGAAATATTTTTTTTTAATTCTTGAAAAGCGGTTTTGTTCTTTCCAGAAATGGGGCGATTCAGGGGCGGATGTAAAGGGGGGGGGGAATCCGGATGTCCTGACCCCCCTCTTGAATTCTTCATGTGTAAAATTTAGGAATTTAGGGCGTGAAACGAGAGAGAGGGGGAGGGGGTTCCTAAACAAATGGTACGCTGACCAAGACCTGACCCCCCTCAGAAAATTATTGCATCCTCCCCTGGGTGAAGGTGCTTTGCATGGTCCTGCCGCGCAGCCTGCGGCATGGGGGGAAGGGGGTTGCAATTTGGGTGTTCGCAAGACCCATGAGACCAGCTTGTGGAACCCTGTTGTTCCCCAAAACCCAGTTTGAGAACCCCTGCTCCTAACTTGCCTAAATCTAAAATGCGTAACAGGGGCATTTTCACTGGACACCCTAACCTTTAGCCATTATTACTCAACTTGGGCAACGCCTTTTTTCATTGACCCGATGGATGAGTCTTTCCCTGAAGACTAAAGGGCTCATCTTTTAGTACTTGCTGTTGTACACCTTGCTTGTCTGTATTTGTTTGCCCATTAAAACGAGACTTCTACATCAATTTTCTGTGTGCTGTTTTGCAAGTATTGTCTTCCTTCTGACTTCAGCTGGAGGTGCTCATAAAGGACAACACGGAGCTGCAAGTGCAGCTAGAGCATGTCAAGAGGCTGACACTCAAGAATGACTCTCTGAAGGAAGAGCTCAGGTAAGAATTCGAAAGTGCACTTGGGAAGACTCAGTTCCTGTCATATTTGTTTTTATGCTGCCACGATGTCGGCAAAGTTAGTTTCATTTAGTCAAACCGCAGCGATTTGTCGCCGTTTTTATTGAGAGGGATGAAGTCCAAGCAAACCTTACAATAAAGAAATACTCATCTTCTCAGATACTCTACACAATGCATTTTGTTGTCTGAAGGCATGCTAAGAATAAAGTTGTTAGCTAATGTGTGAGCTTTCACCTTATCCTGGTTCTCTGCCTGCAAGCCGGTGACATATTCGAAAATTACTAGGTAGAACAGTGCAATTAATAGATAATGTAACCTTCATACGCATATTGTGAAGGAATGGGTAAAACAATGGTTATGTTGTACAATGTCCAATATGTCGGTCCTTTTTATCCTAACAGGCATAAGACCAACGAGGTGGCAAAGGTGACAGCCGAACTTGAGAGCACCATGACCAAGCTCGGGTGCTGCCAGAGAGAGAAGCAGTCTCTACAGCAGACGGTGTCTCAACTTACCGGGAACTATGCAGGGCTACGAGCGGAACACTCGGCGGTGCAGGTTTGAGATCTCCGTTTTCTGCGTGCTGGTTTTGTTGCAGGGTGAGGCGTTCTGCCTCGGAAATGTACTTATGCCGAGAAATGCCCCTGGAGGTTTCATATCTGCAATGGCCTACTCGACAAGGGGGATTCCTCACGCACCGAAATGCCCTTCTTCGCTTAACAGATTCTAGTTAAGGGGCGACATCGGTCTTTAATGACAGGTTTGTTAAATTATTTTTTGTACTGTCGAGACCGGTTGTAACGAAATAGCGGCCACAGTGAAGCGATCGGGATTTCCCTTTTGCACTTAGTTATAACCGAAGTCAGTTGTGACGAAATAGCGGATATAGCGAAGTGATTTGCGGTTCCGGTTGACTTCGTTATAACCGGTCTCGATAGTATATGGTGATTTTAAAGTTTCCTGCAATTTTAGCAAGTTTTTTTTTGTGGTTCAATATTAGTGCTACACTTTTAACATTATGTATAGTCTGAATTTGCATTGAAGTTTATGGTAACATGACATTTTCTTAAAACACAAATTTGGGCTCCTTGCAGATTTTCAGGAGGGATATCTCAGCATCTAGGACAGATAGAAATAAAATATATTTTTGCAATATGTTGCTAAATATGTGAGGCATACAATGTTTAGAGCAGATTTATTACCACAAGCCTAGGAATTTTTTCAACTCATCTATTGTTTTATTACTTAGTTGCCACACACTGAACACTGAGCTTCATTGTGTTTAGAAATTACTAATAATGGTTAAATCTGGAAAGTAATTTTATCATTGTATTCTTTATACTTCGTAGTATCTAGCCATGCATCGAACATAATTTTTTGTTCAGTGAAGGTTTTTCTCTTTCTGAAAACAAAGGAGTTTTATCTTGAGGACTGTACTGCTGACCGAGAAACTGACCAGATATTTGCAATTGGCAAGAAAAACTGAACAAGCTTCTGCACTTTCATTCAGTTTTATCAAACAAAAAGGATGAAAGCTCCAAGGCCATTGTTCATTTTTAAGGGCAATATATTTAGCATGACTGGGCTGTCGTTTTTTTACTGGATTTATTTTCATTAACCAATATTTGGGAGGTTCTGAATTGTAATTGTAAGAATATTAAGGTAAGAGAGTACATTGATTTGTGTGTATAGTTACTCCATATCATTGGGAGCTTCCTCAATAGGATAGGTTTTTCGAATCCCCTGTTCTAGGACATCCCCAAGGTGTGTGTTATCTGAATCTTGCTATGAATCTCATTCCCTGTCTAGGGCAAATGTTAATTATGTGACTAGAGCTTCGGTTTTGCCTTGACTTTGCTGCACATTAAAGATGTACAAAAGATTTTTTCTTCGTGAAAAAGGGACACCAAAGATGCACCTTTAGGTGCAACGTACATAACATTGCCATCGGACTCACTTGCAATACTTTTCGTTTACTCTGTTTTAAGTAGCCTCGGTTTAATTTGCAAGGCCCTCATAACATTGTCGCAATCAAGGATTGGATGCTTATGATGCCCTCGGAACGCTTTTGTTGATGCTTCTCTATGCTCGCTACCTCCACGGGTGCTATAGATTTGTTTTATTCCTTCTGTGCGTGCTGAAGATTCGCGGTGGTGCAGCTTCTGTGCTGATGAGATTCATCTGCTTGCAGCTGCTGCTTCAAACCGAGCAAGAGAAGTGTTCGCGGCTTGCAGAGTCTCTCCGTCAGAGCCAGGAACGGGAGGCAGAAAAGGACCAGCTGCTGCAGGACGCAGAGATGATGCGTCGTGACCTGCACAACACGCTGCAAGAGTTGAAGGTGGGTGGCACTACGGCTCGATAACTTCCTGCGCTATGCAGTTAGGGTTTTCCGCCGAGATGAAGCTTCCTGGTTCGTGCTCGATTCTGCAGTTGTTGTTGTTGTCACAACAAATTCACTGCATTAATCGCCATAAGTTTTGCATCCACAATGACGTGCCTTCCTAAGAACAGTGGGCGCGCATCGATGAGGCAAGCAAACTGTATAGGGTAAAACCACTATAGCGAGAATTTCTCACACTGGGTTTTTAGGAGCCAGGGTTTCTAGGTTCCAAATTTTCCTTGGCCACAAGTAAAGTTTCAGTGCTATATCGGAAATTCTGAGCCATTCATGGATGCAAAATGAAACACACCCTATTTTATGTCCAAGGTTTGCAGAAACCGGCCTTATACATAAGAGCAGGGTGTGGAACCGAAATGTTCTTCGTTCCGGTCTTCGTTCCGGTTCAGGGAAAACGGTTCAGCTCCGGTTCAACTCTGGAGTAAAAAAATAAAGGTTCAAACCGGTTCGAACCGGTTCGTACTCATATGCTACAAAAACAAATGACGAGAGCAAAATATAACTATGCATATTTTATAAAAGTGTTACATATAGAAGCAAAGGCTTACATTACTGTGTGGAACGAACGAGCTAGTGCTGGGGAACCTCGGGACGTGGGTGAAAGCGCAGTTCAATGTCAGGCAGCTGACCGAAGAATGCATATCCGGGGAAAGACGGCACCTCTGAGACGATAGAATGAACTTCAGTGCAGAAAAGGCTCGCTGCACGCGAACCTGGGTCGCAGGCACTCCCAGGGCTATTTGCGCCAACGCGTAGAGTTCTGGATGGCGTTCCCTTTTCTCCTCCCAAAGCTGTAAGACACTAGCATCCATTGGAAGCCGCGGCTCCTTGTCTAGCAATGCTTAGAGCCACTAAATGAGCTGCGCTTAGAGTATCGGCACTCCGTTCCCCGACATTCTTGTGGGTGCCGCCATTTTGGCTCGTACGCAGAGCAGACACAACTGCCGATCGTCATGATTCAAAAGTGCGACTTCCTCAGCATTAGATCCGGTGTTAGGAAGGTCACGTAATATTGATATGCTCTGTGGCGAACTGTTTAAACATTTCTGGGGGGCGGAAAAGCGTTTCCTGCGGTTTCAGATGAAGCTTCAGATAACTGGCAACCATGATTTTAAGACACAAAATGGCCAAGTGTCGCTACTCTGAGGCGTAGCTTATTTAGTGGCACTAGCAATGCTCAGAAGAGATGAGCGCCTTGATGTTTGTGTTTCTGATGAGAAAACGTTTTGGTCTTTGCTGTTTCTGCTACCGAAGCTGCTTTGCTGTTTTCTTGTTGAAAGTAGTGAAAGCGCACAATAAAGACGAATACGAAGACGGAGAGGCAAACAGGACGAGCGCTGACTATCAACTGATTTTTTATTGGAAAAATAGAAACAGCAAAATAAAACCAGCAAAAGCCACAAATACTACAAAGGTGACTAGTCATCAATAACTCGGCCACCACACGTGTCAATAAAGTCCACTTCCTTTTTGTGAAGGAAACGTGAGGGCTGACTGATACACTTATCAGGACATTCCTTCTTGATGATGTAAGCCTCCAGTACTTCCCTCGCCACCTTTTCTTTACCTCTCCCAACGATTGTAGTGCCTTGAAAGTTGGGAATGCAGCTGCAATCTCTGCAATGTATGTGTAAATGGGCTCCTGTTGTTGAACGCAGTGATAAAGCATGTTCACGCAACCGTTCGTTCAAGCACCTTCCGGTCTGGCCTATGTAAACCTTGCCGCAGCCCAATGGAATTTTATAGACCACGCCCACCGCACATTCCACGTATTTGTTTACGTGCTTCACTGTGCATTTCCGCTTGCTTATCTTTGCCTTTTTCTTTTATTCTCCGACATAGTTGAGCCAGTTTACGTGGTGCTGAGTATAGCAGAAGTACCTCGAACCTTTCCGCTACATTTTTATATTGTGTGACACCCTGTGTAAGTATGGCATCACGTGGGGTCTTGCTCTCTTTTGTTGCTTGTCCTTTTGGCTTTTGTCCCTGAACTTCTTCAGAAGTTTCTCAGCCACTGCGAGCATAAGGGGAGTAGGATACCCTCCGCTTCCAAGTCTCTTGACCTGACTACAGAGGCTGTCGTGTAACTGTTGATTAAATCCCCCTTCCCGGTGCTGAACGGGACAGATGATAATATCCGCTCAGTTATTTTGAAAGCAGATGGGATGCTCCACGGTCTGGCAACTAGTGCAGGTTCTAAAATATCCATCGGCCTTTGTATAGCTTTCTTATCCGATCAGTTGTACAATGAAATCAAGGCGTTTAAAGTAAATTGCACACAACTCTGCAAAATTGAAGGCCAAAAAAAAGCTTAAACTGAACGTAAAAAACAAAAACAAAGAGAGGTATAGACAACACTAAGGGTGTTGTCTATACCTCTCTTTGTCCTTTTTTTGCGTTTAGGTCGAGATGGAAAAGCCAACTAGCCCAACTCACCATTTTGCCACCAAACAGGCTCATTAATTGGTCACTTTTGCTGACGCACGAATTGGGATTGTTCTAGTATTAAATTTTCTTCGATGACCCACTTTCGGTACCCAAGAAAAGGTAGGGACGAACGTGGGCAGTTGTTAAAGAAATACATAAGACCAGAAATCTCGTAGAATTTATATTTACTGTGCTCATTTCGTCGGAGTTCTTGAGACGAACTTTATAAATTAGGAAGACGCCCGTTATCTGAAAACCTGATAATGGAACGTTAAAGAGCATTCCGCTACCTATTTTTTTCTTCTTTTTTTTGACTTTCCACATGAACGAATCACCGAAAATATAATTGATTAGTTTTTGTCCAGAAACGAAAACATATTTATTTCGGTCCAACTCAACTCCGGTTTGCGCAAAGATATTTTTTTTTCTTGGTTTTCTTTTCAAGGTTCTGTGTTTTTCGCCACGCACTTTTCACGCAACCTGCCTTCGTGTATGAACCGAAAACCGCATGGAAAACATGTCGGTTCCGCTCCGGAGCGAGAAAACTTATTTTGTTGCGGGTCAACTCCGGTTTGCGCGAAAATAACTGGTTTTTTTTCCGGTTTTCGGTTTACGGTTCGGGTTCGGTTCAATACCCTGCATAAAAGGGGTTCTTGGGCTCTCAAAAAGAGATTCTTCGGCTTTTGGGTGATGCTTATACTGGTATTGTCATTTGAGGTGCTGATGTAGTGAAAGTTTACCGAAGAAGTGACTTCCTTAAGCGGGTAGTTCTCTGCTAGGAAGCGTTCGTGCCTCGCCATAGATTATGCTTTCAGGTAACCCGTAATGAAGAGTGCTCACTATTGCACGTTGCTCGAGAACTGCCGAACCTTTGTTTCAAAAACTTCGCAGATCACGCCGTCAAATAAAAACACATTTTGACTTGAGTTGACTTGATTGTCGCAGCGCGTCAGAGAGCTGCTACCTTGTGAGTGTCGGTCTGCTAACCTGTTGCGCTGTTTGCATGCCAGGGCTGTTTCTTGTAAAAGGAAGGGCATAACCTTGTGCGCAATCTAATAATTAGCAACATGTCTAGTAATTCGTTTAATTCCATCTACATTGATGGTGGAGCTCGAGGGAAAAAGCTGTGAAATACTGCTTGACAAGACCCTCGACCCCCTACATAGGCACAACAGGAGAGGTACAAGAAAAAAAAAAAAGCTACTTCATGCGAAAGTACAAAACGGGTGGATAATAGACGCATACAACAAACAAATAAAAAAAGATTGAATAATCCTGGAAACATTAAACAAACTGCCAGATCACTGGCATTCGCCACGGCATACACCGACCATTGTATCATATTGGAGTCTTGTGTTTCCCCTCAGGGAAACATCCGCGTCTTCTGCCGGGTGCGGCCAATGCTTCCGTCGGAGGAGAGGGAGGGCGAACGCCTAAGCCGCATCTGGTTCCCAGACGAGGAGACTGTGGAGCTGGTCAAGCCCGACACGGAGGTGAGGGCACCATTGGTGTGTTCTAGTGTAGTCTTTGGAATACATAAATGTTATTGTGGACAGTCTACCAGTGAACATTGAGGGGAAGAGGGAGCTTGCACTGGTTGTAATACGCCAATAAAGATGGCAAAGCTTGGTAATGAAGTTATGAAATTCCAGAATCAAAATTGCAAAGAGAATTTCTAGGAGGAATAGCATTTTAAATTTGAACAGACTCAACTGTGCTGTCATGGGCAGATTTCGCAGTATGCAGAGACGGTATTTAATTCCTTTAGTTCTTTCTGTGCCACTTACTGCATTTATTAACAGTACATTGCAATAAGCTGCTTCTCCTTGAAGGTGCCACTAGACGTTGTAAGATGCGATAGTTTTATGCCATCGTGTTAACTAGATAACAAAAAGTTCTGACCTAACCTTGAATTGAGATCGTGGTGGAAATACACGAAATAGTGGCAGTGTCTGCTACTGACAAGGTTCCTAATATCGTTTAGAATTTTTACAGGTTTTTTCCAACTCTCAACTGAGTTACATCTCAATGTTGAGCTCCTGCACCTTGTTAACTTTCCTCCGTGCTCGTCTTTGATAAAACAAAGCCAGTTTTTTCATAAAATCGCAGAGTATCATATTTGCGTGACCGACCAGTTGCGTTCCCTTTCTCCAAGCAGAAGGTGATGGCGTTCCCCTTCGACCGAGTCTTCCCGGGCTCTGCGGCCCAAGCGGAGGTCTACGAGGAGGTGGCACACGTCGTCTGCGCTGGACGGCTACAACGTGTGCATCTTCGCCTACGGCCAGACCGGATCCGGGAAGACCTTCACGATGGAGGGTCCGCCAGACCTGGACCTGGGCTGCCCAAACGACTCGCAGCTGGGGCTGATCCCCAGGGCCCTCCAGCAGGTGTTCATGTCAGCGCAGAAGCTCCAGAACACCCATCACTGGGAGGTGAGTGCTTCTGCGTGCGTAGCATTTGTAGGGCCGGTTCTTCAGGGTTTTCGTCTCCGTGGCACGTAACCTCTACGATGACGTCACGGTGTTCGTAACAGCTGGTGTCTGACCATGGTGCTGTAGCTATCAATCAAGAGTCTCAAGAAAAGCTTTGTCGGGGCAGTAGCGCACTTGGATCCAATAACCGCCGGTCAGGGTGTGGTAAAGCCCATGTGCCATAATTAAGCATCTTAAACCTAGGGCAGTGAGTCTCCACTGAATATCAAAGCACATCCAAACAATCTTTTACTCTTTACACCCATACTGTCTGCAATAAGCGGCACTGTTCTGAGCATCAAATCTGACAAGTTTTCCTCGCGTGTGTCTTCTAGTTCACAATGGTGGCGTCATACCTGGAGATCTACAACGACAATGTGCAAGACCTCCTGTCGACGCGCCCCCGGTGCAAGCAGACCGTCTGCCAGATCAAGCAGGAGAAGGACGGCTCGATGATGGTGACCAACGCCACCAAAACGACTGTCACTTCTTCCGAGCAGGCAAGTGCGGCCCTAGTTTGACCAAGGTCACCGATGAAATTTGGGTTTGACAGCGATAGCTGTTATGGACTCCTCCTGCCACTGGGAATGACATATGTTAGTCTGTCGTAGTTAATGTAGTAGTTCGCGTAGTAGGGTGTCCGTCGATCCTGCCAAATCCTTAAGAGATTGCCCGCCGCATGCAGGAATCGAACCTAGGTTCGCTGTGTGCAAAGCGGAGGCGTTACCATTGAGCTACGTTACAGCATTATTAACCCACTTTATACTTGTGGTTTTTGTTGTACTGTAATGAACGGCCGTCCTGGAGACCCTCAGGCGTCCAAGCCCATAGACAAGCATCCGCGGCAGAGCTAAGGGGCTACTGAGCGACCTTCCAAAAAGCAAGCAGACGTGGGAAGATGTCCAGGTATTTCGACATTGAAACCCTTAGGGCTCCAAGATGCCGATGGACAACAGTCCGCGGCGAGACGAAAGGGCAAACAAGCGGCTTCCCTCGAAACCAACAGACATTGGAGGTGGTCGACATACCTTTACCCGTACTTCCCAGGCTGACCTACTCGTGCCAAGTGCCCCGCACCCAATTACCTTCGCGTCGGAAGAGGAGGCAGTGGCACTTGTGTTCTGGGCTTCGCGCCTACACCTCGGGGTACAAGGGGAGACGTCCTTGAGACAGCTGGTCTGCATGGGGTTGGTGGCGTGTGTGAGGGAGGAGTCAACTTAGCTACCCGAAATTCCTCCGTGGGGAATGTAGGGAAAAGTCCCGTTAAAAGAAGCTGATTTCTTCGGGACTTCGTCTTCAGATTCTGTATTTCTGTCCTCTACAAATGTAAACTGGTTGTCAAAAGCGGCCCTGCTTTGGAGCTCCTTCTGCCCGATGCCCTGGTCGGCACTGGGCTCCACCAAAACCCGACAAGGATAACCCCAGAGCTGTTACGGTACCCAATGTCCACTGCTCGCGCCCTCTGGGAAAAATGCGAAGAAATGGCCTATTCAGTGCCAAGAGCTTGTGCCGGGAGATAGGGTTGCGCATGCTCCTGAACAAAAAATAAAGGAGTGTTCAGAACAAAATGGTCACTTCTATTCTGTTTCGAATGCTTTTGTTCACGCAATGCACGGTGCGTGAACGCGATGCCGATGCCCACTGACTTTGTCGTGACGCGTCTCACCTGTCGCTGTGGTCGCTGTGACTGTACTTTGGATTAACGCGGGACTGCTCAATTTCTTGGTGGTCTTGAGGGAAACTTGGCGAATTTAATTTCGATATAGGCTCTAGTTTTGTTATTTCCTCTGAAGCTTAAAGTCAAAGTTGCGCTGCTCATACACCATGCAAAAGACGGTGACCACTGCAGACACAATGACAGAATTATTACCGCGCAGACAGGCCTCAAGCATGTTCAAAGCATGTTTCTCGTACATATGTATGCTTCATCATGTCTGCAGACAGTATTTCATACAATGTATTAGCAATGCGGCTGTGGCTTGACAAAGTCTCTTGGCATGAAGCAGTTCCACAAACCAGGGAGACGACTGGAAGTGTTTGGCTTAGTCATGCATAGCTCACCTAGGCTTCAAAAGTTGTGCTTACTGCTTTACAAGAGAGGTAAGCGGGTATTTCCATACATGTCAATTCCTTGTTAAGCATAGTGTTTAAAGGTGCGAGAGATTTACTGTATGAACTCTGCTATGGCCGATTGTTTGATTGAGCTTGTGCAATGTCTGCGTAGATCTACGAGCTGCTCCGGCGTGCTCGCAAGCATCGGGCTGTCAGGGCCACCCAGTGCAACGAGCACTCCTCCCGCTCGCACTCGGTTTTCCAGCTCCGCATCACGGGGACTAGCCGCCGGACCGGTGTGGGCAGCCGAGGTGGGTGGTCCCCAGTGGTGGACACGGTTCAGTATTTTTTGCTGCAGCTTCGCTCCTGGCTAGCTGACTGGTTTGCCTAACGCACGAGACAGTAACACATGTTTTCTACAAGGTTGCACGAAGTTCATTAGTCTACTGGAATAAAAAAATAATTCGTTCGTGGCAGAGCAGAATTTCTTTAAGGCAGTTAAACAAAGTTTAACCTGCCCTAGAAATAAACTGTTAAACAGTTTAGCAGTTTCCTTTCTATCATACAATCTCCATCTTGCAACCATTGCTGCTTCCAGAGACTTTTAGTCTCTTTGCCTACATGTCCGTCCTGTTTGTGGCACCCATCTAACAGTTCCAGATGACTTGTTTTTCATTTTGCAGTTCACTTCCTTTCACGGCAAATGAAGTGCTTTCCCATTAAGTGCCACAGATTATGTGAAACAGTTGCTGAAGTTTGGGGCCTGCTGATGTCTGCTGCCATACAGCAATAATCTCCAATGCTGGTATGTGTGTTTGCAGGCCTGCTAAACCTGGTGGACCTGTGTGGCAGCGAGCGACTAGACGAGTCCAAGGCGGAGGGTGCCAGGCTCCGGGAGGCCCAGCAAATCAACCGCTCCCTCTTGAACCTGGGCAACGTCATCCTGGCACTCTCCCAGAAGGTCTGCAATCTCCTTTAAGCAACCTTCTTTCTGAATATAAGTTGGCTGTAGAAAGGGAACGCCTTTGAGAAAATATCTGCACGAAAATGGGCACGTTCAGTCTGCTTCTCTCAAGGGTTTTCTCGTGCTCTCAGTGCAGTTAGGATGCGAACATCACACATAGGAATATACTACTATAGGGTAGTCTGTTGCAACGTAATGTTAACGGGAGCCTCTCCCGCCAAGCTCTTCCCCAGGATTGGCAGTTTTCTCTTCTCGGTATTCGCTCTGCTAATGTGGAAAGAAAGACTACTTTCATTTGGTTACTGTATCGTGAAACAAACTATTAATAAATTGAAATGGAAGTGGCATCGGGGGAGCGCCAGGGAGAAGCTAATGCTTTAAGAAAACGTGGGCGCACGTAGTGCAGTTGAGCAGCAGCCTTCTATGATGCTCCTGTCCGTTTAGTGACTAAAGTGCAAAGCTTGTGCACTCCGGGGCGTGAACTCGCACCCAGTGACGGGTTGCTCCGGGCTGTCAATTATTCTTTCAAGTGAACCGGAGTGCAAGTGTGGTGGTAAGGTCGTTGTTTTGAGCAATGGTCGTTCCCCTTCTTTGGCAACTGCAGGCAGAGCACGTGCCATACCGCAACTCCAAGTCGACCTTCCTCCTGATGGACAGCCTGGGAGGGAACAGCAAGACCCACATGCTGCTCAACGTCTCTCCCCGCGAGAAGAACCTGGCAGAGACTATCAACTCGCTGCGCTTTGCCACAACGGTACATACTTCTTTACGGTTACATCCCTCTAGGGCAGTGGTTCTAAAATGGGGGACTGCAGACCCTTTGGGGTCTGCAAAGCATTCTAGGGGTCCACGAAACCCTGCCTTATCAGTCAAGCCTGTCAATAAGTTTTTTTTTTATCGGGTTGAGAAGAGACATTCCAATTTTTGGGTAAGTTTTCTCGTGTCTATATCAGCGAGAGAAGTCTACTCCACTCTAGTCCTTAGTTATATTTATTTAAAAAATCATTATCGTAATAAACATATACCTTTCCCTACCCCTCACCACGAATGGGGTCCTCCATCATTTCTGCCGATCCATGGGGGTCCCCGAAACATCAATGGTTGAGAATCACTGCTCTAGGGTTTTGCAAAGGCATGGCGTGCACTCTCAGAAAAAAAGGGTGTATGTGGGTGTATCGCGCACCCTTACACCCCCCTTCGACTGGAGACACCCGGCGAGCGTAATCGCACTCCCATCACGCGAATCCTCCTCTCCCAAAGGAATCGGCGGGCGAGGCGAGGGTGTTGCCAGGTGCGCCATTACACCCCCCCCCCTTTCCTTTTTCAAAAAGGGGAGAGGGAGCGCTATCAGGAGAGCGCAACAAAACAAACAAAATGCGCGTGGTAATAGAGTAGAGCGCGCGTCCTGATTAGCAGTCACTGGTTACACGTCATCCGACTGACAACCTATCGCGATAGCGATCGCGTTTCGTGCATTATCTGGCCTTCGTGTTGCTAGGAGACTTGACCTCCTCACCTCTTGCATTCCATCTCGGCGTGCTTCGGCGGCCATACTTTTGCTTCGGCTGGCGGGTGACATCGCCTTTGTTCATTCGCGCTATATTGAATTGCGTGTTTTTTTAGAAGGTGGTTGGACAAAGCGGATCGTGTTCACGAAGCGATGCTCGGCACGTAGCTGCACTGCAGTCACAAACCAAGATGTGCCCGCCCGATAAAGGTAAGTCTGCCGTTTACATGCACTCGTTGGATGGTGCGTTTTGCGAGGCATGGGGCCTGCTAGCTGGGGACGTGCTTTCCTTTTTCTCCTGTTTATGTCAGAGTTTCTTCGCTTTTGTATTTGTGGCATGTGTGCGCGGTGGCGGTGCCCGGTTCTCTGAGTGCACAAACGAGCACGACATCGCAGCTTCGAGACATTATTCTTGCGTGTAGAGCTGGCGTCATTCAGAGCAACGGGTCTCTATCGTTTCGCCAAAAAAACACTTTTTGTGGACAGATGTTTCATGGACTCTCGTTCGTCGACACTACCGTTCCATCGACAGTCGTTACGCGGATTTAGCGTTGTAGGGACATTTCGTCGCGGGTGTATCCTACACATACTATCCGCTTCGTGGCAACAGTGTGAGGCAGCTTCTTACAGAAAAAAGGTAGTTTGTGCTGTCGATAAAGCATTCTGGCGATGAACCATCGCGTATCTATAAAACGATCTGTCGGTGAAACGTAGTTCGATTGCAGAGCAACATGCTCGCGCTTGTTACCGGCTTCGCTCGCACTTATTCTTATGCAATGCGATTTTCAGTGGGGACGATGGAACTAAGGTGGCGCTTCGGGACAAGGCAGTTAGAGTTCTTTTATAGGTTCCCTACGGGGTCAGAGTTGCGCGTTCATTTTCGTAGCGCCGTCTTTCCTGCACGGCATGTTGATCCAGCTCCTCACGCGACTTTTGGACCTCTTTGCGAATATGTGCTGCCACCTCGACACGAGGCTAAGTGTCGAGAAAACAACGCGCGCGCAAGGCGTCCCCACCCGTTCCACACCCAAAACGTCAGCTACATCCTGTTCAACCATTGAGGCGCTGTGACCTAGATACTGCTCCCCCAAACTCGCCTTTGTCCCCATCGTGCGTAATCTTCCGCCCCCGAGGTCGACACAACGAAACCATATTCCCTCCCTGCTCGGCCACTACGAAGAGGGAGAGGGTACTGGAACCATTGACTCTCCAACCGACGAGGCGCGCTCAAAAGCAGGGGTGCCGGCGGGGAGCGTGCAACGTTACTTTCTTGCACGGTACGTGGTCGGATCTCGGCAAATAGCGGCGCGGCGGCACGTAGAATATAGACGCGCAACTCTGGCTCCCGTAGGGAGCCTATACAGGGACTGGTACTCTAGTGCAGCATTGAGATTATAGGCTCCAGCCAGAGTTGCGCGTCTGGTTTCCACGTGCCGCCGCGCCGCTATTTGCCGATATCCGATCACGTGAGGAGCAGACTCCAAATGCCGTGCAAGAAAGCCACCGGTACGGCGGCTTCGCCGATGGTGCAAGCGCCTCGGTGTGCATACCCCCGCTTTTGCCTCCTCCTGTCCTGCTTTCCAGGAAATGAGGAGGTAAAGCGCGGCGGCCGCTATTCCCCGAATTCAGTCACGTGAGGAGCAGACTTGAAGTGCGGGAAAGCCGGAGCTACTGGGATGAACGCGCAACTCCTGACTCCCGTAGGCTGCCTCTGCAGGAACTCTAGGGCAGCATGGAGTTCCTGCGTAGGCCCCCTATGGTAGCCAGAGCAGGGTCGCCAGGTATTTGCAGATTAACCCGTCAAAATTTCCTGATATTGTGCCCAAGAGTAGCCAAATGTCGGGCTATAAAAATAGCCCAACACATAAAATTTCATACAAGGTATTTACATCTCTTTGGAACACGGGTAACATGATACATGACATAAGGCAATTATTTACAGAAGAAGGCAATAAGAGGATAAAGCGTCCCCATGTATATTTTAGTGCAGCGAAAGAAGGGGGTTCTCAAACATCTGTTAAGCTGCCCCCACTCCTCTTCCTTCCTCCTTCTGGAAACACGTGCCTCCACCCCTGCCTGCGGTATTAAATCGTGCCAAAAAACTTCAGAAAAACGATATTGCACCTCCACAACCAACACCAATGAGGGTCCACATATTGTATTTGCACGCTTGTGATTTGGATATTTTCCTTTCCTAACCTCAGGAGATTGTTTTTCTCTACCCGGCGCAGAAATATCATGTTTAAGGCTTTGAAAATTGTTGAATATCGGGTATGAAATAGCTTAATAGTCAACCACCAGATTTTCCTGCCTATTACAAAACTGAGAAGCCCAATCGGGCTGTTTATAGCCCAACCTGCCAACCCTGAGCCAGAGCTGCGCGTTCACCCCGGAGCACCGGCTTTCCTGCAGGGGACGAAATTCTGCTCCTCATCTCACTGGATTGGGCGAATAGCAACGTGCTCCTTCTCCTTTCCTGAAAAACAGGAAAGGGGGAGGAGACAAAAGCAGGGGAACGTACGCTGAGGAGATTGCGACGTCGGCGAAACGGCCGTATCGGCGGCTTTCCTGCACAGTATTTGGATTTTGCTCCTCACATGGTCGGATCTAGGCGAATAGCGGCGTGTCAGCGTGTGGATAACAGACGCGCAACTCTGACTCTCGTAGAGAGCCTATGCAGGAACTCTAGGACAGTGCTCACCAGCTTCGGTGTGTGTGGTGCTCAGTTTGGCGTTACTTTGAGAGCTCTATTCGGAAACATGTGCAGTGGCTGTACCCGCGGATGCTAACTTTTGCGAAGCTCGAGTTTGGCTAACTTTGAATTGTCATGTTGGTACCCTACTTGTCAGACTCTTTCTTGGGCAAAATTTGTAAAATTAGACTACACGTTTTATTGCATTTTTCATTTGTGAAGCATACACTTTGTCACACTGCAGCAACAATTAGGTGTCGCAGTGTTAATGGTTCAAAAATGCGAGTGTCTCCTTGTGCTTGTAGTATGCCAGTCATCTCACGCACCTGTGAAGTGTGAGATAACATAAGATGCTTGGTTAGATCACGTGTACTAATGACTCGAATCTCTAACGCACAGGAGTGAAGCTCTGCTGCTAGCACTGATGTCGCCATAGTCTCGAGGCACCGTCTGGCAAGGTAAGCGATCAACTAGCCTGCTGATTTTTGTTTTCTTGTCAGATTGTTAAGCATATACTGTGAAATTAGGCTAAGTGCTTGCTTAGATCACGTGTGCTAATGACTTTCATCTCTACTGCACAGGCGAGAGGCTCTGCTTGTAGCACAGTCGCTACCATAGTCCCGATGCCCTTTCTGGGTAGGTAAGCAACCAACTATCGTGCACTGTTTTTTTTTTTGTTGTTTTTTTAGTTTGTAATGCATGTATTGTGAAATTGGGCTTGGTGCCTAGCTAGGTCACGTTTACTGATGACTATTTGCACCTAGCAGTGATGCCATCATTGTCCCGAGGTAAGCAATTCACTACCCTGCGGACCCTATTTTCTTTTTTTCTTCTTCTTAACTTGTCAGGCTGCTAAGTAAAATTGTGTAACTAGGCTAGGTGCTTGTCTAGATCACGTATACTAATGAGTAATCTAATGCACAGGCGAGAGGCTCTGCTTGTAGCACCGACGCTACCATAGTCCCGAGGCTCTGTCTGGCAAGGTAAGCAATCAACTATGCTGCAGACTGTTTTTCTTTTTCTCAGGTTGTTAGCGTATCTTGTGAAACTAGGCTTGGTGCTTGGATAGATCATGTTTGCTAATGCCTATTCTCTGATGCACAGACCAGAAGCTCTGTACCTAGCAGATGCCGCCATAGTCCCGAGGCACCGTCTGGCAAGGTGAGCAATTGACTATCTGGTGGACCCTGTTTTCTTTTCTTCTTTACTTGTCAGACAGCTGGGATTATATGGTGTGATTAGGCTTAATACTTGGTTAGATTACATGTACTCATGACTCAAATCTCTGATGCACAGGCTGCCCTCACGGCAAAAGAGGTTTAATTTTGGCAGACGCCTTTCGTCAAGCATGGTACGCAGTCTTTACCATTTTGTAACTATTTGATTCAACGGGGGCGACATGTTTTCTTTAGCGGCATTAATGATAAATAAAGAGTTTGAAGTAAGAAGGACAGCATATAAAATGGCACAAAAAAGGAGCAAAGCATAGATACCATTCACATGGGCGTACCAACCGGGGGGGGGGGGGGGCAAAGGGGGCGCAAGACATGTGTTGTCCCCCCCCCCCCTGCCACCCCCCTAAAACAGCCGCCACAAGGCAGGTTAAAGACTGGCCGGCAGCGCCCAAGGGATACCAAAAGCACTCGCCCGCCCGCCCCCCCCCCCCCCCTTCCCCCCTTCCTGACTCGAAAGCAAGTTGGAACGCCACTGACCGTACATATTCCCCACGAACTACACCCTCTACAATACAGATACAACTACACATTGTATCTGTATTCCTGAATACTTTTTCACCATTCTCGCAGAAGTGTCTCGGGGATATAGCATTGCATAAAAGACAATGTATCTCAGTATCTGCATTTTTGGCCTTAAAGCAGATGTATCTCAGTATTCCCGAATACTTTTTGGAGTGTGTCTGCCCAGCCCTGGTTTATGGCACATTAATTTATTCTATCATTCTTATTATTTTCCAGGTACTTTGGGCAAATCAACCCATCTGAAGTGCGATACAAAAGTGCAACCAGTGGCATTGCACCAAAGTTGCGAACTCTTCCAGTGCTTTGACATCTGTGAGTGTACCGTCCTTCAATTACACCCCGTGTCACTAGTTGTGTGTACTGCAGGTGAATGCAACAGCCATGCGAAGAGAGAAAAGGTGAGCACTAGGAAGGCATATGGGAGGCGAGGGCAGGGCTGGGGGAGAGGGGGAAAGCACTATGAATGTTAGATAGGAGAGGAGGTTACTCTTTTCACCCGCCTTTCTAGCGCTTGCCCTTTCCCCTCTTCGGGCATTGCCTTAGCCTGTGCTGCGCGCAAGTAGTGACTCGGAATATATTCACCATTGTACAGATTATGATGCACTGGCAGGTAATAGATAACTGGGTAAAATTAATCTGCTCAGTGCTTGAAGATGCAGCTCGCGACTTGCTTGAACACGGCCCACAGGAAACCAGCTGCAAGCTCCTGGTCTCATAACGAGCACTACAAATGGCATGCATTATAATATGTCGCTAATAGACCGATCTCACCAGCTAGTTTGAGTACGCCACCGCTGCCGATATGCATCGTGGGAGCTGTAGTCTTTCTACACGCGCGACAACCATGCTGGAGGTTTGCGCGAGCAGACCACGAGGCAGCATGAGCTGTCGCGTGAACTGGTCTGCCTCCTACGAACTACAGTTATGGCGGCGTCACGCATGCGTGGAACGCTTGGTGGGATAGGTCTATTCATTTACGCTGGAAACATAGCTATCCTCTTATAACATATCCACATAGTTAATGTAGTTTCGTTTTTATTTTTCAGGTGTTTAGTCTCTATTTTTCCTTCCCGTCTTTTTTTTAGTATTTACCACCTGCACGACAATTCCGATGGTAGGCTGCAACCACGAGCTCTTTGCCCAAGGATGCACTTCAACTGCATGAACTCTCGCTTGTCAGAAGCAACCACCAAAGATAAATTCATGAGCTCTGGATTCTCGCCCTCAGAAAATATCGCCATTAAAATACAAGTATTCGCTCAGACTGGTGCTATCAGAAATTCTCAGAAAAGCAAAAGGCATTCTTTCGAGACATGTTGAGCTTGAATATATCCTGAGTGAAATAAGCAACGGCAACAACAGTGTACTTGTTCTCTTGTCCTCTTACAAAATGCCAGTATGTTGGCGGCAGTACCACTTTAATTCTTGCGATTGCATCAGGAAAGGGATAAGGGGAGCACTACAAATGAATCACGGCTAAAAATGTCACTGTCAAGATTGCAAGTTACAAAACGTGGAGAGCGCAAGGTCCCTTTAACAAATTTCTTGACCCCCATGCCTTACAGAAGCCCTCGATCTTTTGGGGGTGGGCTATCTGGCCTCTACACTTAAATGTGTTTGAGAGCACTGTTTTAGATGGTCCAAAATTTTGTTAAAGGAAGCTTGCATTAGGACACTTCTGATGTTGGCATTCGTTTATCTGGTTAGGCGCCACTGAGTACAAGGTTGCTTATGGCAGTTTTCGGCTAATTGTGCATTTTATTAGTAAAAAATAAACACAGTTGCAATAAGAAACAGGCTGGCATTGTTGAAAACCGCCAAAATCAGTTGTTTAAGTATATTGAAAACACATGCTTTTTATCTGTGTTTTCGGTTTTCCAGCCTTGCACCTGTATCTAAAGTGGTAAACTTTCCACCCCACTATTCTTCGATGGTGTGCAAAATATTTATGAAGTTGGCTGAGTTCCTGGTTTTTGGTAATGCTCATTAAGTAAGGTGTGGGGCCTTGACAGTGCCCTTTATGTATCTAATCATGGTATACAACTGCGTTTTGCTTTTCAGGAATGCTCCATGGCTCTTTTTGGTGGTCAACACCCAAGGCACAAGACTAAAAGATCAGACATGCAAAAACAAGAAGAAAAGAAACAAGCGACGTTGCTGGTGCATGCATTCAATATGTATTTTTGTAGTATATGTTTCATCCAGTGTTTACGAGCAATAAATATGTAGGAACAGATACCAATTTTCGTAGCTTATTTGATAAAATATTGCATGATCCTGACAATGTTATATTCGCAGGAGTGACACAAAAGCTCTCAATTGTATTTCAGGTTGACAGTTAGGACGTCAAAATGATGCCAGGCCATATGATGAAATGGCGATAGAATGTGCGATTGGCAGCTTAACTGCTTTCGGGTTGACAAATGGGACATGAAAATGACACAAAACACCGTCATTTGACGGTTAAAAGCTTGGAAAAGAGCTGCAAATACGTTTCCTGTCTATTTGATGGAAAAATGTTCTAGTGTTAGTTTTGTTGACTTCGCACATGTACACCTAAGAGTGGGGTTTATCGGTTCCCAGTAAGTGAGAAGGGTGTGGAAAACGGTATATAAGTACACCTAAGAATGGGGTGTAACTGCATTCCCAGTAAGTGAGAAACGGAATATTTGTGCACCTAAGAATGGGGTGTATCAGTATTCCCAGTAAGTGAGAAATGGAATATATGTACACCTAAGAATGGGGTGTATGAGTATTCCCAGTAAGTGATAAACGGAATATATGTGCACCTGAAAGAGGGGTGTATCAGTATTCCCAGTAAGTGAGAAACGGAATATACGTACACCTAAGAATGGGGTGTATCGGTATTCCCAGTAAGTGAGAAACGGAATACACGTACACCTAAGAATGGGGTGTATCAGTATTCCCAGCAAGTGAGAAACGGAATATATGTACACCTAAAAATGGGGTGTATCAGTATTCCCAGTAAGTGAGAAACGGAATATATGTACACCCCGGGGTGGGGTGTGTCTTATGCACCCCCTGAGGTGCACATGTGCACCTCAAAATGAGGTGCATGAATGCACCCCTTTTTGGGGTGTCGCATATATACCCATGGGGGTGTCGTATATGGGACAAGTCACATACACCCCACTGGGTGTAAGTACTACACCCCTTTTTTTTTAGAGTGTGTTGTGGGCCATATGTCCTTCAAGATTTGGGTGCCATGGTTGTGCCAGGCTAAAAAGTGGCAAAACAAGTCCTAGTCAGGGGCCAAGGCATGCCAAAAACAGAACTGGTACTGCTCAGACTTATTGCATGATCCAGTAATCATGCTAAATTTGTTTTGAAAATGGTGCAATAGTTTCATGGATAATAAAGCAGTATAGTTATCCGCCCCATTTGAAAAGGCCGCCGTGACTGGTGGGCTGGTGACGTCGCCAGCCAACTGCGCGGCGTTCTTTTGCGTGCATTCGCCGGCTTAACTCTCTTTGCGTCTCGATCTTGTTTCCTCATTTATTGTCCGCGTTTTGAGCTTGTGGTCTGCGACAATTGTCTACAGCATCGCTCACTTCGTCAAAGTCTTCGACACTGACTGCAGCCGCAATGAAAGTGATGTTGGAAGCTGCTCATTTGACTATGACCCGCTGGCGACCAGCGACGGCGAGTCGCGGACGAACTCGCGGTGGTCGGTGTCGTCCGTGAAAATCTCGAAGGATCATGCAGGGTGGATTGGGGAAGGTCAAAGGGCCGTGGGCAAGAGCGAGAGTGTCGTTTGGGTAGCAGAAGTGCGCGAGCGGTTTTAATCGTATCTTATCGCGGCGAGGCGAGCTTAAGCGATGAGCGTTTTTGATCACGTGGTCTGTGGGCACTATGGTGTGACTAACTTGGGCAGTGTTGCCTGGTTGCCAGATGAAAATTATAGAAATTTGTAAATTGATTATTGCAGTTACTCAACCTCTGAAAATCAGAAAGCTTGGTGTATATACTAAGTAACCAATGAGTATTTCATTTCAAGAATAATCTATCCATTTAATTTTCGTGTCCTAGTCCTTGTACCCCTTTCGTGTACTAGTCCTCTATTTCTTTTACCCCTTTCGTTCCTAGTCTTTCATGTCCACAGCTATGACATGGCATATTTTCTTAAATGTGTATGGCATTAGTTAGCTCCTCCACCTCGAAGAATTTAGGCACCAGTGTTTAAAGTTTATGCCTACAGCTTAAAAGATGTAGGCATCAGTGTTTATTATTGCTGGGGCACTGGAAAGTAAAAAGGAGTAAATCTGCAAGCCTTGTTGAAGATTGTTCTATGTGTTCTTAGTCTTCCTCTTCTGTTTGTAGGTGAACCAGTGCGACATCGGGACAGCACATCGGAAAATGCAGGCCTCATCCCATTATTAATGGCCTGCTTCCCTTTCATCTTTTTATCTATTTTTGTAAACAGCCGGGTAATGCCCAATGGATCATCTTTAACTATCGTTTCAATCTTTTTAGTCTGGTTTCATGTACATACAGGCAGCTTTTATGTATAGTACATTTTTATGGATTTTATGAAGTGTTGCGTACTGTAACCTCATACATACTGGTTGCGTCGCGATTTTATGAAGTTCCGATTTTATTTGACTTCCCGAGATTCTCATTTTTGCAAGGTTAGGCAGACACTTCAATGTGGATGTTCTTGCAGACGCATCCATGTAGGACAGATGGCAGTGCTTTTTTGTTTAGTGAGACCTGTAGACATCTGCAAAATCGCTTGCTGCATTGCCATGGGATATTTTGTCCAGAAAGACTATCCCAAGATACTATGACCTTGATAAAACTGTTTAGCCAACTGACACTGTCAGCATAGATATGTAGATGTCTTTCCCCCACATTCTGTGTGACCAAAGTTAAGATATTACTTCTGTTTCTCTGTTTTCATGGCATTTAATAAACAATGCATCATCTCCTCTTTCTGTTTGTGATGCACCCAGCTTGTGGAACTAGCAGGTGTTGCTTCCTAGGGCTTTATATGCTGACACTATGTAACTCCCAACCATTAAGAAAGTTGTCTGGGCCAGTACTCTCGCAGGATCTCGAAACTGACAGCAACCGCCAACATGTAGGCCAAGCATTTCCTAGTCTGCTGCCATTGCAGCATCGCCCAGTTTACTTGGATTTCTGGGTGTAAACCTGTAGATTACAGTCGAACCCGGATATATTGAATTCAAAGGGGATCATAAAATAGTTCTAGATATCAATATTTTGATATACAAAAATATGTTAACTTAAGCTCCAGTTCAAATTTCCGCGCGTCTCTGCTAATACCGAAAGCCGCGACAAACGGGACCTTACCAAATGGAGCCGCTAAATAGTTTTGCTTAGTTGGTGAAGATCGCAAACATTGTCGTGTTCACGCGACTGTGTTTGCGGTCGTTTCCACGCGCACGACCCCCACACAGCATTGGCGACAAAACACAAAAATTAAAAAAAAATTTAAATGTCTTTGTTCGCTAAAACATTATTCGCTCATGTGATATATGCCCCCCCCCCCCCCCTCCCCCCCGTGCACATATGCTGGCTCGGCGGTCTGCCAGACCTGCAAAGCGAGCTATGCGTTCGCAGCGGGCGCAATCCGACCGCGGGAGAAGCAACGGGAAGCCGTGCTTCGTTCGCTATGTCGAGTGTCCCTGCCATGGGAGTTCGATGCAGAAAAACAATGCTCCTATACAATTATGTGATCTTCAAGGCGATGTTTGGACTGATTGATATGAACAACAATTAGAAATGCTAGGGTGTGATATCACCGGGCTCGACTGTAGCACTTGGTTCAATGTCAGAGAAACCTTGCCTTCGTTACCATCAGGTAAAAAGGGTCTTTATTACTTTGACCAACTTTTTCGAAGTTGTGTAACATAGAAGATTCGGTTAATTGGTATACAGACCTAATAAAAACGGTGAAGACGACAAAGTAAAGGGTTCCTGACAGGACATAGCTCGTCACCCAGTTGCAAATATTTTTTTTACAAACCTCTTCAGACTTTCACCAAAGGCAATAGTGAACCATTAGATAGGGCCACTCCCCACCATGGTACTTTTTCACAATTCTGCACAACAAAATGTGTGGAATTTGCAGCAATATTTTGGCAAAAGGTATATCGTCACGGGTGGTGACGAGAATTAACGATAAATAAACAGGAAGAAATAAACGTTTTTTATGGGAAGAAATTGTGCCCAAAAATAAAAGGAGAAAGAAAGATAACAACAGAGCGTCGCGGGCGTCGAAGGCGGCGAAGCAGCACGATCGAACGCTGAGGCGAGACTGACTCGACAAGGTCGCGGGCGGCCTCTTATCTAAGGTGAGCCACTATCTCGAAGATTCGGCGGAGAAGGTTCGAGCGTAGCGCGCTCGGGGCGAGAATGAACACGCACTTTCTGGAACAACAAAAGCAGGGACAAGCGATAGAAGTTACGTCTGGAACAAGAAGAAACGAGAACTTTCTAGAGGTTCGTGATCGAGCGTTGCTTTCTCAGCCCTGCGTGCGGCAATATTACCTATAGTACCTTTTGAACACAAACTTTTACTAAATGCTGTTACACTGCCAATTGTTGCAGAAACTGGTGTCAATTTTCAAAACTGGTTGTCAATTTTGTAACGTTCCAAAAATGTCAAAATGAGTCTATTGCCATTTTAATCTCCTTCATGCTTTCTAGGTTTCCTGCTACTTCATTTATATATATTTTTTTTGTTCTCGGGTATTTTTTACTCACCTTCATTTGCATATTCATTCCTCCTGGAATGATATTCAGACGTTGGTGATGGGCGTCACTTCTACTGATATGCGGGGTCCGAATCCCGGAGAAAAGCTCACCGGAGAAAAGCTCACCGGAGAAAAGCTCACCGGAGATAAGCTCGCCGGAGAAAAGCTCACCGCAAAACCGGCGGATGCAGAGAAAAGCTCACCGACTTTTTTTTTTCTCTTCATATGGAGGCTGTTGGGTCATGCGTAACATATATCAATTTATCATAATTAAAGTTCGTCAGCTGTGTCAAAAAGGAAATGTCCTTTTTTGTATTATTTGCCAAGCTTATTAAGTATATTGCTCCCAAATTAATAACGGCGGGCCAGTGTTTTCTGCTGCTTACTCTCTAGGCAACTAAAGCTTAACTGAAAAATTTTATGAACTTGAATAACATGAAAAAGTTCGAAAACTTATGTCTCCCCAAAACCTAAAAATCAAAACTGTAAACACCGGAAATCCGAAAGTGCATGCGCAACAACGCGGTGCCTGAAATTCTTTTTGAAGCTTTTATTAACCTATAAAAACAGGATAAAACAGTCAGTATAGGATATCGAGGTTTCTTTCTTCCGCGGACATGCACGTTTTCTAGCCGTTCATGCTGGTGTTTCCGCGCGTTGCCTTTGTGTGATAGTGCCCTTCTAAGGTGAGCCACTCATGACTTTCAGAGCTGCGTGACTGGCACCGTTGTTTCTCGTGACCTATATAAGAAATAGGCTTCTGTAAAGTAGCGAATAGGGCGAGTTGGTAGACGTTATACATGATGAAAACCGCTCAAACGACGACGACGGAGTGAAGACAACAAACACGACAGGACGAAGCTATTCTCGCAACTAAAGTTTTCTTAGTGAAATTAACAGAAAGAAAACAGCGTAGCCGACACTGATTGAATCAACAAATACCTACTTAACTATTAGGCACTACAGAAGATTTAGAGCTGAAACGGTTTACACACCGCTATTCATATTAGCTCACAAAGAACAAACCTCTTTATTTGACAGCTACCGACGGCGCACCCTCAGTTGTCAATAAATGGTTGTCTTTTTTACCGGTGTACGATGTTCTGATATAATTTTTGCGGCTTTAATAATATACAAAATGGGGGATTACTAATTTCTGAGGAATTTGTAAATATGCCCGATGACCTTCAAGAATATTACAAGAAAGAGGACAAATTTGTTTTTAATGAGGTGGCGAATGCGAATTGTGCTAAATTGCCCCGTTTGACTTAAAATCCGCTAAGTCGAAAAAAAAAATCGGTGAGCTTTTCTCCGCATTTTCCGGTTTTCCGGTGAGCTTTTCTCCGGTGAGCTTTTCTCCGGTGAGCTTTTCTCCGCCGCCCGCGGGGTCCATTGCGCCCTCCAGTTTTGAAAAGTCCTTGTTGCACAGCCGTTTTGCGCAGATCTTGGCAGGCCTTCCATACCAAGACTAAGTCGCCCACTCGTCGTAGCATTGAAAGCTCATTGTCGCATATCGAAATGCTTTTTCATTCAACATGTTTCTCTTGTTGAGCTTCAGTCCTCCTGCATTCTTTGAGAGCTACCTGTCCGGCAAACCCGAGCGGGCTGTCAGCCTTCAGCAGCATAGCTTTTCCCGAGATCACGAAGAAAGGACAGACTACATCCTAACCTTGCTGTGTAGGACCGATTATGATGGGCTACAGCAGCCTCCAGTGAACATTTCCTTCCACCTGGGAAGTTGGAGCACGTTCATATATTGTTCGTCTCGAATGGCACGCTCTGCTCGGCCATTTGCAGAAGGATGGTATGGTACTGTGAATCGGGAGTTATCCCGTGGTTTTCTGCATCTTTCAGTTGGCAGCTACAAAATGACAACCTTGACATTTCTATACATATCTCTGCTGAGCAAGGAGATTACACTTTTAGCATCTTCCCTACCTGGTTTTGCTGTTCTGTCGTCAAAATGGGTTGAAAAGTCTTGCAAGGCCTGCGGCAAGTCATTGATAGTCTTGGTGCTATAATTTGCACTTGTTCTTGTAATTCTCGTAGTAACCCATGGGTGATGAGTGCAATGGTAGCGGATCGTGGTAACTTAGGCTCAACAAGCTGCAATAATCTTTCTTAAAAAAATGCTCCAGGGCTGGACCAAACACGAAGCGGAAGTGCACGGCTTGATCCTACATTTCTACGGCATTTCGTTGGAACATTCAAAAGGTTGATTTCCACTTCGCTCAGGATTTGTCCACATTGTCAGCTAAGTGTAACTCGTATCATTGATTTGCTACACCTCCAAGAAAAAAGGTGCATGTTGGGTTCACGATCTCGTTCAGAGGTCCAGGTGTTTTTCTAGTAGGCATTCTTGTAGAAAGCAATCCCAACTTTTGGATTAGTTCATTGTACCTCAAAGATGTCTGGCTTTATTACAGCGAAGCTGTTTATGGCGAAACCTCCGTGAATTTTTTATGTGCGTCAACAAAAACTCTACTCTCGCACTGCTACACGCACACGCCTTCCACGCGTATAAAAAATTCGAAGTAAATAACCAAAGTAAAGCGTTGACGAATGCGCGTGCAAGATACCATTTGATTTAGGCTTTTGCTTTGGCACAGTTAATCCTGCAGATGCCGTTATTTAGGACCATTGTTGTTTCTTGTTTATATTAATGATACAGATAATATTTCTCAAAACGCAGAAATAGTATTATAGACAGACGATTCGAACGTCTTTTTTTCACACCCTGATCTCCGCCAACTTGAAAATACGTCCAATGATTGGTTAACTAAATTATCTACGTGAATAATTACAAACAAGCTTGAGTTGAACATTTCAAAAACGAAATATATTGTGTTTAGGGCAAAAGATAAGTTACTTTCCACTGATTTAATTCGTACCAACTAGAAAAAGTTAAATCTATAAAACTTTTGGGTGTCTGGTTTCAAAAAAAACTTATTTTGGACAACTCATATATGCAAGTTATGTTTAGTGTGTTCCAGATCAGTCGGCATTATACGCAAAGTAAGAAATTTATTACCAATATGGCTAAAGCGTCAAATATAGAATGCACTTATTCAGTCTCGTAAACATTACTGCTCACTGGTTCGGGGAACAACATCAAAAAGCACCTTTTATGAAATACTAGTGCTTCAAAAGAAGGCTGTTCGATCCATCGAGTGCTTCGGCTATAATGAACATACCTCTATTTATTTTCAAAAGCATAGTTTGCTCACTGTTCAGCAGCTAATCGCATTCAAGCTTTCAAAAGTAATTTATGATTATTTCAAAACCAGCCGGGATTTTTTATGTCAATTTCCTTTCAAAGACATTCCTTAAACTTAAGTCTTGTAATGCATGTTAGAGAGAAAATACGCACGAACTACGGGGATCAAACTTTAAAGTGACACTGACACCCCCCCCCCCCCCCTCCCATTTTTTTTCATTTTTTGTCAAGCGATTTATTATGGTTGTTGGAATACTACCCGATTAATATTTTGCTACAGAGACAGGTATTTGTTTTAATAAAGCCAGAAAACATAACTGCTCGAAACCGAAACCGGAACTCCCGCACTGCACGAAGAAGTGGAGAGGAGAGATTGAGTGGCGGAAGTCACGTGGCTACACCCGACCGTGCGATATTTTTTTTTTTTTCTTTTGCACGTAGCACATGAAATGCGTTCGTGATCCGTTCGCCATGCGATTCCTTTGCAGTTATGTTTGTTCCGCTCGCTGTTCTGTACTTCAAGATGAGTTGTTTTGTACATTAAGTGTTGGCGATTAGTAGTGAGTGCCCGTGGTGAATTCCTGTCATCGGCTCCGAAAAGAATACTCCCAAGATGTTGCGGGAAGAGTTGCCTCACATGTCCTGAATGTGAAAGTGGCATTGTGCGGCAGAGTGCACAAGTTTCTGAAAGATCAACGGGTCGGGATCAATGGCTGGCTGCAATTCCTGTAGAACAGTTACGCGAAGCTCGGAAAGTGGACGCTACCCGCTTCATAAATGCTCCTTGCATTTTGTGGAAAGTGACAACATTGAGTTCGCAGGTGTCAAAAATTGGATCCCATACCATTTAGTTCCCAGCGACGTATCTTCCACAACAATTGTTTTTCTCGGTGATAATTGTAAAAAAAGATTTGTAAACATCGCAAAATGCTTGGAAAAAAAATTGTCCATCCACACCAGGGATTGAACCCGTGCCCGCTTCGTGTGACACTGAGCTACCGAAGAAACTCTTTCATGCGTATAACGCAGCCGGTCGACTGTATGTCGGAAGTTTGCTGCCGATTACCCTCCAGTACATGCACTCCCAGTTTGAAGTCGGGCAGCACCACGCATAGGCCACACTCGCACCTCGTAAAGAAACCGTACGCGTGCCTATTCAACTCGATGTACGCACTTCGTGCTTGACGTTCGAGCGAGCGATGTCTTCAGCCACGAGAAGGGACGACGGCTCAGCGACGTCTTTGTGCAATCGGCTTGCTGGTCGGGCGTGTCGTACGGGAATAATATCAGTTCTTTTGATCGGTCAAAAATTTCTCTTTCGAAGGAAGAAAGAATTCGCCGGTGCCGTGAACAAAAGCTCTGAAGTAGGGGTCCAACGCCCGTCGTCCGCTGCCATCCGCCACACCCACGCGAAACGACGTCATGTTGAGAATTATGCAGTGAACGTACAGAATGGTTCCGGTTGTCTGTGCTACCTTTTTTCTTTTTTCAATCATCGCATTCGCAGCTTCTGGGGAGCCACAAAAAAATGGGTTTCATAGTTTTTTTTTTTTTATTTTAATATTTACTGTGTGCCTTCAATGACCCACGACTTTGATTAAAGAGTAAAGCTATACGCACTCCGGAGTGCGCTTCGAGCGGAAGTGGCTATACGCACCTCGTTCGAGATCTGGAATGGCCAGGTTTTGGAAATACGCCGCAGCGGCCCGGCCCCCCCCCCCCCCCCCCCCCCCCCCCCCTTTCGCTCTACCCTCGCCCAAATTTGAAACTTCGTAACGGCGGACGGCGGCGTCGCGTGGTTTTGTTTACCCAAGGGTCGTGCGAGCGTAGTTTCGCGCTCCGGCCACTCCGGCGTTCCGCGCGCCTGTCGAACTCGATGGATATTTTGGTGCGAACTTTCAGAGACTGTTGAGAGGTGCATTTTACGTGGCCATATCCCGATGGTGCACGAACAGCGCAAATGCCAAGACCACAAGTTTTTGTTTGTTCATTTTTTTTTTTCAAGATAAGGCAGGTGAGTATGTATCTCCCGTACTCAGTTTTATTTGCTCAGCGAACTTACCATTAAACTTCTGCTGCCCATAGCTGTTAGTTTGCAGGCTCGTTCTCGCAGTAAAAACATATGCTTTCCCCCGAACAAGTACGGTTTTAATGAAGTTAATGATATACACCTAGCTCCAATTCGATTTGTGCACAACTGCTTATTTAAAGTGTAACAATTGGGTTTAATCTTGAAAATGGTCTTTGGCGGTCCTCGAACAGACGGAGGATAATAAAACAAAAGAATGAGGCTTCCTATATATTAATTTGAAGTTCCATTTATTTCTGCATGGTTCCGGGTGCGACAATGGCATTATGTCATTAGTTTTTTCGCTGTAGGTGGACATTTGTTTTGTTTTAAATCAGTTTAAAATTTTAAACATCATGACCACCCCAACAAACCACGGATATCCGTCGGACGTCCGTGGAAGGTGCGAATATCCTGTGCCTGAAGCGGACGTCCGTAGAACGTACACCGGACATCCGTTTCTGTATCCAAATCGGAGATGTGCTGGATGTCCTAGGGATGTCCAAATCAGATTTTCAACGGATGTCCGCCGAACTTCCATTTATAGACGTACGCAGGACATCCATTTCTGTACATCCAAATCGGAGATTTACCGGATGTCCTAGGGATGTCCACATCAGACTTTCCATGGATATCCGCAGAACTTCCATCCGTGGAGGTCCACAGGACATCCATATCAGTACATCCAAATCGGAGATGTACCGGATGTCCTAGGGATGTCCACATCAGACTTTCAGCAGATATCCGGAGAACTGCCATTCATGGGTGTACACAGGACATCCATTTCTGTACATCCAAATCGGAGATGTACTGGATGTCTAGGGATGTCCACATCAGAGTTCCAACAGATGTGCAAAAAACATATATAAATGGTGGTTTATATATGGCCCCATGGGGACAAACTTTAACAAATCACTTTTATCTAGAGACGTCTGAACTATGCATGGTTCTGTATTTCTGAAAGCATATATTTTACAAGACGTTTTAGAATTATAACTTTATGGGCATTTAGGCAATATTCATTTGTTTAAAGACTGTGTTCAAAATATAGTTTATACAAAGTGCTGCTCCAGTTACTCATTTTTTTTTGTAATTTGCAATACCGAAGCAGTTCCAACAAAGATAAGAAAATAAAAGCCAAGGCAGTACTTTTGTGCGTAAACAAAGCACTCTCTGCTTGCCTGCGAGGGAACATTAACCAACAGCCGGTATCTCTCCAGATTAAAATTATTAGTTTAAAAAAAAAACATATTGTAGTGAAGCCAGGAACATTCTTCGAAAGACTGTGAAAGAGAGTTTATTTAAGGTATGTTCACTCATTGCTGGAACTAGTCAAAACCTTAGAATGAGCAGTTTCTGTCAGAGTGCGAAAGTTGTTTCAAAGTCGCTCCCAATTGATTATTCAAATGTCTTCACGGTACTGTCATTCGTTCAAATGACGTTCAGCTTGCAACTGCTTGACAGCGTGTCCTACGAAATAGAGAAGCTGGATTGAGGATACAACTGCATTTGCGGGAGCGCAATTTTTATTTGTGACATAAAGATTAAGGGCAGAAATCAGATACTTTGCTTTCTAAACCCAGTACAAATCGTTGGAATGAAAAATGTCGCTGCCACACGTTTTAGTTAGGCCACATCAATTTTATTTTATTCTCTTCAGATAAGTTTTCTATCTTATTTGTCAACCATACCTATATCACACTTAGGAATGCAAAAAGAAGTAAAGAAAAAAGAAACAGTGCTGTCAGTGATTGATTACACAGCACCAGAAGCTGCATCTGTTGCGCGTTAGCTCGTTCAACATTCAACTTCCCAAAATATGTGCACATCTATGGCACTTTCACAGAGTGCTCTTGCTAAAGAGACGAAGAGACATAAAAAAACTCTATATTAGAGATTTGTTGCATTTTTATTGAAATATCAATATAAATCTTCCAATAAAAAAGGCATTTCACATAAGCATGTTCTGGTTCGCCACAGTCGCAAGCCCATGCTAACCCAACTGTAGATTTTTGTTTTTAAACAATGCCCTACCCGATAATGTTTGTAAAGGGTTTGCGTAAATGTGGAACCTGTTCACATATAGGTGTCCATTTGTGTAAACCCATGCACACAGTTGTATCAGAATGTGTGTATGGGTCAACCATTTACGTTAGTTGCACAAAGAATAAGGTCTAAATGTTGTTGCTGGAGAAGGCTTGAAAACGTAATGTAAAAACATTACTCCAAAGTAGGTGCTTGGGGATACTGCAGATGTACCGAATTACACTACCTAAAATCTTAATCTAAACTGTCCTCTGTGTTGATAGATCCTGTGCCAGCAGAGTCAGCTAGATCATTTTTGAAATGTTCTTTGGTAGGCTACAAGACATGAAAATAAGAAAACAGAACCACGAGTATTTACCAACGTTATGTTGATCACGTTTTGAACTGTTTGCTAAGGCCGGCCTAGTGATCTACAATCGGGAACTCTGTCAGATTAGTCAACTTAACTAATTTAAAGTATAAGTAGCACCACTAAAAAGGTTCCACAATTCTTTTGATTAAGGTTGCCCCGCCAAAGAGTCTCATATATGCAGTCAACACAGGCACGTAGGCAGGATTTTGTTTCGGGGGGGGGGGGGAAGGAAGGGGAAAAGCGGGCCCGCCCGCCCCCCCCCCCCCCCCCCCCCCCTCCCTGGCTGCGTGCCTGAGTCAACATATGAACAGTCCTTTCCACAGCCCTAAGTCTCTACTCTCCAACACGACGTGCTTAGGTTCAAGCATCAATTCCACAGCTCGTAAAGGTTCAAATTTAATACTTCCATCAGTGCGCCCAAATAGAAAGTCTCAAGAGGCGTTTCATAAAGTCACTGCATGGCCGAAACGTAAATACTCGCACAAATTTCAAATTATGTTCTTTTACGCACGACATGTTGTCGTGCATCGGCTTCTGCGTGCATCGTTTTGCCGACACACAAAAACCCGTCATGTATCGGCTTCCAAAACGTTTCGCATGTGGACAATATAAAATTTCACAGACATACCTGCACTCGAACTTTATAGAATATCAATTTTAATAGGAGCTCACGTGTCGTAACCTCATCACACTTGTCGATCGCTGGCGTACTCGTAAACGATGTGCACGCTGCTGCAACCCAGAGTTTCTCGAGACGCACGCTACGTGCACACGGTGAAGTGAAACTATCAGCCCGACCCATGGTGGCAGGAAGACGAACTGTAGGTCGCGGATAGGCGAAAAAGTATGCGACACTCTCCATAGGCGGCACCACCAGAGTAAACGCTCGCGAAAAACTCGATAGCCTCGCTACGCCAACTGCTACGCGCGCGTGAAACTGCCCTCGCCCATGCCCTCGCCTAAAAAAAAAAAAAAAAGTATTGCGCTTTTTTTCTTTTTTTTTTGCGTCTTTTTGGAGGGGAGCCGTTTCTCTTTCGCTCTCTCTTTGCGGTCTTTTTGCTCCGGACGTTTTTGAGTTTGTTGCCGACATGATGAGAACTTAGAACCTATTCGAGCGACCTCTCCCTCCGTTTTACCATGAGGCTGGTTCAGGCATTTGCGTTCTCAACTGCACCAGACGGCTCCTTGCGTTCCACTATGAAGCGTTGCGCGGACCACTACGCGGTCGGGTTTGCGCAAACGCAACTGTCTGAACCAGAGTGTCGAACCAAAACTTTTATCGGTTCGGTTCGGGTTCGGGCTCACAACTTTCGGTCCAGTTCCGGCGCAGCACCGGGGAACAAAAATACAAACCGGTGCGAACCGGTTTGAGCAGCTAAATTTAGAATATATTTTCCGCGTTATTTTTGCAACAAGCACTATTTCCGCCGTGAAACGAGAAACTTTTTTTTTTTTTTTTTTTCTCGTAGGTGCAATCTACTTTCTATTTTCAAGCACCAAAAATAAGAAATTGCGTTATTTCATTTTGACGCAAATGTAAAAGAAAATCGTAAACATGCAAAACGTCGATCGTGTTCATACGACTGAACATCCATTTGTTTACCTCAGTCACATATATTTGTCACGAAGTTTGGTAGGTCACCTAAAATACCCGTGATTGATACAACTTTGCATCGCAGTATTAAAAACTGAATTGTAGTTGTGCTCTTGAACTAAGGAATTGGAGTACATAAAATAATGTTATGGGTACCTCGTCGTCATATATATCATGAAATACAGTTTACGAAGTACGTTTTACAATAAACAGGGTGCTGCCGTAAGGACAAACATATTTAACACGCCTTTCAAAATTCGAATTTCAAAAGTACATGCCTGAATTTGGGCACGCGAACGTAGTTTCGCAAAGAGTTTACGCCATATTTTTTTTTAGCGCTCAATATTGAGGTAGTGAAGTATTAAAAATAAAGCAAAATCGGAGGCCGTGTATTTCCTGTGTTGTATACCAGCCTGTTTGTCGTCTGCACACTGGTTTATGAGCTCGCTCCCGGGTGGCTTGCTGCACGCAAAAACTCTTAAAACAACAACAGAAGCTGGCGATTAGCAAGATATTCGCGATAATTAGTAGTACTTTTAACGAAATATATGAACTGTTACCACCTGGGAGCAAGCTTACAAACCAGAGTGCAGACGACCAACATCCGGCAGTAGGGCATAGGAAGTGTATGACCGCCGTGTTTGATCTATTTTAATACTTTACTATCTTTGACTTTTGCTCTGAAAAAAAAAAAAGTGATACCATTTTTTTACGAAACTACGTTCCCGTACCCAATTTCAAGATGTACGTTTTTAATTCGAATTTTGCAAGGCGTGCCAAATGTGTTAGTCCTTACGACCGCACCCTGTATATGATGACAACGCAACTGAGCTAAAAGCAGTTGAAATATTTATGACAAAAGCATGCATTTGTAGTCACTCTGGGCCAGTGACACACCTTTTATAGATACACTGAGCAACAATCAACATGCTTGTTTTCCTAACCAACATTTTTCACACTCAGCACCGTGATGCATGCGAAAAATAATGCGGAAAGGAGTGATCAAAATAGTTCACTACCTTATTCAAACGCACCTTCGTTCTCAGGTCGAATCTGGCCTAAAATAGTGCGTATCCAAGTGAAAATTTTTCTTTTACAGGATACACCGGCATGGCATGGCTGTGGAGGTTTCTTCTTGACAAAATGCCGTTCCGTTTAATTTGCAAATAAGCATCAGCCTTGCTAGTTGATATTTTATTTATTTATTTATTTATTACATACTGAAGGCCTTGACCAGGCCCTTGCATGTGTGGAGTATAAATCTAAAAGATTCAAATAATGAGAAAAAAATACACACATTCTAAACTGCACTCTGGTTTATGAGCTCGCTCCCGGGTGGCTTGTTGCACGGTAAAACCCTTAAAATAGCAGCAGAGGCTGGCGATGAGCAAGATAATCGCGATAATTAGTACTTTTAACGAAATATATGAACTGTGACTACCTGTGAGCAAGCTCACTAACCAGTGTGCAGACGACCAACATCCGGCAGTAGGGCATAAGAAAATATGACCGCCGTGTTGCTCTATTTTAATGCTTTACTATCTTTGACTTTAATTCTGAAAAAAAAAAAAAAATCAGTAATACAACTTCTTGCGAAACTACGTTCCCGTACCCAATTTCAAGATGTATGTTTTTATTCGAATTTTGCAAGGCGTGCCAAATGTGTTAGTCCTTCCATTTTGCTGGGGCCTCCTCTCACCCCTCCCCTCCTACGGCATTTTGCCATGGGCGGGACCTCCCTCCCCTCCCCCTCCCCCCCGAAACAAAATCCTGGCTACGTGCCTGAAGTGACCGTAAATGGATGACCAAATCTACAAAATTATAAAGTGAAAAAAAAAAAAAAGGCTAAAATAGTGCATAATACTTTCAGAGAAAACAAACCAAAACAAAAATCTCGCGATTTTGATTGACCAAAATGTCCGTGCACCGAAACGTCCTACACCGAAATGTCCGGACCCCGTGCCGAAAATGCGGAGCATAGGAACCTCCACAACGCAGTACGTTTTTAACCACCCCCCCCCCCCTTTTTTTTTTTTTTGTCATTTGTTTATAGAGTATGTTTTATTCCTGAAGGACTCCCTCCTGCGTTTGGGGGTGGGGTGTTAATTCGACTATTATGTTTGTGTCACTTGTTTACAGTAATTCTCCATTGATTTTATTTTGCACCCAAAAATTAAACAAATACGGAGGTGGTCCCTCCCGTACAGAGTTCCAGTTCTGTGTAATGTCGCATTAATAAGTCACATTTAGTACTTCCAATGCATCACGGGGACAACTATCTGAGGCATTTCAACAACAACGAAAACATGTTTGGGCACCTCAAGGATGTCTGCGTGCAAAATGGGTCATGCAAAATTTTTTGTACTTTCAGTAAATTCCGCTAAGAACTAATCCCTGACGTTGATAACTTGCAAGAATACTAATACCCATTAGTTTTCTTCTCCGCGCAATGGAAGACGCAGAAAAAAAAAATAAGAAAAGAAACAGCTACCCCCCCCCCCCCCTCATTAACTCGAAATTAGAATAAGACATCCCGTGAACTGACGCTAATTGTATGTACGTCAGTGTTCGTCATAGTCATGCGCTGGGGTCGGCGAAGCATAGAGCATGGGCTGAGCATCAGTTATTGTTAAAGTTTGGCTGTTCTCATATTTGATTGAACAAGACCCATTACGCGAATGTTTGGCGATGCTTATTGACATTATCCCGAGCACTCGACTTTGTCATTGTGCGTCATTCAATTTATATTTACGAGCCTACCGTTGCGCCACCGTCTTCCCGTTGGTTATTGGAGCAGTTGAAATCAGCCACTTCTAACTTTTTGAGCCCCTCTCTCGGAGAGAGAGAGATTCGTTTTCTGCGACCCGGGGCCCCTCTTGACGGCACGTGACAAAGAATCCTTCAAAAAGTAAAACATACCCAAAGATGTTTCCTTGGTTTTGTTTTACTTCGGTCTCACGTCTCACTCTGCTTTTCCTCTCTTCCCACAAATGCATTCTCTTGAACGTGTTGATCTGTGGCCGTCCTTTCCCCCGCGATCTTAGAATGGACTTAAGCGGACTCTACGAACCATCGGAGCCAATGCAACGCTGAGAACGTATGACGCGACAAAAGGACAAAACACGTCGCTGCCCTCGTTGCGCAGGACCGGAAGGTCACACATTCTTTGGAATGGCTCCGATGGCTCGTAGCGTCCGTGTGGTCCTCTTGAGACTTGAGGGACAGTCAGACCACAGGCCTTTGACGCTCCTAGGGTTCTCTCCACTTGGATGAGAACCCTCTGTGAGCCGATGCAGTGTGAGAGGGAGGAAGAAGGATCATGTTACAACACGTGCCGAGGGGAACGATAACAGGGCTACTAGGAAGCACAAAAGATACAAACCAAACTAAAAGGGAGGCCCTGGTGCGGCCCCTCAATCCCTTTGAAGGATCGAGGTGATCGTGACCTGGCAACCGCTCGCGAAAAACAAACTGACAAATAGAAAACGACAATTTTCCATCTGCAGCCCTACCCTAAAACGAAAAGACAAAAAGAAAAAAAAAATAAGAAAAGAAATGTAGGGGTTAACAGACAGCTGAGTTTGGGGAAAGAGGAGTTTTCGTAGACCGTTTTCTCACTTCCTCTACGCTCTCGGAAACGAAGACGCCTCTCCTGCTCATCCGCGGCGCTAGCCTCAAACTCATTTGAGCGTGGGGGCCAGATAGCCGACGCTTGAAGTCCGAGGGCCAACGTTAGACCGGGGGGGGGGGGGGGGGGGGGGGGGGAGTCAAACGATTTAAAATTTAACAGACCTCGTGCTCTATGCTTTATGTAGACTCAGTTTTGTCAGTGACATTTTTAGGTGTGATTTCTTTATATGACTACTTTGGGCTAGACCTCATGGGATAACAATAATTAAAATGACACCGCCCCACCAACGTGCTCACATTTTTAATAGACCAAAGGAGCAAGTACACTGCCGTTCCTGTTGCTCCATTCAGTCATGAATTAACCAAGCTGAACAATTATCTAAAAGACAAGTTATATTTGGCAGTTCTTGCATGCCTGACGATTTCTATTACAATAACCATACTTGTCTTTTAGTAGTGATATTTTCTTCTTTTTCTTTTTTAAAGCGAGATTCCCGAGCTTGTAGCTTTATATTTGGTAGTTCCTTCTGCTGATTGAGAGTTCGCACAGCCGATATGCATTCTTCAACAAAGAGCACGTGCTTGCACCCAAGTACTGAAATTGTTGTGCACTACAAAAAGCTCGCCCCATAAGTTAAAGGGATACTTCAACAAAATTTGAAATATTCCCGTCGTGTTCAAATATAGGTTGAATATGATCCACAATATCCGTAAATGACAATCGCACGTTTGTATTTTGAGCCTGGTGGCTGTATTTTTCGTTATAAACGGCCCACCTTGGCAAGCGCTCGGAGAAGGCCCAGCGGAGACCACGTGACATCCAACGCAATCGTGACGTAGGTCGTCTCAAGACGAGCAAAGCTACGGCGAGGCTGACGTCGAGAGGATGGCCTAGTCGTTCCAGCCACCGAAGCGGCTGCTTTTGTAAAAATTTTGAGTGACGGGTTAATCTTCTATAATCTTGTAGAGGGACAATAGCGACTTCTGTGACACACAAAAGGCATTCTCGGGAAGAGGGGAGTTCCTCCTGCCCCTCTTCTCTCGTCGTGGCCGGAGGCGAGACAACCTCCGTCACTAGCTGCCAAGGTTGCTAGACGGGCATTACAAGCGAGGCGTTAGCGACATCCACCAGGTGCTCTTTGCTAATCGTTTAATTCGTTTTAAAATTCCGTTTCGTGACTTTTTTAACGAGATATTGGTATGTTCAATTTGATGGTGCTTTTTTGAACACATATAGACCAAAAAATGAGCGCCGAAATTTCGTTGTAGTATCCCTTTAAAGCGAAAGAAAGGTTAAATGAACACAGAGAAGTAAAAACTATGTGAATACGTTGAAAGAGCAGAGCGACATTTCGAGAGAAAATGAATCGGCAGGATGAGATCAATATAGCGCGTGCCATTTCTAGCGCTCGATACCTAAGAACCGGGACGCGTAGCCGGTTGCCTGCGGGCCGCGTCCCAGCGAGTCGCGGGCCGCATGCGGCCCGCGGGCCGCGTGTTTGAGACCCCTGCTATACAGAGTCCTAGATCTCGTAGCAAGTTGCGGAGCGGAGAACGTTGCGGGCCAGCGGAAAACCATCTACGAGAACTCCCTAATGTGGCACTTGTCAGTGAAGTTCGCCTCACATCGCCAAGATATTCCCTCACTGACTTTTCCAGCGTTCACTGAATATTATTCAAACCTACTGAGCTTAAAAAGGAAAGAATGATTACGCGAAAGACGTACACGGACGACCACACGTGCACGTCCTTTATGTTCTTATTCTTTCGTTTTTAAGTATTCATTATAACAACGCGCTCGAAAAGTTCAGCGGCAAACTCGATAGCTAGAACAACGCTACCACTCGGAGCGCGGGTGAGAAACGAAAGCTGCGCTGCTGCGCCAACCGGAAACGACTGGAAAGACAAGATCGCGGAGGGCGGGGGGGGGGGGGGGGGGGGGGGGGGGGGCGGCGGCGGCGGCGGCAGACGGGGAGGCGACAGCGGCCCGTTTCGGGAACAAGCTTCCCCTCGGGGAATGCTTCCCACAAAGAGCGACCGTCTTTAGTCGGATGCAGCGTTGTCGATATGCCGGAAACGTATTGTTTACATAAAAAAATCATCTGTATATAAAAATCAAATAATGCCGGTCCTTGAAAAGTGCCCTGGACTCTTCCAGGACCGGATTTATGGCGAATTCCACTAGTCGTTTTGGAGCGCGCCGGGATTGACTTTTCTGGATCAAACCTGACTCTGCGGACAATTAACAACTGATGTGCTTTCGAGTGGAGTTTTTAAGGATTCACACTAAAATTTAAACCAGATATTACGTGTCGTTGGCTTCCAAATTATATTGTGTTTATGTATAGGTATTAAGCGCGAAACACATGTACGACGAAACCGTCCGATCAGGCAATACGACGGTCGGAGGCGAGGATTTTCAACGCTCTCCGGTGCTACGAAAACCCTCGCCCCGAAGGTCGTACTGGCAGTTCGCATGTCGGATCGGACGGTTTCGTCCTACATGTGTTTCGCGCTTTATTGAGCAGGCCCTAAAACATTTTTACTATTTTTCGTTTTGTCGCCTAAGATTCTATTAATTTCGTTATCATTATATCTAAAACGGTGCAATTTATATGCTGCAAAATGCGAAGTTAAACGAATGTGCAACTGGCCTACCTCTTTCAAAGAGCTCATTTATGTGCTCGCTCTAGCCAGAACTTGTACGATAATTTTTCGTGTTTAAATTATTACGTCTGAGTTCCGGAAGGCGGCAATTTCAAGGTTCAATCAAATCATTTTAATTTAGAAACATATTTAATTAGCAGGATTGCATTTTCAAAGCCACAAAAGGGGTAGATAAAACGTAAATCTAAGTAATAAAATAAGAGATGTAATTTTAGGAACAGTCGAACGATGTTCATAATCTTTAAATGGCCATACACCGATAACTTCAGTGCGTGCACCTAAAAGTTCGTGCACCAGAAAGTTCCGCGCGCCAGAAAAGTCGACTGAAACTTCTGTGCCCCGGAACGTCCGTGTACCGAAACGCTCGCAACAAAACGTCCTCGGACCCCTAAACATGCTATGAAACAGTGCTTTTCGACGGCGGTGTATGATGATTATTCGCCTGTGCCACATAAAAAAGTGGTCAAATACAGGTACTTTTTTGGGGCCGGCACTGATTATCTGCACTAGAAACACGCTTCTGGCTAGATGTAGCGGCCACCCCCTCAGCGGATCGTGGTAATTAAGTTTAGTTTTCAGTAAAACACGCTTATCAACAAGAAAGAAAACAATATTCCCTTTCTTGTTGATAATTGTTTTTTATTGATATAAATTCCTCAAGCGTTGAAAATATCATATCTTGTATTGATGATATTAGGCTTAGGTGGACGTCGGCTCATAGAAAACATTAGCTTGCACCAATTACCTTTTATTCCACGCACCGTCGTATTCTCAAACTTTCGCGTTCTATCACCAACAGCTTCACATTTTCACGGAGTTCGAGCTTTCTGCGATGCATACGTAGTTTATTTACTTGGGCCAAAAAACACGTTTCTCTTTCGTCGGGAACTCCCTGTACAGCACTGGGTGTTTTGTGGGAGCAAATTACCCTCTAAGAAAAAAGGTTGCCAATGGGGGGAAAATTGTTGCCAAGAAAGAACCGACTCTCACAAAAGATTGCTATATGCGTACTATCTCGCTAAAAATGTTGTCCCCAGAAAAAATAACGTTTTGTGGGCAAAGAAAGCTAAAACGTACAAGCCAGAACAAAATAAAAACCTCACAAAAAAAACACAAAAAAAAAAAAAAAAATGTGCGCGCGCGTTTTTTTATTTTTTTTTTATTTTTGATTTTAGAGTTGCCAAGGTATCGCTGAGTGTGCGGTCCGGAGCACACAGTCGCGGCCGCGGGTTCGTGTTTCAAACTGAAATCAATAAACGTTTCGCCATTATTGAATATTGTGATATTTTCCCAGTGGTGCACCGCTGCGGTGAGACTGTTTTTCTTTTCCCACTTTTTTATTGTTTGGCCTAAATCAAATGACACAATATTATTAGTTGGCCCCTTATCAATATTTATGGTGAGAAAACACGCCTCTGCGTAAAATGAAGGTTGCAAAGCAAAAAAAAAAAAAAAATAGTTAAAAGTTTTTTTTTAGAGTGCATCTTTTGGGCAGGGTGTCGCAAACTGCCAGCACGATCTCCATAACACGCAAACATCTTTCCAGCGACGCCACGTGTTGGGAGGATGATCGCTTGTAATATAAATTCGATAAAACAGATTACGATCAAATGACTTTAACCGTGTATTCCGAAGGCCCGTTTACGCACTTGCGTTTGCTTACGACCGAGTTCTTGTGATTGCTTCCGACGAGAGAATACACGGGCACGCTGGTGCTATTTACGAGGTGACTCTGGAACTGCATTTAATTAGACAGAAGGTTTTGCGATATTTGCGAGATCATAAGTATGTATACTCCACGAGAAAAGGTCATTTATAAGATATAACATGATCAAAAGCTTTTCAAGCCAAGGAAGTAAGAATGATGCGCGACATAAATAGGAAATATACGGAAATGCCAGTGTTCCAAGGCTATATGGCGCCAGTCACAAGTGTGCAACCCACCCTTGACTCGAAGAGTTCTTTGTGTAAAAAAAAAAAAAAACGGCCTGATGCTTTTTTTTCTTTTTTTCATTACGCTCGATTTTTTGGTGTAACATGAATGCATGGATTGCGTGTCAGATGCGGTTCCGAATTTTGCGGATGCGGTTCGGATGCGTATACAAAGTCTGCGGGTGTGGATCGGATACGGGTGATCAAACAAACTATTATCCGCGCAAGGTTCTAACCATTGAGAAGCTTGGCAATTGAGACTACATTTCCCCCTCACGAAGAAGGACATCAAACGAATGTTAAGTAGTAAAAAGAAAAAAAAGTAGTGAAGAAAAAGACATCTCTCTCTCTCTCCCCCCCTCTCTGTCTATATATATATATATATCAGTGTGTCGAACCGAAAAAAATACGGGTTCGGTTACGGTTCAGGTTCAGGTAAATTTATTTAGTTCCGGTTCAGTTCCGGTTCGATTAATTCGATCCGCGAACCGGTTCGTGAACCGGTTCGGGGCGCTGAACCGGTTCGCGAACCGGTTCGGAAATTATAAATGACAAATTGCAACGTCAAAATAAATTACAAATAAAACATCCGAAATCACCACATACGAAACGGGATACATCGTAGTGTAAGGCTCAGGGATTTCTACCAGGAATGGTTTCTTTATGTGCACTCAAAGGTTACCTCACCGACGTTTACGCATTCGGACTTCATCTAATTGGGTCCGACGCAGTAGCTGTAAAATCCGCGACCTCCTTACAAACCCACTTACAAGTAGAGCTCGCTAACTATCCCGCCACCTCGGCGTGTAAGCAATTGAAGGAACAGTGGGGAGAAAATACAGCTTTCTTTATTTGAACCAGCCTTCGGTAACTCAAATTAAGTTTTCATTAAACAAGATATGGAATATGAAAAACACTTCACCGAACGCAACGCCAGAAGGACGTAATAGGATAAATATTAAAATAGAAGAGTTCGCTGTCTCACAAATATGTTAGCTTCTAAGTGCCTATACGAAACCGGATGCATTATTATCAAACTCCACTGCCTTTTCTTTTTCTCATTCCGATGGAAGCAAGCTTCAAGAACTCGCGCGTTCTAAAAACGTGTTATGAAATGAGCGCACATTAGCATTTAGGATTTACGAGATTGTAGGAAAATGAAATCCCGTGACGCGATTTTTTTGTTTTTTGCACAGCCTTCCAATTCTCTTTCTTCTGTGCAAGCCGCGACCAGCGCAATACTGGTTCCTATGCCAAGATTCATGGATGCAGCGTTTATATTCCTAAGACCGAGTGGAGAAGAAAAATATGTAAGCGAGGTGTGTGTCAGTTGACGGCACTTAAAAAACAAATGGCATTGATAGCACATTCATTGTCAACAGCACGTGGCCGAACCGTTTTGACATGAGCCGGTAACCGTTATTTTTTTTCCGGTTCAGTTCCGGTTCGGGTTCATTGCGATAACAATATAACGGTTCGGGTTCGGGTTCAGTTCCGGAAAAAATACCGGTTCGGTTCCGGTTTTCGGTTCGGTTCGGTTCCGGTTCGACACCCTGATATATATATATATATAGAGAGAGAGAGAGAGAGAGAGCGAGAGAGAGATGTGTGTTTTTCTTCACAGCGTGCTGAACTTGTACCAAATTTGAAAACCTGTAATTTTTCATAGTTTTTTTTTTCTCAATATATAAATTATACTTCGCTTGGAAGACAATGACACGTGCTGTATATGGCATCGATTTGAAATTTGAATCCGATGTGCTTCAAAAACTCTACTCGAGAGAAAAATAATGAAAGATTGGGGCTGCAAAGGCATGTTTGGGAATGTTTACAAAATTCTTGGCGATAAATAATAAACATTTTTTTATATTTTGACTGGTTATGTTATACATAGATTACTCAAAAAAGTATCGACGACCTGCCGCTAAAGGTTCGAGGATGATCGCGAATCGAACATGACAGTCGTCAAAACTCCGCCTTCCTTTCCATTTCCTCTGGAATTTATTTGTCTGACGGTCATTCGTGAGGGTTCTGTGTTTTCGGGTAAATCCGAAAAAAATCTAAGAACAATCGCCGGTGCATTTTCCGCCGATGCAGATTTCTCTAAAAAAAAACCCACACAAAAAAAACCCACAAAATTTCGAAGCCATAAAAAACAAACAAACAAACAAAATTGGTGTTTTACAAATAAACTTCATACGAGCACAGTGTCACTGGCCCTGAGGAAATGCCGCTTCAATTTCCTTTGAAATATATGAAACTACTCACAAAAGGGGTTTGCCCTTTGAGGTTCCTTCAAGACAGTGGGTCACGGTATCCGGACTTCATTTTGTTTTTGAAGTTTTTTTTTAAAATTATAACAACGCAGGAATATAAAATCCGAATGTAAAAGATTGAGAATTTGACAAAAAATTACCTCTGATAAACCCTGAATTTTCAGCGAAAAACAAACTCCAAAAACACCCTCCGAATTCACGAGAAATAAACTCCGAAAACACGCGTAATCCTAGCCGCATTTGTGACAACATATAATAAATTGAAAAGAAAATACGGATGCATCTCACTGCCTGCATTCAAATGATTTACTGATCAACCTTTGAGAAACTTAATTGTTCATGTGCCACATTTAGGGTGACCATATTCCTCAAGGTAGACAACGGGACATCCCAGCGGGGTGCGCGGGGCTAAAGATTGAGATTGGGGGAAAATTTTAATGAAATAACTGCTCTCATTTCAAAACGTTACTATATTGCGCTAAGCCCTAAAGTCTAGAGAACAGTCACACTGCTTCGCGTCCTTCGTTGGTGTGGGTGTATTTTGCCGACGACTGAAGTTTCCTAAGCAGGACTTTATCCTACAAGACTCGGTTGCAAAGGTCTGCGCAGTTATATAGACAAAAAAAAAAAAAAAAAAGAAGAATCACGTTTCGAAAACGGGTTATGATTCTTTATTGGGACAAAAAGACGGGACGGCAGAAGCGGATCTCAAAAACGGGACTGTCCCGGCCAAAACGGAACGTCTGGTCACCCTAGCCACATTATCATTACAAATACTTACTTCTGATCACATAAACCCGTAACTGAAAAAAAGTTTGTTATTATCCCCGGGCCATACATCGCTCCAAAATTTTGCCCTCTTACTTCGTTTGTTAATCAGAGAAATGTATTGCGATGGGTCGACTGTTTCTTCAAACCTTTTTCAAATATATTTTCCCCTCCCGGTTATTCTAAAAAAAAAAAAAAAAAAAAAAATTATAGTGGTTTTTTGTTTTGTTTGTTTGTTTTTAAAGATTTTTAACTATAATTATTTTGTTTAGTAAGACTCATTTATTTTTGTTACCGACGCTCTAAACAGCTGGTTCGCTTTTCCTGACAGTCACTTCTCCCGCATTTCAGCTAGGGTGCTGAATACGAACCTTTAAAAGTTTTTTTTTTTTCGTTTCAAATTACTTAAAAACTTGTGTATCACGCCATATTTCTCGTTGTCGCCATATGCGGCTGCAGATTGGGAAATAGTCAGATTTTTGGTTTGCGATTACACGGCGGAATCGCGGTACTCCGGGAGAAAGTGACGTGTTCTCTTTTACTTCTGGTAAGAGAAACGAACATGCTGCAGTGTCTTACAGCGTTCAAAACTTGAAATGATAGCTGCACGGCATGGGAAACAAAAATCTCATTAGCGGTGCTGCGCAGCACGTTTGAAACGTCGACTTTGTGGTGGTTCCAATTTTTAGTATCGCCGCTTCAGAGGCGGTAGTGCTCCACTACAAAAGCACAATCCGTGTCTTACTTTTTTGCACAAAGCAGCCCCTAAGCGGGAGGGGAAGCTCAGTGCCTTCGCGCAAAGCGTACGCCAAAACAGCTCGGTCGGGAAAAACGAAAAAAAGAAAAAGAGAAGACGGAGAGGGGGGCACCGTTTCGACGGGGCGGTTTTTGTGTGTGTTGTGTGTGTTTGGAGGGGAGGGTACGCCATCTGTGGCGAGTACCGCGCCATCTGTTGCGAGTGCCGCGCCAACACGGCACTTAGTTTGCCCTTCTTCCGCAACGCGCCGCGTCGTTAGCGTCGTCGCGATGGTAGGAGGAAACTGGAAGCTGCACTTCCCTGACTTCTGAGGCGTGCATCTCCGCAGTAAATGAGAAAGATTAAAAGTAAACGCGTAGACCCTAAATATTAAAAATTACTAACAAAATAAATTCAGAAACATTTTACATTTAGTTGTAAAAGAAATTGCTCTAAATAAATAGCTAATATCTCGAAATATCAGGAAAAAGCTTTATATGTATTTACTGCAGAATTATTCTAGCCAATGGCGCCTTTTTCGGCCCACTAGTACTCTAGTTCAGTGTTGCCAGATTGGGCTATTTATAGCCAAATTGGGCTACATTTTTTTCTAGTTGGCGTCAAAATTTCGCCTTTGGCTATGTGGCTATTTTTGGGCTATTTCTAAGGGTGCGGCGAACTCTTGTCGAACCTCAGGTTCGACGTCGAACTTTGAGGTTCGACTAGTTAATTTTCGAACTTCTAGTCAGTTTCGTAAAAAAAATTGTTTCTCTTTTGGCTAGTTGAGAAGAGAGAGAGGAAGGAGAATGGCTTCAAACTTCTACAAACTTCGGGGTTTTCACAATGCGCAGAGAAGCAGTGCTAGCAGAGTTCAAGCGGTCTCCCCACAGCGCAGTGAAGCAAATCAAACAAACAAATTGCACTGTTTTTACAGGTCCGGTAGCGCGTCTTCTACCCGGACGTAGACTGGACTCTCCAAACGCAGCTTTGGTACCCATTGCGAAAATTCTTAGGCATCGCCAACTTTAAGAAAAGAAACACAATAAAAAATAGCTTGAACCGGAACAGGGGACGCTCATATTCTATTCAAAGAAAAAAAGACGGGTGGTTTATTGGTAAGAACCTTAGATATAGGGGGTGCTAGTTTAAAACTCCCAGTTCTGACTGTTCTGCTTCCACATTCTGTTCTTTTACTGTATGATTATATCTCCCGGGCTTCACAATACAGCTGTCCATGTATGTTTTCTATTTCTGAAAACCTACGAAGGATGGGTAATTGTTTCACAAATTTTCATCCTTCTGAAGCTTTTTTTATGTATATATATCAGGGGACCTAATGTACACAAAAAGTGGCGCATCTGAAGGTTGAAAAAGAGAATTTAACGTGTTGTTTTTTGCGCGTATGAAAAATTGTCAATAAAAGGCTTAAAAATCGTCGTTTTTAGTCTTGGCTATTTTGGGCTATATTTATTTTGTGGCTTTGGCGATATTTGGGCTATACCTCCCAGCCGTTTGGCGGTTTTTTGTTGGGACCATCTGGCAACACTGCTCTAGTTCACTCAACGAGGTAGAGGGGCTTAGAGCGATAAACCGGGGTTCCGGTCTGCACTCGAAAGTGACCCCCATAAGGAGGCTGCCATTGTACGCAAATTTGACCACACGTCACATGACCAAACCAAATACGTGACGTCACAGGAAAGATGGCAGCGCCCATGCAGCGGCTGGCCCCAGCTGGGCCGGAGCTTGTCGGATGCTTTGTTGGTTGTCGTTCGTCTCGGCGAGTTGATTTCAGACGCGGAAGCCGTCATATGAGGCCGGTCGAAAGCGAGTTCAGAGTTCAGCGTGGTGTTTGACGTAGGTATAACGTGAAAATACGGAGAAACGGTGTGCATTTCGCTGGTGACCGACCGGGATATTGCCACGGAAGAGACAATCTGACCCACGTTGCTCGGACCTCGGATTGATTCGGATACCGCTAGGACAAAAAATTAAGGCGACGTTTCTGTGCTCTCGTTGACCATCGGAATCTTCGAGCTTTGCAGTGAAGCGTGTGCAATATATTTGGATACACAGTTTAGCGACGGAAATTGCGTGAGTCGTGCTTGGCGGTGTGCAATCGCGGTGCAGCTTTGATCAAATGACCGAGGGCTCACTTCGGTTGTGCGGCGCACCTGAAGGCTGCCTCGAAGCTGGTAGTTCCCGTGCCGTGCTGAATGATGCTGTGCTGCTTACAAATTGTTCCGGCGTAGAAGTGCACTTTCACGGAGCACAGGTGTGCGGCGCACCGAAGCCTTCAAGCTGGTAGTTCCTGTGCCATGCTTTAGGTGATGCTGTGCTGCTTCCGAAATTGTTCCGGCGTAGACGTGCACTTTCACGGAGCACAGGTGTTGCAGTTGGCATTGATCCCGCTGGTCTGTCGCACGTTTCGTCAACACAAACGTTTCATCCACACTCGTTACGCGAATTGCAAGCTGTCCGGACATTTCACCGAGCGTGTTACGTACCCAGCTCACGCAGCTTTGTGGCAACAGTCTGCAGTGGCTCATTACCAGAAAAGTGGTCCCACATCCATTTCAGTTCAGTTCGTCCACGGCAGTCGCCAAACCCCGAAGGAGAGGATTTATTCGGACAGAATGCCACTAAAGCGCAATGCAGCTTCTTCAGTGGTCAGGATAGATTCTCTTCTGCTAGTTTTGTTATACTGTCACGGATCCTTGTTCCAGTCCTATCTTCTATCAATATTGACTATTCTGGGACACTGCAGGTCATGCTCAGCTGTAATTGTGTGTTCAGGTGGAGGTGCTGGGCACTTTACCCGTAGCCCTTCACTCTGTGTGAACCCGGCGGCTCTTCAGCCGAGTTACCCGATAATGGGACACGGCTGGCAGACTATTCTGCGTCTTATACCCCTGTCGAGCTGTAGGCAAAGTCCTGACCCGAGCCTGGCAGAACAACCGCAAGACGACCGAGTACCACAAGGAGTAACCTCGGAACTACACCATGAAGCACCTGAAATCCGAGCCAGTTGCTGCTACCAGGAAAAACCACCGGAATCCGGTCTCCTGTCAGAAATCCGAAGCTGACTAAGCCAACAATGACAAACCTGTAGCAGCAAACCGTGTCCCCTCCCACCATTGTTTGCATGCCCGTCGCAAATCACACTCCGACGCTTTTTCACGCAAGCTGTATGAAGACGTCAAGGACTGGATTGAACAATATGACAGTGTCGCCCGCCACATTGGGTGGACAGACAACCAGCTCCTGCAGAACCTATACTTCTCGTGGAAGCAACTGCCGGCGCTGGTCTGAGAACCATGGATCCTCCTTAACGTCATGGGAAGTTTGCAAGATCAAGCTGAAGCGCGCATCCGTCAGCCAACATCAACGAAAGAGAGCCGCATTCTTGATTCTGTCCAGGACACTGCCCCAATGAGAGTGCCACCGCACTCGTGGAGGATGTTTTGCGCTTGATCGAGCGCCCACGCCCACGCCGACCTTGATGCTACAGGAGACAAGAACCTAAGAATCCCATGCGTCTCACGTGAGGGACAACACCTTCGGCAGCCTTGTCCGCAACCCCCCAACAACAGTCGAAGTGTTCATATCACTGAGGCTTCCAACATAGAATGTGCACTGCATGCCCGAGCCTGCCACTATGAACAACTTCCCGGCGTCTCGACACTCGAGTTGTCCAGCTACTACTTCGACGCCAGCCTCCCAGACATCCACGACATCACCCACGACGTGGTCTGGGAGGAGATCAGGAAGCTACTTCCTGGCATCAGTTGCCCGGCTTTTATTTTGATTGCCGAGATTGTTTCGGAACAAGTTTGACAGGTATTTCAACCGAGACTTCTGCGAGCGAAGTGGCATCTGACAAACCAAGGGCAACTTACACCACAATGGCACGACGATCGCCACCGGCTGCCCCTTAGTATTCAATGCCAATTCAATGAGACACTCTAACGCCGAAGCATTCCCGACATCGTGTGTAGGACTGTGCTCAACAAAGTACACCGAGGAAAACGTAGGTGACGCGAATGTGCGACCGAAAACCACTTTGCTACCACTGCATGAAGCCGACCATGTCTACCAAAGCAGCCCGTACCAATAAATTGGTCGGCGAGGGTTCGTACCAAACAACCCTGAATTACGTCTCGAGGAGCGACCACGGGAGATTAAGGATTATCTTCGGCGACCTTTGTCCCTGATGCCGAAGGTGCTGAATCGAAGATTCTGAATCCCTGATTACCCCAAAGCTCCTCATGTCCATCACCTCAACAAGAGGTAAGCACGACAAAGCAGGTGAGCGGCGATGCAGTGACAGTGGATTTGGTGTCGGTTGTCGTCCAAGGACAATACCTAAAAATTTGCTGACACCAATTTTCTGTGTCCACTCCACGAAGCACACAATTTTGAACTTTGAGGGAGAATGCCCCTGAGTGACTTGAAGGAATAGAATGGTTGGTTGCTCTCAAAAGTGAACTGCAAGCATCACCAGACTTGGATAGCAAACAAAAATTGTTGCCAGCTTTCAAGTCAACGGTACAGCAAAAGGCACAGCCACGGAAGCAATACATGCCCGAGCTTGCTACATTAATGCCGAAAACTACCAGGAAAATTTTCGGATTAGAAGCCAGCCCTGCAGCTTCAGTGCACATGACGTATGATTACAAGACAGCATCAGTCGGTCAAAGTTGCCACTCGACCAAACTGAACACCGACGTGCCAGGAGCGTCATCCGACAACAAGGTCCACAGGTACTACGACTGAACGCCTGACACGAGACTGTTGCAGAAAGAACTCGTTATGGAACCATTTACTAAGAATCAATAATTATGTAATCAAGTGGAAATAAACATATTTGATACACTAACCAGATAAACATATTTCCGCTTGCCTTCATGCATTGAGAGTCTACACACCAAGAATTGTGTCCATTGCACGCTCTGGACCTTAAGAGGACACTCGCTTCTCTGACCCTTCAATATTAATTAAGGGGTCATACCAGACTGGCAGACTTCTTGCAAGGGGTTGCACTCGTTCAACCTTTCCTGAACATGTGGTGCATCCGAAAACCAACTCCAGTGATGTGAAAATGTTATTTATTAATTTATTCCTTCCAGGGGCCTTCGTAGGCATCGCAGAGAGGATACTTAAAACTACACACATGATAATAGCATTAAAGCACACTGCTGTAACTTGTTAATTGGAGAAACAAACACACCTCTGAGCATATAGTTTAATAGTATGTGTTGATGCATTGTTATATAGCATGACACTTCTATATATATGACACAATAGACCCTTTGCAGAACCTTATCAAGCAACACAACCATCACCATTTTTTTCGGCGCAAAGCACACGAATGAGCCCCAGTTCACGTCGAACGCCAATGCAGCATTCGAGTCCAATAGGTGCTGAGCCGAATTCACAGGGATGGCGGACATAACATTCTTGTCGAACAAATACCCAAAGTATGAAAGCCTGGGGTAATTACAGTAGTAGCTACTGTAATTTGCTTCATCAGAATTTGGCAGACGGCAAAGGCTACGGTCTCGGTGAGTCAATACACACATTGGAGAGAGGCACATGACAGCATACCACCAGAGTGCTCGTCTGCACAGATTTGTCACACACCTTCGCTCCGTCTCTCTGATTGGCTCGAGGGGGCTGTGGCGGTTGGCCTTTTCCAAGTTACGGTGATGCGAAGTATAGACAGCCCACACTTTTAAAAAGAGTCTATTGAAGAGACCGAAAGGAATGGTAGTCAACATTTTTTAACAGGACTGCTCTCCAGGCAAGGGATGAACACAAATATGAATCATCTTATCCAGGTAATTAGAACAATTAAATAATTGACCGACTAATACAATGCACTCTTGATGGAAAAGAGTACAGCTGCAATAAATCCTACAAAACAGAAAAAATGCGCAGTTAATCTATGCATGCAACAAAACAGTTGTTCTTATAGCAAGTCGAATAGCTTTGAAGCAGGTGCCTGCAACGATTTATTCTTCCCCATACTCAATAAAACGCCAACCTCGTAGCTGAAAATAAGGGTGCACTTCGCACTCACACACACAAAAAAAAAAAAAAAGGAAGAAAAGCGATCGAATGTAGAATCGTGGATTAGCACAAAAGGTTAAAATCGCAGGAGCTTCCTCGCTTAAAGTTGCTAAGGTTGTTCGGTGACGGAGGGCTGAAACAACTTCCCTTAGGCCCTAACGCGACGTATACACTTCGCGTAGATTCTCAGATATTTCAACGTTCAAACAAAGCTAAGAGAATGCGAAAATTTCATGTTAAAAGCACTCAAAGTTCTATCGATCCTCGGACACATCCCGGAATCCAAGCACCAACACGGCGATGCAAAGCTGATGCTATCTCACAGGCGTTAATATCCAGATGATCCAGAGCGATCTTGCGCAAAAACGGTATAAAGTCTCATTCCTTCATATTTTCACATTATACCTGCGTCAGCGAGCACGAAGAAGCCCGAAGTCGTCGGAAAGCAGCTGCACATCACTTCTACAGCGCGCCGAACAAACCCGCATCCGCCAGCTCTGGGCGCTGCCATCTTACCTGTGACGTCACGGCTCTTGGGAGGTCACGTGACGAGTGGTCACATTTGCGTAAAATATGGCGGCAACCGGGGGGGTGCCACTTCCGAACTTCCGGTTTATCACTCTAAGCCCCTCTACCTCGTTGAGTTCACTGTACCACTAGTACCGCCGCCGCCGCTGTCTCTGCTGCTATCCTGCTACCGCGCTCGCTTTCTCTTTTCGCGAGTGTTATTTTCACTTTTAAAATTTAAAGATCAAAAGCGAGCGGACACGAATGAGCCCCTCTCAAGTCTGTGCAAGCAAGCAAGTGCGAGTCTCGATTTAGGATCGGTGGTTGACAGCTTCCGGCTCGCCACTATTCTCCATGGGAGTGTCTACATCCACGCGCGGGGATGTAGCCACGTCGGGAGGAGATAAGGCTCCATCCACGCAATACGTCACTTCCGGCGCACTACGAACAACTTCCGGTTTAGCCTCCCATTGTTTTTCCATTTGCTTGGCGGCCATTGCACCTTGCGTTCCTGCCGTGTGCGGACTACTGTCTACTGTGCCTGCCTGGTCTTCCGCAAGCGGTTTTGACTTTCTCTGAAGCGTTTTTATTTTCTTTGTTTTCTCGGACAAGGAGTTTGGCCGTTTGAGTATTAGCACGGTCGCGCTTCTGATCTGCCTCAAGTTTTGGTTGCCGGGGGTTCGACGGTGAAATACTTGTCCTAGTATTTCCCATCGAATAACCGGGTGGCTCTCGAAGTGCGAGCGTTTAGTGGCATTAGGATCGAGGCGTTGTTTTCCAAGGTGTCTTGCGCCCTGCTCGATTTTGGCACAGACAACACCAGCGTTTGTGCCAGCGCGTACGTTGACAAGTATCGTCGGCTGGCCGCTCAGATCTTGGAACGCAATCGCCTATTCTACTGTCCTTCCGAGGTGGGGGAACAGGTTCTCTTCGATGGAGTGTCAGTGTAGTCAGAGTACCGAGATCCAGGCGTTCAATGATCGGCTCAGAGACGTGAATTGGCTCCTGCAGGAGTTCTGCCGCAAGCAGGTCTTCGTGTTCATCGGTGATCTCGTGGACGAGTGGCATCTGCGCATCGGCTACTGTCTTATTTGTCATGGAATAAACTGTTTCTGGAATCTTTTACCCAGTTTTCCCGATTGAATGCTCTCAGTATGTTTGTTATTAGTGGGACTAGTGCATGTTTTCCCTTTTCTCACAATCTTTGTGTGATTGCAAGCGTGCGCGCAAGTCAAGAACGTACGAAGCGGTGGGCACGTACTTGTCCCCTTCGATACAGATAAGCTCACATTAAAAGGCTTCAAACCAAGCCAACCACACACACGACGAAGCCTCTCCGCCTCGCCTCAGCAGCATGCGCACATGGGCGAAGGTCCCGGAGGCCGCACCGCCCGCACGCACGGATGGCACGCACGCCGCCCACACGTGTGTGTGACTTCTGGACAACATAAATATAAAGATATATATTGAACATGATTGTAAAACTGAGACTGGGGCAGAAAAGAGGACACACCAGACGGTAGAAAAAGACGAGGCAACGTCTCAATTTGTACTATTTTTTTTTTCATGATCTAAAAGTTTGTAAGGTCACGTGACATATTAACCTTAAAACAACAATGAAATATAACCTCTTTATTTTTATATCCTATATTTACTTATAAGAGAGCATAATATGTACATAAAAACAAATTATCTCCCCATATTACAAGTCACGTGACCTTTTGCGTGGATGGAGCCTTATCTCCTCCCGACTTGGCTACGTCCCCGCGCGTGGATGTAGCCTCGGCCATTCTCCATTTCATCGAGCACGGCTACGAGGGAATCGGAAGGTGAGTGACTTTTTGGAAGTTAGGCGTTGGGCTGTTCTCAGGGACAGTGAACAATTCTGTTTTTGACGCCTGAGAACGTGAGGGCGGTGGAGCTGCTGTGTCGTCGGTGTGGACCTGACGCCGCGCCGTCCAGCCCGGGTACGGTGTCAGAGGGCTGCTTGGTCTCTCGGGTGCAAGCGAGTTCGGCTAGAACTCCAGCTATGTTTGGGGCCGTATGTGTTTTCCCCTTGTATGTGTTCCTCAGTCTCAGGCTTTTTTAATCATAAAGTATGCCAAGGAATTTGCTCTCCAAACTTTAGTCGTAATTTTTTTTTTTCGTGTTTTGTTTACACATGAATGGCTTTGATCGAAGCTACTAATGTTTGTTTCACTTCGTGTGCAAACGAAGCCGAAGCTACTATGCTCTGTTTCACCTTATGTTGTACCGCGGGGAAGGCTAGAAGCGCGAGCTCATAGCGTTGGAAGCTGCTCTTAGTGAACGAGAGCTTGTGCCGCAGGAGCTCGAGCTTGTAGGCTTTCCTGAGGTACATCTTCATGTTCCCCTAAACTTTTGCTTGCACTGCACGCTCGCGCGTGCTTGGCGGGGGCGCTGAAAGCCTCGCGTTTAGAATGAAGTGGATCATGGTGGGTCAATGTGTGCTTTCATGTGGCATAGTTTGGTGCTGGACTCGATTCTGCAGAAGTAAAATGCGAAAGAGCGCCTCTACCGTATTTGCATTCCTACAGTGGATTTCAAGCAGGTGCATAGTGCACAGTGTTTAGCACAGTAAAATTAAAGATTCTTAATTAATCAGATAAATGTTGTTGTTAATACCATACATAAACTCTGATGTTGATTATATACTATCTGCACACACATGAAGGCACACCATCATGCCTGCACTTTTCTTTGGCAGTTTCGTGATTAACATCGCTATATATATCCTACCTCTGAAAAATGCATGCACGTCTGCCCTCTTGCAGAGCACACTCTAGTCCAATCACTGCAAAGTGCACCCAGATGATTACGGGGCTTACAGTATGATGCAATTTAAGAACGTAATTTCATCATGGATATGTTAAATTTCCTTGCACGGATCCTTTCTTGGTGCCTCGTCGTACACTGGATGCACTCCATAGATGGCAAGAAATGGCCTACTGTGGATTTGTGGGAAAGAAGGTGTGCAAGTGCATTTAATGCTCTGCTTTTGTATTTGAGTGGCACTACACTTTTGATAACAAATTTATTTTTGACTTTTTATTGAACCCATTTTTTTTTTGTATTTTCAGGAAAGGCCAGTGAGCTGGCATTAACGGAGCCAATGGACCATAAAAATGCCGCTGGTAATTTCTACGATGGAATGAGCTATCCTTTTTTACTACCAGTCAAGTCGTGTACAAAGCAAGTTTGAACATTGTTATATGTGCCTATTTGTTTCCGGAGCTGTGAAGCAACATTTTTTGGTAATTAGCCACAAAATTACAGTTCAAAGGCTTGTATTTTGTGCCTATTTTTTAAGTATGGAATTAGTGTTGTATAGGCATCTTTAATATTCACCTCAAGGTCAAACTGTGTGGCAAATATGGTAAAATTTACTTAATGAATGTTGTCTGCACTCATCCCTTCAAATGGTTTTGTTAGGGTCACGAGATGTAAGAATGAGCTCCCCACGGCAAAGACTACACTCTGTTACAACCAAAAAAAAAGTGCAAAAATTAGACGAAGGACGAGTGAGAGGAATGTACACGACGGGCGCTGACTTACAACTGAATTTTTATTGGGAAGAAACACTAAACACTGCCAATCTTATCAATGTGATTACAATATTGCTTCATAAGGACACGTTACGAAGCAATATTGTAATCACATTGATAACATTGGCGGTGTTTCATGTTTTGGTGGTTCGAGGGTATCGTGCTTTTTCCTAAAATTTTAGTTGCAAGTTAGCGCTTGTCGCTTACATTTCTCTCACTCGTCCTTCGTCCAATTTTTGCATTTTTTTGGTTGTAATGGGGCATCACCAACTCGCCCAAGTTACCACTCTTAAGGCGCATTCCCACCGGCGAAGTAAGCAGTCGCGCGATGCCACTAGATCACATCGCAAAAAAATTAGATGGTCACACCGGCATGCGCGATGAGCGAGTCCAACACCTTCGTTGGCGAGTTGCTTCTTGAAAACTCTCGCACCGAACGCCGTTGATTGGCTCAGCCGCTCCGCGACTAGATTGCATCGCAAAAAAGTCTGGTCGAGTAGCGACTGCTCAAATCGCGTCGCTTTTTGCCCGCGATGGTCACTTTTGCGATGAAAGTTATCGCGCGACTAGATCGCATCGCCGGTGGGAACGCGCCTTTATGGTACACTCCGCTTCACCATAACTTGGCTAAGGTTGAAAGCTATGGCCCCCCGTGAGCCAATTAAAGTGACAGCAAAGTACATGACAGCACTCCACGGGAGGAATGCACGACGACTACATTGTGATGCAACTCGCTCTGACTGTCTTGCGGGGCTGCAGCGTTCATTCTTTGTCATGCTATAGTAAAACAGTTAGTACCTCGCACTATGCTATTCGGCTACTAAAAGGTTTTAAAGGTGTCGTGAAATTTGTCTTTACTCATACTTTCTTCAGCTTGATTTGTTAGGTCCATGCGGTGTAGCAAGGGCTGGCCACCACACCAGGGAGTAGCACCTTAGACCATGCCACTCTGCAGGTACGTTCCGATTCTGGTGTGAAAGTTGCGTGCACTGCAAAATTTACCTTCACTCATACCGATACCGTCTCCAACTTGTTTTCTTAGGGCCATACGGTGCAGAGAGGACCTGCCCATGCCGGGGATTGCCACCTTACGGTATGTTACACAATTACAGGTACTTTTTGGATGTACTGTGAAATCTCCCGCATTGATACCTTCTTTGGTTCTTTGTTAGGGCCATGAAAAAACAGCTGCAAGATGACACAGGGCAAGATGGTTCCCAATGCGTGAAATTTGAACACCAGCCTCCGAGATGAATCAGAAAAGTAGGGCCACTAGAAGCACCTGTATGGATAGAACACATGTGTAGTAATAAAACCATATTGCCGATATAAATTGGCTCAGGGTCGTCCTTTGACTGGTTACAACATATCCAGGCAAGAGTAGAACGGATTTAGGCATGCCATCTGCATGTCCAAAAGTGGTCTGCAGAACAAAATTGCACGCACGTCGGACATCCGCAATGGAATCCTCATTGCGGATGTCCAACGAACGTGCAATTTTGTTCGCTTGGGCGCTCTGTCGGATGTCCGGGGGATGTTCATCGGACATACACGGATGTCCCACGGATGTTCGGTGGATCTGAATTGGACCTCTATCGGATGTTCCCGGGATATCCAAAATCGGCCTGCAGAGGGATCCCATCTCGGATGTCCAACGGATGTGCGATTTTGTTCGTTTTGGCACTCTGTCGGATGTCCTGGGGATGTTCGTCGGACGTATATGGATGTCCCATGGATGTTCGATATATCTGAATCGGATCTCTATCGGATGTTCACGGGATATCCGAAGAAATTCTGCCCTGTAGAAATTGGCTGAGGTTAGTGCTTTGACTGGTTTACAACATATCTGGGCTAAAGTAGAATGAATTCAGGCATGCCATCCGAATATCCGAAATTGGCCTGCAGAAGGATCCCATTTCGGATGTCCGACGGACATGCAAATTTGTTACCTTTGGCACTCTGACGGATGTCCTGGGGACATCCGTCGGACGGCTACGGATCTCCTGGGGACGTCCGAATATCTTGAGCGGATATCTATCGGATGTCCAATGGACATCCAGTGGTTTGTTGGGACGTACATTGTCATTAGATGCTGGGACATATAGAACGAGCATTTGAACGTCGTCTCAAGGAGGAAGAAAGCTTCGGACACTTCGTGGTTCCCAACAAGTTATCCAGCCTGTTGAGTGCCAACATTTTTCGAAGCTTTATTTCACATTTTCATCTTGCTTGCGTGAGAAGCTTTGAATATGTAAAAATGAAGGTAATGATTGCTGGGGGCCACCTAAGTAGCTTATATTTCTTAAATCAGTGAACAACTTTACTTTCAGTGAACAGCTGATCCAACTTGGCATGTTGAATGCGTAATTATGTGGGTCAATGTGTACACTTGTAAAGATATATGTTAGTGACCATTCCCAAGAAGTGATAGTGATAAAGTTAGTGATAAAGCCAATTCCCAAGAAGGTGTGCGGCCAAGCATGTAATAATGAAGTGATGAGATCGTGCACAGATGACAGAGAGGTGCTGGCGATGTGCAACTGCAGCTGTGGGCGAGGTTGACGAAATGATTTTGCCAATGTTTTATTTTTGCGCGTATGCAGGTGCAGTGCTGTACTTAATTCCGTTTTAGCATCTGTGCAATAAATGTGCCTCGAAATATTTCGGTCGCAGCTGTGGATTCCTTACTGGACGGCGGGACGCCTCGAAACAGAAGAACAACGAACACACATGACTACGCACCTTATACAGCTGAAAGCGAAATCGCACATCGTATATTACGTTAGGGACTTTTAGCGAACTGTTACCGTGTTCCGCGTACTGCACTATCGGAGCCTTTGAAACATGCTTTATAGGCGCGCACCCGGAGTGATACCGTGACAGCGGGGCGCGCACTTAAAAGCATGCTTCAAAGGCTCCGATAGTGCGATACGCGGAACACGGTTTGTTAAAAGTCCTTATTTTTACACTACCGGGACCGGGCGTCATGCTCAGGAGCCTGGATCCAGGCTCCAGCACGACCCCGAAGCGATCCATACGAGAACCACATACTGATCTCTATGACAATTGCTGGATCGCGTTTGCCCGCTCCGCGAATGCGGTCACTGGCGGCCATCTTTAGGTAGAGTTATATCACCTCTAGCCAATGTAAGCTGCTGCAGCCGCTATCATCCATCCATGGCAGATAGCGTTTTGGCAGGTGGGTTGGCAGGCTGCGATCAAAATAGCGTGGGTGATATTGCGTGCTTGATTTATTTTTTATTTATTTATTTATTTATTTACATACCCTCAAGGCCCTGGGGGCGTTACAGAGGGGAGTGAGTGAAAAAACAACAACAAACAGTAATAGAAGACATGGAATAGGTCACGGGTCACTTTCGCAAAAATAATTAGTAACAGCACTTTTAAACACATCTAACGAGGGTAATAATATTAATGACGCCGGAAGGTGGTTCCACTCTGGTGATGTCCTAGGAATGAAAGATTCGTGATAGGCTGAGGTTCGAGAATGAGGAATGCCGACTTTGTACTGATGATCAATGCGTGGAGAAACGTAAGGTGGGACGAGGAAGAGCTTTTCTTTAAGAATGGGGTTAGAATTATATATTTTATAGAAAAGACATAGACGAGAACACTTACGGCGCAAAGAAAGCAGTGGCAAGGAGAGAAGAGATTTCATGGATGATACACTAGCTGTACGGTGATAATTGTTAAAGGGACACTGACAGGGTATTTATGCTCGCTGAGGTTTTTAGTTTTACGTGACATATGAGAGCTCAACTACCCAGAACAGAATTTGCGGCTCGAAATTCGGTTTCTTTCCGCCCGAAAACCGCCGATCAAGAAGTGGCCGGTTCGAGTCTCGCTCACTCTCTTTTTCGCGGTCACGGGCCATTTTCTAAGGTATCGATGCGACCACCAAATTTAATCAAAGTCGTGGGTCACTGAAGGCACACACTCATTATTAAAAATAGAAAAAAATATGAAACCCATTTTTTGTGGCTTCTAAAAAGCTGTACATACGTTGATTGAAAAAAAAAAAAGTTCCACAGACAACCGGAAGCATTCTGTGCGTTCGTCGTTTCGCGTATCGTGGGACTCGCGGGGACGGCGATGGCAGCGGACGACGGGCGTGGGACCTCTATTTCAGAACTGTCGTTCGCGGTACCGGCGAATTCTGTCAACCGTTAAAAGAGAAATTTGGGAGTGATCAAAAAAATTGGTATTCATCCCGTACGACACGCCCGGCCACCAAGCCGATTTGCACGAAGACGTCGCCGAGCCGTCGATCCCTTCTCGGGGCTGAAGACATTGCTCGCGCAAACGTCAAGCACGACGTGTCTACTTCGAGTTCAATATGCACGCGTACGATTTCTTTACTAGGTGCGAATGTCCCCAAAGCGTGGTGCTTCCCGACTTCGACCCAGGAGTGCTTTTGCTAGAGAAAAATCGACAGCAAACTTTCCAACTTACAGTTTACCGGCTGAATTGTTACTAGGGAAAGAGATCCTCCAGAAAAGGTTCCGACGTGGGCGCGCGTGGGAGCGGACGTCTTTTTTTCCGCTCTCCCGTTCCCCCCACGCGACCGTCTGAATGGCCAACGGAGCGGCTGCCCCCGTTGAGGGCGCGCATCAGGATACGAGCAACGCCGGAGATTCGGGCTACAAGATGCTGCTGCCGCCACTACCAAGTGGCAGCAGGCTTGAGAAGACCGTTTTCCTGCATGGGGAGCCCAGAGGACGCCCCTACCGCACTCAGGACTTTGCCGATATGTTGCAGTCGACTGTTGGAATGAAGCACGTGGTTGGGCTGGGCGCCTTCCAGTTCAACCACGTGTTTGTGTGCACCCTGAACTCAACAGACGCTAAGGACAAGCTGACCGCGCTGAAGGATGTCAAGGTGAAAGGCCGGAAGTGCGTCGTGGTCGACCCGAACTTTACGGAGGTGGTGCTGCGGGTTCACTGGCTCCCCACCTACGTGACAGATAGGGAGGTCAGCGCCGCCTTCGCGGAGTTCGGGGTCGTCAAAGAGATCACCAGGGAGATGTGGAAGTCGCCGACCGACGACTACCAAGTCGAAACATCTACGCGGTCCGTAAGGATCATCCTAAAGAAAGGGGGCCGAAGGGATGAGCTGCCGCACCAGGGACACGTGGCCGACTATCCCGTGCTCATCTCCGTGCCCGGCCGGCCTCCCATGTGCCTCCGGTGCAGCCAGCTGGGGCATATGCGAAGGCAATGCAGGGCGCCGTGGTGTCGCGGCTGCAGGGGCTACGGACACGTCGAGGCCGACTGTGTCCCAACGTACGCCTCCAAGACGAGGCACGAGCCACTGCGCGAGCGGCACCAGGAGCTGCTGGACGACGGCGACACGGAGGGGGCCGCAGTAGTCGAGGTAAACGAAGCACATCCGACTCCGGAGCTGCAGACTCTACGCGAGATCGTAGACCCTTCGGCAGCCCTCGGCTGACATTCGCGTGGGACCACCGAACGAAGACGACACCGACTCGGGCCCTTCGGTCGGGGAGCCCGACCCGGTGTCGGCGGAGAGGGCTGCCGCGGCAGCTTCCATCTCGGAGCCCACGATGCCCACGGCTTCGCGGGAAGAAGCGGAGGAGGCCACTTCGCCAGCGCCGACAGCCGCTCCGGGGAAAGCTCCCCCGCCGGAGCCCAACGCAGGTGCGCCTCTCAAGGACACGGGCAAGGCAACACGACAGAGTGCGCGTAAAAAGTACAAAGACCTCCCCGAAATCCCAGCCTCGCGTCCCGTCGAAACGGATCGGTCTTCGCTGAAGAATGTGTGAGGAAACCCGGCACTTTCCATAATTTGGGTGAGAGTTATCTTTCCTCAACTCTGTCTTTTCTATTTTTACTCGGTAGTTGTGCTTCGTTGGTTTTCTTTTCGTTCTCTTAGTTGGTGTGTTTGTACCTTTCATCTCGTCTTATCACGTCTACATTTGTACTGTTGGTCTTGGCTGCTTCTTTGTGTTCTGTTTATATACAATAATTTTAAATGAAGTGTTTAAAAATAGCAACCTTTAATTGTATAAGTGTCACCGCCACGAAGCGTAAAAGTTTTTTATTAGATCTAATTAATGAGGAGAGCGCGGACGTCATTTTCATACAAGAGACAAAGATCTGCTCCGCTGAGAAAGCAAAAAGTTTTGTTCGTTTTTTTGGAAACGTTTTTTGGTGCGTTCACACGCTCACGGCTAGCCCCTCCGGGGGAACCGCCATCCTAGTCAGAAAAAATACTGGCATCCGAATGCTGGACCCCAGACTGTGCGCGAGTGGGCACTTTGCACTTGCCGATTGCCTCCTTGGAGACCAGCTGGTGCGCCTTATATCGGTCTATGCCCCTAGCCGGCCGGGGGAGCGCAAGGACTTTTTCGTCGGACTGCGCGCACTTCTTGACACGCCCGCCACGCTCGTGGTCGGCGGAGATTTCAACTGCGTGACTAACAGTCGCGATAGAGTGAGCGGGTCGGCAGTCCCAAGAGCCGACGTGGGTGCGGCTGCGCTTCGCGACGCCGTGCGCGATTTCGACCTTGTGGACGTGACGGAGACGCTTGACAAGTTTTCGCCGCGGTTCACGAGGTGGAGGGGCGCGTCGCAGGCGCGGCTGGACCGCGTTTACGTCTCTGGCGAGTGGTCCGGGAGCGTCGTGTCCTACGATGCGAAGATTGTCCCGTTCTCAGACCACGGTTTCGTCGCGGCTGAGATTCTTGCTGGGGGCCCCGGAAGTGTGCGGGCAAGGCGCGACACGCCTTGGAAGATGAACTTCAGCATCCTCGAAAGCGAAGATTTTATTGAGGAGACGAGGCGTGCTCTCCAGAACCTGGAGGAGGGCGGCGCGGACGCGGTCTCGTGGGAGGAGTTCAAGATCAAGCTCCGGGATACCGCGTGCGCGCTCGGCCGCCGCAGGGGCGCAGAGGAACGTCAAGCTCGGATTCACCTCACGAACACCCTCAAGGCACTGCTGGAGGAGGAGGAGAGCAGTCCAGGATCCTTCAGTGACGACATCAAGCTCTGCAAAGAGCACCTGCTGGCCATGCTGGAGGAGCGCTACAAGGGAGCCCAGGTGAGGAGCAGAGTCGAGACACTCGAGGGAGAGACGCAGCCCTCGAAGATCTTCCGCACACACGAGCGGAAAAGGGCAACAGAGAACACTATCAAGGAGCTGCGGCAAGGAGCTCGTGTTTTCACCTCAAGAGAAGACATCGCGGGCGTCTTCGAGACGTCCTTCAGGGAGCTCTTCCGGGAGGAGAGGCTTGACGATGTCGCTTTCGAGCCCTTTCTCCGGGGATCTCCTTCGGTTCCTGAGGGGGCGGTTGACATTTTACCCTGCCCAATCCGGGAGGCCGAGGTCCAACATGCAATCAAGCACCTGTCCCGTAACAAAGCTCCCGGCCCGGACGGCATCGGGTCAGAGTTTTACAAAATCTTTTCTGACGCTCTGTGCCCCATCTTGGCTCGAGTCTTCAATGACATCCGCAGACGAAGGCTACTTCCTCCGACCATGCGGCAAAGCTTCACGGTACTGATCCCGAAGAATTCTAAAAAGGGCCCTATTTCCGAGGTCGGGGACTTTCGGCCCATCAGTCTTCTTTGCTCTGATTATAAAATCCTGGCCAAGATCCTCGCAAGGCGACTTGACACAGGTCTCAAGTCCATCATAGGGCCCCATCAGACCTACGGCCTTCGCGGGAGGAAAATATCCAGGAACCTCCACATCATGCGGGCGATCGGCGAGGCGACGGCGGAGGGTCACCAGCCCCTGGCGGTCCTGCAGCTGGACCTGCGGCAGGCCTTCGACCGGGTGTCCCACAGGTTCCTCCTGGCGGCGCTGGATCGATTCGGCGTGGGGGAGGAGCTGCGGGAGTGGATCGCGCTCTGCTACCGAGACATCTCTACGCGCCTTCTCATCAACGGCCAGAGGGGAGGTCCCATCTCCATCGGGAGGTCGGTTCGGCAGGGCTGCCCCCTTTCGCCCATGCTCTTCGCGCTGCAGTTGGAGCCACTCTGCCGGGCAGTCAATGCGGACCCATCCATCTCAGGTTTACGGCTTGGGGACGAAGACGTCCGCGTTCTGGCCTTCGCAGACGACGTCTCGTTTATCTGCTCGTCCAAGGTACAGGTGCAGACCATCCTGCGACACGTGGACCGGTTCTGCGCTGCCTCAGGGGCCATGATCAACCGACAGAAGTCGGCGGGGGCGTGGCTCGGTGAATGGGCGACTACGCCAAGAACTTTCGGAGGTATTAGCCCCGAGAACATGACGTGGCGCCACCTAACGGGCCTATCGTCGTGACGTAGGATAGGGGATCACGTGACCGTTTTTTGCGCTCAGTGTGTAGGGTGCAGTGCCTCGGTCTTCGCTTTTTTCTATTAGTACGAGTGTTTAAGGTTTATTTTAACCCAATTTTTTCGTTTTTGTACTCGATCCGGTCAAGCTCCTAAGTCGGCTACCGTACAACTGCTTCCGGGGAGCCGGTGAGCCTGTTGCAGGCTAGCAGGGAACCGGTTTCTGCAGGGAAGCGCGGCGGCGTAGACTAGAGACGGTACGGGCCAATTTGTCGTTTTCGGCGGCTGTGTCGGGCACCGCGATGGATGCGGACCATGTGCGACCTACCGTTGAAGGTAAGCGAAGCTTTTTTTTAGCTTCTATTTGACCGGGCAGCCCGTTAAAACTGTGTACCCCTTTTCAGTTGTGCTGCCTGTAAGCAGCATCAACGCGTTCGTGAACAAGGCCCACGAAACATCCCGGCTGTTGCTCGAGGGCGAACGAGTTCTTGAAGCGGGACATGTCTTCTCCTGCAGTATCAAGAAGGTGGATAAGGACTGCTACAGGTTCATTGGATTCGTCCTCCAGACGTCGGCACTGACTTCGGACCCGCACGAGCTGGAGATAGCACTGAATGGAAGAGACGTCGGTGACACATCGTGCTCCTGCAAAGCAGGGTAAAGGAACATGCCGTGTATCATTACTCGGTTGAGTTGTATATACTTATCGGCCGGCGTGTTGTCAAGTCGATCGAGGAGCTCGCGGCTCGAGCCGGGAACCAAACAGTTTGCGATAACCGGCGAAGTGCTGTGCCTTGTTTACGAAATACGATCGGGCATACTCGTTGTTCCCGTGGCGCAGTGGTAAGGTGCGCGCTTCGTGAGGTGCTTGTCGCGAGTTCGACTCCGCGCGTCCGTCTTCTTTTTTTTTTTTTTGCTTTTTTTTTTTTTTAGTTTTTTTAGTATTCTCTTTTATTGTTTCTGCAATGTCGGAATTTTTGAGCTACGAGTATTAAACCTTGTGGATAACATTTAATTCATAAACTAATATCCGATCATCCAAAGGCCAATGGCAGTTTGTGTACAGCATCGCTGTTTTTCTTTCTTCTGTCAAAAAAGATTATGCAAATATTCCTGTAGCTAGGTCCATTAGAGTTGTAGAATAGTTTTCTCTCGGCCCCTACATAGTAACCAGATGCACTACAAAAAGAAAAATATTACATGCAAATACGAGTGCAGCTGCCCTCGTATCAGCAACCATTAAACTAAAATCAATGGAGCCACATAACATTCTCACATTTATGCAGCTGCTGGTTGCTTAGATACCACTAAGCTGCGAGTGATTTTCACGTTAAAATAGTCGGTGAAATTTTATGTCTTGCTATTCTCTGTAGATTACTCTTTCAAGTCTATTAACACTCAGCTCTACTGGCATTGCATACTGCCAACTTGTACATGCACTTTTAATCTCATTCAAATAATATTGAAGTTGCATGAGAAAGGTACTGCTAGAGGGTGAGACTGTTCACATTTTATGACTGATATTGCATATGCTGTTTAATTGCAAGCTAAGAACATTGCCATTTTGCAGGAACTACAAGTGTAAGCACGTTGTGGCAATGTTGCTACATATCAACGCCAAGAGGAACTTCAACGTACTGGCGTCCACAGACTTGCCACAAAAGTGGGGGAAGGGGCAGAAGAGAGCGGTCGGGGAGAAGTATGCTCCGAGGAAGATCGTCAACCTCCCGGGCCTTGAAAAAGTGAGCTATGAAACTTCTATTTATGCACAGCGCTTTTAGTAGACCTTGTGCATACCATAAAGCTCCCTCCGCCAGCGCCAAATGAAATCACGGGAAAGGGCTGTACAAGACCCACATATAAACGCTTCTTCTGCCCTGACCTGTGCTAACGGAACTTGACCAACAGTGTGTCACGGCATAGGTACGCCGAGAGCACACAGGATGCTCCTTCATTTTCTTGTGTGCGTTACGTGACCTTGTGGGATTTTCACTAATGATGTAGTGCATATGTTGCGTCAGTCTGAGTTAGCAAATCAAATGAAGACAGTGATGTGTATGCTGGGCCAGTTGTGCGAAACTGTGCCAAGGGGCTAACCCTGCTACGTCCTGCTACATTTGCCAAAATATGGGTAGTCTACACCAAGCCTGTGCCAAAGCACCAGTTTTGGTCGCCTTTCAAAAACGAGACTAAACTGAGAACCGTAATTGAGCATGCGTGACCTAGGTGGCGCAAGAAACCGCCCAACACTAAGTACCCCGCATCAATCATCCGTCCGATCACCCCCACCCCTTGCATGGCTTTTCCCGCCGTCTCAGGTTTTGCGCTCTCATGTAATCTTGGCGCTCTTGTCCGGTGGTCTCGTCTCGCGCCTTTTTCAATTTTTTTCAACGATACACACGGGCGTGTACGGATGCTCTGACGTTAGTGTGCCGGCCATGCCGTCATGCTGTGGAACAAAACCATTTTTTTTTTTTTTTTTGCGCGGCAAGAGTTGCTTTGTGAGCTGAAGCACTAGCACAACCACAGTCACCGTGGTCGTGCAATGTAACGGGTTGCCGTCCCTACGTCGCTACAAATATGCCGCTTTCTAAACTGAAACGTAGTTACTGCTGCGTGTTCATCAACATTCGTGCTCTCGTTTAAATCATATGGCACTACCAAAATCCCCCTTTTCAAAAACTGCTTGTCGAAGTAGTGATTACATAGGTTTCTCTCGGTGGGCTTTCTTTTTCGAGAGGGACCCCGATACGTAAAAAATCTGCCGCGAAAGAGTTAGTGACGAGAAGTGAGCAAAGGAGGCAATGTCTGCAAGCTGAACCCGCAGAGTGTTTTTGTTTGCCACGAGTTCAGTCGTTGGACAAAGCGCTCCAAAAACTTTTTGACCCTGGCTCGCGATGCCATACATCGATGCACTCAGGTTCTTTTTTTCTGGGTGTTTAGCTTGTACCTCGCCTGCCGGCCTGTCAAGCGCACACCGCTGGACTGTTTTTTTTTTTTTTTTTGTCGTATGCTAGGCAGTTGCATTTTGCATACAATTTTGGGATCCAGTAGGCGACAGAACGGAGTGACATGATTTCGGTTTCGACCGAACAGCCATTGTCTCCGCTTGCACAACGAAGCACGCGCAACTGGAAGCCTGCCAATGTTGCCCTTACATGCATGCGAACATGGTTGTATGAAAGAGGCACTAGCCGGGACGCTTGCAATCCATTGTTTTACGTTTGCTTTATTTTGGCGAAATTTCGCTTTATATTTTCAGGTTGAAGGGGATCCGGTCCTGCTTCCTAAAGGCGATATCCTGGGACGACTACTGGAGGGACTGACTTATAGGTCAGCTGCCCTGCGGCACACCGAAGAAATCCGTCCTCTTGGTTGGTTCATGAACTGCATTTCCTCTTTCTCTTTCCCATTGTCTTTGCTACAGTTGGTTTTGGCTGTTTGTTGGTCATTCTTAAGAGACTTTATGAATCGATTCTCTCAGTACCCGACGAACATCAGTGGTGGCATGCCTCACACGGGATAGAAGCTGTGCTCAGTACAGACCATGCAGGATGTTTGGATCACAGCAGAAAAAACCCAAGATAAATGTACACTCCTGTGTATATTTATCTGTGTAGAATTTTTGTGTACATTGAAACCCTAGATAAATGTACACCACTTAGATCGGTGGCTGTGATAAATTGACACAGCTGTGAGCAGTACGCTCAACGGATGGGGACTCCAACCTTAATATGTTTACATTCTGAATTGTGCATGCCTGACTCACAAAAGTTAGAGTTGATAATAAAAAGTACAGGTACTAGGTTCTGAAGGCATGGCGATTGCGCCATATATATATTAGATTTGAGTGGAAGCACTAATATCCAATGTGTCGTAACAGTTGACTGCAAAGGAGAGAAAAAAATGTCAAGCGAACCAGAAGAGCAACCAGAAATGTTCCTTAGTACAATATGTTTAAAGTGGCTGAGGCTTAAGTCTAGTTGAGCAATGTGCACTGTCATCCTGCCATAGGCAGATTTCTACAAAAAACCAGATTGCCAGGTGCAGGTGACTTTCCTGGCCCACAACTTAAACTGAAAGTGCGCCTGGAGCACCATCACCAATTAAGTATGCCACTACATGCTTAATTGGTGTACAAGGTCTGTTTAAGAAGTATCCTACCTGAATTAGTACCGTGGAAACAAATGAAGCGCGGATAGCTTTATCTGGTGAGGAGGCAGAGGGAACGTTAATGCGCATGCAAGAATTTTATCAGGCCCGCAAAAAATGTGAGTCGCAGGCAGTTAGCCTCGGAGTGATGACGTGTAGTTAGTGCTCGTCGTTTTTTTTTGTTTTTGTTTTTTTGCAACATGACAAAGTAGTTTGAGTGAGAGGTATTGCATCAAATTTTGATTCAAGCTTGCTCACACTCAAGTGGAAACAATTCGAAATATTCAGCAGGAGTTCGAGGACGATGCCATGGGCATTAAAAAAAACATTAATGTTTGGTACAACCAGATCAAAGATGACTGCATGTCAGTGGGGAGAGGCCTTCAACAAGCCAAAATAATCTGGTGATTAACGAACTTCGTGCAATCGTGCCGAAGTTTCTCACGATGGAGCTGCATCATGACAGTGCACCAGCTCATTCCTTGCGTCTGAGTTTTTTTGGCCAAAACAGGCTTCCTACTGTCTCAACATGGCTCCATGGGATTTCTGGCTCTTCCCTACGATGAAAATGCCGCTGAAAGGAACCCTATTCGAGTTACGGAAAAAAATGACGAGCAGCGACTACAATTCCTCACTCGGAGGCTGACTGAAAACAACTCACATTTTCATCGGGCCTGATAAAATTCACACATACACATTAATGTTCCCTCCACTTCTCTAACCAGAAGATGCTGTCTGCACTTCATTTGTTTATGCAGAACAAATTTAGGTCTGATACTTTTTTAATGGCCCTCGTATGCTCACATATTAGTACCAGGCTTATTCAACGTATTCACTATGGCAGCAATGAGACTGGTCATAATTAGTCCTCTTGTGTTTTGTACATAGAACTGTTCCCTAGCATTTCATTTTTGCATTCCAACAACCAATTTCTTTCCTATCACCTTTATAGTGTGTAATGTGTCAATATTCCCTGTTTATTTGCATGTTTGCAGAGATATCAACCGCCCCCACCGCAGCTGAGGAGCCCCCTGTCCCCGGACTGCCCACACTTACGCGGCTGATTGCCACAACTGCTGCTCCCAGCTTCGATGCTTTTGTGGATGAGATGAGGGCCACCTTCTCTGCAGACGTCTGTGCGGTAATCGAGGAGAGGACGAGGGAACAGTCGCTATCTGAGGACTGGTTGCGCCAGAGGATAGGCATGGCAACCAGTACAGTCTGCCATTCCTTCAAAACAAGGGCAGCGAAGTGCGAGACAGAGCAAATGCCGCACAACATGGGGCCTTTGTTGAAGGCGGTCCTCCGCACGAGCACATACCAGTCTGCAGCAATGCAGCGCGGGCTGAGCATCGAAGGGACTGCGCGGGACAAGTATGTCTCGGTTGTGAAGTCGAGGGGCCACGCATGCACTGTGGAAGACAGGGGCCTATTGATTTGGAACGAGTTTCCTGTGATGGGCTGTAGCGTGGATGGGCTCGTTACTTTCACCTGCGCCTGCTGCAAGGGTGACAAGCGTATTTTAGAAATCAAGTGCCTCAACACGGTGAAGAAAGCTTTCTCAAAGGACAAGCCGACGCCCCTATTCTACACACAGGTTCAGGTCCAGATGGGGTTAACGAATATTCCAGTGTGACTTTTTCGTCTACAAGAGTCCAGAGGACTGGAGGGCACTTACCGTGCCATTTGATGCTGCACATTTCCTTAAATGTTCGGCTGCAGTGCACACCCTGTAAACAAGTACATTTTTGACACGCTGAAGAATCTGGCATGTTCATACTCGTGGTAGTGGGCCCCAAAAAGGGCCAGTGTGGTAACATTAGATATGCGTTTGAAGCCAGCAAATAAACAAAAGGATGGCAACAAGCACGTGCTAATACATTCATTTATTACAGTATGCATGACATCAAATTTGCAAAATTAAATTGGCATAGAAACATATCTTACAAGGCTGTTGAATGGCTTGTGTGTCTAAATGCACGAGCTAGAAATATTGACTCATTTCTGTGCTTTGACAACCTTTCTCCAATGCGGCACAGGGGAAGAATACCTTGAACGAAGTTAACAAGGAAATTCTTGGCTAGTGACAGTCTGTGACCGAACAATACGTTTTTCTTACTACCCTGCTAAAGAGAACTCATTCTTCACAAATGACAGTGGGATGCCATGTTTGAAATGCCCATTAAGTGATCTACAGATTAACGTCAACGTTTAAACAGGCAGCTAAAAGAAAACGCTATCGTGTCCTGTTCAGCAATGTATTAACCAGTTAAAAATTTGTCGTTGCTGAACAAGGGCTTTGAGAGGTTCACGAGACCTGCAATGATGACGACAACATCATCGATTTGCGGAAGGAGGTCTGCGCTGAAATTGTCCCGAAGAATTCGAAACAACTTCATTCGCTGAATTGCACGCTCGACATGGACGCGTGCGGCTGCGATGCTTTGGTTGTTTGCGGCGTCAGATTTGCTCAGCTGTGTGTTTTTACGGAGAAATGGTGGACGAACCAACTTTACCTTGTGTTCGCAACACAGCTCGTCAATTAAGAACCCCTTGTCGACCATTACGCTGTCGATGAAGGGCAGGCATTTCTCTAGAAGCCCACTCTCCTTTGTGATATGCGTGTCGGAGGATCTGCCACAGAATGCCGGACTCACATAGCTAATTAAGCCACCTGGCGTCTCGCACACAAGCACCTTTGCAGTGTGGGTTCCCTTGTAGTGACTGTAGGTAAGTAGTTGAGACTCCAGGTTTTTCGGCTTTTGCAGAGGAATCTCTATACAGTCGAGCACCATGCGACAGTCCCTGTACTTGTTAAAGTACTTGGTCAGGGACTGGAGCACAGCCTCCTTTTCAGGCCAGAAAACGGCGTGCCTGAGCACTGCTGCTAGGACCGGTACCGACGCTCTAAATATGTTGGAAGCTGTCGTCCTATGGACCCCAAACAGTACCCCAAGAAGGGAAAACGTCAGATTGTGGTACAGCTTCATCATTGTTAGCAGTACTGCGTCCTCGTTACTGATGCTGAAATCCTTCTTCTGGCTTAATAAGCGAGATTCCCCATACAGGTCGCAGATGTTATAGAATAGCTGAAAACAGGGTATGCAGGTCAGTGATACGAGGGCCGGTTCATTCTTAACCCGTGCTATCCCGAGCACTTGATCTTTCTCAAGCTGTAGTGAGTCCGCTTGACATCCGACATCTTTCTTCAAGGTGTGAAGTTCAGCCTGAAGACCTGAAACATTAAAAAACAACTCTGGTATCAACTAGAATTAGGCTGACATGACTCACACTGGGCACGCAATGTTTGCTTTCTCCTCATCAATGGGATCTGCAGCATCGGCATCCTGGTTGGGTAGTTCCTGCTCAATCAAACCCTCACTGGTGCTGGCTTCTTCGCAGTTCAGCCCTGCCAATGTAACTGCTGCTGGCAGGTCATCCTTGGCTGTTAAATCCAAGTGGAAAAAAAACAAAACAGAAAAACCTAAAATTACAGCTCAGCACTGGAACTGAAATAGACACGACCATGCTTTATCTTTTAATGACTGAAAAAAAAAAAAAAAAGTAAACAGGTATGCAAGAGCCAAATATTTAAAATCTGGTTATTTATCACACAGCATCCACTGATACCACGAATGTTCCCTACAAACGAGAGCACTCACGGCGAGGCTTGCATGTGTCCACACCTGCCCGCGGCTTCAGGGGCTGTCGCAGCTTCGGGGGCTTGTCCAGTGGCCGTAAAGGCAGATTCTGGGACGGCACGGTTCCTGGGGCGAAAGTCCTTTTTTTCCAGCCTGACGAGAAAAAAAGGAAGAAAATCAATCACGACGGAGCGTGAGCATGCGTCGATCTCGGCCGTCTGATCGCCAGCTTTGCTCAGGTCGCTCGCGTGACTTGGGGGCGTCGTGGCCCAGGAAAACTAACGAGTGTTAAGCACTTAGATACACGCATGCGTGATATCACTCTCTGCGAAAACGTTTCGTGTTTGCAGCTTACGTGCAAAATGCAAGAGCGTCGATCTCCGACGGGTCCAACAAAATCCACCCCTTTTTGTAGAGGTTCACTGAAATAACTGGAGAACACTTACCAAACATCTTCGCTCCAACCGCATACACGAAGTCTTCATCTCTAAAGTGCTTGCTGCACACTGTCGAGCTCTTGGAGTTTAATTTGCCCATTCTCAACTTCACAAGCCACTCCGTGCGCAGCTGCTTCTCCTTGGGGTAGATGTGAAAGCTGACGTTCGGGTCGGTCGCGTAACTACGGCATTGCGGCACCGAACAGTACTTCACCATTGCTTCCTGAGCACGACGGCTGCCGAAGCCGATCCACGCGTGAACTAATCGGGCTCCAAACACAGAAAAAAAACACGAAAATAACGACCGAACGGTTCCCGAATACCCCGACCAAAGCAAGGCAGAATAACCGTCCTTATCACGTGATCCCCTATCCTACGTCACGGTCGAGCGATCGCAGCGCTCCAATCGGTCCCGCTCGGGGCCAATAGGATGGAGCACTTCGCTCGACGGCTACCTGGGTGTGCCGGTGGACCCGCAGCGATCAATGGCCGCAGTGTGGAGACCGACCACCAACTTCGTTGCCGCCAAGCTGTCGCCCTGGCGGTGCAGAAACTTGTCTTTCTTCAGCCGGGCTCACGTGTGCAACACAGTCAGCTACCCAGCCGTGCTGTACAGGGCTCAGGCCGTCTGCTGCCCGGGCAGCCAGGCCGGAAAAGTACACCGGAACTGGGCCATGTTCGTGTGGAAGTCCGCCATGGAAAGCACACGAAGGAACAACCTCTTTCTGCACCAAGAGAGCGGAGGTCTGGGCCTCGTTAACATCGTGCTCAAGCTGCACGTGCAGCGTTTTCTGCTTTTCCGGGATGCAAAGGACCCGACCTTCATCGCCGTGCTGCACCACCTTGGATTCCCACATCTCGGGAATTGGATGGTGAGCACGAGTGGCCGCACGACCAAGGGAGCCGCCCTGAGGTTCTACAAGGAAATCGCCAGCTCCATCGAGTTTCTGCAGGCCCAATTCTCCTGGGAATACCTGGCGACCGTCGGAAAGAGGCGGCTGTACTGGGATGCCGTTTCCGCATCCTTCCCGCCACCGCTCTACAGACAACCACCGACGCCCGACGACGCGACGCGACTTTACAAACTCGTGCGAATCCTTCCCATCCCTGTGGTGACAAGGGACTTCTTCGTCCGGATGCACATGGAGGTCCTTCCAGTTAAAACCTGGCTCCATCAAAAGGGGTTCTTCGTGCCGTGGTCCCTAAACTGCGACCTTTGCGGGGCGCCCGAGACCATCCAGCACGTCCTAGTCGAGTGTAGCAATGCCTACCTCTTCTGGGACGAGATGAGGACGACGTTTGAGCTCAGGGACTCCTTCGAAGTGGAGTGGAGCGTCTTCAAGTATCTGCAACTCGAGGAGAGGGATAAGACGGAGGTGGCGCACATGATGATGCTGCTGGGCCTGCACGCCATCTGGCAGTCGCGTACCGCAATGGTGCAATGCCATCTCGACGCGCGTCCAACCTGGAGCTACTTCGTGTCCACGTTGGGGTGGGTGCTATCGGTGACGTCGCGGCAGCCGAACGCGGGTGATTGGGAGTGCATCAAGCGACAACTCGAGGAAGGTCGTCGCCGCTGCGTACAACGACGTACGTCAGGCGTGAGAAACTGGCGAGTTCCTGTGAACTGTAGGCGCGTTGGCGTTGGCTGAGGTGTGCGGTGCGCGAAAGTGGACCGTGGCTCTTCTCCCCCTTGGAACTTCGCGTCCTTTTTTCTTCGATTTATTGATTTTTTTTTTTCGTACAGATTGCATAATTGCTCACGCGGTCTCATACTGTATCGTTTGCGTTTCCTCTCAATCGTTTCCGCCAAGTCTGGTCAGGTTTGTGTGACAGCTACTTACCGCACGGCGATAGTGTATCTTTCTTTTTTTTTCTCTCTTTTCAGAGTCTTTGTTTTTCACGCTCGTCTCTACAGTTTGCATAACGTTTCTATACGAGCTATCCACCTGTCGTTTTCTGAATTACTTTTCAATGTGGCCTTGTATAATGTTTGCGGAACCTACTGCAAGGATGTCTGTAAATAACTTGTAAATAAACTTGTTTCGTTTGGAAAAAAAAAAAAAAGGATGCGCCAGTAGCTCAGTGGGAAAGACGTCCGGTTTACACGCGGTAGGACCGGGTTCGATCCCCCGTGGAACTTAATTTTTTTTTCTTCAAACATTTTTCGATGTTTACATGTATATATATATATATATTTACAATCACCACTGAAGAAACAAACAAAAAAATAACAAACTAATGTTGTGGACGATACTTCGCTGATTTAAATGGTACGGGATTTCCGTTTTGACACCTGCGAGCTCAATGTAATCACTTTCCACAAAATGCAAGGAGCATATAAATCAGGTAACGTCCGCTTTCCGAGGTGCCCGTATATGTTCTACAGGAATTGCAGCCAGCCGTTGGTCCCGATCCCGTTGATCTTTCGGAAACTCTGTCGCACAATGCCACTTTTTTTCGGATTCAGGAAATGTGAGCCAGCTCTTCACGCAACATCTTGGGTGTATTCTTTTCGGAGCCGATCATGGAAATTCACCACGGGCACTTACTACTCATGTCCAACTCCTCAATGTACAAAACAACTCATCTTGGAGTACAGAACAACGAGCGGAACAAACATAACTGCAAAAAAATCGCACGGCGAGCAGTTCCCGCACGCCCCATCGCACGCCGCATGTCCTGTCGTCTGCTACCGGAGAGGAGAAAAAAAAAAAAAACGCACGGTAGGGTGTAGCCACGTGACTTCCGCCACTCACTCTCTTCTCTCCACTTGTCCGACCTCCGTCGGGTTTCGGTTTCGGTTTCGAGGAGTTGCGTCTTTTGGCTTTATTAAAAAAATACGCTACTCTGTTGCAAAATATTAATTGGGTAGTCCTCCGACACCATAATGAAGCGCCTGGCAAAAAATAAAATTTTTTTTTTTGGGGGGGGGGGGTGTCAGTGTCCCTTTAAGTATGAAACGAGCGCCGCGGTTCTGAACTGACTCGAGATGAGAAGTGAGCGTCGTCTGACCCATAGAGTTATTATAATATACGCTAGAGGTTCAAGTGGCGCTAGTGTGCTGACGCAAATTGAAGCAGACAGCAACCAGTCGAAAATTGACTTCCGGTAACGCATTTCTATGGGAAAAAGTGAGTGCATTTTCTCCCTGCGCTCGATCACAAGAGCAAATATCCCGAGTAATTCCTACGTACTAAGTAGCTTGGAACATTTCTCAGTCAGGCCGACGAAATAATTGGTTAGTTACGGCGTTTTTCTTTCAAATTGGTCGGATTAAAAACTGTGCTCAAACGGCTTTGTACGTGTATTTATGTGCACTGTCAGACACGGTTAGCGCGAACACGACGTCGGCGCTTTTCAGCATGAGGGATATACGTGCCAAACGAACGAAGAACATCTGGAAATAAAGGGAGACGGACGGCAAGAACTACGCAGTAACACTGGATCAGTAACTACCAGCGCATGTACGATCAAAATAATTTGAAGGTCACGTAATATATTCCGATTTTAAATAAGCAAGTACCGCTTTATTCTTTCTGCTTTGTGCGAAGATGTTCGTTCTACGTTCAAAATATCACCCGCACGCTCGAAATCTTTGAGAACAACTGCCCGATAAAAGCTGCCTGGCAGAAAAAAACAATACCAAGAGACAAGTTTCATAGCCCACTCGCTCTATTATCTAAGTTTTGAATGTTTCTATCCGCTCATGCACGATGGGGTCATTTTCATATAGTGACAGGACTGGCATTATCAATATATATAAGGGTCACCGGAATGCTGGCAAGCCTTGAACGCACTCCATATTCCTTTCGATTGTAATTTTGCTTTGAATCGTCGTTTGTTCTTGCACATCTGCTGCGGAACACACGTTTGGGACTGAAATGTAGCGAAGTTAAACATCGCTCGCTGATGAAGAAAAATGCGTTAACTAAAGCAATTACACTTTTACAATGTTAATTAAGAAACATACTATTCAATACGACCGAAATAACCAAAGTGCTCCGTGTTATTTTCTAGCGAAGAGAGAAAATGCACGCGCGTTTTCCCATAGGAATGCACAGGAGCACCGCAAAAGTAGACTGGTTGCTGTCTGCTTCAATTTGCGTCACGGAAGTCGCATAGACACTAGCGCCAGTTGAACCTCTAGCGTACATTATAATAACTCTATGGTCTGACCAGGATCCCAGATTGAAGCTGCATACTCTAATTTTGAGCGAACCAAAGATTTGAATAATATTTGTTTGAGAGAAACTGGTGTTAGAGAAAAGTTACGTTTTAGGTAGCCTAACATAGAATTGGCATTAGCAATGATGTGGTTAATATGAATATGCCAGGAGAGGTTAGAAGTAATATGCACACCGAGGTATTTATAGACGCTTTACACACGCGCCAAATTGCAGCCGCCATAGCCGACCTTCTCTTGTCTTACCGAGATGCCGAGCAACTGAAACGGTAGTTGACGATTCTCTACAAAGGACGATGCTTTAGAAAAGGACACAGTTGAATCTAATATGACAATAACCTGGCCTGCTATGGTAATGATGAAGTGAAATAAACAAAATAAGAGGAAACAAAAACTGAAGGTCAGTTATGGCGGCGTCCATGCACAGCTGCTGCAAAGCGTCTATATGAGGTCACACATTCTAAAGAAACGTTATCAAGATGATAGATAAAAGGCGTAAAGGGTTAAAATTATTTGACGAAACATGTTTTTGAAACCCGGCGTGAACAGCAGTCCGGTTTTTGAGGACCTGGTAAAAGTTTCACGAAATCGCAGCACCGGAAGAAAAGCAGCACAGCACGTATCGAAAGTCGCATCAAAAGAAGCATCGAAAGCAGACGACGGTACGGAGTCTGACGCACGAGGACACAGCGCACCCGTAACAAACACTAGGACAACGTTCACAGTCACACCAAAAGAAAGGGACACTTACACAGCGCTGACTTCAACTCTTTGTATATTCCCGCCTTTTCTCTTCTTTCACGTCTAATGCATAACCTAGGCCTCATCTTTTTCTTTCTTTGCTAAAGGTTAACTGTAAAAATTTTTTAAGCCAGAAATTGAAAATTAAAAATTAAATGAAAAAATTAAATGAAAAATTAATTACTGTAGATCAATGATGCAAAGCTAAGTAATCCAGCTCTTTTTGTGACAGCGCTATAGATGGATTACTAATACACCTGCCGTTTTGCCTGGCAATGTTCTCCGCTTCTATTATTTCCCTTGTGAGCTGGTCTCGGCTCCTTGCCAACACCACACACTTGTCAAGTTCCGCTGTGCACCCACAGTCCCGAAGGTGTATGTCAACATCTCCAGAGTTCTTGTTGATGGTGGACAAGTTGTGTTCTCTAAGGCGGTGGTTTAAACACCTACCCGTCTGTCCGATATATGTTCTTCCACAGGACAGGGGGAAGGAGTAGACCACATTTTCAGTGCATCGAACGAACTTATTTCTGTGATTCGTTGTGCAGGACGTCGGTGTTCTTGAAGGAGTGTTTACCCTCTTGCACAGGCTGTAGAGCTTGTTCGGAGCGGAGAAAATAACGTCCGTGCCTACTTTGTTTGCTATTTTCTTGAGGCCATGAGAAAAATGATGGAGATATGGCACAATCACTGGTCTTTTTGCCCTGTCCCGATGACTTTTCTTAAATCGCTCATCATGCTTAAATTCTCTGAAAAGTCCTTCCGCCACTGATGTTAACAAGGATGGTGGATATCCAGCGCGTTTTAATCTCGACACTTGCCCATCAAAGCTCCTTTGGATGGAATGGAAGCATGACTTCGTAAGAGAGTTCTTAAGGCACAACCGCGCTATGCCTCTCTTTACTAGTTTTGAATGCGCTGAGTTGAATGGCAGAAGTGGCTTCTTTCCCCTTGGCTCGTAAGTCCAGCACGTATGGTACGGTGACGTACAAAGACGAAGATCTAAGAATCTCAAACTTCTTTCACTTGGAAGTTCGTGGGTAATCTCCAATGGGTTCATGCACCTTTTGAAACTGTTGAGAATGTCTGGTACCAAGGCTGTCAGATTTTGGTCATCGGTGGCGAGGACAATTAAGTAATCGTCGACATATCTGAATACTTTTTTAACTTTTGACCCGTCGAGAGTTTAGTTTAAATTCCTGTCAAGGTGTGCGAGATACAGGTCACTGAGGATAGGTGCAATGCACGAACCAATACACACCCCTCTCTTCTGTAGATACGTGTGTCCATCCCAGGTGGCGAAGGTAGATTTTAGATAGATGTCAATTGAGTTGAAGAATTTGCTTTGGGATAGGCCTGCCGCATTCTGAAAGGCGGTAAAGTTAACCTTTAGCAAAGAAAGAAAAAGATGAGGCCTAGGTTATGCATTAGACGTGAAAGAAGAGAAAAGGCGGGAATATACAAAGAGTTGAAGTCAGCGCTGTGTAAGTGTCCCTTTCTTTTGGTGTGACTGTGAACGTTGTCCTAGTGTTTGTTACGGGTGCGCTGTGTCCTCGTGCGTCATGAACTACCAACTCGCCCGAACTTCTGTTTTAACAATACGGAGTCTGCTTTTGATGCGAGCTGCGCTGCTTTCCCCCGGTGCTGCGCTTTCGTTGAACTTTTGTCGGGTCCTCAAAGATGAGGCTACCGTTCACGCCGGGTTTCAAGAATCTGCTTCGTCGAACAACTTCAATCAAGCACGAAATGTCACCCACGGTACAGTGTACTAGATCTATGGCTATTTTTATGGCAGCCTGCCGCCATTGCGCTGTCCGCCATATTACTATGATGGCTAGAGATGATATAACACGAGCGTTTCGCCGCAGGAAAGTTGCAACGCCTATTGGCTGAGAGAAAAAAAGCAAAAACAAGCAAAACAACACAAACCGGAAGTGACGAAAGTTTTTGTTTTGTTTGTTTTTGCTTGTTTCAATTTTTTTTTTTTTTTTTGTTTTTACTTTTTGTTTCTCCAAGTGTTTGTTGGGTGCTTTTTGGAGCGGTCGCGTCGGTTCTAGCGGTCTTTCTTGTATTATACGTTGTCGTGTTATGTGCCGCCGTATTGCCGAGTGGAGTTGGTCGTGATATTCAATGCTTGGGAACGAGCGTCGGCAGTGAAGTTCACAGCGCATTCATGCAAGCTAGCAGGCCTTGTTCGCCACATGGAGGCCCGTGGAAGCTTGTTCGGAACGTAAAAGGTGAGTGAAATTTACCTACTCTGGTGGCGTTCGATCGTCGATGCGACACCGCAGTGGTGGAATTTGATAGCGCTTGGCTACCTCACGTAGCGTCGGGGACAAAGAAGATAGTAGAGATAATCAACGGGACTGGCATGTGGCTCCCGGGTGCCGCCTGCGCCGCATTTGCATTCAGTAATCGCACTTAAAGAAGTACCAAGCGCGTTGGGAATGTCAGCTTTTGACGAGCTCGTGCAGTCACAAAAGCGTTCTGTCGAAAGACGGGATTTACAAACAGATCAGGCTTCGCGGATGGCCCTCCCGGGGCGTCGAATTTGTGGCGGGTAAATATGTTGCCGTTCGTCCTGGATCGCTAGGTTGGACATTTGAGAAAAGGTACATGGAAGTGACGTAATGCAAAGGAGGAGCGTATCCTAGCAACACTCACGTGGCGGCTCTGCCCACTTTGACGCCGCTACGTCATCGCAAACTTGACACCCGTCACCCGTTTCAGCGACGTCCGGAGCCAACCACCGACGAGCGGAAGTAGCTACGCATTCCCTGAGGCGTCCCTACGCGCGGGATACGGGGTAGGATTTACTACGACGCGGGGAGCAGTTCCTGCGTTTAGCGGAGGAACGGCAACCAATCCTGTGCGTCGCTGGCCGTCGCATCTGTTCTAGTACAGGTAAAAGTATTGAAAAACAATCAAAACCTTTTGGGCGTTGTTAAAACAAACCGCTTTTTTGTACCCTTTTGCAATACATTTAAGAATTAATTGAAGAGAAAGTTGTTCCAATATTATGCGGGATGTGCGCTACGCGCCTTCTTCAAACCAAAATGTCGAACCACGAGGAGCCGGGTGTGCCGGAGGCAGCGGAGGGGTCGGCGGAACCAACGGGGAGCGCGCGAGTGACGGCTGCTTTAGTCAGAAACAATTTTTTTATCTTTCGAGAACTTGCTATTGCTGTGCTCAAATAAGAATGTTTGGCGCAACATCTGTGATAATTCTTTCAAAGTGGTCCAGTGTTTATATGGTGGTATGCTAGTCAGAGAATATATATATATATTTTTTTTCCTTTCGAAATTTAACTATTGTGCTCAAATAAGACCAGAGTGTTCAACAAGATATCTGTGATATATACTTAAGATTGCCCAATTGCTTACATGGTTCCAGTCGGTGCTCAGTTTTACTTCCAAGAAGGAAATATTACATTCCATGTTATCACACTTTTATTCATGAAGTCACAGTTTTTTCTTTAAGAAATAAAGCAATTTTCAAAACAAACTATATGTGCACTGTCTTGAGATAACACAATCACCTAACTTTGATGAAGTACCATAAAAGAGATAATAAAATGGAGCAGAAGGCAAGACACTTTGAAGCATTTGTAAAATGAAACAATGTCCGTGACAACAATATCCCTGGTTCAATCAGCAACTAAGAAAGCAATCTCTGCAAAAGCAAGCATTTCTTTCTAGAGGTAGTCTAAATTACTTCTGAGTTCTTTGCAGGGGCAATCCAGATGACCTGTTGGTCTGGCAACTAAACCTCCGAACCTTTTCTGTCACTGTCGACTGCGTCTCGTGCCTTCTGCTCAGAAAAATAAAAAAAAAAGGCTGTATCGATTTCACCGCGATGCACTCGACACGTATCCGGAGGCAGCACGCTGGCTGTGCGACGAACTTCACAAGGTGTAGAAGCTGAAGAGAGTATGTAGCTTGTGGACGGCCATGACTGTGGAGCAGGAAGCGAAGTGTGCACTTTACGGCTTCCACGGAGAGGGCTTCACTGAGGGCAAGAATGTGACGGGGTCCTTGATGGTCAGGACCTCAGTCGTGGTGGCGAGAGGTTCCCTGTCGCTGGCGGCGTCCGTGCTGGGCACCACCGCAGCGAGGGCGCTGAGGGGCTTCCCGACGGAGTCCCTGGTGGTCGGGACTACCGTCGTGGCGGCGGACCCCTTGCGTGTGGCGCTCCGCACGGGCACGTCTGCGGCGGGTTCCGAACCGGGCGACAAGGCGCTGCCTCAGAGCCTTCCCCCTGTCCGAGAGGCCGACCGGAAGGCCGACCGGAGGGCCGGCAGGAGCCAGCCTCTCGGGAGCCGACGCTGACCTCTCCGAGCTCGGCTCAGAACCGTCCGAGCTCGGCTCAGACTCCAACTCTGACTCTTCAGGGTCGGAGTCTGACTCCGGTTCTGGCTCGCTCGATGCAAGGCAGATGTAGTGGAGCACTGCACATGCCGAAATAATGGCGGTGGCTGTTGAAGGGTGGTAGTAATACAGAGCCCGGTGCCTTTGCAGACACCGGAATCTGTTTTTCAACAGCCCGATGCAGCGCTCCACAACAGACCTGATCGAGGAATGCGCCTTATTAAACCGGCCGCAAGCGGTGGAGGTCGCGTGGTTCCCGGGGACAGGGGTGATGAGCCAAGGCTCCAAGGGGTAGCCGCTGTCACCTGCACATGTAGAGGATGGAACATATTACATTCTTTACTTTTTAAAATAAAAGGCAAGAAAACAGCTGTGTGCAACTATGTCAATTATAATGTAACTTAAGTGTGACTTAAAAGTGTGTTAATATTTCTGCACTACAGTATCAGTTTACATTATGATTAATTAGCACCAGCTTGCCTGCAAACTCCCTGTTATTTCATGTAACTATGTGTTTTCCTGGTGGGTTGTATGGGATGTGTGCACGATTCCTCAGGGGTGCTGTGTTGTATGCAAGTGCATTATTAGGCCCTTGCATCCGACTGATAAAAGCTCTGTTGCTTTTGGGAGTGTGGCCGTGACCTTAGGCACGGGCAGAGCAGAACACGCTGGCCTTGTCTTTGGCAAGCAAGGGGATAAGGCGCCAGTTCGACGAACCTCTTTCCTAATCTTCGGTGGAGTTGGAGATGGGGAAAAGAGAGGGGGTGGTTAGATTGGAAAGGAGTCAGGTCCTGTTGGGACACGGAGGGTCTAATAGGAGGAGCTATATAGGCAGACCGAAGAAGAAGGGTCAGGGAAAAGAATCCAGTGTGTGGGACAGAGACGACCCGAGGACAGATTTGGCGAGCCCCAAGTGGCCAAGGAGGGATTGATCCCATTATGTACAAACTGACGACCGTCAAAGCGACCAGGCGAGCACTCAGGGATCGGCGAAAGAGCTCCAACTTCATGCAAAAACCAACCAGCAAGAGGGTACAGGCAGACAGTAACAGTGAGTGGGCCGAACCGGACAACGACTCGCACTGCGGTTGCATGCCTTGCATAGTCTATCACTGTCGTGATATTGGTCTAGTGTGGCTTTCGTAGCCTGCAGAGTGTGAGAGTTATGTGGACATAAACAGAGATTAATGGCCAAACTTTGGGTGTTGTCTCACTTCAAGGAGTTCCAGCAACTGTGTCTGTGTGCCTCACAACAAGCACAGTACGTGTGGTACTGTGGCTTTCAAGCAGTGGGAGCCACCGTGTGCGTAAGGAATGAATTTAGTATGCTCACCAAGCAGGAACCGGCCGTCGCGTGGCACCTGCAGTGTTGCCAACCTATTTTTTCAAAATACCCCACGCCAGCATCCAGAAAACCCTACGATACCCTACGAATATTTCGTATTACCCTACATTCTACCCTACGAGGCAAACCTTTGTTCAAATAATGCTGTTGCTTGGATTATGCTTATATAGGGTAGTATTAATACAGTACAAAGCGATAGGGCACGCATGCACGCGCATACCTGGGTTATTCTAGAACACCATGCTTGCATGCGCGCTGTGTGGCATCAGCACAACAGTGTTGCTTCGAGCGCACAGACATCCCCAACCAACATGTTTAGCTGATTTGTCATCAAATTAAAAACTGGGCCATGTGGGACCAGCACTCGCGGCGGCAGACAAGGCGGCTCATTACAAAAGGAAGCTAATCGGAACGGCATATTAGCTTATTTTTTGGGTGAACCGCCTAGGGATTCGTCAAACTAAGGTAATATTTCGACAAACTAGGCTATTACACCGGGGGAGGATAGGAAACCTGCGGCTCTTCCGTATTCGCTAAAGTGTCATTCGATGAAACGTGATGGTTTCGACTTTGTTCGCTAAAACGTCGTTGACTCAAATGAACGCCTCTAGTCCCAACTACTTGCGCAGTCGGTAGACAGTCTTCAAACTGCTTACCGACTGCACAACGTGCCGGGAAGCTCCGCGGGAGCTTTGAAATCAGTTTCCGTACTCGTCAATCATCCGTGATCAGCGCTCTATGGGCGTGGTAAGGAGAGTTAATTGCAATGCGCCATAACAAAAAAAGCGCCCAGTACGAGTGGTAGTCCTCGCTGTGGTTATTTGCAGCATGCGCACCTTACGCCAGCGCGTAGAAAAGTCCAGTTGAACAGGTGGCTGCTGGTTCTGGTGGGCTCGGCCTGGTTCCGCCCGCGGTGCCACGTATTTCGCAGGTGTAACAAGGGCCGCCGGATGGACCAGAATCATCAGAAAAAAAATTAGCGGGAACATTTCCACTGGGAAGATACCTCTTCTGGCTCCAAACTCCATATGCGCAAGTCCACCTCCTCCCACCTCTCCCACTTGCTCCAGGTTTCCAAAACTTAAAAAAAAAAAAAAAATCGAGGGACTTTACTCCAACTTGGCGTGTGGTGCACTCTGTAAGTACTGTGGTTAGCACGTCTTGTAGCTTGGATACTTTCGTTTTGTATGATGTTGTGGTGTGGCAGCAAACGGGTTGTAAAGTTATGCAAAACTTGCACATCAGCTTTTTTTTAAAACTTGTTTGTATTATGCTTGCCGTTGAAGAAGCAACGTCTGCAAATACCCTACTTTGGCAGGGAAATGGCCGGACGGCCCTACAACCCTACAATGTACCAAAAATGCCTAAAATACCCTACAAGTAGGGTAATTACCCTACGGTTGGCAACACTGGGCACCTGCCCTTGCTCGGGAGAGTGCACAGACTCCCGGATGGGAATTGGGCCCACCGCACCCTGCGCTACATGATATACCAGGGAAGAGGCACCAAATGGATGCACCGCCTCCGAAGGCTGCGGGACCGCTATGGTTTCGAACCGATCTGTCTGGAGTCAGCGGGCGAGAGCCGGGAGGGCCCAGCGGCAATCAGAAAGGGCATCCGAGCAGTGGAGACGGAGAGATGGAGAGCGGGAACGGCGGCGAAGCCGTCCCTCGCGATGTACTACGCGGAGAAGGAGGCCATAGGGAAAGAGCCCTGGTACGACAACTCGACAGGCAGTGGACTCCTCGCGGAGGCCCGCATGGGCACACTACGGACCCGGGTGTGGAGGGCCAGGTTCACGGAGGGACAGGAGAGGACGTGCACACTCTGCGGGCAGACCGACGAGACGATGGAGCACCTAGTGCTGCAGTGCCGGCACATTGTACCGGTCCCAAGTACAGAGGTGCTACCTGTAGCACTCGGTTTCCGAATCGGTGCAGAACAAGGAGAGGAAGAACAAAAGAACGTTCGATCGGCGGTAGACGTGACGAAGAGGCGGCTGGAGGTCTGGTGGAGGGAGACGCATCGGCGGAGGGAATGCAACCGATCAGCGGAACATCAAGCGGAAGCGGAAGTCGCGGGAGGCGCGACAGGCTAGATCCAGTACTTGTTGCTGTTGATCACCCGATACAAAGGGAAGAGCCGCAGACTCCAATCCAATCCAATCCAAATCGAGTTGGCTTCGTAGCCAGGAAAATTGCCACACGAAGGAGTCGTGCACCGACCCGGGATACCGTTGGTCGATGCACATTATCCGGCAGTCGGCGTCACACACCTGAAAGTGAGAGAGATATTGACATGTAATTACATGAATCCACAAGTAGTAGATTCTACTTATGGTTCACAAAGCAGTCGCAATTTCAGAACCTTGTAAGTTATTTTGTCTGACACATGCATGTCAACACACCTTCCTGGATGCAAGGTACAACTAACTACCTTAAAACAAAAATAATGTTTTTTTTTCTTTTTTCTTTTTTTTTTACGGAAGCTTGCACGTCTTAACAGACAAGTATTATTTTTGGGAGAAGTGTCTCACGGCTCAAATGCTACGTAGAGCACACGCTCGCGCAGTCGTGAGACCCCACAGCCCGCAGTCATAAAACGGCATACTTAAACCGTATCGGCAATACGTTTTTTTTTTTTTCTAGAGATTTGGGGCGCGTTTTGACAACGTAACATGAGTGTACTTACCACCATCACGTTGAGGGCGTAGAAGTACTTGCGGCACCAGTACGCCGCCTTCGTGACGGTGGGGTCGTTCTTGGACGGGCCGACGATGGAGACCATGGTCCCGTCCACGCAACTGATGACGCCGGGTATCCTGCCGAACAGCCTGAAGCCCTTCTCCACGTCGAACCTCTCGCTCGGCGTCTCGGGGAAGTGGATCCAGCCACGCTGGACCCCGAGACGACGCACGATAGCGACGGACACGGCGCGGACCGCAACGCTGACTGTCTTTTGGTCCCGCGCTACATGTTTGTCGCTCGCCACCATGCCTTGGAAGCTCCCCGTGCCGTAGAAGCGCAGTGCACACAACACTTGAAGCTCCACAGTCACTGATGACCGTCCACGAGGTACGCACTCTCCCCACCTCCGGTTCCTCGCGAAGTTCGTCGCACAACCACCGCATCACGATCTTGGGTAGGCGGTATTGCTTCCAAAAGATCTCCTCCGGGAGCTCGAATGCATCGCGGTGATCCCGATACAGCCTTTCTGGCGAAAAAAAAAAAGCTCTATTAAAGAAAAAGACGAATTGACGAGACAGCGACGCCTCGCCGCCGAACACATGCTGCCAATGACACCTAGTTCCGAGCAAGTACCTTTTGAAACATACTCGGTACAACACGAAACGTCATTTTGTTGTCACGTCCGGTAGCCGACTCCGCCCAGTTTTGCCGACTCCGCCCACATTTTTCTAGGGAAATTACGTCACTTTTGTTTCCAACCAATCAGACGTGATGACGTCACTTCCGTGTACTAAAAAAAGGTACATGTACAATGTCGAACCTAGCTATCCTGGTAGGCCTGCGATGGTGTTTTCTGCACAAATGCTGTATTCTGCCTCGTGGTACATTCACAACTGCAGCAGAACTGCTAAGCGATTCTGCTACAGGTTAATCGCGAAGAGTTGTGCTCTTCCATAATGTGCATGTTAAAGTGACAACAAATAAGTGCCTCTCTGTTCTACTTCTCCTTTGGTATTCACATGGTTGTATTTTCTACTACATTTTGTTCAGAAAGCCACTGCGAGACAGGCATTATTGAAGTATACTATCCAAAATAATGCTTGAGCATGAGACGAGGTAACAGAAATACTTCTATATGTGCCTGCTTTTTATGTTTTTGCAATTCACCGGCTAGACCACTCTTCTCATGGTTATTGTTTTGTTGGGTGCAAAATTTCCCACCCCAGGTGTCTGATGCTTGCGGCTGATGGCTTCTACCTATGTGCATCAAACGGCGGGCCTGCACCTTCGCCGAGACAGCAGTAAAACAGCTCTGGGTAACTGCAGCGAGTGGGTCACCGGTGCCGTTCCACTTCCTGCACTGCACTCCGCGTGGGTTAAAGGGCCAGCGCATGCCTTTTATGGGTTGTCGCCAGCCATAGTGAGTATGGCTTGGAGTCACGTCATGCGAGTGAAATGCTTGTCACCTGAGTGACGTCAGTGGGGGGGTGGGTTGCCGCCGCCGCTGTTTGTGGGGCTATGATGGTGGTCTGCGATCGGAGACCACCAAGCACCATCGCACTGTTCCTGGATGAACTAGCTGCTCTTGAGGAAGAACAGGGTGCTTTGGGAAGAGCTATGGTGTCCGCTTTTCCACTAGCTCCAGCTGTCGCCACAGACATTTTGTCGAAAGGAGCAACATCTATGAATGAGTAGACGGCGCTGAATGGCTGCAAGGGGCCTCGCTTCTGATCGAGGGGTTCAAGATAGTTCTGTTTCAACAGAGGTACCTCTTGGGGTATTGTACAACACAGGAAATAAAGGGCCCAAAAGTTTTTTACCTTGACGAGGTGTGGGTTATGGCAGGACCAATTTTCTCAAAGGTGCGAGTAGACACAAATGCGGCTTTGTTCCGTGGACACCTTCATGTTTGGTGGCACGAGGCAGTCATTGGTTAACCCTGCTTAAAGATCAACGACTGGACTGGTCAGGGGTGGCGTGCCTGAGAGTGAAACAGTAGGCGGCTGTTATATACCAAGTTTAGACTTCATTCACCCCTTAACTGACAGGGCACTGGAGGCTACATGCTCGGTGAACCAGCCAATTGTCAGTCTTGCATCACTTATCACGCCCCTTTCTCATACAGATGTGCAGGTCGGACATGAGGCAATAAAAGCTTGGCCCACCAACCACATGGCTCCTACCGCCCTGTCAGCGTAGGGGTGGATGGAGCGTAGGGGCTGCAGTGTTGGTGGGGTCTGCTGAGTGCTTCTGGCGTAGCAGTTCGGCAGTGGTGAGTTACTAGAGCACAAAATGCAATACTGCACTTTACTCTGAATGCTGCGAGCCATCGGAGCCAATCCAGTGCCGAAGGTGCGTCACGTGACCTGTCCGTTGGGCGCAACGGCACGTCGAGCACAGTGTCATCTGGCAGCGACAAAGACTTGGATTGGCTCCGGTGGCTCGTATCGTCGGCTGCGGTACGACACAAGGTGAAACGGAGTAGAATGTGATGGCGTGTCGCATCACAGAAGGTGAGCAAAGTAAACAGATAAAGGTTTGATTTTTAGAGTGCCTATTTTAGGTTTTTGTTGCCCTCTTTCGGTGTCCTTAAAGGGGCCCTCCGGAGCTTTCTGCGATTGTCCGTTTATGTTGTTATATTGCGTAGTAGGTGCAAGTTAATATGTATCCAAAGTTTTAGATTACAAAACCGTTTATTAAGCAGATGGCAGAAGAAATATATCGGGACTATTTTCTCTTGGAAGACAATCCCCCATTCCCTGCCCATCGCTAAAACTTGACCAATGGAAATGCTGCATCTCGGGGTGAATGCGAACGTTATTATTGCAACACTTTTTAGGCTTGTTTTAAATTAGAGTTTGAGAAAAACGTAAACTGATTGTGGTGCAGGAAACATAGTCCGCAATTATCGCTCCAAAACCAGCGAACTACGTTTTCTCCCCGCAAGCTTCTTGCTAGGGGGTGATGCGTGGGCTCGTCTGCTTCCCGGGGCGTCTGCAGCCGTGCGTTTGCGGGACACGTGTTCCTTCTTCCCATGGATCCCGACTCCGAAGCCAGCTTTGCAATGAGGGGTGGAAGCGCTGCGCCAATGGCGCCACCCTGCGCCAATTCACTTCCCTGCGCCAGCCAGCTCCAAAACGCCAATTTCAACTTTTTTTTTCTTTTTTTAGTGTTTTCTCTAAATTTAGCGGAAAACGGTTGGCCACGGGCCACCATGTGGTGTGTACTTTTACTGATCTCTATGACAATTGCTGGATCGCGCTTCCCCGCTTGTTCGCTGCAGCGCAAGTGAAGCCACCGGGCTTCACTCGCTTGGGATACGATTTGCCGTTTTTGCTAGCCTTTGCTGCGGTTTTCCAGCGTGCTGACGACACGTTTTCTACTCGTTCGTCGTCATTCGCCGAAGAAGTTTTTTGAAAACTCTGTGTATTGTTGAGACTTGCCGTTGTGAACACGTGGAAAATTTTACGAAAGTGCAGTGTCGCAGGAAAAAGGCACAACGCGTCGAAAGGAAGGGCTGGCGGCGTGTTCAAAGCATCCTTGGCACGCCGAAGTGCCATGTCTCTGTGCCTTCGCACGCTTGGATACCGACCAAGAACCGACGCCGCGTGTATGTGTTCAGCGAGTGCAATGTGCGTGAAGCTGTTCGTGCCTCTGGATCAGCGTCTTTCCCTCTCGCAGTTTAGGGAACGAGCTTAATCCAGCGTCCACTAGCGACGGAAGATGGGGAGAAGGTACGTCTTTTTTTCGTCCTTAGACGATTTACACAATACCGCGCACAACAGCTCCTCATCACTGATCAGTGCTGGCTTATTATCAACCTACTTAATTGCACTTGACGTTTGAGCGCGGCTCGCCTAATTGTAATTGGTCAACAGATTGCACACGACCATATCGGCCGCGCTTCAAAGATTTTCATTCTCGCCGTCTTGTACTTTTGCTTTCGAAAACCCCCCTGGCTCCACAACGTTACCCTATTCGTGCTCCCACGGAATCTATTAGAGTAGATTTGGGACATAGCCATGGTTAATATAGTACATAAGAACACATACAGATCTCCCCCTTTCATTGATAGCAACTCACCGGAACAGCTGGACGATCCAGAACTCCGTGGCCGATATATATAAATGATCTAAAGGCATCTACGCGCGACACACGTTCAGAACTTTGGCGCGGCGTCAATTCTTGACCGGTATCCAAGCGTGCGAAGGCACAAAGATGCATCACTCGGCAAGGCCAAGGAAGCTTTCATCACGCCGCGACACCGGCGACACGTTTTCGACGAATTGTACCTTTTGATACGGCTTCACGCACATTGCACTCGCTAAACACATTCACACGACGTCGGTTCTTGGTCGGTATCCAAGCGCGCGAAGGCACAGAGACACGGCACTTCGGCGTGCCAAGGATGCTTTGAACACGCCGCCAGCCCTTCCTTTCGACGCGTTGTGCCTTTTTCCTGCGACACTGCACTTTCGTAAACTTTTCCACGTGTTCACAACGGCAAGTCTCAACAATACACAGAGTCTTCAAAAAACTTCTTCGGCGAATGACGACGAACGAGTAGAAAACGTGTCGTCAGCACGCTGGAAAACCGCAGCAAAGGCTAGCAAAAACGGCAAATCATATCCCAAGCGAGTGAGGCCCGGTGGCTTCACTTGCGGGAGCGGCAAGCGCGATCCAGCAATTGTCATTGAGATCAGTGTGTACTTTTGCTTAGGTGTCACTGCGGGTGACTCGTACCAACTCGACTGGGGCTCCGAACCATGTCTAACCTCAGGGCAAGGCGCCGATTTTAGTTCAGCGAGAGTGCGATGTCGTTTTTTACTACAAAGAGCTTGATATACGAACACATCGGTTTGGTTTCGGGCATAGTTGGTTGGCGCGGTTGGAGCGCGCATGCAGTTGCCCGTGGTCCCGATTTGCCGTGATCGTGGGAGTTGGTGCCTCGGCACCGGTTGGCTACCTTGGCCATTAACATGAGCAGAAGTAAGTGGTTTTTATTAGCTTTACCTGTTATTTGGTAGCCTACCATATTTGGACGCTTAGCCGTGAAGAATCGCGAGCACAGGCACATCCGTTCTCGAGCTCAATTTGTCTTATCAAAACGAAACCAAAACCATCATTGTGTGCGCGAATGTGCACGCTGTCGTGTGTTGTCTCCCGCCGTCAGACCACTAGCGAAAACAATACCCGCGATCTTAAGCGAGTTGGTTAATTGGCAGTGCTACACACTTTTTTGTTTCTTTCCTTTAGCGTGGAGGAGTGGGAGTGACATCAGAAATGCCGTACAACACTCCCACGCTGCCGATTCCTGTCAAGAACGTACCTTAAGTGGCTATAGCCACCCTACTCGCATAAGTTTCGGGTATAGGTGTATCTGGTTGGAGGGGGGGGGGGGGGGAGGTTGGGTAGGGTAGAGAGAAGTTGGTGGGCTTTTTGTCACGTAAGAAGGCAGCCTGCCCCGCAGGGATCAGCGCCTGATCAGCTACATCTCATTTTCAGTCTCGTTCAAACTGTCTTCTCTTAAAGCACTTCTACTGAGTGCACAAGAACTCATAAGCAAGGGTGAGGCAGTTAAGGACATGGACAAGGTGGGGAGTGGACACCTCCTGCTAAGAGATGTGAACTCTAAACTGCCCAAAGTACTCGAGCGCATAAAAGAAATTGACTCTGCTCTTCAAACTGTGAAAAAAAAGGTGAACTTCAGTTGTTTCTAAATTACACAGATTCAGCTTAGTCACAACCCCCTTTTTTTTTTAACATGGAGCCTGTGGGCTCTTCTAGTCAGTGTTTATGCTGCATATGTATTAGTGGCTGTGATATCTTTAAGACAATATATTTTTCCATCCAAAGTAATATAGATATAGCTTTGTATGTTAACTTGGGTGTAGGGATTACTGTATTTTATGAACAGGGATTAAGAACATTTGCATTTAATGAAAACAGGTCAGCAAGGACTGCTTTATTCTGAGACATGTTGTGGTACCTTAATTTTTTTATGGAGACACGCAATGCACAGCATTTTATGGAGTACATAAGGTTGCGTTGCTCTTATAGTCGATGCTTAAAGCTGCATATGTACGAGTGACTGTGGTAGTCTAAAGATATAAAATACACATTTTATTTTGCATCTGAATTTTTGTCAAATGTCAGTAGCCTTGTATTTTGTTACTAAACTTGATATCGGGCTTTTTAAGTAGTGATTGAACATGTATATTCTTTATTAAACAAAAACTGTAGTCAGCGAAAGTAGTTTATCCGACACCTTGCAGTGGTTTAGTTTTCTGGATACATGTTTACAATTAGTCTATTAAGTAGACGGTTTTGTACTGGCGTGACTCAAGCTAGGCTTTTATTGTCGGGTCCTCCCATATAAAGTCTATCATGACTCTGCCTGCTGCCGGAATGGTTCTCAAAGCCTTCCCTTTGCATAAATTGCCAATATTCCATATTTCAATGCAATAGAAATAGAAAGGTGTGTATGTATGTTGCTTGAAAATTATTCTGGGATGTGCATGCATATATTTTTGCTACATTTTCACATTTAGAAACAACAAATCACTTTTAGACATTTGTTTGACCTCCGTGACCTGCTGCAAAACCTACTTCGACGGCTACAAAACTTATTTTTGCTGCTCCCGAGCTGCTCTAAAGCGAGCGTTTTACTGCTCCAAAACTGCTCCAAAGTGGGACTTTTGCTGCTCCCAGCCCTGATACAAAAGGCTCTAGCCCGCTTCCACCCCTGTGCAATCCTTCCACGTCAACGAGTCAAACTTTTCCTTGTCATCTGTGCAATGCGACTGCGTATTGCAGCAGCAGCGCGACGGTGCGGTGCGACGAACGACGATTGTTGAGCACAAAGTCGAGGCTCCTTGACGACGACGGTCTGCGCGTGTTCGAGAGATTCCTCCGCGGATCGGCGGTCGGCCGCGTTGGTGACGCGCAGAGATGCCAGAATCCTTCGCTTGCTATTGGCTGACGCATAAAGATGCCCCTCCCGTTTTCCGGGGTCATCTCAGAAAGGGGGGCGTGCCAGGGACTTTGATAGCAACTTTAATAGGGAAATCTGCCACGCATGACCGTAATTTTATGATTTTTAGGATCCTTAGGGCCTGTAGATTGAGTTACCACCATAAATAGACCATCGCAGAACGCTCCGGAGGGCCCCTTTAAGAGCCCAAAGACCTGCCCATGCCGACATTTGTAGTCCCTATATTTCCGAACTTGAGTGACTGCACGACCGAGGACCAAATCAAACTGTTCCAAATCCTGAATATAGGTCTACACCCTTTTCAGTAAAAAGTTTGAGGGGAATAAAGCTATTGGTGCAGGTCCGTGACCCTAACGGACACCCTCGCTCATACAGCTGAATCATATTCAAAATGAGGAAGTTTCACCCTTTTCTCAACGACAATCTGTTTTTGGCACAGTTGTTTGACTGGCTGCTAACACAGAAGCACAGTTTTTCAGCTTGGCAAACACCATGGCAAAGACTCAATGCTGGACATGGAATTTCATTCCAACTCTAGTAGCACTACAAGCAGCAAAGGTAGCCCTAGGATTACACTTGCAAAAGTTCTCCAACAGAATGTGTCCAGGACGTTGGTGCTTGATGGGCATCCAAGCGTTCGGGGGCACGAGTCACTATACCGTCACTTGACGAGGAGTCAAACAAGCTCTTGTTGATCGCACCACGATTCTGATCAAAGCAAGTTGCGCTGCCTCTCCACAGTCCTGCACTTTTTAAAAATTGTGTCTGGATTCTCGAGGGTAATGGCTTGCATTTGTAACAAGTGTCACAGAGATTTCTGGACAAGCGGCGATAATCAAGAATGAAACGTGCCCTACAGCTAGCTAGCTTCGAGAGTGTTGCACATCGCAGTGTCAAACGAAACGGCAATATCAGTCAACAAGACCGAGTACCGCTTTACGACGAGACTGAGCTTGCCACCAAGATCACACCCATCCAAAATAGCGTGAAACTGGCAAACAATATTCTAACCCTATAATTAACTTGGACTGTTCGTACAGAAGGAGCACGCTTCAGAGAAAGCGTCGTGTGGGCATCCTTTTGTTCCTCAAGGCGTGCCTAGCCTTCAAATTTCTTGCGTTTGCTCTGATCAAGCTTTTGCGCAAACAGTTTTTTTCCAGTGTATCGTTCAACAAAAAGTTACAGCTGTTTTGTACTGAGCTGGTTACAGGAACTAATGCCATTTGTAAATATCTCTTACAGCCGAGTTGTTTGAAGTCATCACAGATATAAACTGCTTGTTGCAGCAACTCACAATCACATTCCTGCCCGTCATGTCGAACAGCGGAGCGCTAATTTCAGTTTGAGGTCTGCACTCTTACTACAATGCAAATGGTGACAGCATCAGGCTGCACTCGGTAAGTTAGTTTGAGACCGGTTCTTCATGCGGCACTCCGCGAGTGTGGTGCACTCTGGGAGATGACTCGCATAATGCCAGTGCGTTTGAAACGAGCTTGCTATAAGGCCCGCTACTCATGGGATAAGTTACTCATATAGTTTTTGGGCAGCTGATGAGTTATTCCCCCCTCCACAGCGACACGCATTGCTGGGTTTGGGTACGACTTGAAACCGACGAGCAGCTCTGACAACTCTAAGGTGTTCGAAGCGGCAGAAGCAGTTCAGGGACACAATATTTCCACGTGACCTCCCTTGCAGTAGTGGTGATGGTGCGTTCAGTAGCGGCTCCCTCAGCTCCGAACGGAGTAACTCGAGTTGGAGTTCTCGGTGCACCTACTGAACGTCAAAACAAGCGCAGCTGTTCAGCAGCTGAGCACGATTGCTTTATTTGACGGCTGTATTAAAGAAGTCTCAATAATTTTGTTAATGGAAAAGTGAGTGTCTGTTGTGGGAGCCACTGGTTTCCCTCCCCCAAGGGGACGTAAGCTGCGGACGTGCAGACGTTCCTTCTGGAGTCGTCTGGCTTTAAACCTGCTCGTTCCGAATCGTGTCAGGGAGAGTATGCCACCCTGCTGGCCTATTCTCGCACTCCTCCGCACGTCTCCCATTTTCGGGGGACCTGCGAGATTGTGTGGGACGGTCTTCTGAATTGACGGTCGTCTGGCGATTAGTCCTGAAGTGTGCTACGGGAGACGGGTTAAGTGCAAAGAGATCCTATGAGTGCTGTGCAATTTAGAACAACTTTAAAAAATCCCAAAGAAAGCTGCTTTTTTTTTTTGTGGATGTCATGTCCGTTGGATTTTTCACTAGCCACTGTTGTTAAACTTCCAGAACTCTATGTGCCAAGAAATTGAGAGAGAGGAGGGGATGAGGGTGCAGGAATGTCAAAACGCAGAGCTCCGATTGGAACGATTAGTGGGTAGACCTAAACCTAACTAACTGCCTTTGTCTGTACTGCACGTTGTTGTGACTCGGGGCTTGTCCATGTAGTCGATCTCCGCTGGAGCCATGCGTCGCCCAGGACATCGGGCAGAGTTGGTAGCGAGCCAGGGTGTCTCTTCTCAAACTGTTTATTTACATACTATGTACAGTCTGCCGTTCGGCATGAGAACAACGTGAGAACACAGAAAGAGCGCGTAAAACCGCTCTTTTTATAAGGTCCCCCTTCCCTACGTCCCTAGGCAAGGACGCCGTTCCCCAACTGGTCAGGCCCCGCCCACTAGCACGCACAAGCACACAGTGTAGTGGCGGCCGGACATCACATCCCGGCGCTGAGTCACTCTCGCCCTCGAATGCCGCGCCGAGGAGGCGACAACAAAGGGTCCACTGTCAGCCCGGGAGACGACGTTGGCCGAGATAGTGCCGATCCCTCCATCAGGCGGCAGCACGAGAAAGGGTTTGGCCGGAGTAGTGGCGTCCGAAGATAATCCCCGCCGAACCCTCACTGAGGTCCCGCAGCTGGCGTGCCGTCACCCGGAATCCTCGCATGGGAATCCCCCGGTTCCTGCGTCGGCTCACCCCGTTTCCGGCCAGCGTAAACGCAGCCAGGAAGAAGGATCTGGCTCAGCTTCGCGCCTAGGTGTGGCGACATCAACAGGGGGGTCCTCCGTCGAAAGCCACGGCATCCCTTTGTCGCCTCTCGCCTCGTCTCCGGGCTCGACTGACTGGAACCATATGGCGACGATACTCAAGGAGTTCACCGGTGCCGGTTGGATTAGATAGAGACGGTCTGGTCCGGGGGCCGTTCATAACAACGTGCAGAACGTCGGTGTCCAGCGTTTCGCATTTGCATTCGAATGCGTTTGACGAGTGCAGTGGGGATAAAGGCAGCCTTTGTTTCTGCTGCACTCGTTGAACACGTTCGACTGCAGAACGCGGGCGTCCAGTGTTTGGCTCTCGCATTCAAACGTCCTCGACGAGTTCAGTGGAGACAAAGGCAGCTAGCTTTAGGTGTACCCACCAATCCTTCTAACCAGAGCTCGGGTGTCCTGACGTCGCCGCGTGCTCTCTTCCACTCTTCTCCCTCATTTTCTTGGCACATGCATCATGGGCAGATTTTAAGGGTGGGGGGAATAGGGCCCCCAAGGTTAACTTTTTTCAGTGAAAAATCTACATATGCCAGCTTTTGTTAGGAAGAAATGATTAGTGGCTTCCATCTATACTCGAGAACCGAACTAAAACGCAATAAACTACTTCCCTAAATTCCTGCATGCAACACGGCGCGCGTTGCACTCTGGGAACTAGTTAGCCAGGGAGGAGAGTGGCATGGTTTCGGTTTCGATGAACACGTCGACAAGAGATTATACACGGAGTGTGGACTGTAAACGGCCGTTATTTCATGTTTTCTGGTCCCGAGAACGCCATTTGTGGTCTTTAAACTAACCTAAATGGCCAGACCTCGAAGCTTTAGCACAAGCCTGAAATGTATCAATGCTTGTTGTATTTTTGTACTTGAGCCTTTTTGTTAGCGTTTCGAGGTATGTGGACGAGCCAGTGCTAGGAATATTGACGCTGCGAAGCTGGGGGATCTTGCTTGTGTACGAATAAACAAGCTGTAGCAACCAATAAGTATGCATACATCGAGCTCGCGCCTTTACATTAGTGTTGTTGACCAGGAAGTTTTTTTTTTGTTGTTTTTTTTTTGTTGTTTTTCGTGCATCCATAGACGAAAATAACTTTTTGACATTACTGTTTTTCTTAATACGCCTGAGTATGCGAAGTGAAACTCAGACACGCCATTGAAAAGCTCCATTCGAACACACTTCTCATTTCTTACCTGTACTGCCCCGCAGCACTGCACGAAGTGAAGTCCCCGCCCGCTCCCCTTCCACTAATATTCAACATCGCGTATGCTCATAAAGTTATCCTGCAATAATATAGGTACACTCGCACATACAAAAAAAGAAAGCAGAAGTCGAGCACTTGTGTGAACAATGTTGCACCGTTCACCGGAAGTGCACTGGACGGGCATGAATTCTGCGGTGCGCCGAACGAACGAAATTATTCAAAGCGCATTTGACGGTTGCTAATGGCCATAATATTTGTTATGTGTTTGCTTTCTTCCTGACTGAGTGTGCCGAGATAATTTCAGACACACCGTTCAGGCACAGATCTTGGGCGTTAGTAAAAGCTCGTCCAAGAAGGCTTAGTGAGGAGTAGGGGACACTTGTTAGGGCCTCCGTCGTAGCTAGCCAATCTTAGCGTTTGCACAAATTTAATCTTCTATCAGCTTAAAATTTGAGTGTGAGATATGTGATGACATGAGGAAGACATCATAGTAACTTTTGTGCAGTAGTGAGGTTGAATTTATTGTGTTTCCTTAAAAGTTAATGCGCCAACGGTGGGCTCAACTTTGATACTCCTGTGAGGATGTGGCTTGCTTTTCGCCCAATGAAGTAACAAGAAGCATACGTTTGGCAAACAAAATATGTGTAGGGCTCAAGGTGACCAAATTTCAGTTGTAGTTCACTGGTACTGGACGGGATTACTGACACTGAGCTCAAAGATGCACTCGTGGGGTGAGGTGACTAAGCCACGTCTTACTACGTTTGCATATGCACGCATAATATCCGGTGTTTTTGGAACCAAGGAAATTGCCCCGCTCTTCATTTTGTATCGCTCGAGAATGAGTGTATTGTACATTCGTAAAAAAATTCTGATAATCGAAAACGCAAGCAGCGTATTCGGTGGCGGCGTGATTGCATGAGATGAAGCTGCTCAGTCGAAACCAAAACTAAGTGGTCAACTAGTTCCCAGAGGGCACTGCGTGGTATTTCGCCGCGATGGGGCGCGTTGGTTTTGGAAGAAGTCTGTTGCAACGCCGCCATTTCTCCCACAGCAGCCACTAAGGAAACTCCACGGCTACACTTAGTGGTTCCGTCGAGTCGCAGAAGAGCCAGTGGCGCTAAAGTTCCTGTATAGGCTCCCTACGGGAGCCAGAGTTGCGTGTTCATCTCGTAGCGCCGTCGTTCCTGCACGGCATATGGAGCCTGCTCCTGATGTGACTGAATTCGACGAATGGCAGCACGGTGAGCTCAAGAGTAGGGGAACGTATGCCAGGGTGCGTGCAATGTGTACTTTCGTGCACGGCATTTGAGTCTGCTCCTCACATGATCACATCTCGGTGAGTAGCGGTGCGGCGGTACGTGAAAAACAGTCATGCAACTATGGCTCCTGTAAAGAGCCTATACAGGAACTCTCCGTGGCGCCATCTCGCAGGGCCATTTTGCAGTAGCTAAATAAAACAACTTGCATGTTTTAATTCGTCGCAAAAGGGTGGCGCTGTTATCATATTTATTTTCTTTCGTCTCGGTGAACGCCAGCGGTCCAGGTTCCAAGAGTGAGTTTTCCAACTGAGCGTTTTAGTAACGTTGGTGTTTAGTGACATAACAAATATTAGGTTAACAAAACAGATCGGCAACATTTTGCCCATGATGTCATCTCCCTTCCCCCCCCAGGCTGACCCATAAATTTGCCCCTGCTCTGCATTGCCCTGCATGTTCGGGTCAGATATTGGTTCCTGTTGACCTGATGGACTCCTTTGTTCTCTGCATTCATCATAGGTTACAGTCGTGAATCATGGACGAAGACTGCACTCTTAGGCCCACTCCTTTTTGGTGGATCGGGTCTTGCCATCTTCACCTTTCGTGGCTTCCTGTCGTAATTAAATAAATTGTCATATTTTTTTCTGATGGTGGTGCATACCTCTTGCCACACTTGACAAAAATAGTGTGGTGAATCCATGCCACGGATTACCGCGAAACATGCAAGAAGGTAATTATTGAGAAGATTAAGCTCCGAAAAGTTTGATGGAAAGACGATAGATATACCCCGTTTAATATTTCTGGCCACTTTAAGCATGCTATCCCCGAAGTATTTCAGCCTATCATTGCATCGGCTTTTGACCATTCACACTTGCAAGGAAAGGCTATCAGCAAGGGTTTCCACGCCTGTGTTCTGTTTGCATTTAATTACTGAAACAAGGTTTATAGACATTACCAAGTGTATTTAGGCACAACTAAATGTTCGAACTTTAGGTTATTTTGTTGCCATGATTTTAGTTTCTGCTAAGATGAATATGTGTTCCTTACATTAATTAAAACAAGAAAACGAAAAAAAGTGATTACATTTGTCCTCGGAGTTTTTACAGAAGACCCATCGCTATCACCATCACTATTTTGATTTTTCCAAGATGGCCGTTTTGTTTCGTTCAGGGGGGGGGGGGGGGGAAGGAGGGAAAGGGAACGCGGCGCAAAGCGGAGGCTGCCATATTAAAACCGCTTACGTTGCCAGCATAGGTTCTGCAGCGAAGAAGTAGCTGCCATATATGGCGGACTGAGTTTTACTTTCTTTTTCGTTTTGGAAAGAGAATGTATCTGTTGTGTTACATAAGTCCTCCTGCATACAGACAACGAAGTTTAATTATATTTGTCTTGTTTACTTGGTTTGAAACCCTAAAAACGGGTTTTTGACGACTTATTGCCTCCATCATTGTGGAGTACGCAAGGCAGCAAATCTCGCTGTTCTCGTTTCGGTTACGAAAGCAAGGCAAAACGCTCGTAGTTCCCGCCCTCAGTACACGTTGGGGACCCTCCACACTTTGACACCGGATAACTGGATGAACAAGGATTTACATTTACTTCAGAGGTCACTTTCGCCGCTTCCTCACCGTCGAGATCAACAGCCTAGAGCCACTACAACAGCCCAAGTGCACTCATTGCCGATTCGTGCGACGCGGGCTTCTGTCAACCCAGGGGTGGACCCAAAAGGGAAGGGGGGGGGGGGGGGGCGGCCGCTTTCTTTGAAACAGTCGACCCCCCCCCCCCCTTCTCGGAGAGCGATTTGACATGGGTGGATCCCCCGAAATAAAACCGACTACGACTAGAAGGCTCGATCACCTCGATACTCAAGGACGAGGGTTCGAAATAGGGTAGGTCGCACCCGAGCAGGCACAGGTGTACTCTGAACTTGGAGAACCACCCCGTCACTTCAACCGAGACTGAAGTCCGCGGCGGCGGTTTCAAAGCACGGCTTAGAACCAAAAGTCGGCGCAGCGGCGCACATCTATAGGGGCCGTCGGCGCAATGTGGTTCTGCGGCGGTTCTAACAAAAGGCGCAACCGGAGTCCTGTTTATCTTGATTTAGATTTTCCCTCCCCTCCTCCCCCCCGCCCCGCACACACACACACACAAAAAAGGAGTTCTGGATTTGCCTTTAGGTCAACCGGTAGTCCATCACAAACCGTGAACGTTCCAGCTCTTCGTCATGACACGGTGTTGCAGAGAGCAGGGTAAAATACAACTATACTCTGTTTCACCTTATGATGTACAGCAGTTAAAGGTACTACAAGCTCGAGCTCCTTGCTCTAGGGCACATCTCGGCGGCACAAGCTCCCGTGCGTTAAGAGCAGCTCCCAACGCTATGAGCTCGCGCTTCTAGCCTTCGCTGCGGAACAACATAAGGTGAAACGGAGTATATACGGACCACCGAATCAAATGCACTGTTATCGTAAATCTTGGCATGTGCCCAAGTAGCACAAAATGTGGCTACAACGTTACTGGAATGTTGTCAGGTAACGTTGCCGAACGCTGCTAACGACCGCGGATTCTACACTCCAGTAACGTTACACCACAATGTTACAGTAACGTAACTGCATACGTTACCTGGACATTACCCAAATAACGTTACTGGAACGTTGTTAGATAACGTTGCCAAACGTTGCTAATGGCCACCAGTTCTACCTTCCAGTAACGTCACATCAAAATGTTGCAGTAACATAGCTCTCTATGTTACCTGGATGCTAGATCAGTAATGTTACTCTGACGTCGTCGCTAACGTTGCTAGTTGTTGTTAATGGCCACGAATTCTACCATCCAGTAATGTTACACCAAAATGTTGCACTGACATTACGGCTTACTTAAAAGTGAAGGAATAAAAATGTGAAGAACATACACAAACGACCACTCTTTTATTTCGCAACAATGTTTATTTTTTGAGGAGCAAAGAGTCGCATACAGGTCGAGATCAACTAGATACCGAAGGTGGAGTGTTACTGACTCATCCCTTATCTCCCTAAAGTTCCTTTGATCAAGCCTTCCTTTTGCAGTTAATCTTGACCTGTGCGCGAGTCTTTGCTTCCAAAAAACGAGCGTCGTAACTAAATGAAAGAGCGGTCATCTATTTTTCCTCAGTGCTTTTATTCTGTCAACTTTCAGTAAACGTTTTTACAATATGCTGGCACTGGCCAGATATTACTGCATGTGTTACTTGGACATTACTGAACAATGTTATCCGAAAATACATTGACAAGCGCTGCCAGGAAACTGCATTTATGGTTGTCATGAAGTCATTTTTTGAGCTGGTGCCTGATATGAGTAAATGGATGTGCATTACAGGCCATTAATGAATCAGCATTTTGAAATCCTAGAAGCAGGACTCCGGAAGAAAACAAGAAGTTATTGGAATAAATTTATTTCAAAAACGAAACCAACATTACAAGTACCAGAGAATTCTTCTGTTTCTTACAAGCTATTAGATCTACAAAATTGTAAAGAACACACTAAATTACAAGGCTGATCTGCATAAAAATAAAAATATTAAAACTCCCAGCAACATAAAGCAAGTAGCCTAAAATAAAATTCTAAATATATCTCAAATTACACCCGATCTTGGGCTAGGACATACAAATAAATAACGGAGGCAATAAACCAAAAATGACTAGAAAAAGAACATAAATTTTAAATCTTCTAAAAATACCACACTAATGTGTACATAAATTAAATAAAAGAAACCACTAGCTGGGGCTAAAATGTATGCATGAATAGAAATTAAAGGTAACATATGCATATTACAAATTGACATAAAAAATTCAAACAACAGGGACTCTACTCATGGGATGGCTGTAAAAAAAAGAGAAAGAAATCATTAGGAAAAAAAGCATTTTAAATGAATTAGAAAGCATGAATTTTTTTTTTTTAATTCTATGCATTTAGCACGGTTAACCAATTCCATGCTTCCAACTGGGATCAAAGTAACCAACTACTAACATTTAAAACTAACAGAAAAATCAAGGCAGAAACATGCTGAAAAACAGCGCAAAATGCACGGATAAGAAAACACACAGGACAAGGTACTGTGTGTTCTTTTTCCTTTGTCTGGTTTTCGCACCGTTTCTCAACATGAATTCTTACCAACTAGCCCAGCCCAACTGTCCATCCTTGTAATCAGAAACATGCTTGCCTTCTCCCCTTGTGGCAGCCCCTCAGTCACTCCTGAGAAGAGGCACACTGCTCCTGCAAAAAAATAACACAAAAAAGTTGGTTGCATTCAGAAAATGGGTGCCTATTTCAGGGCAGAGAGTGTCATCAAGATAAAAAAAGAAATGCCTACATCTGTCCTAGCAGTTTCACCACAGTTTCTTTGCATGCACAAGCCATTCTTTTCATCCAGTTTAGACTTTTACCGCAAAGTGTGACCTACCCACAGGAGACAGTGGATACGCGACTTATCCTTTTCTGGCAAGGTAGGCGGCTGTTCTCGGCCACTCACTTTTTCCCACTTCAACCTTCTATTTATTCATGCGTGAAAGTCACTTTCTTAAGAGGGAAACAGCTATTTTCCGCAGCGCCTTTTTTATTTTGTATTTGTAGATTTAACTTTGTTTTCATTTTATCCTAAGAGAATAGCTTTCTTTTTAAGAACACAGATGTTCTTAAAAAAGACGTGCCTGCCCTCTTCGTCAATTTTTTGTAACCGACAGAACCGTGGACCTGTCGGATCTTTGACATGCAGTATATTACTGTATGTCGAATATCCGGCAGGTCCACGGTTCTGTCGATTATAATAAATTAACAAAGAGAGGAGACACGTCTTTTCTTTTCCCATATCATGGGCCACGGAGACAGATCACTGCCTCAAGGATGGCTTCGTCTTGAAGCAGAATAGGTCTCTTCAAGGACGAAGATATATACCGTATACGCTTTTGAATGGATGTGCATTCATCACTGCACCTGATGATCACAGCTTTTAAAAGTGTCGTTAGTGTTACTGTGTCTTATTGGCCTCATTAACAGAAGTCATCATTTACTAAAAAAAAAAAAAAATACAAGGTGACAAAAAAAGGTTCCTTCCTTTTATATATATATATAAGTTTATAAGTTACAATAAATATTAAAACACTGCTATCCTCCCGACACTAAAAAGAAAAATATTTCTACTGCTCAAATAAGCTACGTTCAATGAAACAACTTCGATGAAATGGCGTTCAATGAAACGGCGTTTGATGAACTGTCCGGACCCAGGGGCAATGTCAATGAGCCTCATATTTTCTACAATGTCAAGCTCATTGCAGACAATGTCATAACATGGTGTTCTTTCATTGGCTAAATAAATTTCTTAATACTTAAAAATGTCTTTATGTAAAGTGGACTAATGCCTTTGTTTGAAATCTGGGCTTGTTTTAGGATGCAAAAGTATTTTTCGGCAGTTTAAGCAAAATTAGAAATATCATATTACCATTTTGTTGGTCCTAGCTGGTGCATGCCTGACCGATTCAGCAGCAGCCCATTTGGCGTCGGCTTCCTGCACGATGATGGCTGGCTCATTGTTTTCTGCCTTCTGTTTAAAGCAGGTGCGCACAGCTCCTGTTTCAAAAGTATATAATTACAACACAACGTCAGCTACCACAGTGAAATATCGACAATTTCATGCCCTACTTCAGCATAACTTGGCAGACATCGGTAACTATGAAATCAGCCAGGGTGTCTAGCAAATTCCTCCTTCTAAGTTCCCCAGCTTTTCCAAGTTTTAAATTCCCTGTCCATTACAGAAGTTTGGAGATGCGGTACGAACTGCTACTAAACACCTCAGTGTCCACCGACTCCTCACTGCTCGTACCGCAACTTTCAAGTTCCTTGCGAACACTTTCGGCTACTCTATGTCTTTTTTGGCGATCGGATAGCTCTGATAGCGAACGCTTCGCCCGCTTCATTGTTCAGCACAAGTAGTAACAACAACGAAAATGAAACATACCTTTGTTTACGTTTCCTCCACGCCGAGAGATCGGCAGAGCGCTCCGATGAAACAGGCCTTGACGGTCCGTTGACATACGGTCAATACGGTCACGTGGTCAACCTGGCTTCGACCTTGCTTGGCTTGAGCTACTTGCACTCTTGGCGTCTTGGCTTGTCAACAGTGTGCGTAAACGACGAGTAAACGACTAAACATGAAGTTTCAAGTAGGAATAAACTGTGGAAATTTATCTGACAGTACTAAAATAAGTTTTTTTTAAGAGTTATAAAACATTACATCGATTGGAGAAATTGGAAATTGGTATAAGCCGTACAGCCATAACCGTGATGCCGTACTAGTGTGCAATCGTGCAATCATGGCGGACGATGGCGATCTTGCAACGTCTTGCAGTGATCAGTGGATGACCTCGACCGTAATATCGGTAACGATAGTGAACTGTTAACATCGAAACGGTAGTACCGTGGCTATGCGACTGTGCTGTGCCATTGTGATGTGTCAAGATAACAAATGTAGGCAAAGAGTGGTCCACGCAGAGCGAGCTTCGAAGCCTCAAGCTCAAATATGTTCTCGTGTCGACGGCTCTTTGGCGAGAAGTGTGCGACAATGTGTGTGCGATTATACTCGTTTCATTATAATTGGGGTCCATATTAGATGAGCGAATGACGTTTTAGCGAACAGCGGCATTTGAGCGAATCGACGTTTTAGCGAATAACGGGGGCGCGCGTTAACCCATCCGCCGCGCGGCGAGTCTGCGGCGGCTCATTACAAAAATGTGAACCCACTTGGCCCACCCGAGAACGCCGCTTCGCAGCGTCCGAATTTTCGCTAAAGTGTCATTCGGTGAAACGTGGACATTCGCTAACACGTCACTTGATAAAGTGAGTGCCTCCCCCCTTGGGGCCCTTCATTTTGAGTGGTCGGCGGAGTGCGTCCTTGTATCCGTGGCCCTTGATGCTAGATCTCCTTCCTACCTGCCCCTCCCCCCCCCCTCTCACTCACTTTTCTTTAATCTCACCCCATTCCCGTCCCACCTCTCCTATGTTGCCTTTTCTAACCTTTCACTCCTCATTTTCTCGCATGATTTAATGTTTGTGGCCCCCCCTTCCCCACCTTCATAGGATTATATGTTCGTTGCCTTTGACCTTTGATCTCGACTTCGGACCCTTGACTGCTCCTCCTCGCCACCTCCCCTTCTATCTCCTCGGTCTCCTTATTCCTCCCTCCCCTCTTCCTCTACTCTCTTGTCCACCTTCCTCTTCCTGCTACCCATCCTACTCATCTTTCCTCCCCTCTTCCCCCTTCTCTCTCGTTTGAGTGATTCTATGTTCATGGCCTTTGACCTTTTCTTTTTGGTGGCAGCTGCATATGGCTCTTCATTCTGAGTGGTCGGGGAGCTGTGATCTTGTGTCCATGCAACCGAGGCCTATGACCTGCGATGTTTTACGTCTTACCTGGCCCCACCCCGTCCCATCTCCTCATTCCCCTCCACTCCTTCTCCCCCATTGGTCTCAAATTCCCTCTGTGTGCTCTTCCTCCCCTCTTTCCTCTCTCTTCCCTCTGATCTTGCTCCTCCCTGCCCCACTTCTCTTCATCTTTCTCTTCATGCTCCCTCAGCCTCTCATCCTCATTCCCCTTTTCCTTTTGTCTCCTCTCTTCCTTGTGTGAGCGTGTGTTTTTAGACTTCGAACTTCATACTTGACCTCTTTCTTCCTGCCTCTATTCTCCTTCCCATCTCATCGCTCACCTTCCCCCTCAACCGTCTCCCTTTTCCACTCCTCTGTCTATGAGACAATGGCTACCGCCAGTCGTCTCACTTGCAGTGTGCTGCAATGAGCCGCCACTTTTTGAGTTTTCCGAATAGAGTGCTGAGCTGTAAATTGGACTGAAATATGAGCTTCTGCATGTAACTATTTCAAATTTTCAACCAGGGTGTATCTTATACTGCACGCTCCAAGATTTCTCTAAATCTCTATGGCAAGCACTGGCGCAGACAACCTAGACAGGGCGAGAGTAAGAACCACCCAGTCGCTCGATTTGACCTGAGTCCGTCGTGAAATTGGTCCTCGCTTCTATTTTAAATAGTAGAAATCATTTGGCAGCAAGCTCGGGTCGGATAGAGCAGTCGGTCGACCCCAAGAGCTTTCCGCGACCTGGCCGTAGGGTAATCATGTTCATATTTTTCACAGAAACAGAGCTACGCTTCGAAAATAACGCAATAGAGCACACAACTAAAATACACTTCTGGTGATAATTTTAGCTAGCTACGTGTTCCAAATTAATTTACAGGCTACGACTCTCATGCCATCCTATACATGTTCGGGAGGTCTTTGGGTCGTCGCGTCACCAGCGCGAGTTTTCCACCTTTGATAACACAATAACACCCCATGACTTCACCCTCTTGTTATCTTTAGCATGCGTTCCAAAAGCTGGACATTCGAATTACCTTAACCTAAAAGCTATGATGAGGGTGCATGCTAGCTCGTGAATATTGGAAGCAAGGAAATGCCATACACACAAATGAATTCAATTTTATCATAAACCTTTTGGACAGATATTTTTTTAATTTTCTGCAATCTTTCCAGGGTACATTTTGAACATTTGTTTCAAACACGCCCGTCACAAGCATTAGAGCGGTCTTTCTGTTTGTAAAAAAATAAAAATGTTTGAACAAGAGAATCAACATTGAACTATTATAAGTTTGGTATCTTCGTGTATCCTTGACCAGCCTCTGTGTGATGTGGTGATGCGTCACATTTCGTCACATTAGGCCAACATCGCTGCATAACATTGCCCGTATGTCAGGATGGAAATGTTACCAAGAGGTTATTTCTAAACGTTGCTCCAATGTTGCTTCTCTAACATTCCTGGAACGTTTGCCTATGTGATGTAACGTTACATGACGTTCAGTGACATTCAAACAATGTTACAGGAGAACGTTTCTGTTACGTTAGTTTTCAAACATTGCTATAACATACCCAAATGTGCCCCAACGTTACATTACATTTGTGACATTCCAGTTACGTTATGGCAACATATGGTGCTACTAGGGTGATTGCGCCTTTGCAGATCATCTTATTCGTAATTTGCTGGAGAGACGCAACCGACGGGCATAACAAAATCGTTTGCGTATTCCGCATACCTCGCAAAAGCACTTACCCAGTCACCTTGCGAAAAGCGCGAAACACGGAGTCCGCACCGCCCTGACTTACCAGTCTTTTACCTGCTTTAGAGCAGTTTGTACCTGCTAGTATAGGTATGTCTACTGAAACTGCAACTTGAAACTAGGGGCAATGCCAGAGAGAAAATAGACAAAGTTGGGAAAGCATGCTCGCTCTCCCCAATTTCTGAACTCTCAAGTGATTGTAGCATAATAAATTCACCAACACCTCTTTCCAAAATGAAGAAAAAACGCTATGTTTACTACGTAAAAGATGGTTTCAGTTCATGCATCCGTAGGCAGCTAGGAAACGTTGCCTCACACCGCATGATAAGCGCAACAAACTCACACGAGATTTACGAGAAAATATCGGTAGTGACGTAAGTTTCCCTGAAATTCTGTATGACCGGTCGTTTGCAGGACCGAATCATCTACTCGGGCGGTGTGCGTCGCTGTGCAAACGCCAACAACACGAAGCATAAAAACAGCAGGTTTAGGACAATAATCCGGAGTCCACTGTTCAATTAAAACGACGCAATTTTGTTGAAAACGCCCGCAGCTTTTTACTTACGGTATGCGTCGAGAATCTCCCACATTTTGAAACGGAACGAAGGAAGATTTACTTTTAAAAGCGCTCGCTGTGTCCTCCCGGACCAGCTGGACCGGATCAGCTGACGACGACGGGGCTGAACCCGTTGAATTTCGACCCCACAATAACCAATTTGCGCTTCGTGTTAGTATGGGCTTTTACCTCCAAGCACCGCACCACACACCACGAACGTTTCAAATCTTTGACGCATCGCCGTGTTGCACCACACCTATCTCTATGCACAAAACAGAACGAGATCGCCAAAGTCAACGGAGCGCTGTCGTGAACCTTGGCTTGTGGTTGCGCACTCGTGGACCCTGTGACTCCCTTCGCTTTCAAAGCACACACGACGATTACGAATGATACTCTCCGTCTTCCGGGACCATCACAGGGGCACTTCTCCGGTCACGTCTTCGCTACATGTGCTCGCAAACCGCGTCGCAACATGTGCTCGCAAACCGCGTCAAACCAAAACAATTCCGCCGCCGCCGCCGCCCCGCAGAAGTCAACGGACAGGGTAAAGAAGGGCACAGACAGAGCGCTGACTCGCAACTAATTTTTTAGTTGCGAGTCAGCGCTCTGTCTGTGTCCTTCTTTACCCTGTCCGTACCGCAGAAGTCAACGGACAGGGTAAAGAAGGACACAGACAGAGCGCTGACTCGCAACTAATTTTTTAGTTGCGAGTCAGCGCTCTGACTGTGTCCTTCTTTACCCTGTCCGTTGTCTTTTGCGCTGTTTTAACCTTTTATTAATTATTTATTTTTTATTTTAACGTTTTTTTTAACCTTTTATTGACAACGGAGTGCGACATCTCCGGAGGCCGTGGGGCGCCGCAAACCCGGCCAACATGTAAGTACACCCTTCGCCTCGACGGATGTTTCTCGCGTGCTCTAGCGCGCTTTTCCTCGCGCCGAAGCGAACCCTTGCAGCGTAACGATCCGAGCGAAAGACCACGGAGCCCGCTGTGACAGGGGCTCCGGAACCGGGGGGGGGGGGGGGGGGGGGGGGGGGCAGGGGCAGGGGCAGGGCAGGAATGCGTGCGTTGCCAGCGTTCGTTGGCAACGAACGCTGCCAACGAGCGAGCATACGGCACCGAGAGTCAGCGTCTTTAGCAGACAATTTTTTCGACTCAAAAGCGGCGCACGTTCCGCAGGCGGCTACAGTCGCAGAAACAAAAACAGGCGCAGTAACAACAAGGAACTGCAGTTCCTTGTCTGCTAATGGGCCAGCTCTCGGCGTCGTCTGCTCGTTCGTTGGCGGCAGTTGGCGTCGCGACCGCTTGCGCCATCTCTTGTCTCCCGTGCGAAACGGCGCCGTGTTGTTTGAAGACCGGTGGCGTCGCTGCGTTTCCATAGGAGCTAAGCCTTTTTCTTTCTTTACTTTTTCCTCAGGTAAGTTCGCTCTTTGCAAATTTTACAAAAAAAATGCACCATCTGTGGGCAATGCTGCACAAAGTCGTAGCGTGATAGGTTAAGAAACCGAATTTTGCAGTCGATTTAAAGAGTCTGCCGTCACCTTGTTTCCCCCTGTAGTTCAGCAAGTCGCCGATGTCACCGGTAGACTTCTCACTGATATAGGTTAGTTCTTCGGATACAAGTTCTGATGGAAGGAGCGCCAGCCTATCTAAACTTCCGCACAGCTTTCTAAATTGGTCATCTGTCTTGTACTTGTCCAAAAGGTCCAACTCCCGTCCCATAAACATATTTTTAAAAATTTGCGATTCAATAATTTGTATATTACTGTCTTGCTCCAGTTTCCCTTTCGTACACCCTGATCAAATCCTCCATTTCAAATACATTTACGATGCACAATGATGTAAATAATTTAATTTTCCTTTCAATTCACTTGAAATATTACCCTGAACCCCAAAAAACCTATGCATCAGTAATGAAGAGACATTGCGCCTAACCTTTATGTGCGCGTTTAGCGTGGCATAAGGCATAAGCACAATAGAAAAGCGAGGTCATGGAAGTGTGACTTCGCTTCTTTGGTCACTCCTCGGGTTCAAAAAATTTGGTTCACGAGGTTTCTCGGGTGTGGCACAAGGTGCCCCGGCGTACCTTTAATAGCAGACTGTAAAATAAATAAAAAGCATTCATTTGTTTGAGCTGTACTGCACACTATGCGGCACAAATAATGAAACGCACTTCCCATCGTTTCAAAAGTTGTGCACCAGATGGCGCCACGTTTGAGGGGCAAACGTGGCGCCATCTGCCACGTTTGCCCCTCAAGTTTCGGTTTGAGGTCGGTACTTTTTCTACAACATAGTTTGCGGCAGCATCAGTCTTCTGCACTCGGTGCATTTGGCGAGTTCGTTTGAGTCCAGTTCTCCGTGCAACACTCTACCTCGCTGAACACTCTGCGAGTGCGATGCATTCTGGGAAAGAACTCGAACGGTGCCAGTGCGTGTGAAACGAACTCGCTATCCCATGGCAAGGGGGTTTTATAGCCTCACTTTCTTTGCAGTGTGGAGCGAGTATAGTTTTCACATTTAAACATTCTAAGCTTGGGGGAGAAAATTTTGGCTTAAAAAGGCGGAAAGAATCAAATGTTTGTCTTTTTTAGACTTAAGCTAGGTGACGCAAGCTACCGCCCGCTACTAAGGGTATAGCCAGTAACATTGAGAGGTACATATACGGGTCGGAGTAAAATATATCCATCCATCCATCTATGCATTCAGGAATCGTATATAAACAACTTTCCGTCGTTTCGGCGGTGCATTCAAAACATGGCGCTAAAGGTGTCGCTCCTCCTGCTTTGGTTATTTCTCCTCTTGTGCGACGGAGCTGACGGAGCCAGACTCAGCGTCCCGCGCGTCTTGCTGCCGTATCGTCAAGAGGTGGCCACCAACTACAGCCTGGAACTCATCGACGCCAGCCCAGGCGCTTGCTACCACTGGAGGGCTATGTTGCGCTTTTTGCACTCCCAGGAGACTTGGAAGAGGGAAGTGACGTCAACGACACAGCAAACGCAGATTGGATGTTGACAGAAGAAAACGAAATCAACACCCAATCTGCATTTGCTGTGTCGTTGACGTCACTTCCCTCTCCCTAGTCTCCTGGGAGTGCAAAAAGCGCAACATAGCCCCCCTGGTATGTGGGCCACGGCTGCCCGGGCGTTCCTTCCCGTTGCGGCTTTCTCGACTCTAGCACTCGGTGCGGGGGGACGGTCGGGTCAGTTCGTGCGCGCAGGCACACTGATCGCTTGTCGCGTATCGGATAAGGCAGCATCGCTCGTATTTCACCATGCAAACAAGGCTATGCCGGTACCGTCCATCCACGTGATCGGCTGTCATCGAGGGTTCCTCCCACGCGCTGGCCGAAAGGCAGTCCTGGCCGTCCTGGCCCTTCCGAAGTTTCGAGGCTCCTGGCGCGCCGACTCGAGTTCGGTTTAACCGCCATAGCCACTGACAGAATGAGAAGGGCAGGGCGCGTCTTGAACGCCCGGCCTCTAACACGCGCTCTACGCCTTCCGCCTTCCTTGATTTGGCAAACGCCAATGTTGTCGAAGGTGGGAAGCTTGCGCTGGAAAGGCGGGGCAACTGAAGCTTTTCCCTGCCGTTCTCACATTGTGAGCGAAATTTGAAAGCGCAACTGCCCCATGTTGCGGAAGGACTGGAAGTCGCGCGGCAGCGTTTGACTACCTACGTTACTATGTGTGACACGACCGCAAGCCACCGGGATATGTTTCGTGCAAAGCTACTCCCTCGCCATGCTTTATACGAACCGCGTATGTCCTCGTGACTCGCGGTCGTAACTCGACGAAGCCCTCGTAGCGTGGTCTGCCGTATGGATGGGCCTTTATTATTCAAAGGTTGTGGACCGAAAGCGTAGAGCGAGAGCGTGCGGGGCACGGAGCACCCGCGGAAATTCCCTACCGCGTGCAGGACCTTGCACTCCTACTCGAGGGAACATCCCCGCAGGGGGCACCTGTGTTAGGTGCTTGGTGCGTGGCGTCACCACGAACCAGGATTCATGTGGGTTGATACACCCACGCCTGGCTGTACGTGGCTTAGCCCCCCCCCCCCGGGCAAGGCAATATACAACTTTGGCCCCTGCTCCCCGTAGACGAGTGTCCTGGCTTCGCCCAACCAGGGTGGTGCAGTCAGTAGCCTCCTCTACCTTCTTCTCCCTCCTTCGACTTCTTTCGACTACGGTCTCTTCTCTCCTTTTCACATTCTTAGGTGGCAAGGGCCAACCTTAGTTGGAACCAGGTCCTGTACCTGCAACTACACTTGGGTATCGTACCTGGGCAGCACTGGTGTAGTAATTGCGTCAGCTAAGCCATTCTTGCTATGGCATATTACAACCTCTTGATCGGGCTCTGAAAGGAGGTGGCACCAAAGTTCTCGCTGTAGCCACAAAGAACCTCCAATCTTTTCACATTCCCAGATTTTCTTGTTCTGCACTCTGGGGGCAAAAAGCCACTTGTTAAACTTCCCTCCTTTTTAGTGTCTAAAGTGCTCGAAGGGGGTGTCGGTGCAAACTTCAGCGCCAAAACAATCGCATCGGGCAACTTTCTCATTGGGATAAAAACAAGAAAGCAAAGGGAATCACTTCTAGACCTGAACTTTGCTCAGTAATGTCATTTTGACCATCGACTCTGATTTTTCCAACTATTGTAAAGGCAGGCTACCTTCAATATCGTGCCCTATGTGCCAAACCCTCAGCGGTTCCTTAAGTTCAGAAAATTTGGCCATGTGTTCGCTAAACTGTCGGGGTAGGAACACCTGCTCCAAGTGCCCTAGTAAGGAGCATTGCACTGATATATGTATGAATGAAGCTTGATGTGCCAACAGTAAGCATCCAGCATATTCCCGATCCTGCCCTTTATGGAAACAAGAAAAAAATCCTTGAAGGCTACTGAAAACATTTCTTGCATTCATGCAAAGAAGCGCTTCGCCTTTGTTTCCAAGGGCTCTTATGCCCAGGCCGTGCTCAGGGCATCGATTCGGCCAGTGGTTTCGACTGAAACACGGACATCTCCGGACGATCTGTCTCCCATCGCGGTCTCCTTCAGTGTCCTCCGGAGTGGTGCCAGTGGCACAGTTTCGGAATTGCAAGGTGGATGCTGCGTCGTCAGCATTCACCCCGGAGAAGGGGATGACACCTTCTGCTCACCTACCACTTCGACCCCTCAATCCTCTGCTCCCCAGAGGAAGCCCGGGAAGTTGCCGAAGCAGTCTATCTCTAAGGGTCAGCTACCGGCGGCAACAGTAGAGCCCATGACTGAAATTGGGCTCGGGTCTGTTGAGGATGCTCCCCTCTTAGCATATGAGTCCTCTCTTTCTGTTGCCAGAAACCCCAATTGGAGGCAAAAAGATCCTCCTAGAAAACGGAGCACCCTGTGTGTAAAGATAGATTTTAAACCTTAACAAGCATCTTTTTTATGTCGCTATCATAGCATATATATTTTTTCTTCTCTAAATTGTAAAGAACTATAGTATCATGCAATTAAATTGTTGCGGCCTTTTTTCTAAATTTTTTCTCAACGAGTTTGCCCTGTCTTCATATGCATACCTGCCAAGTCTCCTTTATTACCCGGGAAATTTCAGTTTTGACCAGTTTGTATGGCAGTACGTTGACAGAAAAATCTCTCGGAAGACTCAAATTACGCCCCCCTCACGATTCTTTTTATAGTTTTCCTTCCTGTGCATAGAAAAAAACAATTTTTAGGCAGAATTTTTTTTTTTGTTTTCAATTCCTTTACATTATCTTTTAGTATAGAAAATGCACCAACTAAAGACACCTTTATGAAAAGTTTAATTGTACTTGGTTCATTGGCCGCGGGTGGCGCTTGCAGCGCCATCGTTCCGGCTATGGCTCCGGCTTGGCCGCTTGGTCAGCTTGGCTCCGGCCGGTTCGCAGCTGTCGCCTGCTAGTTACACATTTTGTATTCACCTTCAAACACAAATCATGTCGTTGGAAGTTCGCTGGAAACAAATAATTGTTTTTGATGTATTTATATTAGTTATGAAGCGTGTTGGGGTGCCTCTATCTGCCGGCCGATTGAGGCACCCAACGGAGCTGCGGATCAAAGCGCCACCTACATCGTCTTCTAAGGAGTGGTTGTTCCCAATGCATGGTGGAGGCTACGCGATAACCACGTTACCCCCTTTAAGCCACTGTAGTGGGGCGGAGGCGCGAAGGAATGAAAAGAAACAAAGCAAAATGATAATAATGATGATTACATGCAGCTAAATGAGCTAAATGGAAAAAAAGGGCTAGCATAGCGTCATCTAGCGGTAGGACTCGGGAATAATCAAGTAGCGCTGCCAAACCAAGCCAATCCATTTGCAGCCAACATAGAATTCAAAATGGCCGCTGTTCAAAGGTGTTTCCCGCTGCTCGCTAGCGATGATTTTGTCCGAATAATCAAACTTTCTCACTTCAAGCTGTCCGAAACATTGGTCGTGAATATGCACTATTTCTATGGGATAAGTCACGGTTCCTCCTTTAGGTCCGAAATATCGAACATGTCTGAATTGTCGGAGTCCGAAAAAACGGTCGGCGACTGTATATGAACTTTTCACGCCCAAATATTGCTCGGAAACACCCTGTAGAGGGTGCGGTGTCAGATCTTTCACAGCAGAACTGAAGCAATTGCAGGTGTCGGCAGGATTGCAGCTCCTTACATTGGCCGAAATTGAGGCCGCCTCGATCACCATTCGCCACGCCTTCTTGGGACGCCTGCGGGCAATGCTGAATGTGTCACTTGAACTGGGCCGGATCCGACTGAGTAACAAGGAGTTGTAAGCCGGCACAATGTCGCCGCTACTCACACCATTTCACCCCACCTCCCGCCCGCTCTGTCCCCAGCCCATCCACAACTTCTCTCCTGAAGACCACCGATCACTGTTCTGCGACTGCACAACCCCAAGAAAACTGAGGACATCGGCTACGTCATTTTTGCCCGGGAACAACCAGAAGCAAGACGGAGCTGTCGGTTGGGAATCCACTTCTGTAGCGCACCACATGGAGGGCCCCTCGCAGAAGCGTGCCGCAAAGCTCAATCCTGCCTACCACCAAGAAGCTTGAAAAGAAAAAAAAGCAGTGCGCAGTCTAGAGAAGCCTTAGCGGGACCAAAGCCGCTTTATGCGGCGACCTGAGCACGTTCGCATTCAGGTTTAGATGGCCGTCTGTTAACAGGGTATCAAGGTGCCACCTTTGATGAACCAGTTTCAACAACGCCTGGAAAAGCGGATCACCCGGGGCCTGTGCAAGCTGCTGGGCAGGGGCAAGTCGGGGTCCGAGGCCGCCATCAAGAAACGTCTGCTCCTGCAAGCAGACCAGAATAAAGGGGCAAGAAGAATGTGACCACAAGTTGTCTATTGGTATTGCGGCCAGTGGTGTGGCACTAGTAGGGGATGGTCACTTCCCCCCCCCCCCCCCCCCCCCCCCACAGGGGGAATGATGTGGGATTTCTGAGAAAATAAAGACGTTCCAAGACACGAGAGGGTTCGCATTTGGAGCATCTGGTTAGAATGTGCTAGACACCGGCAAGTGTGCCGTTGATTCATTGTCTCTACAGTACTGATTGGGACAGCACACTGTAGGCTCAGTGTGATGTGCCATTAACTTTACTTTGTACAAGGCAGGATAACGAGCGAGTTCCTTGGAGGAGGCTCGGAGTTAAGTGCATGGTCCTGCGTGGGCATGCAAAGGTGAGTTTGCAGATGCCCTCGTGCCTCATGCGCTCCTCACACAGCACTTCAGTACACAACCCACCTCCCCCCTAAAGGTAGTCGCGCAAGTATTGAGGACGACGGACCTCTCACTTGGGGCATCGTGAAGGAGCAGTGCTCGTAGCTAAACCTGAGAAGTGTGAAAGCGGTGTTGATTGCTCCCTCTGGAGGTTCTGTTCCGCACTCAACACGGCATGTGGCTTGGCTATTTGCTCTGTAACTGTTGTGATGCATCGGTCGGCTTCTGGGTATGCGTCACTTCGGATGTGATCAACAGGCTGCTGCTGGTAATGCCTTGTACGTTAGGTAGAGGTCAATGGCTGATACTAAAGCACTGGCTAAGTTGCGGAAGCCGCTACCCAATTGAAAGGGCTTGACCTTTTTCATCCATCCATCGATGTTGCACCGTGCTATAGAACACCTGAATTCAAACCCACTTCATGTTGATGATAGGACTCGGTCCAACAGTGAGATTTTCGGACAGGGTTCCCAGGGGCCTAGGTGTTTCTAAATTCGAATAAGGCGCTTTTGGTTGTTCATGGATGCACACAAATGAGCCAGGCACTCGCTAGCGTGCGAATTCTTGCCAACAGCCTTTAGGCTTCCGCAATGCTCTGTTGCAGGGGTTCTCAAACTGGGTTCCGGGGAACACAGGGGTTCCACGAGCTGGTCTCATGGGTTCCGCGAACACCCAAATTGCAACCCCCCCCCCCCCCCCCCCCCAAAGCCGCAGGCTGTGCAGCAGGACTATGCAAAGTGCCTTCATCTCACTTTGTACTGACATCGCGATTGATATGGTGGGGATATATGGGAGGCAACACAAGCAGAATTGCGTACAATTGTGCATCTGTTGCATCTTGGCCGGCAAATATGGAGGGGGGGGGGGGGGGGGGGGGCTCCGCGGCCGTTTTTGAGGCTTCCTGGGGTTCCGTGAGACCAAAAAGTTTGAAAACCCCTGGTCTAGAGGAACTTAGGTGGTTGCAGCTGTCGCAAGACTTGTGGTTTCGTCGAAACGAAGGAGTATGATGGCTAAGACTGCTAAACCACTGGACGTCTGTCCCCCAGCAGGAAGAGGCGGCGGTGGCAGCTGTGCCCGCCAAGCGCCCCTCCAGGTCCCGCCAGAGGCGTAACGCCCCGGGGCAGCAGCAGCAGCAGCAGCGGCCGACATCTGGGCAGCGCAGCACCACCCCACAGCCGTTCTCGTTCCAGACTCGGCAGGACGAGGCCCTCTGCAAGAAGCAGGCCAGGCTGCAGGAAATGGGACAGGAGGAAAAGGAGGTGCATAGAACTAGAGCCACTGTACGTAACAGCTTTGTCTGCCAGAGTGACGCTACACTTTTCTCTCTGCCGCCTTTTGCCGCACTTGGTCTAGTGTGGTACGATAGCAGCTGGCCAAGATGGCTCAGTTTCTATAGCAACCGATTAGCCAAACAAGACCGACGATTGTCGAAGTAGCTTTTCGGAGCACTGCCCGCGTACCTGTCATCTCCTTTCTTTACTTCTTGAGTAGCGTAAAGTTCACATTGTCAGTGGCGCATCTATGCGTGCGTTGAACGTCCTGTGAAGGAAGTGCTCAAAACTTTAGAAATGCTGATGCCAGTATGCGGAACACGCTTTTTTGCGACTTTTACTCGCCTTTGCCTAGCACCTCTACCAGCTTGCAATGAACGGATGAAGAGACGAAATTAGCCATACTAACAAAGAGACTGGCAGGTGTTGCTAGCAGTTTGGTTACTGAGGTGATCTCCAGGCCCAAAAAGGAGATCACTATTGACACATCTGCCATGGTACATCTAGGTCTTTTTCCATCGTGTCACTACTCTGGCAGTGAAAGGCAGTGGCTCTAGGTAGAACCAGTGCCACTCTACAGTCGCACCTCGCGAACATTGACCCTGTTATGTCACATTCGTCTGGGTCGCGCACGGCACCGAGAAAATGTCGCCCCCAAGGCCACGCCACCGTGCAGGTGCACCACATGACACACTACCAGGCGAACGCGAAGCATCCCGCCGTGCGACGCGCTCGGTGCGGTCACTGCAAGGGCAAAACATGAACGGGTGGACGGTAAAAAAATATCCGCAAGAGTGGGGCGGCGGCTCGCGCCATCTAGCGAGGAATGAAAGTAACAAATTGTCTTTCAAGTGGATGGTTCAAGTATGTACTTGTCATACCGAAAATTCGCCCGCCAACGTAAAAATAAAAACACATGGACTATAAAACAGTGTTTACACATATGTGATTTTATTGTCGGACTGGTGACAAGCGATAGGTACACGTCCGGTGTGAAAATCAACAGAGGCGAGGGCACGCAGGGGTTAAAAGAAAAACAAAAAATTTAATTAGGCGATAAAAAGCCGCGCACGGCGACAACACGACAAAACCATCAGAACGAAATGCGAACATGCGTTACTGCAAACACACTGACGAACCTTCGGGCAGCGGGGCCGCGAAAGAAACAAGTTCGCCGGTGCAAAGAAGACGAAAGTTCCGAAAAGGAAAGTCCCCACTGCGGGGCCCAAAGTCCAGGGAAAAGTTCATACGAAGTCCGAAGACTCATCGACGTCTTGAATCTGACGAACGACGAAAGCTTCACGTGCCTGGCGTGGTGGACTGATTGCTCGGCGGCTGACGCAACGTAGCACCGCACACGTTGCGTCACACGACGGGCTTTGGTTTTTCCCGAAAAGGGAAAAACCGAAGCCCGTCGTCACTGCTGGAATCGTAGCCAGAGCAGAGGGCTTGATGGAAAGGAGATAGCAGCGCCGACATCACGTTCTCTCAAGCTGCGGGCCGCCATGTTTCGCGAGACGAGGACGGAAGACCGACGACGAGGCGAGAGAGAGAGAGAGAGGATGTGCCGACGGAAGTGGAGAGCGTTAACTCAAGGTCGCAGTGCCAGGACCTGCATCGTCTCCTTCCGACGGTGCAGGTGGTGCAGCAACGCACCGGTGCCGCGCGCCGCATGAAGTCCCTGGCGAACGCAGTGCAGCCGCACCGACGCGACCAGTTGAACGTGACGCGTCCGTCGGTGCGGTGCGGCCCAGGTGAATGTGACATTAGTATGGATACCCCCAGATATACTTTTCGGAGCCGAACTTCATAAACGCGCATTTTTGTCTCGTTTATATGGGCAACTTACATTACGGATGATTTGGGATAGGGGGGATTATACTGCCGCAGGCAGGGATCGAGCATTGCTTGCTCGGTCCCCTTGCGCGGCAGTGTAATCGAGACATTGCTTTGAGCTACCGTGAAGAGTAGCACGCGGACTTCGCCGACAGAGTGAGGGGGAGCTAGCACCTTAAGTTTCTGAATCGCCAGTGCCTGTCGTGCGATGTTGTAGTGATGGGAGAGTGTCGAAAGGATGGGCAATTTAAAAGCAGACGCCGACCTCGCACTTCTCAAAGCTATTCCGACGTAAAATTGGTACAACTGTGGGGCCCGCAACGCATCCCCGGGGAAATTTATCCGCTAAATTTAGTTGGGAAATTTTTCCGCCAAGTTTAGCGGGGAATTTTTCTGCTAAATCTAGGTGAGATGTGACGACACTCACAACTTTCGTGACCCTTGTGACATCACGTGTCACGTCATTATGGGAAACGTGCCATAATGGAACGTGCGGTTACGCCGACGCCGCTCAAGCCGGAAACGCGCAACTAAGAGCTGCGCTCTAAAACGGGTTAGAGAAATCAGGCTGGTTGGAACATAGCTGCATACCATCGCTCGGGTAGGCAGGCAATCAAGTACTTCACGCGACAGTCCCGTGGACACTGCACGTCGGGGCACGAACACCTGCAACGCACTTAACATTTCTAGACAAGCTTTCTGGAATATCTTACATTCTTGCGCTTGTTTCGAATGTTCATTCAGACAGAGTAAGCCTTGCTCGCTATTTCGGCGTGTGTCCGACGCGAGAGTGAGACTGACTGCTTTCTCGTGCAAACGAACGGAAGTGCCACCAAGCTTCCTCTCCACAGCCGCAGCACTTCAAGGCCAAGCCGGCTCCCCCGGCCCTCCGCGTGTTCAGGCCGCGGGGCCAGTCCGCCCCGGTGACGTTGCCCGTGCCCTTCCGTCTGGCGTCCCTCACAAGGCACGAGGAGCGCAAGAGGACTTTCCAAGAGAAAGTGAGGCCCATAAAACCTCTCAGTGAGCGTGCGTGGGTGTCGATGCCACCCGAGCAAGAGATTCGCGGAGTGGTGTCGTAGAAAAACGACTGCAGGGCCTACGAAATGTTTAAACAGAGCCAATGCTACTTTGTTGCTCTGTATGCGAGTCTCTCTTTCTAGCGTTTTCGGAAGGTCTGCACATTTCTGACTGAAATGCGCGCAATCTAAACCAATATATTTGGAATGACACAGACGATTGGGCTAGACGGTTTGTTTTTGAGCCACGGCCCCTAGATTCAGTCCGTGCCGTTGTGTTGCCCGCCTTCCCGCCCGCCCGCAGACCAGGCTCAGACTTCACAGCTGGGAAATATTTTTTGAGACAGTGCTTATACGAGCAGAAGAATGTTAGTGACAAGTGGGTCGTCGGGCTCTTTTGTACCACCCCGAGTGGCGTGGCGGTAGTTTTCATCGTCGGAGGTGCTGCCAAATTCTTTCTTTTTTAAGCACGAACGCATATGCGGCCACATGCAGGCACCTTTTTGAAGGTGCGAACCATCTGTACACACGAGCTGGCACATCCTTAATATGGGTAAACAGATGCCGCTTTTGTGTTGTTAAAAATTTTTGCCATTCGTGTCGTGCTGCAGCAAGATGTGGTTGTAGAAGTAAGTATTCCTTCTTTTGGTAATTTTATGCAACAAGCCCCACTGAGACGTAAGGCAATCGTGGGGCTCAGTGCACTAACCGTCTTGGCCAAGTTGTGCCGAAACGGAGCACAGGTTTCTGGGATAAACACGTTTTTTCTCATTCCCTAATTACAAATGTCCACCTCTTATTAACCCCTTAAGCGTTTTTGACGAGCCAAGCTTGTTCACCTAGAGCCGTCCCCAAACTGTTTAGCACAAGTGTTGCTCGTTTGCTCACCCTTGCTCACCCCTTGGCCGTTTTGGACGACCCAGGCTCGTTCATAGCTTAGTTTATGGCGCTGCTGGGAGGTGATAGCACATGTGTTTTTATTGTGCATGTTTATAAAATGGCGACCTGTAATGCAGATTTATGTGTCCCAAATTGTATATGCAGTAATAAAAAAAAAGTTACGATAAAAAAATTGCCAAAAATAAAGAAATGGCAAGGGGTTAAGGAGTTTTTATTTTCCCAATTGCGATAATGGTTAGACATTGTTTCAGTTTACTTCTACGAACGTGCACATTTGAACGGGGGTGGTTATTATAGACAACTAAAACCTGTTGCCTGCCTCTTTTTTGTTTTGAGTGATTGTGTTTTTAGTTATTTCTTTTATTGTTTCCTAAACCTTCTTACAGTAATCTCCCACTCAGTAAAAAATTTTTTTAAAGCAAAATCTTGCATTTTTTGCCATGCTTGCATTTTGTCGGAAAGATTAATATTTTATTTACAAAATACTATGTTGATAGCACCTCCTAACAAGGCAATACTTTCCATGAGCACATGTCTGCAGCAGTTCTCTTTCTCAGTACTTCCTTTCTCTCGTTTGAGCATAATTAAGAATTTTTTGACGCTGCACTTCTGTGAAGGTTTTCGAGCTTTTTGAATAACGTCTAGAGCAGGGGTTCTCAAACTGGGTTCCGGGGAACACAGGGGTTCCACGAGCTGGTCTCATGGGTTCCGCGAACACCCAAATTGCAACCCCCCCCCCCCCCCCCCCCCCCCAAAGCCGCAGGCTGTGCAGCAGGACTATGCAATGCGCCTTCATCTCACTTTGTACTGACAGCGCGATTGATATGGTGGGGATATATGGGAGGCAACACAAGCAGAATTGCGTACAATTGTGCATCTGTTGCATCTTGGCCGGCAAATATGGAGGGGGGGGCTCCGCGGCCGTTTTTGAGGCTTCCTGGGGTTCCGTGAGACCAAAAATTTTGAAAACCCCTGCTCCGTTGTAACAAAGCCAAGAGGGAAGAAGCCCTTTGGCTGTCATACGAGGAAGGTTGGTGTTCCCTGGGATGGACAAACTAGTGACACAGCCTAGGCGGTGGGTGTTTTTGTGGGAATGTTGCACAATGAAGTGTTGCTTGGACAATATCAGGGGTGGAACAACTGTGCCATTTTGCACCAGACGCATTTGTCTGCGCCATATTGCAGAAACTGCGCCCCAGCCAATACCTTGCGCCATTATGCACCAAATCGCAAAATGTGCTCCAAAAATTTTGTCTTGGTCTCGGTTTCTATTGACTTGATTGGCAACAATGAGCGCGTTTAGCTTGGTCGACCTTGCAATCCTTTGTTCTGTTTATTCTCCCTGTATATCCCGAGTCAGAAGCGTGCGAAAAAAAACTCGGGTATCTCATTCTAAGCGCTACAACACCTGCTAGTGAATTGTTATTCTTCAACCATAGGCGATAAGCAAGTCGGCCGAGGTGAGGTTGAGTCGTTAAGCGTCAGATTGTCGAATCCCGGAGAAAAGCCCACCACAAAACCAGCGGATGCGGAGAAAAGCTCACCGGCCATTGAGCGTTTGCAAAGAAAAGCTCAGATTTTTTCTTCCTTTTTATGAAGGCTGTGGGATCATGCGTAACATATATCAGTTTATTATCAATAAAATTCGTCAGCTTTGTAAAAAAAGAAAATGTACTTTTTTGCAATATTTATTCAGCTTATTGGGTATATTGCTCCCAAATTAATAATTGTGGGCGAATTTTTTTGTGGTATACTCTCCATGCAGCGAAAGCCTAACTGAAAACTTTATGAACTCGAAGAACAGGAAAACGTTTGAAAACTTAATGTCTGCCTAAAACCGAAAAAGCAAAACTGTAAATGCCGAAAATCCGAAAGCGCATGCGCAGCAACGCGGTGCTTGAAATTCTCTTTGTAGCTTTTGTTAACCTTTGAAGACAAGATAGGACGATCAGTAGGATGCTGAAAATTCTTTCTTCCACACACATGCACGTTTTCTAGCCGTTCGTGCTGGTGTTTTCATAGGTTTCCTTTGTGTGGTAATGCCCTTCTACGGCGAGCCACCCATGGCCTTCAGAGCTGCACACTGTCACCGTTGTTACTTGTGGCCTATATAAGAACTAGTCTTCTGTAAGGTAGCATACTGGGCGAGTTGGTAAATGTTATACATGATGAAAACCGTTCAAACGACGAAAACGGTGCAAAGCTGTTCTCACAACTAATGTTTTATTACTTAAAATAACAGAAAGAAAACAGCTTGGCCGACGCTGATTACATCGACAAACACCTACTTATTAATGGGGCACCAGACAAGCTTCGGAGCTGGAATGGTTCACACACCGCTATTCATATTAGCTCGCAAAAAACAAACCTCTTCATCTGACAGCCGACGGCGCACTGTCAAGCAGTAAATTGTTTTTTTTTTTACGGGTGTTCGATGTTCGGATTTTATACTTGCGGAGTCATTAATATGCAGAATGGGTGATTACTAATATCTGAGGAATTAGTAAATATGCCCAATGAACTTCAAGAATATTACAAAAAAGAGGACAAATATTTTTGATGAACTGACAAATTCTAATTTATTAAATTGCCACTTGTGATGCACAATTCGCTAAGCTAAGAAAAAAAAATTGGTGAGCTTTTCTCCGCATTTCCTCAAAGGCTGGTGAGCTTTTCTCCGCATGTGCCGGTTTTGTGGTGAGCTTTTCTCCGCCGCCCCAGATTGTCTGAGGCTCTGCGACGCGGGATCCGGACGTCAGCCGGTTGAAAACAAATGCGCAAAATATTCCTTTTAGTACTTCATCATTAGAAGTTGGAACCACATTCCCACAAGATAAATCATGATGTGATAGAACTGAAACGCGGTCCGATCCGAAACCTTGCCGGCCAGCAGCTCTCACGCGAGCGGTAGATCTGCTCGGCGTACTTTAACCTTTGTTTCTGCTTATCGCTTCGAATACGATAACTCCGTTCGTCATAGTCGGCTGCCTCGATATTGAGTTGCACAATAGGATAAACTCACAATTTGTTGCCCTCCGCGCAACTGCACGTCTGTTGCTTACGCACGTCACATGGTTCGCACATATAATTACTATGTCGAGCACATGTGGGTTGTGCGATAGGCAGCAGCTGAAAGCCACTCAGAAAAGATTAAGAACACTATGTTCAGAAACAAATGGTACTTACTTTTTGGTTCTCATTAAACTTCACGATGTTTCAAGTTTTCGCATCTGTTGCACTGTTATCTTGTCTACCTAGATCCCTAACCACGCATGTTCAACTGTGCTGCTAAGCACCATTAAAATTGCTCCTGTGCTTGTCTAAGACACAAGCTGAAGTGCAATGAAAACTGATCTGAGCTGCTCCTAGCCTGCTCCAGAACGTAGGCTCCCGTGGCTGCTCCCAAGTACACTTCATGAGTTCCACCCCTGCAATATGCTTAGAGTTACAAATAGCTATGCCTTAGCCTCATTCTTCCTAGTCTTGAAAGGACACCTGTGGACTCGTAAAGAATAGAAGACTCTGCAGACGGACAACCGATCGGTGTTCAAGAATGGCGTTGTGAAATGGTATTGGGTTTGAGTGTTGTATACTTTACATGAGCATACTAACGCAAATGGGAAGCAAGAGAAGACTGTAGGCGTAGAGAAGCAACGGTCCAGCAGTCATGGAGGCGTTCGTAGGCCAACATGTCTCCTCAATTGGCTTAGATCTAGCCTGTTGCACAGCTGGAGTACTTTTGCCTTCACTTTTTTTGGATTGAACCTCTCCAAGCAATTAAAATTCTTGTCTATGGAGACGTGTCTCCATAGACATGTCTCTATGTCCATGTCTGCTGAACCTCCTGCTTCAATGTCTGCATTTAAGTATTGTAGGAAATCGCGTATTGCCGCCGATTCGCCATTTCCCCCGTGGTCCGTCAACAAACCGAGTCCAGCCTGGTTCTTTCACGGGAGCGGGATTCCGCTCCCCGTTTATTCGTACAATAAAACACAACGCTACAAAACACTTAATCTAAACTACAAATACACACGACATTACACAAATATTTATAAATGCACGTTAAGCCCAACGCTAAACACAAAGAAAGCCCTTAGGCCTCGCGTCCCACGATATCGTAGATCCGGTCGCCACCTGCCTGCCTGCGACTCGGTCTCGTCCGCAGTTCTCGGAGGCCTCTCGCCCCCTGCCCCACCGAGTATATATCCATCGATGGGCGAGGAGGTTTCTCCTCACCCGCCACGGGGGTGCCTGCAGCGCCCTCCAGTGGCTAGGAGAGAAAGCGGCGCGTCGGGAGCCGAACTCGAGATCCCGATCGACCCCGCGGTGACACGACCCCGTGATCGTGTCTGAGGCGAGGCAGCTATGCAGCTGCCTGGCGGCCAAGGATTGGCAGAATGGTTTGATGGGCGCCCTCGTGAATGCACGGTGCGCCATAGTGTGCCTAAGAGCTAGAGAAGACTTGTTGGCCTGGAAAAGCAATGACTTTTACAGTTTAACAACTTTTTATCCATGTAAACCTCGCCATACTAGAAAGAGAACAGCTTAAGTATTTTTGTGCACTTGATGTTGATGAACCTACCCCCTCGCACCTCTGCTCCCCAGAGGAAGCCCGGGGAGTCGCCGAAGCAGACGACCTCCAAGGGTCAGCTGCCGGCAGCAACAGACGAGCCCATGGACGTAAGTGGGCCCAGGGCCGAGGAGGACTCTCCCCTCTCGGGATCGGAGTCGTCTCTTCCTGTTGCCAGTGACCCCACTTGGAAACAGAAAGATCCTCCTAAAAAGCAGAGTAGCCCACGTGTAAAAATAGATTTTAAACCTTAACGCATCTCCCTTTTAGGTCACTTTTATATATATATATCTATGTTTTTTTTTCAATTAAATGGCAAAAAACTATAGTATTATGCAGTGGAATTGCCGTGGTCTTTTCCCTAATATTGATGACATAAATTTTTTTCTTGATGAGCTTCGACCTGTCGCTATATGCCTACAGGAGACTCATTTCAAGGACACACAAACAAATGTTCTACGTCGTCATCAGGTTTTTAGAAAGGACCGTGCATCCCATAGCAACTCCTCTGGTGGACTAGCTGTGGTTGTGCAGAGTGGTATTGCCTGTGCTTCTGTTCCTCTCACAACCTCTCCAGAAGCAGTGGCAGTTCGTATTCTTCTTGACCGCCTTATTACGCTTGTTTCACTTGCCACCAAATATTCCACTGCATTTACATGACCTGCATAGACTTGTAGCGCAGCTTCCGCAACCTTTTTTAATCTTGGGGGATTTTAACGCCCACCACCCCATGTGGGGTAGTGCTCGCCAAGACTCCCGTGGTGGTGTCATTGAAAGATTTTTATTGTCATCCGGCCTTTGCCTTTTAAATGGACATGATCCTACATTTTTTAGTGCAGCACATAATACTTTCACTTCCATCGATTTGTCTCTTTCATCCCCAACTTTACTTTTCTGTTTTTCTTGGAAGGTTTTAGATAACCCTTTTGGGAGTGACCATTTTCCTGTCTTTTTAGAAAGTACTGTAGCACCTCCATCACTTTCAACACGTATCCCCTGGTGGAAATTAGACAAAGCTGACTGGGCTCTTTTTGCATTGGAAGCAGTGCTTGACCCAGCCGAACTTTTAGCTATGACTCCGGAAAATGCCACCTTGTACGTTACTGACCGTACCATAAATGCTGCTTCTGCCTCTATTCCACAAACATCTGAAAATCTTCCTAAGCGCTGCAAGCCTTGGTGGACCAAAGACTGTTCTGTTACGCTTAAACGTCAGAACAGGGCCTGGGGCACTTTCTGCCGCTACCCAACGGTCTGGAACAAGATCGAGTTTAAAAAATGTAAAGCAAAGGCTCGTTGGACAAGGAAACGAGCTAAGAAAAGCTCATGGATGAAATATGTTTCCAAGGTGAACAGTTTTGTCACTACTAAAGAGGTGTGGGACCGAATGAGGAAAATTCGGGGTAACTACCTCCCTTTTAGATCGCCTCTTTTTCCCTCGGCTTCGCCAACCATGAAAGGCCAGGCAAATGTTCTTGCGGAACATTTTTGTGAAGCGTCTATACTTCGTCTCAGCTTCCGTCCGAGCGCAGCCAAAGGCTGAGGGACGGTTCGCAACCTCGAGAAGAGCATTCCTACGCACCACAAAGTAGTTCACAAAAGTAATTTCTTTTAAAATAAAAGTTTTGTGCGTAAAAACTGCACAATGTTCCAGATGTGTACTGCTGAGAATTATTTGCAGATAAAGGAATCAAATCTGTGAAGTTTATGTTTCTATTAATATATGTAAATGCATGTGGTTTGGTGAAAACATGTATATCCACTGGCAACACTGCAGCGCTCGGTTTTTCTGCGTGATTTTGTTCCCGTAATCGCCGAATCATGTGCTTCGCTGCTTTCCTCACCAAGTCGCTTCAAAACGCCGTTTCGAAAAGGCACGTTTGGGCGTCAGGCGCGAGAAGTCGTGATAAATGTCTGCTTTCAAATTCGGCAGGAGACTCCGGGCGCGTCATACCGCGAATGCGTTGTAAACAAGAAAAGCGTCCGGGCCACTACAATTCAGATGCGCGGCGAAATCAGGGCACCCTTTTACCTGCCGATGACATTGAACGCCGAGAAGCTGGTGGAAAGGACTGCGCCTCGAGCCCTGGTATATCCAAAGAATATACAAGGAAACATCAACGGCCGGGTCATCGGGCACCTTGCAACGTGTACTTACAACTCGAAACTATGCCGAACAGGTGGAAAGCTCGGACACAGATGCCAGCGGCCAGCCTACGTACTGACATCCCCGTTGACTAAGTTTCAGAACGTGAAAGGGCACTTTTTAAACCTGTAGCAGACGATATCGTTGATACACCCGTAGCAGACGAAATACTCGGCGAGCGCGGGCGGCGCGGCCGACCGACGGCGCAGCGGAGTGATACAAAAGTGCAGGCGAGATCGCGTGACCTATTGCCGGCGTGTGATTGGCTCCGGCCACACGTAGCTTTGGCTGCGCTCGGACGGAAGCTGAAACGAAGTATAGCTCATCTAATTATTCGGCAAAATTTAAGAAGTTCAAAGCTGTAGTAGAAAAGCAGCCAATTGCTATGTCAGGATCAGACACTCTTGTATACAACCAGCCTTTCACAATGTGCGAACTCGAGGTGGCCCTTGGGTCAAAAAAGCAGTCGGCACCTGGTCCTGACAAAATCCACTATGAAATGTTGCGGCACTTGTCTTTTGAATCTCTAGGCCATTTGTTAACCTTTTTCAATCATTTGTGGATGGCTTCTGCCTTTCCTCAGTGCTGGAAGCGGGCACATATAATTCCTCTCCTAAAACCCGGTAAAGACTCTACTCTACCAGCAAGTTTTCGTCCCATTGCAATGACCAGTTGCCTTGGGAAAACTTATGAAGAACTAATAAATAGACGATTAGTACACTTTTTAGAGACTGAGGGAATTTTAGATCCCAATCAGTGTGGGTTTAGAATGGGGCGATCAACATTGGATCATCTTGTTCGCCTGGAAACTTTCATACGTGAAGCTTTTGTTCATCGACAGCACTGCGTTTCGGTATTTTTTGACCTAGAGAAAGCTTATGATACTACCTGGCATTACGCGATTCTAAAGGACTTATACACAGATGGTGTCCGTGGCCGCATGTTGCGCTGCATAAGGGAGTTTTTGACTAACCAAACGTTTCAGGTTAGGTTTGGTTCCACACTTTCAGACGTTTTTCCTCAGGAAAATGGCGTCCCTCAAGGGGCTGTATTGAGCGTCACTTTGTTTGTGGTGAAGATAAACAGCCTTGCTGCACTGATACCTCCATCAGTTTCATATTCATTATATGTAGATGATGTGCAAATTTCCTTTTCATCCTGCAATCTCTCAAGTTGCGAGCACCAGCTTCAACTCTCAATAAACAAAATGAGCAATTGGGCCGATGAAGATGGTTTTAAGTTTTCATCTGAAAAAACTGTGTGTGTGCCCTTTTCACCACGTCGTGGTCTGGTGCTTGATCCTTGTTTGCAGCTCTATAGCGCTGCAATACCTGTAAAATACGAGCACAAATTTTTAGGTGTTATTTTCGACAAGAAACTTACCTTTCTGGCTCACATCAAGGAGCTGAAGCAGAAATGCTTGCGGTCGTCTAACATTCTCAAAGTACTTTCACACACATCCTGGGGGTCTGACAGGCGATGTCTCATCCGATTGTACAACTCACTGGTCCGTTCCCGTCTAGACTATGGAGCAACTGTGTACGGATCAGCACGGCAATCTGTCTTGAAACTGCTGGATCCGGTCCATCACCTTGGCCTTCGACTTGCCACAGGAGCATTTCGGACATCGCCTGTTTTGAGCCTGTATGTAGATACACATCAAATGTCACTAGAGAAGTGCAGACAATATCTTAGCTTGTGTTATGGGTACAAAGTGAAATCTGATCCTATGCATCCATCAAACAATTCGGTTCACACCTCCATGTTTTTGCGGCTTTTTGAAAACAAACCTAGCATAATACGCCCATTAAGCTTCCGGCTTCAGAGCATTTCTTTCTCCCTGCAGCTGGCTCTTCCTGAAAGTAACTTGGTTAAGGAAACACAAACTGTTGCCCCTTGGGCAGTAAGATTGTCATGTGACTGGTCGTTTACAAAATATAACAAAAGGTCAGAGTCACGGCTTGTGGTTTGGGCGCCGTGGGACCCGGGAAGGCAGGGAGCCAGCCTTTTGGGGGGAAAGCGTTTTATTCCGGTTCGAAGTCGTGCTTGCACCAGCTCCAGCCCACCGCGTTCCTTTTCTCCTCGCGCACCGTCTCCAGCCTCGGTCCTTCCGTCGTCACTTCGTCTTTTTCTCGTCGCACCAATCAGCGCACACCACGGGTAACAAAAATATAACAATCACAAAGCCCGATAACCCGTCGGCGACGGCGCGCGCTGAATCCGCTGCCTCGTGCATGCCACATGCATGACAGTCAGTTAACCATCAGGTTCTCCTCAAGGAATTTCTTGCATTACAAGAGAAATATCAAGACTATGTGCGATTTTTTACTGACGGGGCGAAAAGCTGGTCTTTCGTAGGTTCCGCAGTATATTCGGAACACCTTAGTAGAGCGAGACGTATTGACTGTGTTGCAAGTATTTTCACTGCTGAGCTTTATGCTGTGCTCATGGCGCTTGAACACATCTTCGAAGACCGTGTGAGGAAGGCTATTCTGTTCGTAGATTCCCAGAGTGCTCTACTGGCTTTATGTTCTCTTACCGTTACGAAGAATCGCCTCGTTCAACAAGCGCGTGTCCAAATGAATTGCGCTCTCCTACTTGGCCTTGATATAAAACTATGCTGGGTGCCAAGCCATGTAGGTATTCCAGGTAATGAGGCAGCAAATAGATTGGCTGCCTCTGTTAATGGTGGCCTAAAAGCATCGGTCGGCCTACCTTATGAGGATTTTAAACCAGTTATTAAAAAATCAATTTATGAACTTTGGGAGTTGGAATGGAATCAAGAAACGGACAATAAACTACACAATATCAAACCTTGTTTAGGATTATGGGAGAGTTCCCACCAGAGGAACCGGTTCTACGAGGTCTTGATGTGCCGCTTGCGTATTGGTCACACTCGTTTAACGCATCTATATTTACTTTGTAATGATGATACCCCGCGCTGTGAGTATTGTGGCAAAACGTTGACTGTCCTACATATTCTGTGGCACTGTAGGTACTTGGATCAAAAACGACAAGTATGTTTTTCCACTATTTTTAAATCCCATCTTCCATTTCACCCCAAATTTTTGCTAGGAAATGAACCTCTTGTACCTTTCAGTAAAGTTTTGGAATTTCTTAAAATAACAGGCTATCTACACCTGTTATAACCCCTCCTTTTTCACCATGTTTTTTATTTTCAGATAATTCCTTATTGATTATAACTTTTATACTTACCTGAAATTCATATCCATATCTTTTACACGATTCATGTTCATACTTTTATTGTATCACCAGCTATTATAGCTCTGTCTTCTCCTTAACCCTTTTCCTGCAATAGTGTATGCACCTGGCGCATTTTGGCCTAGTTGCTCTCGCGCCATAAGACTCCAATCAATCAATCGATCGCCGCGATTGACTGTATTTTTATTGCCGGCGGAGAACGCCCAAAAAGAAATCGTAATGCGAGTATTGGGCATGCTGACTTTATTGAAGACAACGTATGCTTGTTGTTTGCGGTTCATGTGTTTGCGTGTGTTCTCTGCTGGCGTTCGCTCCTTCACCAATTTAAACGTGTCTTTCTGTCGTCGCTTCGCGTGCATATTTTCTTCGAAATGGCTGAGAAGGACCTGGAGGATTAACAAAAGTCAATGTCTAGGATACAAAGGACCTTGTTCGTTTTTATACCTTTAAAGACGGATAGACCGCCGCATCGATTCTTACCATCGACTCGGTGTCACTTCATAGACACTTCGGTGTCGCGTCTAGCAAGCAACTAAAAAAAAAGGTCTGCTTTCAAAGCAAAGTCGCAGAGTGTTATGTAAGGAAAGTAATGGTGACCAGCTTGGATACCGACCCAACCATTTACCTTGTGCGGAGCTTGTGAGCTCCGTTTATGATTCCCGGCCACTACAAACAGCTGATTTTACACTCCTTGATCGCTTAAGTTATTCAAGCTTATCGCATCCGTCACTTCTCCGTCCTGTGTACCGCGCGAGGGCATGGGACATTGCCGTATTCGGGCATGTGTAAACGAACTCGGGCGGTGCGAAATCCGAGCCGTCTTGATATCGCGAAGGATTGCCTGCACCGTCAAAAAGTAAGGAACGGTATGTTAGAAACAATCCGTCTTTGAATTCGGCACTTTTACGAACCTTCGAAAAAGTGGGCCCAGCAAACAGATGGGTTGAAGGTTCACGGTTTGTTGCCAAGAAGTTTCATCAAGGTTAACAGTTTCCGTAAGGCTTAAATTCGTTTCGCTCGCTTTAATTGTTTTGTCATTTTTTTTAACTTGGCAAGACGTGAATGTGTATAGCGCACGCCTGAAAAACAGAAAGCTTTATGTTATTTTTTAATTGAGTACCGGGTACGGCATGATTACGTCGCACAACCTCGTTTGCGCGTTTACTATTAACAAAAAATGGTCAAAGTGCAGGCGAGCTGGTGTAAGTTTAACATGATGGAAAACTTGATATATGAATACATGAAAGCTTGATGGAACATCGAGGACCGGGACGGAAAGAGTACTTCTATCAAGAAGTCCTGTATCCGTCCCCGTCCTTGATGTTTTATCCTTTCATGTATTTGTATCTATTCACCAACATTCTCATTTTTAATTATTAAACCTGAGACTGAGGTAGGAAAAGGAAAACGCAAAGGAAAAACTGGCAACGTCTCAAGAGACGTTGCCTGTTATTTTTCTGTGTCCTTTTGCCTTTTCCTTTTCCTACCCCAATTTCAGGTATATCAACGTGTTCACGTTTCTGTATTTGAGTTAAAAGCAGAATGTATCGCTGTCACATTGATGATCCAGCCACCTGACACGGGGGCCTCTTGTCATAGGCTTTTGAAAGCAGGGAAAAAAGGGCGGGGTGTTTGAAATTGGGTGCTTTCGTGGACCTCCCGCCAAAAGCTACAAGAACTTTCTGCTGCGCTATGGTGAGGCATGACGACTATGAAGCCAAGCCGCGAGAATAGCGGAGGAGTCAAGCATAACCAGCACTGTCTGAGCGGGCGAGGGAGCCACTAAAATGGCGCATTTCTCTTTCCTCTCTCAGAGTTGGCGCATGCGCCCAGCAATCTTTTAAAAAGGTCAATTATTACGATTGTTTTCAATCTGAGAGGCACGTAGGGAGCCCAGTGGACCGCAGAGCCTGGACGGCTGGACCGTATGCCAGCTGTTTGTAATCAATAGCTACAGGACTGCACAACACTTAGCTTATTGAATTAGGCAGCAGCTTGCGCCACCTAGGAGGTGTTGTAGTAACCGCTAGATGCTCTAAAAAAATGCTTATTCACCAACTCTCCTCAAGTACGTACGTACTGCACCTATGACAACTCACGCGCCAACACAAGAACCACGATTATATTCTCCTTTCCTTATATTTTTTTTAAACAAAACCCCAAGAAAGACATTAAGGGGGCACAGAATCAAAACTTGGAATATCCCTGGAACCCTTCGGAATGAGTGAAATATCCATGATATCCGTAAATGATAATCACACGCTTGTGTTTTCAGCAGATGGCTATATTTTTTGTTCCAACCGACAGATTCTGGCGAGCGCTTCAAAATAAGCCGTCGAGTTGGCACGACACATCTCGGGATATTTGCCCGTGACGTCACGCTCGCAACGTCGCGGGCCCATACGAGGCCAAGGTGTAATTACAATCGTCCTCTCTATGTGGTGCCAGCTTCATCGTCAGCGCGTTACAATACTGCCAAGTGGAAATGCCCGAAGTACGGTGTACTAGACCTGGGAAATGCGCCAAGCGCCGCTCGCTCCCGCACGCCTCCATCGGACCCGCCACACCGTGGCATAGCTCCTGATGGGTCCGTGACGTGAGACATTCCAACAAAGCTCAGGCCTCAACTACCAGGTGGCATTAGGAATTTGTTTTATTTGTTTTAAAATTGCTTTTCTTCCATTTACAGACGAAAGACTGCTGTTTGTGAGCTGCTGTCATGAAGCAGACCATGTCTACACAAACGAATAGGCCCTAAAATTTTGCTTCCGTTCCCCATTAAAGGAGAACGAAAAACTACTGCTCTCCCATTCTTAAGAGGGGGCGCACCTCAGAGCTCCATAGAGAATACATGAGGTTTTTCACCAAATTAAAAAAATTCTCACATAATAACGGCTGCGCGGATCTTCTTGAAAATTTCGGCTTTAAAGACATTGAGTCATTATCGAGTCACTAAGCGCAACAAATGTTTCATCATAAATTTAATTATATTCTTTAAAAAATCATGAAAATGGTCAAAATCGGCTAATTCGGCACTCTTGCGTTCGGAGCGAATTTACAAAATTATCTAAATTCAAACATAAGAAATATTGCGCTTAATGTCTTCTAAATTTATTACGGAATCGAATAATATTCAAATTATTCATGTAAGTCGATTTGTTCCGTAACTACAGCAAATATAAAGAACCAAGGTGTCGGTGCTTGTTTTCGTCGTTTTTAAGGTACCTCTCTCTCCCGTGCGGTGGCGCTCGCTGTCCACGAAATGCGAAATCGTCCGTTCGGAGATCGGCCGGATCGGCACTGTGCGAGGTGTTCTTCCGCGGCCGTATTCCGCGCCCGTATCCTGTTTCATTCTGCACGCCGAGGCGTCAGTGTGTGTGTCTTGCTTTCCTGGTTCTCGCTGGGTAGGTCTCCGTGTTTTCGCAAGTGGCAAATTCACCTTGGGGCTATGGGTCGAAGACAACCGTCCTGTGGCAAGCGGACCGCGAGGTGTTCCACAACCTCGCGGTCCGTCAACGCGTTGTGCTTGTTTCTACTTTTTTTTTTTTCTTTTAAAAACGGGCTTTTTTTTTTTTTGACGCCAAGTTTTTTTTATTGTTATCCTTCACACAAACGTCCTTCGGCCTTGGGGTCGTGGAAATCGGGGATGAAGCGTGCACAGAGTAGATCGTTGTTTTCCTCCTTTTTATTTTTCACGGACGTCCTGTGACCTCCGTATGGTTCGTGGTCACCGCAATCTAACGCGGGCGAAAAACGGGTCGCCTGCTCTGTAGTCAGGGTATTCCTAGGGGAGGGTGATAACTCGCTGTTCTTCTGGAAATTCACATATCACCCAAAAAGGTGACATGGGTAATGATTACGGTATGTTTTTTCCGGTGTTTATTTTTGAGCGAAAACCGGTGCATGTTTTTCGGTGCTTATTTTTTAATCACCAGTGTATTATGGTTTGAACGTCTTGTGATGATGCTAAAAAGCGTTGATAACCAAAGAAAAATGCGATTGGACAAGAACATTTCAAATTTCCAATTCTATTCACATATCCATTACGCTCTTCTCGTGGGAGCATCTATCCTGACGAAAAATGCCTAAGTCATTGAGCTGTGAACGCATACTCATAGCGAGTTCGTTTCACACGCACTGGCACCGTTCGAGTTCTCTCCCAGAATGCATCGCACTTACAGAGTGTTGCACGGAAAACTGGACTCAAACGAACTCGCCAAATGCACCGAGTGCAGAAGACTGATGCTACCGCCATCTATGTTGTAGAAAAAGTACCGACTTCAAAGCGAAACTAGCGCCTTTCTGTTCGGAGTGATACGTGAGAATGCGAGAATGCAGTCGGCTACCAACTTTTATCTACAAACGTTGGTCGCTGCAACCTGTAGTTTATAGCTGCGATGACTTCAAGCAGCTAGGCTGCGGTAGAGATAATTACAGACGGCGTAAATTTCCGCAACCAGCTGTCTACAAAGCAGCTGGTTGCGATCTTTCAATTCTTATAACCGTTTACACTGAAGAAAACTGATGATGCTGTCGGAGCAGAAGCTTGATCCGTTTGAGCATGGTATTATGCGTGAACCACTCAAAGGGTACGGCTTAAAACTAGCCTGTTGGAATATCCAGCAAACCTGGGACTTTCGATTTAGATCGTCATTATAGGTGGATTAGATATTAGCCTTGGTGAGGGCGTCGAGAACGAGAGCTTTCTCGAACAAAATACGACGGGGCAAGTTAGCTGACGTAGGTAAATGTTAAACATGATGATGTTGCCCAATCCTCGGGTAAAGTCTCCATCTTTAGCTTTCTCTGATGCTTATAGTCAGAGGTTTCTGCTGGGGGAGTTTTGTCCACAAATGTTAAATTTTTCACCCGCACACGGATGGTGATAGACATCTCAGGGGCCGCTGCTGCGTTTGTTCTGACTATTTCTTTACACACTGGTATATTTCAGCGTTTGTACGGCAACAGAGCGATTTAAAACCTGCAAAAAAATCACGGGTTGTCAATTGCTTCCTTCGTGAAATAGCAGACGCTCACAATTCAAGCTCGCGTTTGAGTTCGTTGCCCGCGGGACGCGATTTCTATCAGAAAATCTACTTTTTTTTTTTCCGTTCGGTTCCGCGACACATCGTAGCAGACGAACCCTCGTCGTCTGCTACCGCTCCTCGCCGGCCCCACCGGAGCGAGGCATGACGGGATTGCATTTTGGCGCACTCCCGATTTTCTCGGTGCAGCGAGTGCATGCACGCGTGGGGTGTCAGCGCTGAAACGAACTCGGAGAGTGCAACCACTCGTGGAGTGCCGGCCGAAACGAACCCGTTCCACGCTGCGAGTGGGCACGCGTGGGCACGAGTGCCGTGAAACGAACTCGCTATCAGTGTACAATCTTTCGGCCTAGAGAGGTATTGCGCACGCTCGAACGCGCTTCACAGCCCAGTAGACGAAGTTGGTGGCACCCAGAAGGCGAGTTTTTGAATGGTCTGTAGTAGGCAAAAGAAACAAATAACAATCAACGTATATCAGCTCTTCAAGCGAAGAGGCGCGTTTCTAAGGTCAATGGTTCCGGACGGCACTAATGTTGTTGGCGTTGTCGTAAGATGACGTCAGTTCATACGAACTGACGTCATCTTACGTGATCACGTGACACAAACACGTCATCTTACATGATCTCGTTACACGAAATGACGTCATCTTACGTGATCACGCTGCACGAAATGACGCCATCTTACGTGACCACGTAACACGTCATCTTGTAAGTCAACCTCTCCCTACAGCAGCGCGCTCCGCGCTTTCCGGGCCCGTGCAGTGCTGTAGTCGAAAGCAAGCTCCATATGGCAAGCGAAAGCTTCTGAAGTCTCACATTGAGAATACTCGCAAGCGACCGTCTGTGGAAGCTTCGCACGTTGAGGTTTTTGTTGAGATCGAGCCATCGTGTTCCATTAACTATAGTTGAAGTTATCGTTCAATAAAGCCCTAAAAAATATGAATGTAGTTGGTGTAGACATCAAGATCTAATCAAAAATGCGGTTTGACGTCGTTTAATTAACGTGTATATACAAGTGTAGAAAAAAATGAGTTATTTGTGCATAGATGTTTAAAAAAGTGTTTATTATTCGACATAGGACTTTGGGAGAAGGATGTGTTCAGATTTTTCTTCATGAGCGCAAATATACCTGACGCAATAAATAGTGACGATTTTATCGTCCCAGTGGTGAGCAGGTGATTTCTTGCTCGAAACAATGATGCCATTTCATAAACCAAGTTCTGTGACATATGCTTTTCCAATGTCTGGTCACTATTTTGTAAACCTTTCAGTCCAAACGAGTATACTTCTGCTTGTTTTTGTTAGCTTAGGAGGGGGTCACAGAGCCTATCTTTTTGTCTTCCTCTAGGACAGACGTACAGAGTTATACCGCAACACGCATCTGTGGAGCACACAGAGCTCTCGCTCTCCTGTTGGCGGTACAGTAGCAGACGACACAACGCAGCTCCGTAGTCTACCGAGGGCACGGCTAGCCGCGGCCCGTAGCGCGACCGTTCAGACTAGGGAAATGGTTTTGAAGAACCGAGAAATGGTATCTTGTGTACAATAATCACATGTCGTTAGTATACTAGTATTCTACTTGCTAAGCCAAATAAATATTTGCAGCTTGTGAGAATATGTTTGCGTGACGATTTACCGTTCACACTCCTGACGGATGTTAGCGAATCCTTCATGTTCGTGGCTCGCAGTTATCGGTACCCCCTCGGAGTGACTTCACCATATATATTTTTTTCTTGCTTGCAGGACATCATAAAAATCACAAACACGCGAGAAAAAAAAAATCTTATGAGTACGCGTGATTTTGAGCTTCGCAGCTCTAAAGATGCCCGGTAAATGTCGTCCAGCTTGGGAAGAAACTAATCCTTTTTGTTGGAGTTTGACTATCGTATGCTGGCAGCTCGTTTCCGGTTTGTTTTGTCTATACTCCGTTTCACCGTAATTTGGCAACCCTCAGTCAGGGCTGCTGTGAGGGAATCACAGTCGCGGAGCAAAGCACGTGACAGCTACTTTTAGGAGCAGTACTATGGCACCTGCAGCGTGTCTCCGACTGGTGTGGTTAGCGTCTTATGCTGGCCATACATCAAAAGTGGTTCCGAAGTGCAACAAATGACGTCACAGAAGACGGAGTGTCACGCTGTTGCATCTCGCGATCCTGGCAATTCATCGTAGAAAGGCTGACGAAAGCCACGAGGGAACACGAGTGTCGCTGTCGTCATGGCGTCCCAACGAAAAGCAATTATACAATTTCGACGTTTTTGTAATTCGGTAATTTAAATTACTGTATACAATTTTTAAGAAAGTAAAGACATCATAACCAAATAGGAACTTCCGTGCTAAAACATGCAGTGCGAAGTGAAGACAACTACTATCTTTTTTTTTTCTTCTTGATGTCCACAAAAAAAAAAAGGCTATGCAGCATCGATCCTACCGTTTTTTTTTTTGTTTTTTTTTTAGCACATTATGTGATGCACGAAAGTAACGACGTAAAAGCGCTGTAGAGACGATATAAAAACGAAAATTTAAGGGAATCGAGCTTTGTAGTGGAACGGAAAAAAATAAATAATTAACGACTTTTTACGGTAAACACTTCACCTCTAAGTAGAACTTCAAAAAAGTGACGGTTACGCGCTTTCATGGCCATTTCAACAAAGTTGGGAGAACGATGTATTGCATCTTGTGAATAGACATGTGGAGCAGCATGTTTATGTTAGAGGGGAGGCACTCACTTGATCGAATGACGTTTTAGCGAACGCCCACGTTTCATCGAACGACACTTTAGCGAATAGTCGGACGCCGCGAAGCGGCGTTTTCGGGTGGCCCAAGTGAGTTCATATTTTTGTAATGAGTTGCCGCAGACTGTCGCCGCGAAGCGGCGTAAAGCGCAGCGCGACGGATGGGTTAACGCGCGCCCCCGTTATTCGCTAAAACGACCATTCGCTCAAATGTCGCCGTTCGCTAAAATGTCATTCGCTCTTGTGACATGGACCCATGTTAGAGGTATTGTGTGTAATCGCTGCGCAGTACCTGCCAAAAGAAGATATTATTTGGGCACAGTCTCAACCGTTTCCGTCTGTGTGTGCTACGAATACAGCAACTCTTTTCGTAGAAGAAGTGATGAGGAAATGGCGTGCCCTTGATGATACGATTGTGATTATGAAATAAAATTTTTAATCAGCCAATAATTGCGACCTGTCCGGTCGCCTGGAACCCCGACAACAACTATCGTTCTCTGGAAAGTTCATTCTAATATTTACACGTTTTGTGGAGTTCATCGAGCGAATAAGAATGTTCCAACAATGAGCTAAACCTACACGAGTTCCCGAATCCAACACGGCGCTTTTGAATTTTAGCGCCGTAGATAGTTCTGCGAACAGTGTATACTTCTGTGCAAATATTCGTCTAACAGTTTTGCAACGTTGGAAAGCATCGGAATGATTCAGAATCACTGCGGAGTTGATACTCGGGAAGATAAGACGGGCACTTGGGAGAAACGGACCGTGGCATTTGAGACAGGGGCACAACCGGGGGACAAACGTGCTACAATCGCATACCCTTCCAAGGTCATCGCTTGGGCGACCGAGCGCGCGCCCAAGAAACCTTTTTTTTTCTTCTTTTTAGGGGTGGTGGGGGGGAGGGGAGTGGTGTAGGCTCTGATTGTCTTCCTCCTTTGTGGCTTTTGGCAGACGCACAACGAGACTGGCAGAACAAGCGCATGATTCATTTCTTTCGATGGAGGCGTTCTGTCCGTGTATGCGAACATGATTTTTTTCCCCTTTTAGTAGTTAGTTGTTCTTGCCTTGACTCGGGTCCCAGTGGGTGCGTTGTCGTTGTATGCCCACTATTTTTTTATTTTTTTTATTTTTTAGTTATTGGTAGCTTTTGTGCTGATGGGGTATCAAGGTAGACAAAAATAAAAAAAAATAAAATAGCGCCTCGACAAAAAAAAAAAAAAGTTGTTGCGATCAGGAACGTTTTCAAAGCGATTTTAGGAGCCTGCAGTGTTACCACAGGTGCAGGATTGAGAGCGTAACCCACGCACTTGAAGAGAAGGGGAAGCTCTCGTCTTATTGGAACTCTTTTTTATGGGTTTCCACGTTGCGATTGTCCTTCAAAATCAACTGTCATTTATTTCTCGCTCGTGGCTTCCAAGTACTGGAAGCCACGACTCGAGCCACAATAGTTTTGCGAAATCAAGGTTTCGCTGAAATGGATAACTCTCACGTACAGTTCGACGCGCAATACCTTTGCCGTATTGACTCGCGAGAGATGCCCCCAACACGGCTGGGTATGGCGGTGCTCCAGACCTAACATCTAAATTTTGTTGCCTTACCTGTTACTATTTCGCGCCCATTTCGAGCCATATCAAAATGAAAGCGCATGATGAAATAAAAATGACACTCGTTTTCCGCTCGATGGAAATTTCACGCCAGCTCGCTGTCTTTGCTGGTACCTTGAGCGTTTCCCAGCGATGCGGAGAGTTAAAAAAAAACAAAAAAAAAAAAAACACTTACGATGGCATTTTTTGCACACTCATTACTTCTATAACACTGAGCCACCTCGTATCCTTTTGTTTTTCTTTCATGGTACTAATTTCTTTCTGCGCATTACGGCTGTTACGACGCTAAGTCTGTCTGCCCTTCGAATTTGAACTTAGGCTCAGATCAGGGATGAACCAGTTTAAATCAACACTGTAGCAAAGTAAATCTATCATATCGATCGGAAATACGATTTGGCACATTCCATCTGAACACATATTGTGCACAGCGAATGCAATAGCGAGTCAGCGTGCAAAACGCCGCCACACTGAGCTACCATAACATCTCAGCGATTTTTGCATAGCACCGAGCACGGAAAAGAGAAAACAGTTATTCATTCACATAAACGAAGCAAATTTATTTAAAGCGCGGACACTCCGTACGTCCAATCTAGCTAAGGTTATCAATAGACTCGACCATGTCATTTGTCGAAACAGATAAAAGACGTTGGCAAAAATGATTAGACTGAATAAGTGAATCTAACGCACGTATTTTACCAACCGACGGTCGCGCGCCTTCAATACCCTTTCCAATTGTCATTGCGCACCTTGGACACACTTTGGGGAGCAATGCATATTTACATCGCCGCCCGAGGTCTCCATTGAACGTGTAGTGCTGACCCAAATAAAATGCTAACCTGACTCTCAATCGCTCACCGCAAAGGACGATTTCGAACAGGCGGTACTGTAGGTCACTTGAGATAAAAAAAAGAGAAGAAAAACAAGCTATACAAACGAGCGTCGTAAAAAAGGGGACCGGCATTTTTATTCCTACCTCCGAACAGAAACGAGCGCCACCCACTGCATCACATAGCGCAGAGGCAGTGTTGCCAGATGGTCCCACCAAAAGACCGCCAAACGACTGGGAGGTATAGCCCAAATATAGCCAAAGCCGTAAAAAACGTTATAGCCCAAAATAGCCAAGACCAAAACAATGAATTTTAAGCCTTATATTGACAATTTCTCACGCTCATACAATAGATGTTACAATCTGTTTCAACCCTCAGATGCACCACCTTTTTTGTACATTATGTTACTTGCGAATTTTTCAAGAAAAGCTTCGGAAAGATGAATATCCGTACAAAACTGGCGCTTCCTTCGTAGGTTTTCAGAAGTACAAAACACACAAAGACAGCTTTATTGTGAATCCCGGGAGATATGATCATACGGTAAAGGAACAAAATACAGAAGCAGAACAGTCATAACACTGATCCTTCAAACTAAAACCCCAATATCTCAGGTCCTTACTAATCCCCCCCCCCCCCCCCCCCCCCCCTTTCGGCCCGTCTCCTTTTCTTTGTGAAAAATATTAGTGTCACCCATTCATGTTCACGCTATTTCTGACTGTGTTGTCCTTTCTTGGGGTGGGCAACGACTGAAGGTAGTCAATTGTTTAGCGGTGAAACTGCGGACTTCTCATTTCCACAAACCTGGGTGCCTAAGGATTCCCACAATGGGCACCAAAGCAGCATTTGGTGAGCTCAGTCTACGTCCGGGCAGAGCCATATGCGCCCGGGTTGAAGGCGCGCTACCGGGCCTGTGGTAATAGTGCAATCTGTTTGGTTTGCTCCACTGCGCTGTAGGGAGACCGCTTGAACTCTGCAAGCATTGCTTCATTGCGTAATGCGAAAACCCCAAAGTTTGTAGAAGTGTGAAGCCTTTCTCCTTCCTCTCCCTCCTCTCGACTAGCCAAAAGAAAAACTTTATTGTTTCGAAACTGAATAAAAGTTCGAAAACTAACTAGCCGAACCTAAAAGTTCGGCGTCGAATCTGAGGTTCGACAAAACTTCGTCGCATTCTTAGAAATAGCCCAAAATAGCCACATAGCCAACCACGAAATTTTGACGCCAACTAGAAAAAAATGTAGCCCAATTTGGCTATATATAGCCCAATCTGGCAACACTGCGCAGAGGCCGGACTCGGCCACCGCGCGTACATACCAAGCGCGCGCAAGGGAGGGAGAAACTTCCTCCGCCGGGAGAACACGGCACATTTCGGGATCTATTTCACGCAGCGGATAACGCGGGCCTTTTCACACCTCGATACTGGCGCCATCTAGAAGTTGCGCGTTCAACCACGTTTCGAGCCGCGCGCCATCTGGTGGCTGAAACGGACGAATAAATAGAGGTACCGCGCCCTCTTAATATTTTTTTTGACTGTAGCTATAGGGAGACTACAAAATTAAAAATACCCAGAACACGGCACTTATCTTCCAATACACTCAAGTAGTCAATGAGAAATGATATTGGAAAAACTTTATATCTGATGAAAGTTTGTCATATTTGAGATAGTTGCAGTCAGAGGAAAATGTCTGCTTAACGGCTGCTGTTGAGGTCACAGGCGTTTATGATAAAAACGTTTTCTTAGAAGAACAACGGAAAGAGAAACAATTTCACAGCACTGCTATTCACCAAAAGCACCCGTCTTGAACGGAGGAGATGCTAGCTCCTTCGCGTATGGGCAGTCGTCGATGAAGCTTCGTGTCGCATGCTGGTGCACGGTGGTTCTTCGGCATAGGGTTTCGAGCGAGGAGGCCAATGAAGACAGTGGCCATCTTGTAAACACCAACTTCTTGGGAGGCCGGAGCTGGGTGGCCATCTTGCGCGCTATGTTCCGTTCATCCCTAAGCTGAGACTGCGGTGAAAGCTACGTCCTCAATGGACCAGTCATACATCCGGCTTTCACCACGTGATGACACTCTCGCTCATACCCACGCACCGAGGACTGGGTCAGGTGATGAAAGGGAGGCGGCTGATTGGTTCGGCGGGCAAGTAGTTCCCACTCCAGTCTCAGCTCAGAGCCGTGTATAGAGAGTGTTTGGTTAATGGGAGGAGCGGGCAGAGCCTGGGGTGTGCACCAGAAGCTGGAAGTGGGCTTGACATTCTCTCTTGGCCAACCCGAAGCCTAAAAGAATACCTAGCGGTAGTAGCGAGAAGCTGTTTTAATCATAGGTATATGTTGGTATATGGTTTTAATAAGCACGTAAGTGTAAAGTGTAGTGACCCTTCATGGTTGAAAATAGGGTGCACAGGATGTTACGATCATGATCATGCAGAAAGATGCAAGAAACAAATGTGCTGCTCAACTCTGTTTTGCTTGGGCAGAGTGTGACCGCTCAGACGGCAGATTCCCGGCCCACGCTGCACGGATTATGTCGATCGTTCCGTCGGTCTCACTTTTCCACCATAACTTTGGGTGACCGTGATTGAAACATCACATGCACCACATTTTCAGTCACCGAGAGTTACTCCTACGCATTTATTAAGTTTGTTTCTAGCAACCACTGCCAGGGTATTATTTCCGGCTTCTGATTGGCCACATGCGAATTTGTGAAGACGCCCCGGAACACGCCCAGCCCGTTTTCGGCCAATGGCACCTCCTCATTTGTCTCCTATACTTCGCAACGAATGGCCAAACTTTCTCCATATATGGCTGTCTCAGCTTAGGGGTGAATGGAGTATAGGGCAGCATGTCTCAGTGCAATATAAGTTTATAAAGTCCAAAACAGGGTACAGCAGAGCGACTGGGCAAGGGGAACAGATCAGAAGGTTTGAAAGGGCACGTCTTGCAGGGCAGACTGGTAAACTGAATGATCACGAGCGTTGGAACACTGTGAAGAACATCGGGGGCTTGTTTACTATCCCGAAAGAACTGAAGAAGCACAAGTGTTGGAACACTGCAAAGGACCTCGGAAACTTATATACTGCCGTAAAAAAAAGAAAAAGCTGCACGAGCACGAGCGCGAGGATGTTATGAAAAACCGCGGGGGCTCTTTTTGTGCCCAGAAAAGTGAGTAAACAGTCAATAAAACAGAATGGTCCGACAGGCTCGGCCGACCCACCAAAATATAGCGATAGCTGACGCGCCGAAATATAGTGGTAGCTGACGCACCAAAATGTAGTGACCTGAGATGACGATGGGTATGGTTCGACGATCCGGCTGCTACTTGGCAGCAGGAGACATCCAGGAACGGCCGGTAGAGCGGCAGCGCCACGGGGTGCCCTGACGAGGCAGAGGTGATTGACTTTTAGGTTTAGGCTTAATAAATCTTTGAAAAGAACATCAAAACTGAAGAACGCAAACGGCGAAAGAGACGTAAGTCTAGGCTCGCACTCGTAAAGGCACAAATAGAGCCCGTGACGACGCAAAAATCTAGTAAAAGTCAATTACTACGCTGCCACTGAATTTCAACATGCTACTGAATTGGAAAGTTCGCGCACTACGTGCGTACAGCCAGGAGATCACAACCACGACGGGTGCAGCTCAGAAATTCAACCAGTCCGAGATTGATGAAAACAGTACGGGCGACACAGTCACATAACTCTGAGCATGTTTACCCTGCCGGTTCTCGGTCTCAGTGTTCAATGGTTCAACGCGATCTGATATAAAACTAATCATTTTTTTTAGATATTCTTAGCAATAAAATACGGCAAAAGGTATCCTCACCTCAGTTCGGCAAACACCCACGCTGTTTGTTGTTGTTATGATGCCGCAGCTAAAGCATACCACGGTCCAAGACGCAGCACGCCTCCTTGTCGCCACGAACCATTTGTCCGAATGTTTGCGAAGCTGAGGCATATGCAACGCTGCGGCACGATCCCTTCGCGAACGCCGATGGCTCAGTGTCGCGGCTTGGATGCGTCTAGGTCATGCCTTCTTAATCTATCTGCTAAGCGGTTGTCAGTTGCAAACACCCTTTTTCAAGTGCAAAGATGTGCTGTCACCCAGGCAGTCATCTTGAAGCTCGTAGTTCCTTCGATAATTTTATTTCGTTGGTTCACCTTCAGCAGAAACATGCCCGCATCTTACAGTTTGCTGTGTGCCAGGCTGTGCAAACAGTATTGCCAGTGCACAGCATGTTTCCTGGCACCGCTTTCCAAAAGCAAGCGTCCTGCGAAGTGCTTGCTTGAAGACAACTGCGTGCAGTTGTCAGGCGCCGCAGCGTTGGATATGACGAACGGTGTTGCGAGTTTGCAGGCATCGCGACGGCAAAGCGGCGGGCTGTATCTTAGTCATGTAAGCGGCACTCGAATGCTCGCGCTACAGTGCGAGTCAACGGAGCGAGCGCGGGCGGCCAAATCACAGCGCACTCGGCTCTCACGTCGCGATTGTTTATTCCGAGCTCTGCCCTATGACATGTGCACGGGTGTTCATAAACGCTCCTATCGTCTGCACGCGAGTCAAATGAAACAAAATGGACAGCTAACAGCGCGATAGGAATCGGTAGCAACGGTAGTACTCACCCGGTGTGTTGTCCGTCGGCCTTCCCGTCGAAATAAGGCAAAATAAAAACACAAATACTATATATATGCAAGAAATATCACGCGCAGAAAATAGAAAAACTTGGAAGCAATAAAAAATACACTGGAATAGATAAAAATAGGTAATGAAATAAAAAAAAAAAAACAGGAGACAAGCGACACGACAAGGCAATGCGATCTCGGGGCAGAGCGGCTAGGCGAGAGACAATCTCTCCCACAATTCCTCGCGCGCGGGCCGGGGCGCATGGGAAAATTGCAAATCGTCTATTCGGAGTTTTCGTAGGCGAGTTTAGCCGTCTCTCAACGCTCTCCGCAACCCGCTGCGATACTTAGAAAATGATTTTTCTTGCTCTCGGAACATCGTCTATAATTGGTTCAGGGTACTTTTGTTCTCTTAATACTTCTCGTAGTTGGTTAGCGTTGGAGCAGTCGTCGTTTGAACCGTGGTTTGAACGCACGCTTTTGAACCTGTGTGCCTGACTATAAGTTATGCATGGCTTGCAGAGACATCACATTGCATACTTTTGACCACCATGTAAGAGCAGGAGAGGGAAGCTGCTTTCGTAAGAACTTTGAGTAACGGGTTAATTTTGGGAGGAAAATAGCGACGTCGGTGCAAATCCGGGAGGCACAAAAGAGGATCCTGCTAAGAGGGGAGCTCCTTCTTCCCTTCTTGTGCCCTCAACTATTACCCTGACGTCTAGAAAATTAACTTCGGTTTTGGATTATTTGAGAAAAACTAAATAGAAGGGTCCACGAAATTAAAAACTTCGATGAAGCTAAGCAGCCTGTCCTCTTTGTGTGGCCAGATTGTAAATATATCATCCATCTATCTCTTATAAAACATTGGTTGGAGGGGGCAGCTTGAAAGAAAATTAGATTCTAGATTGCCCATGAAGATATACGCAAATGGCCCCAAGCTACGCGAATATCTTAACCCCCAACAATTGGGCAACTTGTTGTTCGCTCTCCGTGTTGTCTGGACAAAACCGAGCGTTTTCATTCAATCTCTCCTTCGCAAAACCTGATGACGTAGCTCGGCGGTAGCAATAGCGCCCAGTGACGATATTTGAACGCGGCTCATAGATTGGACCCGAGCATTGCGCGGGCACTCGATTTGGGCTCGTGATAATCTATAGCTCGAGAAGCATTCGGGTGGTGTCCTGTGTCCAATCGCTGCAATGACGACAACAGCCGAACCATAACAATGTCTGGAACGCAGCGCGTGTCCTGTGCCTTGCCAACCCCAGCGCATGGCTATGATCAACATTGGCGGCATATAATCGGCTCCAGATCACGTGGCCGCTTGTTCTGGCTGCGAGTTAAGAGGGTGAACTCTGCTAAATTTTCTTTATTTTTTTTTCGATTGCGTGTGGTGAAAAACGAACGGGTATTTCACAGGTTATTGACGCCAGGGATCCGTTCTAAGCGGTATTTGCGCAAAATACAAAAATCGTTGCATCGCTCCTTTAACCCCCAACAATTGGGCAACTTGTTGCTCGCTCTCCGTGTTGTCTGACAAACCTGTCACATCGCGGCAACAGCAGGTCAACATGGGCGGCAGAGAAAATGTTGCCTCGGTATGTCAGCTTTCGGCAACAAAAACAGCCGTAACTTGTGTTGGACAACGTGTGTTGCCCTGATCGCTGGCTGAGCAAATTTTGGGCCGGTAACACGACAACACAGATAGCTTCAATGGCAGAGCTAGTTTCCTGTATTAACGTCTTATTCGAATAAAGGCTTCGAAAACGTTAGTATTAATCTAGCGGCGAAAATGGCGTCACATGACTTTGTGTCAAGTGACCCATTAAGAAATTTAGCGGGAGGAGGAGCAGGGGCACACCCTCCCCCCCTCTTCCTCAAGAGCTGCACTCTAAGATTTGTAAAAGTTATAAACAATTTGTGAACATGAACAAGCAACAAATTTTTTTGTGTTCATGTTCCATCCACCGAAAAGCACAGCAAAAGAGCCGAAGTATGCGTCCAATCTAGCCACCCTGCTATCTCCTTCCGCACAATAAAGTCCTACTCTGTCACCGTGGCAATGCAGTGTCTTCATTATGGAAGAATGCGCGAATGCAGCGTCTGAAGCCAGCAATGGGAGACGCCGTCTTCCACACGTTGTCTTCTAACGTGAATGCCGAAACGCTGGCCAGAGTCGGACGCGTTGGTGCGGAGATCGATGCCGACTGAGTAAAGCGGTTGCCTATCGAGCTCTTGGCGGTTTCGACGAGGCTCTATGCAGGATCGGACTCTGCACACCACACGGTATGTTTGTCCGCCTAGCTTGAAGCCCAAGCTAGGATTGCCGCATTGGTAGCAGGCGGCATTCGGAAAATGGCGCAGCTGTAGCCAACTTGAGACGCTGCGTTCAAGCGCCCGTCTATTGACGTCCGGTGACTACAGCAGATGGACTTCATTGTGTAGACGGTGGTGTGGCGATATATGGTGCATACTTGGGCCCTCTAGCCATGCTCTTCAATGGACTGAACGTGAATGAAAAGAGTAAAATTAGGACTTGCGGTAGATGGCCGATTTTTTCCAGCGCCTAACATTTTGACGAGCCCTATACTCTGTCTCACTAAAGCCGTTCAGTACAGCCAAGGCTAAAAGGAAGAGCATATGCCTACCTGTTCAAGAGGAGGGAAAGGAGGAACGGTAGAGAAGGGCTGGGATTCCCCCTTTCCTCCTTTCCCTCCTGTTCAACAGGTAAGGATACTCTCTTCTCTGTAGCCTTGGCTGTACTGCACGGTTTTAGTCAGATGGAGTATAGATAAAAAGCTTGTTGTGTTGGTAATCCGACGGCTGGCTTCATTCCCTGGAAGTTAAAATATCAAACTGGCGAAAAAAAAATTTTTTTTTGAATAACTGCAAAGTTTGTTACAAGTTACAAAGAATGCTACGGGAATGTGTTCTGTGTAAAACAACTTTACCCTAAGATTCCCCGAACCGGAGCGATGACCATTTATGGTCGACGCACCGCGTGCAAGTCCCAACCATCGTCTTCGATCCCCGTTTCCACAGGAGCACGCCGAGCAGCCACAAGCCCGCAACTCCGAGGGGCTCTGCCGCAAGGTCGTCCGAGGCGCGATCCGTCCACGCAGAGCGCGAGATCTCAGAATCTTCAAAGAGGGCAGGCGTTCCCGAGGCGTCGACTTCGGGCGTCGGTCGCCGTCCCTCGACCCCGAGGAGTTTCGGCGCAAAGTCGCCGGCGGAACGACCTCGGCAGGCGGGGCGGGAACAGTCTCCGCAGTCTTCCTGGGACGATGAGGGGCCCACAGTGTCTGCATCCAGCATCCAGCGCCGTTCCGAAGGTGGGTCGTCGCGGGTTAGGAGGGGTCGGCTTGTAGCCCGAAAGGGGGACACTAAGGTTTGTCAGAAAACACAAAAGTACAGCCGTGCGTGGCCTCCTTTTTTTTTTTAAACGCAAACGGGCATTGCGGCGCGCCCCTTTTCCAAGATGTCTCGTAAGAGGGGCATGTCGGGACATTTGGTTGCTCTTTTAATGGTGAACAAAGAATTGTTGCGCACGATGACAATTTTGGGTTTTGAACATGCCCATAGTGCGCATGTGTTGGTTTCGCAGCATTAAACGACAGTCTCGAAATCCACTTTAGTGGCTCTTTAAGGCTGGTCTGCACACTTGCATTTGCTTAAGAATGAGTTCTTGTGATCTCTTATGACGAGCAGGGCTGTACATAGAGAGAGTTTGGTCACTGGGAGGAGCTGACGGTAAACCAGGGCAGAGCGGCAAAAGTGGTGCCCCGTGATGATTCTGCGAAGTAAAAAGAACCGGAGTTAACCTTGAAGGAGGTGCGTATTGTGGCACAGGTATTTGTTAGTCCGGATGATGCTGAAAGCGCATGAATGAACCAATGGTAAGAGATTGATGGAAATAGGAAGTTTCAGGATGCTGAGTGCCGTGAAATGAGCCAGAAAAGGTGACATGGACGAGAAAAGCTTCCTGAAACACGAGGCGTAACTGCGAATGTGGGGTGCGCGTTCGGGGTTGGGGTCCAAACTGCCACGAAGCCGTGTCTACAATCTTCCCCGTCCACTGGCCGCGGCTGTGTCTGCAACCAAAAGAAAGATGAGGTGCATTCTGAACGTCGCCGCGACGATTGTGAAGAGTCGCCAACTTCAACTCTAGCATGCTGGAATGAAATACTCGAACATATCCTTACCCAGAAATTGTGATTGAAGGATATAGGTTAAGCTCATTGCCTCCGCTAGGGGAATATTCGTGACTGTTGTTTGGTCACAAATGCTGTCAATCAACGTGTCCAAGGCCATGGAACCGATTTCGGCCAATGACGTGCTTTCATTTTCGCCCTATTCTTACCAATTAATGCCCGAACTCTCAACATCATGGCTCTGACGACGACGTTCGTTCTACGCTCGCTTTGAAAAGTTTTGACTCCATTATATGTGGCCATTTCTAATAGATAATCAGTGTTCGGTAAAGTACATCTAAAAAGTACTTTACGTACAAAAGTAAATTGGATGTTATGTACTTAAAGTAAAGCAGGGAGTACACCAAGCACAACATGCTTGAAATAAAGTACCGGGAGTTCCCTAGAAACAAGAACCACGTTTTTCAGCTTGGGTAAATAAACTAAGCATCGCATAAAGCTCAAACTTCGTGACAATGTGACGGTGGTTTTGGGATAGAATGCAAAAGTTTGACAACGTGACATTGCCTGGATCAAAAGGCTATTAAAAAAAAAATTTCTCTAGGAGCCAAAGTCCAGGTAAGCTTAATATTGTCAGAAAAAGAAATGACACTGGGCACCTGTAGTATCAATTTTAGTGAAAAAAACTTGTCAGCAAGAAAGAAAACAATATCCTCTTTCTTGCTGAGAAGTTTTTTTCTATTTTTTTTTCCGCTAAAATAGATGCTACATGAGTGTCATTTCTTGTTCTAACAACATTATGCTTAGGTAGACGTCGGCTCGGAGAAATTTTGTTTCTCAATTATGTTTTGATGGAGGTAACGTCATGCTTTCAAGCCCCCGCAGGGGGCACCTGTGAAAGCAGGTGTTTGGAGAGTGGCGTCTCCACGGACCCCGAGCCCCGCAGGGGGCGCCTGCACCTTGGGTGCTACGTGCTTGGTGAGTAGCGTCACCATGGACCCCAGCCACGTGGGCCACCATACCCGCACGCAGGGGGCACCTACTTTTGTAGGTGCTTGGTGAAAGGCGTCACTACGAACCCCGAGCCATGTGGGTTCGCCCACCCACGTCTGGCTGTGCGTGGCGTACCCGTGTCCGGGGAAAAGGGGACCCTGGTGGTGGAGCTGAGCCCGGGGTATGTTTGGACCCTTCGGGGCCCCCCGGTCGAGGCAATACACCGCTTCGACCCCTGCTTCTCGTAGACAGGTGTCCTGGCTTGGCCCGACCAGGATGATTCAGTCAGTCGCCTCTTCTACCCTCTTCTTCCTTCTTTCACTTTTCCTTCCACCCCTTTCTCTTTTCTTCTACACTCTCTTCCTTCCTTTTTCACCTTCTTAGGCGGCAAGGGCTAACCTTGAGTGGAAACAGGTCCTCTCCCTGCATCCACACTCGGTTATAGTGCCCGGGCAGCACTGGTAGTGTAATTGTGTCAGCCAAGCCTTTCTTGTTATGGCACATTACCTACCCCCTCGTTGGGCTCCGTGGTGGGCAGTGCACCCGGGCACTGAACTTCCTTTCCCATCTATATGGGTTCTAAAACTAAACCCAACGATCGGGCCCTGAAAAGGAGCCGCACCGAAGCTCTACCAACATTTCTTTCCAAGGACAATGTAAACGACCATTTTACAAGATTTTTTGTTCTTCACTCCGACGACGCATCCAAACCACTTTCAAAACTGTCTCCGTTCCTTGTTGCCAAAGTGCTTCGAGGCACGCTAGGAGCAAAGTATGAAGCCAAAAAGCTCTTCTCGGGTCACCTTCTTGTGGAGGTTTACGAGAAATACCAAGCTAGTGCTTTGGCAAATCTCCAAATGATCCAAGACTTCAAAGTGACAGTGTCAGCTGATCGAACACTGAACACCATCCGCGGTGTGATCTCGGAAGACGATTTGATGGACAGTACCCAGGAAGAAATTGTAGAAGGTCTGCAATCCCTAGGAGTTGTTGCTGCAAAGCGCATCACAATCCGTCGAGATGGTGAGGAACGATCCACTAAACACGTCGTTTTGACCTTCGGGAGGCACACTTTGCCTCCATCTATAAAGGCAGGCTACATTAACTGCAAGGTGCGACCTTACGTCCCAAACCCACTCCGCTGCTTTCGGTGCCGGCGGTACGGTCACGGATCGTGCACTTGCCGCGGTCGTGAGACATGCGCCAGGTGTGGTGGCAGGGACCATACCGCTGATGGGTGGTAAAGCTGAAAACAAATGTGCCAATTGCAGTGGCAACCATCCTGCCTACTCCAGATCATGTGAGCTTTTCAAAAAGGAAAAGGAGATCCTTGCACTTAAGGTTAAAGAGAACATAACCTACCAAGATGCAAAGCGTCGCCTTTCCGCTTTCCAGAGGGGCTCTTTTGCCGAGGCGGTGTCCAGCAGGGGACCTGCGCCGTCCAAGGTATCACTGGCAACCCAGGTGTCCCTTGGGAACCCTGGGAAACCGCTCCAGTCCTCCACGCCCAGGTTGAAGCTTTCTCTTCCTGGGCATTCCCTCTCGGCTGCCAAGGCAGCAGAGGCACCCGGTCATTCCAAAGACTCGGGTGCCATTGAGGCAATGGAGGTGACTCCATTGCTCACACCTCGCAGGTCGTCCTTGGAAGAGAGCGAGCGAGCCCCTCGCTCCTCTCAGCAGAGGGCTTCCTCACCGAAGAAACCTCCAGCTTCGGGGGGAAGCACACCAGCTGACTCCCGGAGTCAGAATGGTGCAGGCAATGCCTGTCCGTGGTTTGAGGACTTCCTCCAGTGAGGAGCGACACTCTCGCCAAAACTCGCTGGAGAGGTCCTCCTCATCCAAAGGGCAGCATCGGGCTGCCCCTTCAGGATCTCAGGGGCAGGAACAGAGGGACTCAGGCAATATCACGCCCAGTATCTCCCCTGCCTCTTCAGTGGGAGGTGGTCGTAGACGGGGTTTTCCGCCCCGCGCTGCGGACCTACCCAAAACTCTAGGAAAAGTCTCGTCCGAGGAGGTAGGGGCGATGGACCAGGCTACTCCTGCGTCTGACCATGAAGACATGGAGTGGCAAACTTCAAACCGTAAATCGAAAGGGAAGAAGCCTGTGACTGCTCCCAAATAGATTATACCGATTTACCTCTTTAATCGCGAGCATTAATTTTCCTTTTCTTTTTCTTCCCTTTTTATTAATTTATTTGTGTACTTTTTTACTTAAATGAGAAACTTGCATTTTATGCAATGGAACTGTCGAGGTCTCTTACCCAACATCGATGATGTTAATTATTTTATGGATGAGCTTCGGCCAATTGCCCTTTCTTTACAAGAAGCTCATCTTCAAACACATCATGCACAAATTTTGCGACATCTTCAAGTGTTCCGCAAAGAACGTTCAAATACCAGTTCTGGTGGGGTAGCAGTGGTCGTGCAGAGTGGGGTTGCCTCCTCGGAGGTTCCTCTTGGCAGACCGCTCGAAGCTGTAGCGGTACGCCTTCTTTTAGACCGCCTCATAGCAATGGTGTCCATTTATTTGCCACCAAACGTTCCATTGCAACTGCACAAACTCCAAGGGCTTGTAGGGCAACTCCCTCAACCCTTCCTAATGTTAGGAGATTTTAATGCTCATCACTCTATGTGGGGCAGTACTCGCCTTGATTCTCGAGGCCGAGTAATTGAGCGGTTTTTATTATCATCTAACTTGTGTATTTTTAACGGGAAAGAACCTACTTTTTTTAGTTCTGCTCACAACTCATTTACATCTATTCACCTTTCTATTGCTTCACCTTCATTACTTCCATGCTTTTCATGGAAGGTTTTTAGTAACCCTCTTGGGAGCGATCACTTCCCTATCGTTTTAGGGAGTACTGTCTCTCTTCCGACTCTTTTAACGCAAATGCCTCGGTGGAAGCTAGACAAGGCAGATCGGTCCATCTTTCAATTGGAGGCACTAATCGATTCTTCTATAATCTCGAACATGAACCCAGACGAAGGAACACTGTATGTCACAGAGGTTATAATAGGCGCTGCCACACGGAGTATTCCTCAAACGTCTGGTCGTCTTCCTAAAAGATGCAAGCCTTGGTGGAATGGTGATTGTAAAACAACACGAAAGTCCCAGAACAAAGCTTGGTGCGTCTTTCGTAGATATCCAACTTCTAGGAACTTACCTGAGTTTAAGAAAAGAAGAGCTAAAACTCGCTGGACAAGACGCCAGGCGGAGGGAAGCTCCTGGAGGAAGTATTTGACGTCCTTAAGTAGCTTTGTACCTGCAAAAGAAGCGTGGGATCGGCTTAGAAAGGTTAGGGGTGAATACTTACCCTTCAGAATTCCACTTTTCTCTGCATCATCTTCAACGTCCCTGAAAGATGAAGCGAATGTTCTTGGGGAACATTTCCAAGACGTTTCTAGTTTACGCAACTGCAGTGAAGCATTTAAAAAGTTCAGTTTGACAGCAGAGAAACAACCAATCATTTTGTCTGGGGCTCGTGACGCTCCGTACAACACGCCTTTTACACTCTCTGAGCTCGAAGTGTCTCTCAGTGTAAAGAAACAATCTGCTCCTGGACCAGACAATATTCATTGTGAGATGCTGAGACACCTGTCACCTGATTCTCTAGGCAGTTTGCTGACCTTTTATAACTCATTGTGGCACTGCTCTGCTTTCCCCGAGGTTTGGAAAAGAGGACATGTAATCGCTCTTCTGAAACCTGGTGAGGATTCTTCTCAACCAACTATAGCTACCGTCCCATTGCACTCACAAACTGCTTGGGAAAAGCCTGCGAAAGAATGATTAATCGACGTCTCGTTCATTTCCTGGAGACTGAGAATGTGCTTGACATTAATCAATGTGGTTTTCGAGCTGGACGTTCCACCCTTGACCACCTAGTCTGCCTTGAAACCTCTATTAGGGAGGCATTTGTACACCGCCAGTTCTGTCTTTCTGTGTTCTTTGATCTGCAAAAGCCGTACGACACGACCTGGCGCTATGGGATCCTACGGGACCTCTATGTTTACGGTGTTCGGCGTCACATGTTGCGATGTATACAGAACTTGTTAATGGGACGTACCTTCCAAGTACGTCTGGACTCCACCTTATCGGACGTGTCTTTTCAAGAAAGTGGTGTCCCTCGGGGAGGGGTGCTGAGTGTCACCCCTTTTGCTGTTAAAATAAATAGCCTGCTTAAGGTGATACCACCGACAGTGTCTTATTCTCTGTATGTGGATGATGTGCAAATTTCAGTTTCTTGCAATCTGCATAGTTGCGAACGTCAACTGCAACTGACAATCAACAGAATGAGCAAGTGGGCAGCCGAAAATGGGTTTCGTTTCTCCCCCGACAAAACCGTGTGCGTTCCTTTTTCGCTGCGTCGAGGGTTGTCACCGGATCCTACCCTGCATCTGAATAACCTTACCATCGCGGTAAAGGAGGCGCATAAGTTTCTAGGCTTCATATTCGACAAAAAGCTCACATTCGTACCCCACCTGAAAGAACTGAAACAAAAATGCCTACGATTTTCCAATATTCTTAAGGTGCTGTCACACACTACTTGGGGGTCTGACAGACGATGTCTGCTGCGAATTTATAACTCTCTAGTGCGGTCCCGGCTGGATTACAGTGCACCGGTATATGCGTCAGCACGACCATCTGCTTCAAAGATGTTAGACCCAATCCATCACTTGGGGCTGCATCTAGCCACAGGTGCTTTTCGCACGTCGCCCGTGCTGAGTCAGTATGCTGAAACGCATCAGATGTCGCTTGAACGACGCAGACAATATCTTAGTCTCTGTTATGCCTACAAAGTTTATAGCGATCCGTACCGCCCTTCATTCTCCGCTGTGCAGACCTATGCTTCACTGCGCCTTTTTGAGAATAAGCCTAGTATTGTTCGGCCCTTGAGCCTTCGTGCTGAGAGCATGGCAAGGTCGCTGCACCTTTCCTTTGATGAGCCTGCCTTGTTGAGACAGGCCTATAGGATTGCTCCTTGGGACTTGGTGCCAATCTCATGTGATTGGTCCCTTTCAAGGTACAGCAAAATGGATGTTCCTCCTTCTGTTCTCTTGCGGGAGTTCGCAGAGCTAGAGCAGAAATATAGTGACTATCTCCACTTTTACACTGATGGCTCAAAAACATTGACTTGCGTAGGCTGTGCAGTTTGTTCTCTCGCTTTCAGTGAAGTTGGGCAACTCAACCCTCTAGCAACTATTTTTACCGCCGAATTGTCTGGTATCCTGATTGCTGTTGAATATATTCTAGAAAATAACATTAACAAAGCAGTTCTGTTTGTTGATTCCCAAAGTGCTCTCTTAGCTATTTCATCTTTAGCAGACAGCAAGAATGCTCTTGTGCAGCAGGTTCGCTTTCAGATAAACAAAGCTTTCCATCTAGGACAACTTGTAAAATTCTGCTGGGTGCCCAGTCATGTGGGCATTCCTGGTAACGAGAATGCAGACCGCCTTGCACTTTCTGCAATAAACTACACAAACGTCTTTTGGCCTGCCACATCAAGACCTCAAGCCAGCCTTAAACAAGTCAATTATTAAGTTATGGCAGCTGGATTGGGACACACAGATCGATAACAAACTCCACATTATTAAGCCCAACTTAGAAGTATGGGAGAGTTCCTCCCATAGGGACCGGCGTTCGGAAGTCCTTTTGTGCCGCTTGAGAATTGGTCATTCTCGATTGACGCACCTGCACTTGCTCTGCGGTGAAGATGTAAAGATCTGTGAAAAGTGTGGGAAAGTGTTAACTGTCTTTCACATCCTTTAGAATTGTAGATTTCTTGATCATCAGTGTCGAAGATATTTTCCTGAACTTTTCAGAAACCACCTTCCATTTCATCCTTATTTTTTGCTTGGTGATAAACCTTTGGTACCATTTGCTCGCGTTTTAAGTTTCCTACATTCAATTGGCTTTTTGCACCTGATATAGGTAGACAAGTAAGTTTAGACGTAACTGCATGCTAGGCTTTTTAAATTAACTTTCTTGGCGCAATATGGCCACACTCGCTCTTGTGCCATCAAACTTCAATCATCATCATGCTTTCAAGCTTCCCCATTCTATCCCAACTGCCAGCATCATGTTCTCGGGGAGTTTGAGCTTTCTCCGACGCATAGTTTCGTTACCCGGACCAAAAAAGATGGTCCTCGTTTTTTGAAACTCCCTGTAATATAAATAAAATGTCCATTCCAAGTAGAACACAAGTACTTGTTAACCTTTCATGGTGCCTTTATGTTCCCTTATTTTTAAACTGGTATGCATTGCCCCAGGGGTAATCAGAGGTGCATCAGTTATCTTCAGCGGTGGTGGCGAAGATTGGATAAGGTCAAGTAGCCACAGAGTAGTTATTTTACTCTCGCTGACAAACTATTTAACAGAATCAACTTGTAAGGCACTTATACTTGTATCTGTCTTCGAGCTGCCATTACTTAGAGAAATGATGAAATGATGTCACAAAAGACGATTACGCACTTTCACACAGCAAAGCACCTTTTTTTTTTTTTCTAGATTTGAGCATTGTATTTGAAGTCGAGAGTTTTGCTCTCCTCGGAAAGTACCATGAAAAAATAAATACTCCAAGCAAAGTACAAGTACATACACGGAAAATGTCCTTCAAGCACAAGTTTTTGTGAACCTACTTGAAGTACTAGTGCTTTAAGTACAATGTAGTCAAAGTGCTTCCCAACACTGAAGATATGTACATTTGATATCGCAAAAGATTTTTTTAGCGCAAAAGTCAGTCTACTGTCCCTCGAGAGTGGCCATATCAGAAAAGGATACCTGGCAGAAGTCTGTAGCATTATTTTTAGGAGCAAGGCTAGACCACCCAACAGTCAACAACCCCTTTTTGCTGATCTCGCAATCCCTGCAAAACCTTTGCTCTAGTGCAAGAAAGTTCCACGGCCACCTCGTAGATGTCGCCAAGAGTCGTAAGTTATCACAAGTACTCATCATAAGCAAACACAAGCGCGTGAACCAGGCTTTAGTTTGTTCAAATTGTTGCAGAGTCTTGGGACCATTTTCACGGCGACGGCCACCGTTTGCAAAGTTTCGTGGCGGACCCCACGTGCGTTCCCCGCACGTATGGCTCTCTTAATTTGGCGGGGATTCGGTGCATCGCAAGCGATTGCCATAGAGTTATTCCCGTTTCATTGTTCCCATTCCATTCCATAGCTCCCGAGGCGTCGGCTTGGGGCGCCAGTCGCCGTTCCGCGACCCCGAGGAGTGTCAGCTCGAGGTTGTCGGGGGAACGACCCCGGCAGGTGGAACGGGAACCATCTCCGGAGTCTTCCATGGACGACGAGGGACCCCCGGTGTCTGCGTCCAGCGTCCAGCGCCGTTCCGCAGGTTGGTGGTCACGGGCTACAACGGGTCGGCTTGCAGCCCGAAAGGGGGGCACTGAGGTTTGTCTCGAAGCGCAAAAGTGCAGCCGCGCTATGGCCTTTTTTTTCCTTGAAAACACGACCAGGCATCGCGGCAGAATTGAGTCACACGATGTCCAACTCCTACGGAGAGTTCGACGCCGTCGACACACCTTCCGGTTCTTGTACGCCCTAACGACGTGCGGGCTTTTCTGTTGTCATTCGTCGCCACTTGGAGACCGCTTTCGGTGCATGGGTGGGACGGGACGCCAAACGTACCGGCGTCGTCACGGTGCCGCGTGAAGTTGCAGTAGCTTCATTCGATTTTTCCGCACCGGTGCAAAAAAGTGCAAGGCGGTGTACTTCCGGCATGTGTCGAGATACGACCGGAAGTGCGCTCCCTTACACGTTTCTGCACCAGTGAAGGAGGTGCGGGTAGATCGAATGAAGCAGCTGTCACGCGCGTGCCGTCCACTAAGTTCTGCGTAAGCCAAATCTACCCTGTGAGATCAAATTATGTCGAGCTTTTTTGCTTCTTTTTCTTTTTTATAGGGTTAAGGATGTAAATATGTACTGGCCAGGAACGATTCCTCGTAGCCTTCGGCGACTGCATCTGACTCTCCGCAGCCACCGAGCCACGCGCGAGGTCAGAGCGAGTGTGCATCGACAGTGCGTTATCACGTGCCTCAGTCAGACATTCCAGGTCCCCTAATCTGGACACTCGGCAAAAAAGTCGGCGAGAAATCCGGCGGCTGTGATTGGACGGTCCCAAAGTCAAGTGCAACGTTGGCCAATAACAGCCGCAGGATTTCTCGCCGACTCTTTCTCAAGTGTCCAGGTTAAGGCCCCAGTTGGCTCGCCGGGGCCTTATCTTATGTCGTTTGTCAATTCGTGCCGCAGCAGTTCCCAAACGTGGATTTGCGAGACTGCCTTACCTCAAACAAAACACTAAAAGAAAAAACATTTTTTGCATTTATTTTTTTAATTTATTTTTTAGATGCGGAGCATCGCTTGCTCGGGTCTGCGTCCCGCGGCGTTGGCTTCGTAGTCCGCTCCGCACTCGCACTACGCATGCGCAACTCTCCTCCTTCCCTCTCTCCAACAGCTGCGCGTTACTCTCTCCGCTCTCTCTACCAGCTGCATGCACTTCACGTGCGTTCGCTTCTACTCACACCGCGCGCGCTTGCTCAACTCCTCCTCTAGTCTCCTCTCCTTCAAGTGTGAATATAACTAGCGGTAGCGCTGTGCGCGTTCAGTTCACCGCTGTTGACTCCACTTCACTCCGGTCTTCCGATGAAGTGTGATGGAAGCAGGGTGTCGAACCGGAACGGAAAACCAGAACCGAACCGGTATTTTTTCCAGAACTGAACCCGAACCGTTATATTGTTATCGCGATGAACCCGAACCGGAACTGAACCGGAAAAAAAATAACGGTTACCGGCTCATGTCAAAACGGTTCGGCCACGCACTGTTGACGATGAATGTGCTATCAATGCCATTTGTTTTTTAAAGTGCCGTCAACTGACACACACCTCGCTTACATATTTTTCTTCTCCACTCAGTCTTGGGAATATAAACGCTGCATCCATGAATCTTGACATAGGAGCCAGTATTGCGCTGGTCGCGGCTTGCACGGAAGAAAGAGAATTGGAAGGCTGTGCAAAAGAAAAAAAAGAAATCTCGTCACGGGATTTCATTTTCCTACAATCTCGTAAATCCTAAATGCTGCTGTGTGCTCATTTCATAACACGTTTCTAGAACGCGCGAGTTCTTGAAGCTTGCTTCCATCGGAATGAGAAAAGAAAAGGCTGTGGAGTTTGATAATAAAGCATCCGGTTTCGTATAGGCACTTAGAAGCTAACATATTTGTGAGACAGCGAACTCTTCTATTTTAAAATTTATCCTATTACGTCCTTCTGGCGTTGCGTTCGGTGAAGTGTTTTTCATATTCCGTATCTTGTTTAATGAAAACTTCTTTAAGGGTCTAATTTGAGTTACCGAAGTCTAGTTCAAATAAAGAAAGCTGTAATTTCTCCCCACTGTTCCTTCAATTCCTTACGCACCGAGGTGGCGAAATAGTTAGCGAGTTCTACTTGTAAGTGGGTTTGTAAGGAGGTCGCGGATTTTACAGCTACTGCGTCGGACCCAATTAGATGAAGTCCGAATGCGTAAACGTCGGTGAGGTAACCTTTGAGTGCACATAAAGAAACCATTCCTGGTAGAAATCCCTGAGCCTTACACTACGATGTATCCCGTTTCGTATGTGCTGATTTCAGATGTTTTGTTTGTAATTTATTTTGATGTTGCAATTTGTCATTTATAATTTCCGAACCGGTTCGCAAACCGGTTCAGCGCCCCGAACCGGTTCGGGAACCAGTTTGCGGATCAAATTAATCGAACCGGAACTGAACCGGAACAAAATAAATTTACCTGAACCGTAACCGAACCCGTATTTTTTTCGGTTCGACACACTGGATGGAAGCAACAGTCCCGTCAGTTAGTGGTTTGGCGCAAGCAAGCGTCAGCACCACCCCACGAACTAACAGCAACGCTACGGCCACTGAAGACAAAGCTGCGCAGCGAAGGGCACGCGACGCTGAGTGCAAACGCTAATAACACCGTTAATAACAATCCGCGATGCTCCGCATCACCCTATGGTTTCCCCCGCAGGGGGCACCTGTGAAAGCAGGTGTTTGGAGAGTGGCGTCTCCACGGACCCCGAGCCATGCGGGTTTGCCCGCCCACATCTGGCTGTGCGTGGCTTTCCCGTGTCTGGGGAAAAGGGCATCCTGGTGGTTGAGCCGAGCCCGGGGTAGGTTTGGACCCTTCGGGGCCCCCCGGGCGAGGCAATACACCACTTCGGCCCCCGCTTCTCATAGACGGGAGTCCTGGTAAGGCCCGGCCAGGATGATTCAGTCTAGTCGCCACTTCTACTATCCCCTCTCTACTTTCACCCTTGTCTTCTCCTCCTTTTCACTCTTCTCATTTCTCTTCTTTCCTTTTTCAACTTCTCTGGCGGCAAGGGCTAACCTTGGGTGGCGACAGACCCCTTGTCCAGAACCACACTTGGGTTTAGTTCCTGGGCAGTGCTAATAGCATAACGTTTCCAGCAAAGCCCTTTTTGTTATGGTGCGTTATCTATTCCCTTGTTGGGCTCCGTGGTGGGCGGCACACCACAGGTTCCGAACAAACTTCGCCTCTTATGGCAACCCCCCAAACCAAAACCCCCAGTTCTGGACGTGCCGCTAAGAGGCATCGTCCCGAACGAACTGTCATAGTAAAAGATAAAGACTATGAAACATTTTCCAGATTCATGGTGATTCACTCCGAGGTCCCTGATAAACCTCTCTCTAAGATGTGACCGTTTCTTGTAGCGAAGGTTCTTGACAGCCAGATTGGTGCTGATTACAAGGCAAAGAAACTGCATTCATGTGATCTTCTTGTAGAAGTTGCCAAAAAGTCCCAGAGCATTACGCTTCTGAAATTGACATCCCTAGGTGACATACAGGTAACAGTGAGCACACAGAGAACCCTCAACACCATTCGAGGGGTGATTTCAGAAGATGATCATCTTTCCAGTAGTGAAGATGAGATCTTGGAAGGCCTGTGGGCATCTAGAGTAGTGGCGGTCAAACGCATTATGACGAGGCGTGACGGTGCAGAGGTGAGAACTAAACACCTTATCCTGACGTTCGAACGTCACACGCTTCCTGCACTCGTCAAAGCTGGCTACTTGAATTGTCGTGTCAGACCGTACGTCCCGAACCCACAGCGATGCTTCCGTTGCCAGCGTTTTGGTCACGGGTCGCGCAGCTGTCGGGGGAGGGAGACATGTGCAAAGTGTGGGAGCCACGACCATGTGGCTGACGTCTGTGAAGATCCAGTTGCCTGCGCGAACTGCAAGGGTTCTCACCCTGCTTACTCTCGGTCCTGCCCGCTGTGGCGACAAGAAAAGGAGATCCTTACCTTACGAGCCAAAGAGAACCTATCGTACCCTGAAGCAAAACAAAGGTTTTCCTTCATTTCTAAAGGTACCTACTCCAACGCGGTGCGCAGGGGCCCTGCACTACGTACGGAGTCCAGGGCTACTCAGTTCTCTCTTGAGGACTTGGCAGGCCCCTCTCAGGCCCCGAAACAACCTGCGGGGAAGCAGGGTGCCCCAGGTAACGCTGGGAGCACACAGACTCCCCAGTCGATTCAGGCACGACCTCCGGCTGACCGGCAGCCTCGTGCCAGTAGCTCTTCTCAAGGTGGAGAGCGAGGCCGTCGTTCAAATCCCTCGGAGGCGGCCCGCCTTGTTTCGGAGCAACAGGGCCCACCTGCTGCTCCATCAACGTCAAAAGACGAAAGTGTGAATGTGGGAGGGTCTCGGCCTGGTACGTCGAAGACTTCTTCGACGGGGTCTGGCCGTGGCCGGAAACTCGTGGTCCAGGTCTCCGACCACGTCGGAACTGGCAAACCTGTGTCCAAGGTTCAGGATGCAGAGGGAGCTGTTGACATTGCCGACTCTTCAGCTCCTTCCTCGGATCAGGAGGACATGGAATGGCAAACTGCTAAATCAAAACAAAAAGGAAAAAAGCCGGTGGTTCCTCCTTAGTGTGTAGCACATGTAGGATTGCTTTAATTCATTTATGAAATCTTTTATCCTTTAAAATGGGCTCTGTAATTCTTCAGTGGAACTGCCGTGGTTTATTCACTAACCTTGCAGATGTTGAGTTCCTTTTAGAAGAGTATAAGGCATCTGCCTTATGCTTGCAGGAAACACACTTAAATACATCTCACACTAACTTTCTGAGACGCTATAGTGTGTTTCGTAAAGACCGCCCTAGCATGTCCATTTCTTGTGGCGGCGTTGCGGTGGTGCTTCCAAAACATATTCCATGTGCAGAGGTTCCGCTTCAGACGCCACTCGAAGCTATCGCTGTTCGTCTCTTGTTGCATAAAGCCATAACTGTATGTTCAGTGTATTTTCCACCTTCTCTTTCTCTGAAGCGACAAGATCTCGACTCTCTTTTAAGCCAGCTTCCAGAGCCCTTTCTTTTACTCGGTGATTTTAACGCACACAGTACCCTCTGGGGAAGTGATCATACAGATACACGTGGAAAGATAATCGAATCCATATTATTTTCACAGTCATTATGCATTTTTAATACTGGCCATCCTACATATTTTAGTCCTTCATCCTTGTCATCTACATGCATCGATCTTTCTATTGGCAGCGCAGATCTGCTGCCCGATTTTTCATGGTTTGTTGATCAGAATCCCCATGGAAGTGACCACTTCCCCATTATTTTAAAATGTAACGACACTCCGCAGTCTTCACCTATGCGCCATCCACGCTGGAAGTTTGAAAAAGCAGACTGGAGCCTTTTTAAGCAGTCATCACTCCTGGCCTGTTTTCGCCTCGCTTTCGATTGATGAGCTCAGCCATCTTTTAACATCCCATATTCTCACGGCAGCGTCACTCTCAATCCCTCGGTCATCTGGACAGCTCCCTAGACGACCGAAGCCATGGTGGAATGAAGACTGTAAAGAGAGTCGCAAACAGCAAAACAAAGCTTGGAGTGTTCTAAGACGTTATCCAACTCGGGACAACCTGATATCTTTCCGAAAAATGAAAGCTCGTGCTAGGTACATTCGTCGGAAAGCGAAACGCGAGAGCTGGCAAAAATATGCGTCCTCTATCAATAGTAGTACTTCTTCCAAGGAAGTATGGGACAGGATTCATAAAGTAAATGGCTCATATCATGCTTTCACTATTCCACTTCTTTCCAGAAATGGAAAATGCCCAAGCAATCTTGAAGAGCAGGACAACATCCTTGGCGAGCATTTTGAATTCATTTCCAGCTCGCAGCATTACTCGCCTGCTTTTCTGCAACATAAAAGGAAAGCTGAAAGTATGGTACTGAAAACATCTGGTGGTGAACGCGAAGCTTATAATGCCCCCTTTACCTTACACGAACTGAACATAGTGCTCCAAAACTGTAAGTCATCGGCTCCTGGTCCAGATGGTATTCATTATTATATGCTTCAACATCTCCATCCTTCCACACTTAATATTGTTTTATACCTTTTTAATCGTATTTGGTTTGAGGGCTACTTTCCATTGGACTGGAGAATGGCAACAATCATACCCATACTCAAGCTCGGTAAGGATCCATCCTGTGCGGCTAGTTATAGGCCTATCGCTTTGACTAGCTGCTTTGGAAAGACTCTTGAACGAATAATTAACAAAAGATTGATGTATTTCCTTGAACTAAATAGACATATAGATGTGAACCAATGCGGCTATCGTTCGTCTCGGTCCACTCTTGACCATTTAGTACGGCTGGAGACAGTCGTGCGTGAGGCCTTCGTTCATAGACAACATTGCCTATCTGTATTTTTTGACCTCGAAAAAGCCTACGATACAGCCTGGCGTTTTGGTACACTGAGGGACTTGTATGATATGGGTATCTGTGGTCGAATGCTTCGTACCATTGAGAGCTACCTCAGCAGGCGCACCTTTCGTGTTCAGATAGGAACAGCTTTATCTAAAGTGTTTCTCCAGGAAAATGGCGTCCCTCAGGGAGGCGTTCTTAGTGTCACTTTGTTTATTGTCAAAATGAACTCCCTTGCATTGGCTATCCCCCCATCGGTGCAATATTCACTCTATGTAGACGACCTTCAGATCTCAGTGTCGTCTTGCAATCTGTCACTGTGTGAGCGACGAATTCAGTTAACTATCAATAAGCTATCAACCTGGGCCAATCAAAATGGGTTTAAGTTTTCCTCAGATAAAACAGTTTGTGTGTGCTTTTCTCGAAAACGCGGACTACTTCCAGAACCTGTTCTTGCACTAAACAACTCCACAATTTATGTGAAGCGTGAGTACAAGTTTCTGGGTCTTACATTTGACAGCAAACTAACCTTTGGTGCCCATATTAAGAATCTAAGATTAAAAGCTTACAAATCACTTAATATTCTTAAAGTCCTGTCCTACCGATCCTGGGGTTCTGACCGGACGTGCCTTTTGAGGATATATCGCTCGATAGTGCGATCACGACTGGACTATGGCAGTATTGTTTACGGTTCAGCTAGGCCTTCCATTCTAAGAATGCTGGACCCTATTCATCATCTTGGATTGCGATTGGCGACGGGTGCCTTTCGCACGTCTCCTGTGCCAAGTCTGTATGCAGAGGCCAACGAGCTGTCTCTTGAGAAGAGAAGATTTTCTCTGGGCTTTATGTATTCCCTGAGAGTCAGGTCCAACTCTGATCACCCTGCGCGAATGGCCGTGGAAGACATGCGCTCTGAAAGGGTGTTTCAAAACAAAGCCACAATTGTGCCTCCCTTCTCTTTGAGATTGAAAAGTGCCAGTGAGAACATGGGACTCGATTGGAAGCCCCCGGTAGTGCAGTCTACTGTTGCGGGAGCACCTTGGGAGCACCCTGTCATTAAGTGTGACCTTTCACTCACGCGATACAAGAAAGCTGATACTCCTAATGGTGTGTTTCTTCAGGAATTCTTAGCACTGCAATGTCAGTATTCCGAATATGTAAGCTTCTACACAGATGGTACAAAGACGGAATCTGCTGCTGGGTGTTCCATGATTGGCCCAACAGTTCAGCTTGTTAGGCGAATCAACTCCTCTGCTTCTATTTTTACAGCGGAGCTCTATGGTCTGCTTCTTACCATAGGCTTCATACTTGATAAAAAGCTCTCTCGCTCCATCGTATACACAGACTCCCTCAGTGCATTGCATGCACTGTCTTCACTAACACCCCTCAAGCACTTCCTGCTCCTTGAACTGCGAAATAAGGTTGTTGCTGCCTCAAGACAGGGATACGAGATTGTATTTTGCTGGATTCCCAGCCACGTGGGCATTCCGGGCAATGAGGCAGCAGATTGCGCAGCAAGTACTTGTGTAAAACGAACAGTTGACCTCGACAGCATTCCTTATACAGACTACAAAGGCCTTCTCAGGCGTCACGTTAAGCGCAAATGGCAGGCTGAATGGGACCAAGAAATCGGCAACAAGTTGCACATGATCAAACCTCTTTTGAGCGAATGGCAGAGTGCACGCCACCAGGAACGCTTTTTTGAGGTTGTCCTTTGCCGGTTCAGGATTGGTCACACTCATCTGACTCATGGCTACCTCCTTCGTGGGGAAGATGCCCCCACTTGTGAGCAGTGTGACAATGCCTTAAGCATTCTTCATATTCTAGTTGAATGTCCTGCTTATCATGAAGAACGGCTTTTGTATTTTTCGCAGCTGTATCAAGAACAAGTTCCACTACACCCAGCTCTGCTCTTAAGTGATGATTCTCTTGTGACACATACTAATGTTTTCAAATTTTTAGATAGTATCGGCCTTCTACACCGATTGTAGCTTTCTTAACCTACAGATCATGCCCATCACCCTTTTACCTTTTGGTACCCCATTACCATCTTTTATCTAATCACTGGCTACTAAAGCCTCTTTTTTCTCTCCAAACCTTTTCCAGCAATAGTCTCGTTTTTGGCTCTCTATGGCCTTAGTAGCTTTTGCGCCATAAACACCAAATCAACCAACCAACCAACCAACCCCATGGTTCCCCTCGGGCAGATGGTGTAATTTTAGTTTTTAGGTTTTCTTTTTTGTTTTTCTTACTTACCTTAACATCTTTTTAGGGGCCGAACCCACGCCAGAAAGACGTCCGCCAACCCCGGCACCGGAGCCTTCAACTTCAAAGGGACCCGGCGGGAGGCAAGAGTCTACCTCTCCCAGGAGGGTAAGTGGCCCTTTCCTCGCAGTCTTTGCGTGGGCGCCGCCATCTTGAAAAATACGGGCACTAAAACCACTCTACTAGATGTGCCGAAAGTAGCGTCGAGTTATTGAGATGTTCGGGAGGAAATGGTTCCACGCATCCCGGCCGCTTCGGTACGGAGGGGCGGCGTAGACGCGGACGTCGGATGGTACCGGAGGAAGGTGCCGACGAGCCCGTGTAGCCGGCAGCTCCTTAATGCACACTGAGAGGCGGCAGAATGTCGCCCCTGAGGTCGGAGCCGCCTTCTCTTCAAACCTGCCATGCAGAAAAAAAAAATTCAGCGTTGCTTATGCCACGAAAACAAAGTCAACCAGAGTTCCAGCGACCTTTGGTCGCTGCGGAGAAAAGCGCACGTCTGCTTTCTCTCCCCTCTTTTCTGCCGCCGTTTTTATCGTCACTTTTCTCGGGACCGGTGAAGTCGGCGCTCACGATTTTTCGTGCTCTGCTCCCATCTTTACCCCCCCCCCGGTTGCACGGGCGCCGCCATCTTGAAACCGTGCGACGCGGGCGCCGAAGCCGTCGAAGGAGCTCACGAGTAGCGACGCTCGCCTGGCCGTCTCGCGGGCATCATTAATGGCACCCGGCAACAGCGACTTCCTGTGATTTTTGTACGGTGTGTGGGGCACCGTGCAATCAAACGCGTCGTTGCGTAGGTGTAAATGAACGCCATTTGCGAGTATTTAGTGCGTGGATTGTAAACAGGTTAAAAGGTATATATTTCAGGCGTCTGGGATGACTTGTACCAAATCTAAAAGACACGGGGCGCTTTCCAATTCACAATTTGAAGTTTGCAATTAGTCTTAATCGACCGAATAATTGGGCAGATCGAGAAAAATGCGGCAACTATGTTAAGACGCTTGCTAACGACGTACAGTTGGTTTTACTTCCCTGGAGGACTCCGTTTGCTTTGTTTTAAAGTTTGATGCAAGTAATCTGGGACACCCCGTACACATTGTCTCGATGTTCCGTAAAAAGCATTAAATGTAAGGGTTTTTAAGATTCCCCTCTCCCCAAAAAGGTTATTTTTAATCTCTCAGAACTGTTTTCAGCTACGGCCCCCCGCGGACCATAAATACTGCTCAAACAAACGAAAAATCGCATAATTTTAAGAGATTGTAGCAGACGGGTAACTTTTAGTTGTCGATTGCGTGCGCAAACTTCGCATTTTACTCCCACCGGGGCATCCAAAACGGTTCCCCGATCGGCGCATTTACCGCGTCCAAAGAAAAATGGTCCCTCGATTTCCGCCCGATGGCACCGCAGAAGGGCGGTGTCCCAGCGACGGTGTGTTCATTGCCACTTCAAGACCACTTTCGGTGCGCGGGCAGAGCTTACTCCGCTTTTGGCGGGACTCTCTTGCAGAGACGTAGCGCACGACAACATTCGTGCCGTCAAGGCGCAAGACGCGTGCAGAGTCTTTCCGGCAGTTTCATTGCAAAGCAGTATGCAATGCATTCTGTGTTAAGTCTGCCTTTGGCACAACAATGCAAAAAGAGCTTCTTTTTTGTGTTTTTTTGGTATTGATTTGCCGAACTGCAGAAATTCCTAGAGTTCTTTTTTTGAAGGTGCGAAATGCTTTTCAATGGAGCTCCATCAATCGGAAGATTTCGCCCATCCATCTCCCGTCAGTGCATTTCCCGCCAGGTTTAGCGGTAAAATTAATAAATGTGTAGCTTCTTTCCGAGACGACCGTTAAGTGTCTTCTAAGCAAATTTAGACGACCGCTCCTGAAATACCGCATTTCATGCAGCGTAAGACTTTAGAAGAAAAACAAATCGCCGTCAGTTTTCTTTTTAAAAATGGCGGTTGACACTTTAGCCCGGTGGAGGCCAATCGGCGGGAGCTAATCAGCGCGGTTGTCTCTCCTCTTCTGCCCAGGGCAATCGGAGGTCGAAGCATCGCACTCCACCCTGGCTCAGGGACATCCGTCGCCTCCAGAGGACCACGCGGCCCCTCATTCCGCGGCTGTCATTTGCGCGGGTGGTGAGGGAGATACTGCAGGGTTTGGCCCCCAGTCACTCCGACCGCTACTACATGCAGAGGCTCGCCTTGCCGGTGCTACAGGTGGGTCTGCCTCGTCTTTTGGTCGCCGTCGTGGCGCCCCGTCGATGTTAGCCCACATGCCGTAAAGTCCCGAGAGATAGCCCACTTAAAATAGTTAGAAAATTGGGTGGAAATGAGGCGTGGGCTAGCTTTTGGTGTGCAGTCGGGGCAAGTTGAAAAAATGCTATTTTTTGATTGTGTGTCCCTGTCAAAGTTGTTATCGCGGCAAGGGGCAATGAAGCAAAGATGACTGTACTTTCCAATCAGCAGTGTTGGCTTATGTCTCGCCATAGCTAACTAGACGCATTTACGCCACAGTCATCATTGATCCGAAACTACGATTACTAGGAGGGGGCCATCTTTCGGTGTTTCAAATGAAATAGCACCTCGAGCCAGAAATGGGGGTGGGTTACCTTTCTCGGATGGGACATCTCTTCGGATTTTACGGTAGTCCTTTTTTTCGTCAATACATGCCTATTCAGTCGTAGGTTAGGTAGGCCTGTGACTGAATCAACCTACGTGGCCTATTTAGTCGATACCACTGCTAGCCTTGGGTCTTTGGCATACGTCGCTTGGCGAAACACGACCGCACGCCGGTAGGATGCTCGTCCAGATCGAAACGGGCAGGAGAGGGGAGGATCACAAGACCCAGGAACCTTGGTTCTTGCTGTGTGAGCTTGTGCTCTCCGCTCTCCGAGCCGCCGTGCACTAAAAGACCCGACTGCCAGTCCTCCATTACGTGAAAGAGCAGCGTCTCCCCTTTCAAGAGGCGGTGCAACGATTTTCTAACTTTGGCCAAGTAATTGTGGGAATTAGTCAAGGCCAACCATAATATGAGGAGCGGGAACCCTTTCTTTCTTGTGTGCATTAGTTTTTAATCTACAAAGAGATTGATCAAGTAGAAGTGTTTCGAGTGAGTTTCGGTGTCGTCTTTGGGACCAGCAGCCTTCCCTGCACGTTGGTCGACTTTTCAAGGTCACGCTTGCCATCGTCGAGGTATCGAGGTGGGACGGCTTGCCGCGGGGAAAGACGTTAAGGTAGCGAAGGAGAGGAAACGGTTTGATTATATTCCCAAAAGTGATAGATAGCGCCGCGAAAACACGCGTACCGCGAAAAAGGTCACGCCATAGTTCCGATGACAACCACACAAAACTTCAAATTAAAAAAAAAATATGGTTTTGCTTTTTGCAATTGCAGTAGAAGATCGATGATATGAATCTCGAGGGATCGCAGGAGATATTTGTATCGTCCAAAATTCATACTAACAAAAAACAAGTCACATGACTATGTGAAACCAAAGGGGGGCTACTTCCAATTCATTGGTCACACTCCCATCTAAAGAAGTCGGTAATGTTCTTCCGAGTCTGGAATACATTTTAGCGCTCAAAAAACAGGGACAAAGAGGCGAGAAACAGACAGCACAGAGCGCACTGTGCTGTCTGTTTCTCGCCTCTTTGTCCCTGTTTTTTGAGCGCTAAAATGTATTCCAAAGTCCAAAACCAACTAGCCCAACAATCTACTCTACTGAAATTTATTTCTTCCGAGTCTTCTTTTTTTTCGATGTCACTTAAACGGCACTTTTGAAACACGGAAGAACGAGCGTACCTGTCATTCCTGGCCTTGATCTCGGGCTCACTATGCGGTGCAGCACATCGAGGGCATGCAGTGTTTCAGCAGTCGTCGGTGGCTGCTTGTCGTTAGTTTACGTCGCCGTCATCATCTCCGCTACTTGACCATCCTTCCAATGCTGTCACTTCCTCAACGATTGCCTCGGCAGTCCTTAATCCGCAAGTAGCGAGGCTGTCATTTGCGGTAATGAAATCGAAGGCCGATTTCTCATCATAAAGCGCAGGTCTCGGTCCTCAATTCTCAAGTTTTCGTCTGGTTCCGGAGGAGCAGCCACTGTAGGATTTGTGAATTCACACTTGCGAAAGCCGTTAGATAAGGGTTGATTCCACGATCAACGTCAATTCCAAACGTCATTTCTCACGTTCACTCGAGTCAGTCAGAGTTGCTGAAACTTGTTTATCGCGTGACAATAAATATAAAGCAGCAACCCTGGAGTAAGCAAACGCGAGTTACTCCAGCGAGCCAAATTCTCATCACGCGACAACACAGAGCAGCGGTGGACGTGGGTGTGTTTTCGAATTTCGGAACGCACCTACGGTTATCGGGATTGCATGGTGCGTACATAGAAAGAACTGCGAGAGAAAGGACTCAAAAAGCCTGCTACAGTTGTAGGAGTCAAGTGATGCCGTCCTGCAGGATGTGTAAAGGTTGTTGATGATCGTTCACATGATCCTCCGCGGCCGAGAAAGCATTCGGACTATCCCGAAACGTAATAGATTAGTCTTAACGAACTTCTGCCGGGAATTTCTTAAAATTCATATCTTACCGAAATTCGGACGAACCGTCGTCGTATCATCGAGATTCTACTGTATGCAGCAAATTTGCTGCATTCTGAACGAAGGCGGCACATTTTCTCCTCTTTTGCCAATAGAAACAATATGAAAAATGTGAGCCGTAAATTTTTCGACATTAAAATTGTGGGCCTGTCCCAGTTCTAACGCATCGCCTCGAATCGTTGGCATTTGACGGGCGTCACCTCTTTTCCAGGACGCGTCGGAGCAGTTCGTGACTAACTTCCTGTCTGCGAGTTACCTGTGTTCCCTCCACGCCAAGAGACAGACCCTGAGGAGGGAGGACATAATTTCCCTCCAAAACCTCCTCAAGACCTTTGGCGGGAGCCTCGCCCCGGCCTTCTGAAGCCGCCCGGTTCCTTCATACGCCGAGAGTGCTGTGTACATAGCTTAATTTTTTTGGGGGGTCAGTTCCACCCGTTATTGTGTTATTTTTATATATTGCCGCGCGCGCAGCTGGCCTAGGAGGCAGCGTGCGCGTGGCATAACGGTTATCGCACTTGCCTTCCAGGCAGAAGGCCAGGGTTCGATTCCTGGCCGCGGCTACACATTTTTGTTGACACTGTAATGTGATGTTCTGGTGAATTCGAGAACCGTCTTGCTGATTCGAGGTTAGAATGTTCTACGCGCCGAACCTTCTACGCCAAACGATCCAGAAACCCACGAGGGTTCATAAGGGATTCCGCAAGGCGAGCGGAGTCAGTTTCGCCCCAGCACTTGACTCTGCTGTCTCGCCGACTTCGACGCGACACTTTATTATTATTTTCTATTCCCTTTTTGTTTTGGGCACAAGTTCGCCACATTAAACGTTTATTTCTTCCTGTTGATTTATTGTTATTCTGGTCACCACCCGTGACATTCTGGTGGAGGTGCGGGGTACCGCATGTCCGTGCAGCGCACCCCTCCGAGTTCCCGCAGTACGAGTCCAAACCCAAGCTCCCGAGTACCCAACGAAGACACTACCGAGACCCGAGTAAGTCGCCGCATCCAGTTTCTAGACCCGGAATACGACTGCTGGCAACCAAGACCAAGCAAACCAGAAGGACGACGATGGCCAACCAGTCGGAGACCCCAGCCGCTCTTGCCGTCGTTTACCTGCCCGTCGTACCGTGGACGGCTGCTCCATTCCACGGCGAGCAGTACGAGGACGTCGAAGACTGGATTGACGAGTATGAACGCGTTGCACGCCACAACTGCTGGACCGACGAGCAGCGCCTGCACAATGTCTATTTTTCGCTTGTGGGGACCGCCAAGCGCTGGTACAAGAATCATGAGTCCTCTCTGACGTCGTGGGACATTTTCAAGACTGATCTCAAGGCTAAATTCATCAACCACCACCGCCGAGAGAGAGCCGAGGACCTACTGCGAACCAGAACCTAGGGCCCCAACGAGAGTGTCACCGGCTTCGTAGAGGACGTCCTGCGCCTGAGCGCCCGCGCCGACCCTCGGGCTACAGAAGAGAAGCTATGAATCCTCATGCAAGGCGTGAGAGAAAACATCTTTGGTGGCCTTGCACGCAGCCCTCCGACAACTGTCGAAGATTTTGTCGCCGAGGCAACAAACATAGAGCGTGCCCTGCAAGCCCGAGCCAGCCACTACAACCGAATCGCCGACACGCCTGTTGCTTCGACGCTGGCATCTTCCCGAATCGACGAGGGCCACATCCGCCCTGACAACCTTCGTGAAATTGTCCGGGAAATCGTCCGGCAAGAGCTCCGGAAAATTCTACCCGACTCTGATCGCCCCGCCTCGATCTCCATCGTCGAGGTCGTACGGGAAGAAGTGCAGAGAGCCATCCAACCAGAGGTTCCCATCAGCGTGGCAGTCCCCGAAGAACCCATGCTAACTTACGCCGCAGTGGCCCGACGGCCACCGCCTAGCTCCTACTCGCGCCAATGTCGCGCCGCCCCGACGTCAGTCTCCTGCACCGCAGCACGACCGACGCCACGACGACCATGTCCAGTACGCCTGCACGGAGCCCCGCGTACCCCGAAAGACCGACGTGTGGCGAGCGCCTGACCAACGCCCTCTGTGCTTCCACTGCGGGGAAGCAGACCACACCTACCGCCGATGCCCATACCGTCGACTCGGGCTGCGCGGGTTCCACCCGAACGACCCGCGACCCCGTTATGGTGAGTGGCCTCGGGAAATCGATGAGTACCTGCGACGACCTCAGTCCCCCGAGCCTGCGTCCCGCTGAGAGTACCGGTCGCCTTCGCCACGACGTCCAGCTTCACCGATGCACCGACCCCGACGTGAAAGCCTGTCGCCCCTCGCTCCACGCCGGGAAAACTAGGCGTGACAACCTCTGGAGGTGGAGTTGCCGAAGACGACCGACGCCAAGATCCTCCACGAACGTCAGAGGGCCCCCACTCGAACGCTACCAGAGACCGAAACGACGCCCCTGCAGCGGTGTCCAATAACCTAAACGTCGTCATTGACGGCCACGACGCATCAGCACTCGTGGACACCGGAGCAGACTACTCGGTCTTGAGTGGGAGACTCTCCCGATGCCTTCGAAAAGTCACCACGCCGTGGGATGGACCACAAATACGGACCGCCGGAGGGCACCTCATCACACCAGTCGGGAGATGCACTGCTCGCGTCGAGATCCACGGTGAGACGTGCCCTGTGAAGTTCGTCGTTCTGCAAGAGTGTTCGAGGGACGTTATCCTCGGAATGGACTTTCTCTGCGAGTATGGCGCCGTCATCGACCTCGGGGCAAACCAGCTAACGCTGCGAAAGCCTGTTTTACCGCCGGTGGAGACCAACACGACGTCAACCGCGATCAGAGTTATCGTCGACCTTGTGAACTTACCGCCGCGGTCGAGTGTTTTCGTCACCGTCATAACCGACGCAGCCATGCACGGTGAAGCTCTTCTGGAAGGCAGCGTCCAACTGCTCCTTGAGAAAGGAATTGGCGTCGCACGAGGCGTAACGGATCTCCAAGGACGTACAACTGTTCTTGTGACAAGCTTCCGAGAGGAGCCGCTGCACATAACGAAGGGTACCACTGTGGGCCACATTGAGGAGTTTCAGGCGCCAGCCGTGGTCACCGCAATCTCCGAAGAAACCTCGTCGTCACAACAGAACAGCACGCCGCCACCGCCTATCGACATCAACCCCGAGCTCCCAGCTCCTAAGCGCCGGCAACTGGTTGATCTCCTCGCCGAATACAGTGACTGTTTTGCCACGTCGTCGAAAGTTCGCCAAACACCAATGGTGAAACATCGCGTTATTACCGACGACGACGCGCTCCCTGTCCATCAATCACCGTATCGAGTCTCCTTAAAGGAAAGGAAGGTGATTCAGGATCAAGTCCAAGAAATGCTCGACGACGACATCATTCAACCCTCAAGAAGTCCATGGGCGTCCCCAGTCGTCCTTGTAAAGAAGGACGGAACCCTGCGGTTCTGCGTGGACTATCGTCGACTGAACGCTGTGATGAAGGAGGACGTCTATCCGCTCCCCCGCATCGACGATACGTTAGACCGACTGCAGAGCTGCCTCGTCTACCTCGACGACGTCGTGGTATTTTCACGAGATTTCGACGAGCACCTGAAACGACTTCGAGCCGTGCTTCAAGCCATCAAGACCGCCGGCCTGTCACTCAAGCCGACAAAGTGCCGATTCGCCTATGGTGAACTTAAGTTCCTTGGCCACGTCGTGAGCAACAAAGGTGTTCTCCCGGACCCCGAGAAGACCTGCGCCGTAGCTGCACTTACGCCGCCGTCTGACAAGAAGGCAGTGAGAAGATTCCTCGGTCTTTGTGCCTACTACAGACGATTTGTTCGGGACTTCGCCAAGCTGTTTGCACCGCTGACGCACCTCACGAAGGATGCCGTAAAGTTCGAATGGACAGACGAACACCAGCGGTCATTCGATGAGCTGAAACAAAGACTCCAGACGCCCCCGATTCTTGGCCATTTCTACCAGTTCGCTGATACAGAGATCCACACGGACGCCAGTAACACCGGACTTGGTGCGGTGCTAGTTCAAAGGCAGGACAGGGCAGAGCGAGTCATCGCATATGCGAGTCGGATGCTGTCTAAGGCGGAGAGGAACTACTCTACAACTGAAAAGGAGTGCCTTGCTGTCGTCTGGGCAATAACAAAGTTTCGCCCATATCTGTATGGAAGTCCTTTTCGCGTGATCATGGACTACCACTCGCTCTGCTGGCTCGCGAATCTGAAAGACCCCTCCGGACGCCTCGCCCGGTGGAGCCTACGACTGCAGAAGTTCGACATGACCGTTGTGTACAAGTCCGGCCGGAAGCACAATGACGCCGACTGCCTGTCAAGAGCTCCTGTCGAGGCCGGACCTGCCTGTATCGAAGACGACAACGACGACGATGAGTGTTTCCTCGGCGCTTTGGACGTCAGCGACATGGCAGCACTCCAACGAGACGACCCTGAACTGCGAGCGCTCATCGAGCACTTAGAGGGACAAGCGAGTTCGGTTCCCCGTGCTTTCCAAAGAATCCTGCATACATTCTCCATGCGGCAAGGGGTGCTGTACAAGGAGAACTTCGTCAACAACAACACAGCATGGCTGTTGGTTGTTCCTGCCAGCCTTCGAGATGAAATATTCCAAGGATGCCATGACGACCCAACGGCTGGACACCTTGGCTACAGCAGGACGCTCGCCAGGATTCGAGAAAAGTACTACTGGCTGAGGCTACCGAAGACCGTTCACCTATACATTCGATCATGCCACAAGTGCCAGCGACGCAAGAAACCGCCGACGAAGCCGTCAGGACTTCTGCAGTCGATTTCTCCCTGTCTATGCCGTTCCAGCAGATCGGAATGGATTTACTTGGGCCTTTCCCGCCGTCAACGTCGGGAAACCGCTGGATTATCGTCGCCACCGATTATCTCGCGGTACGCCGAGACAAAAGCCCTTCTAGCAGGCACGGCTGTTGAAGTCGCCAAGTTTTTTATCGAGTCCATCGTCCTCCGGCACGGCGCTCCAGAAGTTTTGATTTCAGATCGCGGATCATCGTTCATGGCACAGCTGACCCAAGAAATCCTCCGACTCAGTCACACCAGCAATCGCCGCACCACGGCGTACCACCCACAGACCAACGGGCTGACGGAGAGACTCAACAAGACCATCGCCGACATGATCTCCATGTACGTCGACGTGGAGCACAAGACATGGGACGAGGTGTTGCCGTACGTCACATTTGCCTACAACACGGCCGTACAAGAGACCACCGGAGTGACACCTGTCACGATCTTTCTCGAACGTGGACGAAGGGGGCCGAAGCACCCGCCGAGGAGAGACGACACGCAGCCTGGTTGTGAGGGTGGACGATGACTGGCCGGAGCGCGTGCGCTCAGCGGCGTTTATTAGTGCGGTGAACAATGTTTCCCGCCGAGCGTGGCAGCCGCAGACGGGCGGACTGGAGGGGGGTGCCACTAACTTGTCACAACACCCTTTCAACTGGTGCATGGGCGCAAGGTAACGACAATGCTGGACGCTCTGTTACCTCACGAACCGGCTGTTGACGCAAGCGACAACGCCCAGGTGGTTGCCCAAAGGGCAGAAGAAGTCCGTCAGCTCGCCAGACTCCGGATTAAGGCTCAACAACGTGTCGACACTGGCCGCTACAACCTTCGTCGTCGGGACGTCCACTTCCAGCCCGGAGACAGGGTGTGGGTGTGGACACCGATTCGCCGTCGCGGTCTCAGCGAGAAACTCCTGAAACGTTACTTTGGACCTTACAAAGTGCTTCGTCGACTCGGGGATCTGAACTATGAGGTGATGCCCGACAGAACACGGGCTTCGTCACGCCGCCCTCCACGACCGGAAGTCGTCCGTGTCGTGCGACTGAAGCCGTACTACGCTCGATAGGACTGTGGACCTTATGTGCTCCAAATGACTCATTAGTTTACCATTCTTTTTTGTTTTGTTTTGTTTTTGGGTTGCATCGGGACGATGCATTTTTTTAAAGGGGGGAGTAATGCCGCGCGCGCAGCTGGCCAAGTAGGCAGCGTGCGCGTGGCATAACCCGGGGAAGTCCCCAGGTCCTGATGGACTAAGTGCAGCTTTTTATAAGTCGTTTAAACATGAGATTTTGCCCATCCTATCTATTGTTTTCAACGAAGCTTTTGAGCTGAATGTCCTTCCACCAACGTTTTTGTCGTCGCACACTGTGTTAATCCCAAAAACGGAGGACGAAATCAAACTAAGACAGGTCACAGCTTATCGCCCCATAAGCTTAACTAACGTCGACTATAAAGTACTAATGAAAATAATGGCCAGACGGTTGCAATCGGCAATAACAGAACTAGTCGGTCCCCACCAAACTTGTGGGATAAAGGGCAGAACTATTTTTACAAACATTCAAAAAGCTCGGAGCGTGCTGGAGTGTTGTGATGTTATGAATAGGGGTGTAGCTATGCTACAAATTGACCTCGAAAAGGCCTTCGACCGTGTACCGCATGAACTTCTTTTATCTGTCTAGACCATGTAAATGTCGGTTCAGTTTTACGCGAATGTGTGCGGATGGCGTACAGCGGTTGTACGACCAGTCTTATGGTGAATAAGTCGGTTGGAAAGCGCATAAAGGTAGAGCGTTCCGTACGCCAAGGATGTCCTCTTTCATCCCTTCTTTTTTGCATTTATATAGAATCATTTTGTTTGAGCATCATAGGAAGTAACAGTATCAGTGGGTTTAACCTTTTTGCATCGGAAGTACTATTTTAGCCTATGCTGATGATATCGCTCTGTTTTGCGCAAATCAAGAAAGCATAATTCAAGTTGTGAACATAGTGAAACGTTTTTGTGCTGTCAGTGGAAGCGCTGTAAACTGGGATAAGTGTTTAGGTTTTTGGCATGGCCAGTGGTGTTCCACTCCTAGTGTTTTTCAAGATATAAAGTGGTCAACCACCCCTGTAAAATATTTGGGCGTACCTCTCGAGAACTACTGTGACAGTGGGCCCTATTGGCGCAGGCAGGCACTAGAACTCCGCGAGAAAGCGGAAAGCTGGAAAGGTTGGGAATTGTCTATTTTTGCCCGTGCGACAGTTTGCAATTTGTTCCTTGCTAGCAAACTGTGGTACGTGCTACAAGTGTTGCATTGCTCGCGTGTTAATGTTCAAAAATTGCACCGCGTTTTTGCTGTTTTTATTTGGGGCTCGTCATGGGAACGGACGAGTCGTACGAACCTTTTCCGGCGCGTCCGCGAGGGCGGACTAGGTTTGTCACATTTATTTCTGCGCCAAGTTGTGAATCGTTTTATTTATCTTCGAGATGTTAGTGACCCGTTTTTACGAACCGTCTACCAGGTGAGACTGTGTAGAACTCTGCCTGAGTTTATTGTTTCGTCGGCATGTGTGCCAGGCGGCATCCACGGATATCTCAAGGAAGTTGTCGCGTCATGTAATTTTTTGGCAGCCAGGTTTTCTTTTGAATATTTGAGCGAAATATCCAGAAAAAAGTTGCACAGGGATCTTTCTGACGTTGTCTTTCCCGTACCTTTGTATAGAGCGTTGTATTGTGCAGGCCCAGGACAAGATGTCTTAAAGCGGGTTAAGAGAATGCTCGTTCCACCTGGGGCTAAGTCATTCTTTTTCAAATTAAACACCGGCACTTTAACTGTAAAGACTTTGATGAAAGAAAAGGGAATGGTCGTCCCGTGGGGCGACCACTGTTTTTTGTGTCAAAAGCCCGAGACAATTGAGCATGTTTTCCTGGAGTGCTGGGATGGTGTCTTTTTCTGGGACGTCCTCCAACGCACCCTCAAAAAAGATTTTCCGTTAGACATGCATGGTATTAGATACCTACCCGTTGAAAACAAGGACGGCGTGCCCTTCAACATGATCATGTTACTGGGCCTGCATAGTATTTGGAGTTCACGGACGGCTACGCGCCATGCCGACATTGACGCGCGCGAGGCTCGGGAATATTTCAGCGAGAGTATTGCCTCGATTGTTGAAGTGTACAAGGCTCAGAGCTGCGTGCCAGAGTGGATTCAACAACTGGAAGCAGTTAGGAATTTAAAAAGATTTTAACTTATACTACTAGCTGAAAGGCCGGCTGGTAGTTTTTTAGCACTGCCAATTTTGCTGTTTTTGTCCTCAGGCTTGTATATATTAACTTGCAAAAAACAGCAATAAAGAAAAAAAAGCGTGCGCGTGGCATAACGACTATCGCGCTTGCCTTCCATGCAGAAGGCCAGGGTTCGATTCCTGGCTGCGGCTACACATTTTTGTTGACACTGTAATGTGATGTTCTGGTGAATTCGAGAACCATCTTGCTGATTCGAGGTTAGAATGTTCTACGCGCCGAACCTTCTACGCCGAACGATCCAGAAACCCACGAGGGTACATAAGGGATTCCGCAAGGCGAGCGGAGTCAGTTTCGCCCCAGCACTCGACTCTGCTGTCTCGCCGACTTCGACGCTCGCGACGCTTTATTATTATTTTCTATTTCCTTTTTGTTTTGGGCACAAGTTCGCCACATTAAACGTTTATTTCTTCCTGTTGATTTATTGTTATTCTGGTCACCACCCGTGACAATATTTATGGACTGTATTTTTATATATTTATGGTTTTTTTTGCTAGTGCATCTGAAGAACACTCGGCACGTTTCTGCTTTAGTTAAACGGTCATGATGCAAAATCTTGCAAATTTTCCAGTTATTCGTAATATGAAATCATTGCAAGCGGCTTAGTGCTCAAGCTTTTTTTTTGCTTTCAGTTGAATTAGGTAATGATCAGGAAGTTTGATGTCTGATAGCAGTGAACTGAATGCCCAAGTATACTAGGATTCTGTGTTTTCGAATAAACCCAGAGAAACGCCCACCGGTAAAATTTTTGTCAATTTAGATTTATTCGTTAAACTCCATTTCAATCTCCCAATGCAAAAAATATAAAAAAGATGGTAATATAAAACTAAGTTTGGTAAGTGTTGAAGGTCAATAGTCCTAAGAAACTGCCATCCCAGTTTCTTTTCGAATCTCGGGTCATTCACAATCGATGTCTTACCGTTTAACTCATCAGCATTCATTCAGGACAAGTCATTGTACTTCCGAGTCGGAATAACAACCACTTTTCAGGTTTCTAGTCTGGACCGTATTACTTGTACTTGGAGTTGGATTTGTACTATTATTTGTAACTGAAAGCTATGGGCCTCGCTTTCATTGTCCACGAGGGCATTGAAAGCGAGACAGAGGAATTCCCCCTGGATGGATGGATGGATGTGAATGGCTATATCCTTTGTAACGGGTGGGAGCTTGCGCCACCTAGCCTAATAGCCACGTCCCACTAGAGCGAAAAACAGCAACAAACGACAACGAGAGAGCCTGTTTGTCAGAGTCCGCCGTCCCACCTGGCGGACACGACGCAGAACACGGGGACAAGGAAGCTTGTTTCCTAGTGGGACTGGAGTTGTCAACAAAACACTTCAAAATACACAGACAGAGTCTGGCGACACAATTTTCGTGGTTATCTCTTTGAGCGTAAAACGTGCAGACAAACACGGTGAAAGTGGAGACGATTACTTTATTTCTTGTTTAAAGCTTCTGCTTGTCTTCATTTGCCATCGGTGCATTTCTGAAAACAGTCATGACAATCGACACCCAACTTTTTCCAAACTAGAATTTCTGAATCGTTCCTCTTTTAGGTCGTTCGAAGCATTCCAGGTGGGCACCACGGAATTTCACATCGATTTGAGGACGTTTTTAATTTCATATCCGAATGACCGAGGGCAGGCGTTTTATGGGGGATAATCACAGAATGGATGACAAGTCTTTCAATTTGCCGGAATGGCTTGCTGCAGAACTGGCGGAACGTCGTGTCCTACTTCGTGTTGAGTGGCCTTACTTTGGCGAGTCCTGGCACATGGGCGTATCCATCCTGATGCAAGGGCGTAGACCTCGGCATCTTGAAGCACCAACTCGCGCACCAAGTTTTCACGAGCAAATCCAGCCACAGCAAATTCCCTTTTGCAACACGACATCTAGCAATCAAGCCGTGCCCCCGACCACTACGAGCAATCCAAGAATCGGAACTGCAGGAGCGGGAGGGAACGATCAGTGGCCGCCGAGGACTGAGTCACGGGAGGAATGGGAGGAACGGTAGAAGGAGGGTGGGGAAGACAGCAACAGAAGGCACAAGCGGGCAAAAAAATTAAGTTTGTCCCCAAGTGATGTTCCTCGGTGGGACTGCTTGCTGCGCTTCAAGTTCAATGACAGACAAGAACTCGTCAGTCGTCGATGGTTTGTCAGCGTTTGTCGCGGGTGTTGGTCATGCAGTGGAACAACATCAGCAACACAACGTTGTGGTGTTGCCGGACAAAAATCGGTGTTTGTCGCTCTAGTGCAAAGGTGGCCAGGCTGACCCGGCCTAAGAGCCACAAACAAAACTACGAAACTTTCAAGAGCCACGGGGGGGGGGGGACTTTTGTCTAGAGCAATTAACGAAACTCGAACTACTTTCAATCTATCCGAGTCAAAAGCAGTACAACTTACGTAAGGTAGCAGTAGCACAAGACTACCAAACTGCAACCTGTCTTTCGACCTAAAACTCGTTCCATTTCTTTTTGTGATCAAGAGGGAGGCGGGCGAGGGGGAGGGGGGACGAGAGGGGGGGGGGGGGACCGCAAGCTGCACTTTAACATGTGAAGTCGCGAGCCGCAGCTTGGCCACCCCTGCTCTAGTGTGACGACGCTATAAGAATTTTCTACTCAAAGTGCACAAATATATGCTATACATCCCTAGCGAGGCCTTTCCCAGAATTAGCAACACCTTCCCAGATTGACAATCATGGATGAACCCCTGGTCTCAATCCTGGCAGTGTTACAGCAGTGGAACGCGGGCACCGCAGATGCCTGTTCTGCTGCGGCTCACTAGCATGTCAGTCGAGGGCGACTCAAAGAGTTCTAAGCTGGGACGTTGGGACGAAATCATCATTTTCCCCCATCTGCTTGGTCTCTTTGCTTGAACTTCTAGAACGAGCCACACCGGGATCAAGACAATCTGCACCAGTACATGGCAGCTCCTATGACCAACGCCTTCATCTGAACCGCCATTCTCCAGCAGTTCTTTTATGCACAGTCTTCAGAAGGTAATCAAATGAGCATACACAAGCTACGTCGGAGGTCCAGGTGCAGTTTAAGGTCTTGCATCCAAGAAATATTTCTCGAGACATTCACAACATATGTTGATGAACACCAGTGTTGCACGCAATCATCTGCCAAGAAACCACACTTGATCATGCAGACGCTTGCTACCCAGATGTTGATTGCGTAGAACCAGATGGTGCAGCCCGATCCTGCCCATCAACCAGGCCTTTGGCACGTTCCCTCTACTCTGCAGCATTGCAGATGCTTGAAGTAGACTGTAGACTGCCTGCCTGATGGGGAAAGACCAAGCAGTCAATCCAAGCCACTCTTGAACCAATGTGCAGAAAAGGAAATTCAAACATGGAGATATCAAACATGCTGTAGTCAAGAGAGATTGTAGGTTGCTATGCTTGTTCTGGGTGTGTCCTGATCAATCCATTAAGTGGGAGTCGGAGACTCGCCCTTTTAAAGGGCCCCTGAAAAAAAAAAGTTTTTTTTTTAACAATCTATAATCGGTGACCAGTCAAGAACGAAGTGGAAGCTCGTCCCACCTCTTTCCAGTTTAGCAGTGCGAACTCTGGAGAGGAGGCGACCTCCTCTCCACCGTTCGCCCCACTGAAGTGGAAAGGGGTGGGAGGAGATTCTACATCGTTGTTGCCCTGTCACCAACTATAGTTGGGACACGCGTGTAAAAAAAAATTTAAGTGAGGAAAAATTATTTTAGAGCAATATTGACGGCGCAAGACGCGATTTAGTCAACAGTCACGTCCCTTACCGCTTGTTTTCTCTCTCGGCATTTCAGGCGCGTGGAGCAGAGGTCGATCACCTTCGCCTTCACGACCGATATGGTCATTTCGGAATGACCCGTGGCGTCATGGACTTCATGCTCAATTTCAATTAAATCTCTCGCAATCAATATTGCTCTAAAAAAACTTTTTTTTTTCCTTTTTTTTTTAGAAACTTTTTTTAGCACATGTGCCCCACTAGACTGTTTAAAAACAAAAACCTTTTTTTCCTTTTCGGGGGTTCTTTAAGTTAGCCGCAAAGTTACTTCCCAACCAGCAAGTTATCCCTTGAAGTCGTGCTGCATGCTACCTTAGGAAGAAAGTTGAAAATGGGAAATTTGGATCGGAATGTGCAAGAATGCCTTCCAAAGCGAAAAGCATTGATGTGTATGCTCCGCCTAAGTGCTTACCCTGCTACATTTCACCAAAATGTGATGAATTTATGCCTACAATTGCACCATAATGGAGTTTTTGTTTATAGCTACCAAAACTAATAGTTCAGGCGTCGCAGTACTGCCAGATTGTTCCTGCAACATTGTGTGAATCGTTCAGAACTTCCCGTTATTGCTTAGAATAATGTGCGATTTGATTCGATTTACACACCGAACATGACTCGGTCCTCGGATGTTTCGTGATATCTCTCATTGTACGTGGAATGTTCAGGCAGTCTAATTATCTCCGTTGAGCACGCTTCTCACACCACACACTGGTGCACTGCCAAGAAGTTACACCAGTGGAGTGGGCATTGCAATTCTGCATATATCGCATTGTCGCAGCGCAGCCTTGTCTTAAAGGCGCACTAAAGTGCTTTTTGAGATCCTTGTTTTATTGTTATATATAACTCAATCTACAAGCACTAACCATCCTTAAAAAAACAAATTACATTCATCTGAGGCCGATTTGCATACTAAAACAATTGATCAAAATTCTCGACACTTAGCGTCAGCGCAGAATGACAGATGGCGCTACCGAACCTTGGTGAATACGGTCAAACAGCAGACGGCACGTGTCGGACACTCGCGAGGGATGGGGTCCACTGTGGACAAGCTGCCGACCAGTCGTGCTCGTTCGCGCGGGAACCCATCGCTCGCGAGTGGCTGATATGCACTGTCCATCGTTAGACCATATTCAGCAAGGTTCAGTAGCGCCATGTGTCATTCAGCGACGATGGTAAGTGTCTGGAACTTTGATCACTTTCTTAAGATACGAAATGGCCGCAAATGAATGTAATTTATGGTTTTTTAGGATGATTAGTGCTCGTAGATTGAGGTATGACCATAAAACGAGACCGTCGCAACACGCTTTAGTGCCCCATTAAAGGAATACCGAACCGAAATTCGGATTTCGCAAAATAAGGATGCACGAGCGTTGAACAAGACGCTAGGAACTCCAAGACATGACTCTTACATCAATATCTCAACCGGATGGCCGCACTTTTGGAAAAGGAGGGCGCGATCAAGCGAGGTCTTTGACGTCATTGTCCTCCGGCAGAATTTCAGAATGAGGGGAAGCGGCCTCGCTTCTCTCCTCCTCGCTTCAGTTCACTAGCTCAAAGAGACGTAGCGAGAAGGAGAGGGAATGGGAATCGTGACGAGACTTGTCTCGTCGGCCGTGTTCACTCACACACTTCTTTTCCGAAAATACAGCGATCCGTTAGAGATATCGCTGTACAAGTGTTGTTTTGGGGTTTTGCAGCGTCCCGCCTATCCGTCCAGCCTCGTTTTGTGAGCTCGAAATTTCTGTTCACTATCGCTTTAAGGGTAAAGCACTATTCCAGAGTGAAAAGATGGACAACAAAGCACGAATTAGAAGAAAAAAAATATATATGTGAAAGGAAAGGGAACTTGTTGAATGCTGATGTGATATTTGCCTTGCAGTAAACTTTGCTAAATAAAAATCCGGTCAGTCTATATCAGGGGTGACCAAACTGCGGCTCGCTAACCGCATGCGGCTTATCGCGGGTCCAAGTGCGGCTTGCTGGTTTGGGGTGAGCGTGCCACCCTACCCCTCCTGTGTTCCAAAGACGAACAGACTTTTAGAATTAAAAAAAGCTCGCAGACTTTTTTACGTAGATATGGCTGGACTGGTTTTTGACACATTAATGTGTCCAGTGACACTGTTTCCTTTATTGTTCTAGAGAAAATTTCGAACCGTATACGCACAACGGACGTCAGGGGCAGTGGCCGGCTAGCAAGCCAGCTGAAGCTTTCATTTTTGCTGAGCCGTTAAAGTAACGTTCTGCTGCTTGCTGTTATTTGTTGTAGTCAACAATTATACTTAACCTTTTTGGAAAGCACTGTTCCCTCCAGATAGTTTTTTTTTAAGTAGCCTTTCTCTCTTTATTTTTCCTGTTGCTCTTTGAACTTTTGTTGTTTTGTTTGCGGCTCTAACGCCATGTCACTTTGGCCACCCCCGGCCTATAGGTTAGACTTGGAAATATAACACAGAATTCCTTTATGTGGTTAGCATACCTATTTAATGATGCTTGCTTATCCAAGGTGCTCATCAGTATAAGTAAATAATCCAATCATCCCCAGAGCCCGACCTATATTTCTGGGCGTGTGCTGTGTAGCCCGTCATTTCTATATGTCCAGACTGACCCCAAAACACAACTGTGAGCTACAGCTGAATATGCTGGCAGAGGCAACATTACCGTTGCTTTCCACACTTTCAATTTGTTCGGTGGGAATCAGTCCAGTTAGTTATTGCTGGTTCCATCCCAAATGTTTCGATTCTGGCCACAGGTCTCCAATACTCAATAAGAGGCCTCCATATTATATAAACCTGCTCTGTGTCATTTAGTGGCAACGAGCTGTTTCCTATGCTCTGTTCACTACCAAGCTGACAGTGCGCTGGGAGCTACGCCGTCACTGGACCTATCGACCGCCTTCCTCTCATCACCGGACCCTGCTCCTGGCGCACGGATGTGGGCGGGAAGTGCGATCAAATGGCAAATGATGGGCATACAACTGGTCCAGCAAGCACGTAGCTTCCAATGCACCGTCAGCTTAGAGTTGAGCGGAGTATACCAGTTGTGCGAGTGTACATAGGCCAGGTCAGAGCCCGTGTCGTCTAGGTTTGTGGCGATTTAGCTCTGCCATAACCCACGAAGGAGCCAGACATCTTATTTTTCTCCGACAGGATTCACAGTGGCCCCGCTGGAAGGAAATGAGATACATTTATTTCCCTCATGAGCTACAATGGAATTAAATAGCCATAAAAACTTTATCCATGACGACACACACGCAGCACCCGAAACAGAGGTGTGGGATGGCGATAGGTGAAGCCATTAAATGACAAAGCAATACAACATCATGCTTGTGTTTAATATCTGTTAAAGTGCGTGGTGGTTCTGCAATAACCCGCACATTAAGTTGAGAAAACTAATTCGCAACTAGCAGCATGGTTTTGTAAAAAATATTGTTTGGAATTTTCGTGTGACCCTTGAAGCCCCAATAATTAGATTCATCAAAATTGAGTGCTGAAAAAACCTTGATTCAAGGCTTCTACAGTACCTCTTTCCTCATTTCATTCCATTGAATGGCAGTGACAGCACCATAGGAATTGAACGAAGAGTGATATCTGCCACCTTATTGACAAACCTACCTGCTGAAGGTGGCCACGAGATTCCCTCGTCACCACTTGGTCACTTGAATAAGCCGTTAACTATTGTATCTAGTTGTACTGTGGCAGCAATGTTGTAGCTGTGATGCTCGTCGGGCCACGTCTCTTTCAGATGTGCATTTCCCGTCGAAGAGTTGCCCATCGCCATTCCAGCTGGTATGACAAGAGTATAAATACGTTAGCCAAAAAATTGAACAGTCAGACAAGCTAGTTTACATGCCACACAATTCTACACAAAGAGACTAAAAAAAAATAAAAGCAATGCAGCATTGTCTTTACAGGGCTGTGTATCTCAACTCTCTTCCCTAGCCCTGCGTTGACCAAAACAAGATGTGTGCATACTTGCAAGTTCAGACGAAATGGGATAATCTACCACCGCAGTCTCTATAGTTTGCATTGCAAAGGCAAACCATGTTTTTATTTTGGCAGTGACAAGGAGACTACAGGCATAATCTGAGGTTCTTTTTTAGAACAAAACAATTCTGTAAAGCGAACCCACTGTGCAACCTGTACCATGTCTGAGTGAGGCGAGTAAAATTCTGCTTTCTCTCCTGAATGTCTATAATAAAGCACTATACACCTAGCAGTGCTAGAGCATTTCTTTGTCAAAGGTTACCCAGCAGCACGAAGTGAGTAAGGCACAGAACTTCCTTCAGTTGTTCAAGACCGGAGAATGCACCTCTCAGAGGGGTGAAACACGCCATTTAGGAATGTAAAACAATGATTGCGTTGTGGGCCAGATGTAGATAATACGACAGATATACTTTATGATGACATCTGAGCGTATGTACAATGTCTAGACATGCGAATTTGCTGTCCAGCCAAACATGTTCCCCACTGCTTTATTCTGAGCGACGATTGCTGCTCAATAACGTCACTGCAGCGTGGTGGTTTCAGACGGTGCTGTGTCAATAGCTATTCTCAGACGTTGGAAACTTAGCAGCAGACGGAAAAACTACTGTCGCAACTTCTACATCCATTCAGCCCAACTAGCTAGATAAAATCATAACTAGGGATGTCGCAAACCTGCTGAGATTGCAGGAGTTGAGGTTTGAACTTGAAAAGTTCGCAAATTTCAAATTCTGCTGTGTTTTGAATTTGAAAAGTTTAAAGATGTCAAGTTTCTGAAAGTTCAGGTTTGAAGATTCCAACTCTCATTACAGATTGAGTATGAAAAGTTGGAAAATTTCGAATTTCTTTGCTATTCATGTTCGAAGAATTTTAATATAAGTTTTTGAATCTCAAGAAACGAGATCAAATACCACAATTTAAAATAAAGATTTCAAGAACTCGTGTGGAAAAAACGTGAAAGTGCTACAAATTTGACTAAAAAACGCTGCACACTTTATTTTGTGCCATAAACACTCCTCTTCTCAGTATCAGGTTCTCATGATACTTCTCGTTATTTATCATGATTTATGAAACAAGCCTTGAATTGGATGGTTCAGCGACAAGATTTGAGGCGGTCTGGTGTGCACCAGGAATCGCTACCTCTTTGCAAACTGGAAGCAATGCGACTGAATACCCCTAAATGAGATGCTGGCATGAGACAACGAAATATGCAAGATGATGCATGCGGACAAAGTCGCCAAGGCAAGACATCATGCTTTACGAAAGTTTGTAGTTGCTCTGAGCGTTTATTTCCAGTGGGATGGCCCGTGGGGCAGAGAAAACACTGCCCGCAGGTACAGCACCCGACAGAGCTCAAGGTCAAGAAGCACGCAACCAGACAAGCTCGCAGGTCCCCCGGCCCCCCAAGATACACCTGATCAGGTAATGACCGGTCGTGCGTCAGGCTCACTACACTGCCGGTTTCTTTGGCACCTCAGTGGCTCCAAGGCAAGGTACCGGCCTACAGACACCAGATGGCGGATTCTAATCCCGGGCCAGGTGCGCATAATTTGACAAAGGCTTATTGCGGAGAAGGTCATGTAATCAAGCTTTCTGTTGCACCTCCGATCCCCAGGTGGTCCCAATTAATCCTCAGTCATCTGCTGAGGTGTTCCAAATGCTTGTCGTCGGTTTGGCTCGTAAAACACCCAAATTTGATTTTGTGTAGCTGGTTCTTCGCGCTTTCCTTCTTAAAAAAATAAGAAAACAAGCGGAGATATTAGTTGCTTTAAAATGCAAGCGGATACTGACAATAATGGATCGAGTGCCGATCCAGTGTTGCCTCACGAGCCGGTATAGCTTTCAGTGCGTGCCTTTCCCCAACCAGCCACTAACCGGAGGAGATTGGACCACTTGGATTAAAAAACGGCTAGGGTTATGAACAATGCCCCAGAAAAGTGCCGTTGTCGGATTTCCAACCTGCAGACAAGGAACCTGCAGGTTACTTAGGGGCAACCTACGCAGTTTTACACGGTAGAGGCTTTGTGGGAAAGTCGGAGAAAAAGCTTCCAGGTACGAGGCCGGCCGCCACCCCAAAGTGAGTCGTTGGTGGCACCACCACATCTTTGTGTTACTAATATTTAAGACCTTATACGATTTGGGTAAAGTTTCTTCGCACTTCGTCAAACTTCTGTATGTTTCACGTACCCCACTTTTCCCCTTGAACTGGAAACCTCAAAGATTATTTTTTTTAATTTCACTCCAGAATGAAAAAAATTTTAATGTTTCGATTTGGTTTTGGTTTGCACACAATGGGATTTTTTTTCTGATGTTTGGTTTTCTTTCCCGTTCGACGCCCCGGTGCCCAACAGCTCAATACTCCTCAAAACTTCCTTCATTTTTTTCTTTTATATAGAGTTAATACTGTTATCGTTGCATGTGACTGCAGAAAACCCAGAAAACAGAGCGAGGGGAGCCTTGAGGAACAGTCTGGAGATTATGAGTCACGAATATTCTTTTTTAATGTTGGGACCTTCTTTGTCGTGTTTCTGTAAACTCTGGAAAAGCATAAATACCTTGGTGCTTTACGATTAAAAATACAATAACATAAACAATGGCGTAAAAGAAACAATATTTATGTCATCTTCAGTGTTATCGTCTTTTGAATTGTGAGGTATAAACTCCTTGTCACTGACCCTTCAGGTGTTCTAATTTCAGGGAATTGGGTGCAAAACGTAAGGTAGTAAGCACAATCGTGCTTGCAACGTTACATCGCGCAATAGGTCCCTTTTGCGTGCCTTTCCCCAACCGGCCACTAACGCGAAAAGATTGGGCAACTTGCATTAAGAAACAGCTAGGGTCATGAACAATGCCCCAGTGAAGTGCCTTTGTCGGATTTCAAACCTGCAGACAAGGGACCTGCAGGTTACTTAGGGGCAACCTACGCAGTTTTACACGGTAGAGGCTCTGTGCGAAAGCAGGAGAAAAAACTTTCAGGTACGAGGCCGGCCGTCACCCCCAAGCGAGTCGTTGGTGGCACCACCACATCTTTGTGTTAATAATATTTAAGACCTTATACAATTTGGGTAGTTTCTTCACACTTTGTCAAACTTCTGTATGTTTCACGTACCCAATTTTTCCCCTTCAACTGGAAACCTCACAGATTATTTTTCGGTTTCCAGTTCAAGTTTCTTCCAGAATGAAAAAAATTATAATGTTTCGGTTTGACTCCGTGCAAGCAACCGAAAAAGGGGTCGGCTTTCAAGGCACAGTGTTATGTAAGGAAAGTAATGGGGACCAGTTCCAGTCCCGACCCAACTATCCACCTCGTGCAGTGCTTGTGAGCTCCGTTTATACGGCCCGGCCACTGCAAACAGCTGATTTCACCCACCTTGAGCACATAAGTTATTCAAGGTTATTGCGTTCCGTAACTTCATTGTATTGTATACCTTGCGAGCACATGAGGCAGCGCCATACCCGGGGCCATGTAAGCAAACTTGGGCGGGTGAAATCCGGGCGGTCTTGATATCACGAAAGCTCGCCTGCACCGTCAAAAAGTAAGGAACAATATGTTAGAAACAATCTTTCTCTGAATTCAGCACATCTACAAACCTCCAACAAATTTGGCCCGGCGAACAAGAGAGTTTACGATTGGTTTTCAAGGCATTTTGTTACGGGGTTCTGTCGCACACTTTAGATGTTTTGCCAGTAACTGATATTTCGGTTTTCTTTTTTTTTTTCATAGCTTTAAAGTGGCAAGATGTGAATGAGTATAGCGCACATCTTAAGAACGAAAAGCTTAATCCAGTTATTCTTTACTTAAGTACCGGGTATAGCTTGATTACGTTAAGCTAGGGTCATACTGCTTATACATCATACAAAAGACAGTCTGCATACAGATTTGAGGGCAAGTCACCGGGAGATCCATGCTTCGTATGCAGCCTGACAATGGATTCAAGGAGAAACTTAGCATGCAACATTCGAACCACAGATATTGCGGTGACTTGCGTGTGCAGACTGTTTTTTGTATGATGTATAAGCAGTGTGACCCCGGCCAGCCGCCTTCTGGGTAAAAGCAGAATGTCCCGCCCTCACGTTGAGGACCCGGCCAGCTGGCACGGGGGATTCGCGTCACAGGCTTCTGAAACACGAGCTCTTGAAAGCAGGGCAAAAAGGGGCGGTGTGCTACACATTGGATGCTTGTGTACACCACCCGCAAAAGGCTGCTGAAACCCTATAAAAATTTTCTTTTGAACCATTTTGCTGCTATTTGTAAAACCTACAGCTGCACAGTGGTGAGGCATAACAATTATGAAACCACGCCGTGAGAATAGAGGAAGTAGTCAAGCCAAACCAATTTTGTCTGAGCGACTGAGTGGACGAGAGAGCCCCCAAAAATGGTGCCTTTCCCTTTCCTCCTCTCCCAGTTCACACATGCGCCCAGGTATACATGGCTTGCATTGACGTCACATCAGCCGCCATTGGTCCATACCATGCGCCTGTTTCTGTACCTTCTGCAGCATACATTTGAAACCATCAAATTTGTCTTCTGGGCAAGGCTTGCCCAGAGAAACAAATTGAATGGTGCGAAATGTATGCGGCACAAGGTACGGTGCAGCAATGGCAGCTGGTACGGTGCTGTATCGGTTATAAAGCTAGCTGAGCGTGGGCGAGCTAGGAGAAGACGACAAAATAAAGGTGACGGAAAAGCAGCCGCCGGCACGTAAGCGTTCTGAAGCAAAGTGTCCTCTTGATTTGTGCCTATTAACCACGATACATGGTGTCAGAAGTGGGGTTGAGTAGTTCCTCTGCAGTGAAACGAACTGCAGCCATGGTCGAACTACCGCCGCCGGCAGGATTAAGGCTATCGGAGGACACAGCGGAGAATTGGAAGCGCTTCAAACAGCGCATCGAACTCTACTTCCGAGCAACAGAGACGAAGGAGGCGAGATCGAAGCAGCAGAAGGCAGCTATATTTCTCCATGTGGCTGGCCAGGAGGCCATTGACGTCTATAACACGTTCAATTTGGCAGAATCTGAGAAAGATGACTATGAACTGATCGTGAATAAATTCGAGGACTACTGCCTTCCAAAAAGCAACGAAACCTTCGAGCGCTATGTCTTTCGAACACGACAGCAGACGGAAGGTGAGAGTTTCGAACTGTTTTTTCGAGACTTGCAACTAAAGTCGAAGTCCTGCAACTTCGGAGTGTTAGTTGAGTCGATGCTTCGAGATCAGATTGTGTACGGCATACAGAACAAAAAACTCAGAGAGAAGCTGCTGAGGGAAAAAGACTTAAAGACTCATTAAAAGACTTAAAAAAGACTCATTAAAAGTATCTGTAAAGACAAGCTCGGTGTGGACCTAAAAACGGTGCAAAGGGCGCACCGTGTAGGTCGCTATAATGAGAACTTTAAACGACCAATCATCGTTAATTTTGCCTCCTACAAGGAAAAACAGGATATTCTGTCTAACGCCAAAAAGTTCAAGGGATCAAACTACAGTGTAGACCAAGATTACTCGCCGAAAACCCGTGAAATTCGAAAGAAACTTTGGGAATATGCTAAAACAAAAAAAGCGGATAGTGGCAACCGTGTAAAGCTAAACTTTGATAAGCTCATCGTAAATGATAAAGTGTTTACATGGGATACGGAAATAGAACAAGTTGTTCCTGTCAAAAAAGACTGACGCCCCACGAAAAAAGGAAAAAAAGAAAAGCGCGTTCATCGTGACCTAGTTGCTGTTGTAATAAACTGTAGAAGCATCGTAAATAAAGTTGACGAATTGGCAGGCTTAATCGACTCAGTAAAGGCTGATATCGTGTTCGGAACCGAATCATGGCTAGACGCTTCCATAAGTGATAGCGAAGTCTTTCCGAAAGGGTTTGTTTCTTATCGAAAAGATAGGTCACGCCTCGGCGGGGGCGTTTTCTTGTTGGTTCATTCATCGCTGAGATCATCCCCACTCGAACTTGGTCATGACGCTATTGAATCAATCTGGTGTACAGTCACGTTACCTGGTAGCTCTTCCTATGTTCTTGGATCGTATTACCGACCACCGAATTCGGATCTTAGTATAATCCGATCGCTATACGACATTGTTTCTGAGGCCTCAAACCAAATTATTCTCCTTGCGGGAGACTTTAATTTGCCTGACTTAGAGTGGAGGGATGGCACTTGTGTATGCACGATTGGTAGCCGAAATAATCTTGAAATGAAAAACATTGTGGATACGTTTGGGCTTCAGCAGTATGTGAGTGAACCAACAAGGAATAATCACATTTTAGACCTCTTGTTTTGTAGCTCTCCCTATCTTATTAACACCGTTAATATTATCCCTGGTATCAGTGACCATCACGCTGTTGTGGCAAATATCCAAACTGAAATCAAACGAGTAAATTCATGCGAATCGAGGAAAGTCTTTTTCTTTGAGAAGGGCAATTACTCTGGGTTTTCTGAAGAGCTTCTTGACCGCCTTCCCGTATTTGAGTGTCTTTCTGAGGAATATGATGTCCATAATTTATGGGATGTTTTCAAGAAAATGTTGCTTCAATTAACGGATAAATATGTTCCCTGCATAGATTCTAGAAAGCTAAAAAAACGAAGAAAACCATGGGTAACTTCAAGTACTCTTAGGATAATTAAAAAGCGAAGGAGAGCATTTGATAGATATAAGAAGACCAAAAGTAGTAATCACCTTGAAAAACTGGCTGAGCTTACGCGTGAATATAAAAGGAGCATAAAGGGTGCTAAGGAACAATATCTTAATACACTCAATGACAGATTAAAAACCAACCCCAAGCTTTTCTGGAAGTATTTAAAGGGATGTGGATCGGATGCAGTAGGAATAAGTGAAATTACATATAATCAACAGACAGTTTCGGATGATACAGAAAAAGCAACGTGCTTCAATAATTACTTTCGGTCTGTCTTTTTGCCCAAACACAACTATGTTAATCCATCCACTGTTAGTACGGTGGAATTAATGCAGCCAGTTGAGCTTGGCATGAGTGGTATTGAGAAGGCGTTAAAGAACATAGATGAAACAAAAGCAACTGGACCGGATGGCATTTCTCCGCGTGTACTAAAGCGATGCGCTTACCCAATTTCGGTTTACCTTTATTTAATTTTTTCCAAGTCACTGGACACAGGACTTTTGCCAGATGACTGGAAGGTAGCTCATGTCGTCCCTATCCATAAGGGGGGGCAAAAAAAAGACGTCGTAAATTATAGGCCCATTTCATTAACTTCCGTCTCATGCAAAGTCATCGAACATATTTTATATTCAGAGGTAATCGGTCATATGATAAGAAACAACTTGCTGATTAATGAACAACATGGTTTTCGTAAGGGGTTTTCATGTACTATGCAACTTGTTGAATTTTATCATGACCTTGCATCTGATGTCGATGAGGGAGGGCAAATAGATTGTATATTCTTGGATTTTAGAAAAGCGTTTGACACGGTCTCACACTCATTTCTTCTCAACAAACTAAGAATGTTAAATCTAGACTCGGCTGTGTTTAGATGGATAGAAAATTACTTGTTCCAGCGTCGTCAATGTGTAGTACTGAATGGCAAGAAATCTGATTACGTTGATGTAACATCAGGAGTTCCACAGGGCTCTGTCCTGGGTCCACTTTTGTTTTTAATTTATATTAATGATATTTCTGTTGGAATTTCCTCTTGTATTCGACTTTTTGCTGATGATTGTGTAGTGTATAGAAAGATTAAGAGTTCAGATGATGTCGCCCAGTTGCAAGCAGACCTTGACCGTATTCAAAGTTGGTGCTCTACGTGGAAAATGAATTTAAATCACAAAAAGTGTGTTAACCTTTGTTTTACAAAGAAAAGGAAACAAATTGAATCTCAGTATTTTATAAATAATAACCCTATAACCAAGGAACTTACAAATACTTGGGTGTCATATTGTCATCTGACTGTTCATGGAATGCCCACATAGAGGAAGTAGTCTTAAAAGCTGGCAGGGCAATGAATTTTATCCAACGTAACTTAAAATGCTCACAACCTAACTTAAAAACAACTGCTTATTTAACATGTGTTAGACCCATTTTAGAGTATGCATGTGCTGTCTGGGATCCAGCCCAAAAAACGTTGATAGATAAGCTGGAGAAAATACAAAACAGGGCGGCTAGGTTTGTTCTTGGACGATACGGGAGGAAAGAAAGTTGTACAGAAATGAAAAAAATGTTAAACTGGGAACCACTTTCCGTACGTCGGGAAAAACTGCGACTAAAATTTTTATACTCAATAGTTAAAAATAAAACGGGAATAAATAGCGAGACTTACTTAAAAGAACCCTATTATGTTTCTAGTTGTAATGATCATAGTCTTAAAATTAGAGAGTACCGCGCTAGGACATGCATGTTTGCAAACTCCTTTTTTGTACGAACAATTGCACAGTGGAATCGGCTGTCTGAAGAGCAAGTGTGCTGTTTCAATGAAGACGTGTTCTTTTCATCCTTGTAACCCCCCTGCTGTAACGCCCTCGGGCACTGCGGGGTAATCATTGAATAAAGAATAAAGAAAAATAACACTTGAGAAAGCCGTCGACTTCTGCAAATCTGCGGAAATTTCAGAGCGCCAAAACAAGACCTGGGAAACTCCAGATACGCTTGTGGAGCCAGTGACTCGAAGGGACAGAAATTCTCCCGGAAGACGCAAGTGTCAATACTGCAGCTCTATGCATGAGCCGAGAAAATGTCCAGCATTTGGAAAATCATGCAACATGTGTGGAAAAAAAAAACCACTTTGCGGTAGCCTGCAAAGGCAAGAAGATGAGCGTCGACAACGTTCACGAACGAGAGCTTAGCCAAGATGAAGAAGCCTTTGAGATTCTATCAGTTGATGGTCGCAAAGTAAAGCATGAGCGTGACTGGACTGTGATGGCGAAAATAGGAGGCCGCGACGTTCACCTAAAGGTGGACACCGGAGCGCAAACAAATCTTCTACCTCTCAGCGTTTTTAAGAAACTTCAAGTTTCGACGCAACCAGTACCAAGCTCCACAACACTGCGAAGCTATGGAGGAGGAAAACTACAACATGTGGGCAAAGTCTGCCTCTCTGTAGAGCTCAAATCCAAGATTGAAAACGTGGACTTGTTCATCGTGAAGAAGGGCAAGCAGGCGGGGCTTCAGAGCTGTGAGGCCTTTGGATTGGTTCACCGCATAGACAGCCTCGAGGAAACAAATTGCCTGCGACACCAAGTGATCTCTGAGTTCCCAGACGTGTTCCAGGGCATCGGACGCACCAAGAACGAGTATCACATGGTTCTCAAGGATGATTGCCGTCCTGTGGTTCAGCCAGCACGTCGAGTGCCGCATGCTCTCCTCGAGCCTCTGAAAGACGAACTGGACCGCATGACCACTAGTGGCATCACCGCCAAAGTCCAAGAACCAACAGACTGGGTAAGCCCTCTTGTGATAGTTGCAAAGAAAAATGGAAAAATGTGTGTGTGCATGGATCCAAAGCGCGTGAACATGAGCTTGAAACGAGAACATTTTCAACTTCCCCGCAGAGAGGACATTGAGGCTGAGAATTGGCAGGTGCAAAGTATTTTACAAGGCTTGACGCTAACAACGGATTCCACCAGATTCCGCTTGATGACAGCACCTCGCGGATTTGTACGTTTGCAACGCCATTTGGGCGCTACCGATACCTAAGATTGCCTTTTGGAATTTCCTCTGCGCCTCAAGTTTTTCAGAGAGAAATGACTCAAATTTTTGAAGGATTACCTGGAGTACGAGTTTATATAGATGATGTACTCATTTGGGGCGGTACTCGTGAGGAACATGACCTAAGACTGAGGAAAGCCTTGCAAGCAGCTAAAAAGGGTGGCCTCACGCTAAATCTCCATAAGTGCCAGTTTGCTTTAGAAGAAATTTGTTACTTGGGCGACAACATTAGCGCTAAAGGGTTCACGCCAGACCCTGAACTAGTCAAGTGCATTGTAAGCATGCCACTACCAACAAACAGAAAAGAAGCGTCTCTTGGGGGCGGTCAACTACTTCGGGAAGTTCATTCCTAACTTGTCAGAGAAGACTACATCCTTGCGTAGTTTAAACAAACAAGATTCACTTTTTGAGTGGAGTAGACAGCATACGCATGAATGGAAGATGCTGCAGGGAATGTTAACAAAAGCCCCGATATTGGCCATTTTTGACGCTGGGAAGAAAACGAAGGTCTCTACAGATGCATCGAAAGGAGCCTTAGGTGCCGCCTTGTTCCAAATGCATGGTCAAGATTGGCGCCCTGTAGCCTACGCGTCGAGAGTGTTGACTGATAGCGAATGCCGCTACTCTCAAATTGAAAAAGAAGCTCTGGGAATTGTATACGGATGTGAAAAGTTTCATGACTTTATCTACGGACGGCACATTACTGCCGAAACAGATCACAGCCCATTGATTTCCATAGCCAAAAAGTGCATCGGAGATATGGCACCACGTTTGCAACGCCTGTTTTTGAAGTTAATGCGATATGATTTGGAGCTAGAGTTCCTGCCAGGAAAAGCACTGGTTCTTGCTGATACGTTGTCTCGAATACAGGTTTCGACGACAAAGGAAGGCTCAAGCGATGATGTGGAGCTTCATGCAGCAACTGTCCTGTCTACGCTGGCCAGAGACAAAACAATGGCACTGCTACTTGCAGAGACAGAAAAAGACAAGGAACTTCAAGAAGTTATCAGCAAGCTGACTAATAACACTCCACTTCAAGGCGAGTTTAAACCTTTTGAAGACGAACTGTCTGTTGTAAAGGGTACGTGTCCTGATGAAGGGAGCTAAAGTCGTAATCCCGCGGGTCCTCAGAGCAGAGATGCTGAAACGCCTGCACAGCGGTCACCTTGGTATCAACAAATGCAAAGCACGGGCCAGACAATTAATGTTTTGGCCGGGAATGATTACAGATATTACAGCGATGATCGACCGATGTGCAACCTGCAAGCAATATGCCTATCGCCAGCAGGAGGAGCCTCTTCTGTTACGAGAGACGCCACTCCAACCTTGGGCGCGAATCGGTGCAGACCTGTGCATGTATGCTGGGAAATCATACCTGGTTCTCTACGATGCTTACTCATGACTTTATCTACAGACAGACCTATGCATGTATGCTGGGAAATCATACCTGGTTCTCTACGATGCTTACTCAAACTTTCCCGAGGTCGCCGAACTACGAGATACTACATCAAAGACTGTGATCGACGTCATGGCAAGCATGTTTTCTCGTCATGGACTTCCTCTCGAGGTTTGTACAGACGGCGGTCCACAGTTCATAGCTAGAGATTTTACCGAGTTTGCAGCAAAATACGACTTCAAACATGTGATGTCTAGTCCGCGCTTTCCAAGGTCTAATGGACTCGCAGAGAAAGGTGTGCAAATAGTGAAAAGACTGCTAAAAAAATGTGCACATTCTGGCCAAGACTTCTGGTTAGGGTTACTAACCTACAGGGCCACACCACGAGAGTGCGGATCAGCTCCAGCAGAGTTATTAATGAGAAGGAAGACGCGTACACTCCTGCCAGACTTCGTGTCTGAACCAGCTAGACCCGTGTTTAAACACAAACAAGAAAGAAAAAGAGGTCGAGCACTTTCCCAGTTAGAAGAAGGAGATGCTGTACGAGTTCGAGACGATAAAGATAAAGGTTGGTCAGCGAAAGCACAAGTGACCTGCGACAACGGCCCAAGATCGTACAAGATACAAACTGAGAAGGGTACACACATACGGCGGAACCGCCAACACCTACTGAAGACATCGGAGGAATTCAATCCTTATGATGAGTTAGAGTCCGAGGCATACGACACCGCAGACGAAGATGCAGAAAGCCCTGAGGCTCGAGTGCCAACGTTCGCTGTCTCCAGCCCAGATACATCAAGTCCCGGTAGAAGCCAGCAGGATAATAGCACAAGCACAAGTCAGCTGGATAATAGAAATCAAGCGTGCCTACAAGGAAGTCTGCCTCTGATCACTCCTCGGCAGTCTACTCGTGAAGTTCGTGTACCTAGGAGGTTAACGTATGATGAGAACTTTAATCAAGTATGCAAGTGAAGTGCAAACTGCAAAGAACATGATTTGAAATCTACAAACGACATTACAGTGTATATATTTGTACATATTTTGAGTAATCTATATATTTTATTTGTATTTGTATAGTGTATATATTGTAAGTAATTTTCTGTTTAACTTTTAAAGAAGAGAAGGTGTATCGGTTATAAAGCTAGCTGAGCGTGGGCGAGCTAGGAGAAGACGACAAAATAAAGGTGACGGAAAAGCAGCCGCCGGCACGTAAGCGTTCTGAAGCAAAGTGTCCTCTTGATTTGTGCCTATTAACCACGATACAGGTGCCATATGACGCCCCGTGCAAAGCATGTATACAAAGTCTGCAAACACAGATATGAGACCTGCAAACGTGGGTTAGGCACTGATAACAAAACTGACACCTGGATAAGCATGTTTTCAAGTAATTTGGTCTGAGATACTAGTGTCATCGTACATGCCACCTAATTAATTATGTATATTCTTATATCCTGGAAAATTTAATACGATCCATGTACTGCCTCGAACGTACACGGTGGCCGGCTAGCAGTCACACATGCGTAAGGGTTGCAACTAGGGGTGTCGCGAACCTTTGCCGAACCAGATTTTTTGGTCGAACTTTCGGGGTTCGACTGGGTCGAACCGGTTCGACGAACCTTCGAACTTTTCACAAGATTCGACCGGTTCGACTTTGTGGACAGTGTGGCCAGACTTTGATACAAGCATGTCTAGGTTTGGAGAATTTCTTTTTTTATGCAAAGGGTTATTTTATTGTGTGAACAGCTGCAATTAAAAGAAACTAATTCTATTCACTGAAGAAGTTCATAACTTAAATTTTAGTACTGTATTGACTGAAATAGCTGATCAGCGCTGCACTTAATTCACCTCTTAGCCATTACCATCCAATCCGAAGCCAACTGGCCAGCCTCTCGCGCATGCGCACACGAGTCGAACCTCAATACAAGGTTCGTCGAACTTTCCCCTAAACGTTCGAAAAAGTCGAACCTGGTCGAACTCGAACCGCGGCCGGTTCGCGACACCCCTAGTTGCAACCTTTCTGCCTAGCCGTGCCTATAGACCTTTTCATTTTAGTAGTTGCCTCACCGGCGGACAGAGGGCGCTGACGCACTCGGCGCCATTAGGTTGCTTCAATTTGGTTGGTTTCGGTTTCAACGTGAGCGCGGCTATGTTGCTGTTTTACGCTGTTTTTGCTTAGTTTTGCGATACGATTATTTTCCTGGTAGTACACAACCAATGAGACAGTAATATTGAGCCACTTTGATGACTACGAGGTGTATTTTAGCTTAAATTGTGGGCTCTTTTTACCAACTCCATTGATGTATCTGATTATGGTCGGTTGCAAAACGCCTGACTGATGTGCAGGGAAGATTACCATCGTGTATAACCGTACCCGATGACACCAGTTTCCAGAAAAACAAACTAATAAAGAAATTAACATGTGAATGTAGAGGGGGGAAGCGTATCGACAGCTTGATTAGCAATATTCTGAATCGGCCAGAACAGATGAACTCGCGAGTTTACAACTCACTGTTTGGTTTTCGTGGGCACCCAGCCTTCAGTGAACTTCGCAGAATAAAAACGTATCGTGTAATGACGCAGATAATTGATATAAACAAATAATATCGTCTCGGTCTCTTTCTTTTTAAATTTAGTACTCAAGCATGTTTTGACAGGCTGATTATGAAATTTCTTAAATTATCAATACTGCTAAAGTACTCATCAGCAGCATTTCGCGATATTCGCCCTAGGGAATATGTTTTTTATATGAACATTTGCTTACTCAGGACATGATATAAGTGACAGGCCCTTCAAATTAAATCTGGCATTCGTCTTCCGCAAAATTGGCCAAATAAAATTAAAGGGCGCAGGAGGAGAAATACCTCGGAAAGTTTGGCTGAATTCTAGCGTTTGGCACCACTTCACGGACCTGTGTGAACAAATATTTATTTCTTAGCACAAATTCGCTTTATAAATTTCGATGTAGCCAGCTGCAAAAAGTAAACCTCTATTCGCCATCGACAATCCTGGACTCAAATACTGTTATTAAAACGGCTCTTTTTTTTTTTTGGGGGGGGGGGGGGGGGGGGGGCTCAATTATTGCGGATTTTAGATGCTGGCAAAAGATAAAACAACGTAAGCAAAAACAAAAAAAAGCGTCGTCATTATTGCGCATGCGCCGAACCCAAACCGCGTTTTGAATTTGTAAATAGAAACGACGTTATTTCTTTAGTGTTGACGATTGGGCTAGTTGGTCATTCATATTAGTGGAAAACAAAGAGCGCAAGGACAAGGACAACTCGCTACTGTTAAGTGTATGTGACAGTTTCTTACGCGGGAGGTCCCAACCTTTCTGTTAAGTAAATTAAGCATAGTATACAATTTTTTAAACTTCATAAGTAAACCGACCAACCGAATGTCTACGTCGCAAAAAGGAGATTGAGAACCTCATGCACATGTAAGTGTGATATTTTGAACAAAAAAAAATCGCTTGATGTTGACGTACCTTTACTTTTAGCCTCAGATAAAATACAAGTTAAACGTTCGTTGTCTATCTCCTCCGCGAGTTTCCTCACATAATCAAAAGAAACTGTTTTCGATATATTATGAATACAGAGAACGATACTTTCACGGAATACAGATAGTCTCCTTGTGCTGACTATTCTTGACGCCTTGCAATCCTAAATGCGCGATATAAATATACGCGCTTCTAACTGAGAATGTTCCGCCACTATTAGTAAACAAACCTCAGGAGTCGTCAAGTAGACGTATCGGACTACAGTTTCCGAAGTAAGGCAAGCAAGCGTGCTGAAACGCGACGAAAAACACGAATACACCGCATCCGCCAAGGCGCGGAGGGGAGAGCGGAGCAGCAAGTTGAAGCAACCTAATGGCTGCCGCGTCACGTGATTCCAAGATGGCAGCGCCCATGTGGAGGAGGATGAAAAGGTCTATAGACCTTTTCCACAAGGGCGCCGCCATCTTGAATTGTCGTCACTTCCAGTATGGGCGAAAACATTACTTTGCCGTCGCCACGCCAATAGAAGACATTTGGAATATATGTCTAACCGTCACACATTCTTGTTTTTGGCTCCCCTCTATTTTTTTACTGGTTACAGGTTGAAATGTTTTACTATTTTGTCGTCGCCCATACTGGAAGTGACGACAATTAAAGATGGCGGCGCCCCTGTGGAAAATGTCTATAGTCGGTTGCAAGCTAAGAAAAAACCGGAAATACCTCTCAGAGGAAAATGTAATCCTACGCCGAGAAACGCCAGCCAATCGTTTTCATGACGTCAGGATACCGTGGACCAATCGCGATCCTTCTGAAAAAAAAAAAAAAAAGTTCAACATGGCTGCTGGCCTTAGCAACGCGACGCTAGTTTCTCGTGACGATTATTCTGCTTTTTTGCACCGTGTTTTACGTGCCCGAGGTTACGCCACGAAATCTTAATAATATCGGCTTGCGTTTGCAGCAGTTTTTGCGCGACAACGTGAGAATCCAGCGACGTTATCGCCAACGAAAATTTCGAAGCGGGCGCAAGGCTTAGCACTGCTGAGAGCTGGAAGACGGTATGTTAGACAGTATCTTGGACAGAAAATGAATTGGGAAGACGGTACATTGTACATGACTTTCTTGCTTTACTAAACAGCTATTTCGTTGACAAAAACGTATTCTAACTTATTTAAATGTCCTGAATGAATTAAATAAATATTGTAGTAGTTTAAGACACGTTTCCTGGAGGAAGAAAAAGCAACGTTGCTAGCGAACTACTTTCTCGACGGTGGAGGCACTTCAGATGGGCGCAATGCGCTTGTGGGTGGAGCTAAAAGATTGTTCTCAGGTTGCATCCGACTATAGCCTTGCCTAGCGTTGTCAGCCGTATGCAGCTCTGAGGTTCCACGGCTGGCCAAAGTGTGGCGCCACATGAAGCTTCCGTACGTCTATCCATAAGTCTTCGTACATCCATTCATTCGTTCCAACCCAGACGTGGTTCTCAGTCTTACCGCCGCAGTTTTGAGCGTCGTGTCGCATAGGTTATCTTCGCCACCATATAATATCAGTCTGCGCGCTTTCAGCCAATCATGGGCGTTCAGGGAGAGATCCGTTTTTGACCGTTATTTTCGAATGAAAGAATTCGAATGCTGCGCGCTGGAGTTTTAGTATGCTTTTTCGTGTGATAGACTAGTACGGCATTATGGGGTATAAAAGTAATTTATAATTTCTTGTAAATGTTTTATTGAATGTCATGGGTAAGAGCTTAAATAAATGAGATGTGCTATTTGTGAAAACTGCTTGTTTAAGACGTATGTAGTAATAAAGTAAATATGTAAAATATGTAAATGCTAATTGAAAGATGGCGAGATGCCAGTGAACGCAATTATTTCTATATGATGTCACATCTTACATGTTTTTATATCTATGCTCTTGATCTCGCCATAAAGCTGACTTATTCATCGTTTATGTATTCCTGTAAACTTTCTCTCAATTCTGTAAATAGCTAGGCATTTTTAGAACGTGAAATGACTTCAAATAAAATGTGTCTTATTCAATCTTCCGGCAAACACAGATGTCTGTATCAAGCGACGTCCGTGTTTACAGTGTGAAAAAGCACGAGCGCGCGCCGCAGTATGAAAAAGCAGACGCACGAGCGCGCGCAGCACGCCAAAAAAAGTATTCTTAAATAAAAAAAAATCTCAACACGCATCACCACCCATCGTCGTACACGCACGCGCGATAAACACACGCCGAAGAATGGATAGTTGGGCGAGTTGGTGGAAATTCATCGTAGGAAACAGCGCGAAAAACAAACAAGGACGAAGAAAAAACACACGGGACGAGCCGACGAGCGGTCATCCCGTGTGTTCTTCTTCGTCCGCGTCTGATTTTCGCGCTGTTTCCTACGGTGAAACACACGCATACATAAAAAAAAGGAAGAAAAAAAAAAAGACAGGAGGGATGGGGAGAGGAGAAGGGTGAGCACGTTGATGATGATGATAGCTGTTCGCTTTAGTGGCGCCGTGGCGCCATCTGCAAGTACTTTACAACCCAGACCTAGTTCGCGAGACTGCCGCAGCGCCTAGCGGCGCTAGTTTCGCCGTATCATGCACCACCGCGGGCCTCGCCGAGGCCCGCGGTGGTGCCTTGCGTACCCGTCTGTACAGAAGAAGATATGACACCAACGTAACGGACGTGCTGTGCAGTGCATGTGGTGATGCGGACGAAACTGTACAACATTTGCTTCTCGAGTGTCCAGCACTGGAACCTGTAGCAGGCGTCGGTACTCGCATTGAGCAAGCTCTTGGATTTACAGAAGAAACCAATTTTGTGGCGTGCGCGAAGCGGAGGCTCGAGGCTTGGTGGGCGATTCACCTGTAACGCTCGCCGAGAAGGCATTGCTGGAGACGCTGCTGCGAGACTCGTGCCAACAGATCGACTACTCCGACAAGGAGCGGGAGGCTCTGCTTAGGGTGAACGAGCGAATGGCAGGCAAGATAACTTCAATGCACATCACCATTCATGGTTTAGAAGATGCTTCCCGACGTAGCGCCATTGCTGCTTCCGAGGCAAACAAGGTGGCAGAGAAGGGGAAGGCGTTGGCAGAGGAGATGGGGGCATACCTGCTGGAGGAAGAGTAGAAACACAGGCAAGCCCCAGAGAAAATGTGGCAGGAGTTTGAGGAGAAGCTACACTTGTCAAACGAAGCACCTCTTGTTGAGCAGGAGCGTGCGACGAAGGTGACAGAGAACGAAGCGGCGCTGACGCTATACAAGCGTCTGCTGCCCACTATGAAGGAGAAGGTGCTTCAGCGCAAGCAAGGCTGAGGCGCAGGAATGCGTGGACATGCTACAGAAAGCCATTGAGGAGTCCAAAGATGACCTGGAGCAGTGCAAAGCAAGGCAACGTTCGGACGTATGCGCAAAGCTCAAGGCGCAGCTGGACGATGCCGTAAAGGATCTCACCATCCATCTGGAGGTGTCAAACAACCAGAAGTGAGATTTTGAGAGAAAGCAAAGAAGCTGAAGCACAGAGCACAGGACAACATCGAGGAGTGCAAGATGCAGGACAAGAGAGGATTGTCTAGGGTGAAGGAGTTGAAGAGGCAGTTCCAGACGGAAAGAAGACGGGCAGACAAGCTTCAGGAGAGACTTCAAGAAGTTCTCAACGGCACGAGTCTCGGGAGATCTGACGAGCTGTTTCGGCCCATTAACTACGAGGAGCGCCAGTGCGGTGACTCCAGCAGCAACAATACTCCAATTTCTTCTTCTTTTTTTTCTGGGGGGGGGGGGGGGGGGGGGCGTGTCTGTTTTGCAGACGCTCGTTGCAAAGAGCAAGCGCCGCATAAATACATACATACATACATACATACATACATGGTAGGAAGGCTCAAGTGAGGGTGGGCCAAGGAGGATTGGGTGGGCGCAACTCAAAACCCGGAGAGCGTTTGCAATTTAATGGCGGCGCCTGAGGGAGAGGATTCGAGAAAGGATATGCGCCAGTGTTGCCGGCACGAGAGCAGGCGCCCGCTCTGTTGCAACTCTGTTGCTCCATGCGCCTTTCCTCCTCTCTCCTCCCATTGCAAACAACGAACGCCTTGGCGCAGCCTCTCTCGCTTCCTTCTCGCTCCGAGAATTGCAAACGTCGAGAGGAGAAAGCAGGGTTGCCAGACAAGCAGCGACGTCCAAGATGGCGGAATTTACCATTTTTCGCGTTAAAAAAAAAAATACTTAACCTATCGCAACAAAACTGGTGGCTATGAAAAAGTAATTATTTATACCTTGAGTAAATTATTCAAGCACCTTAATGGGCTCTTATGACCTGAGTTAGGAAAGAAAACGACCCTTTGCCCCATAGACTCCCAGCAAAATTTAGCAATTAAATGGCGTCCATGTCCCGTGATCCCCGATCTAGCAGTTGCACCCACCCTCACTTGAGCCTACGGCTGCACCCGGCTGGCGTTTTCGTGTACGCACCAATCTCTTGCGCAAAGAAATTAGAATTAAAATGTGTCACTGTCTCGAAATCTGCTTTCACCAACATGAAATCAAACGGGGCTATGCCGATCTCTTTCTGCCCGTTTGAAACTTCGCAACAAATTCCGAAGTTTAAAGGGGTCATGAAACGCTTTTCCAACTTTTTCCTGTTTCGCTTTCCTCCTCAACTCATAAATCGCGCATTCCACCAAACAGTTAAGAAGACGAAAAGGGGGAGTCCCCTCTTGCTCGCACTCTCGTTTGTATAATCCGGACACATCCATTCTCCCCCTAGAAGATTAGCCCGTCGCTCAAAATTCAGACATAAGTTGCTTTCCCCACCCCGTTCATTCCGAAGCTAACAGTGCTGTTGAAGCTACGTGCTCGCTGGGCCAGCCACACTTGCCACGTGAGCGTAGCAAATGTGGCTGCAGAGAATGAAGTCAGGTGATGAAAGGGAGGCGGCTGATTGGTCCGGCAAGCGCGTAGGTTCCACCACAATGTCAGCTTAGGGGTGAAGGGAATAAGTGAGGTCCGGTTGCGTGTGACGTCAGTTTGGACCCGATGACGCGCTTTTGGGACCGCGGATGTATCACAGTGAAAAGGCAGAGAGGTTGCGAAGGGGAGGAGGTACGAAATAGTCCGCCCTGTTTTCAAATTTTCGCACTGAAAGTCAGGCTTTTGACTTTCTACCTTTTTTTCTTTTGGTCCGCTGAACGATGTGCTATTAGTAAAATCCCAATCTAAAATGATTTATTTCAACCCAAAAATCGTTTCATGGGCCCTTTAATCATATCAAGGCTGGCAACCTGCTATTTGGGTATTTGTTTTTGATCGGCATGGCGAATGTGCACCACGATTGTTTTTGTCAGCGCCTCTGGTTTTTGTACTCACATCAGACTTGATGCTTGTACTCAAACGTTACATCAAAATGTTTCACATATATCGGAGCATAGCGTCACTTAATAAGCAATCGAAGCAAACTTGCAAAGGGACGCAGTCCGCAGGCGCCGTAGGTTTATGTAGCCCTCCTTGGTGTAGCCCACGGTGGAAGAAACGAAGTGTTTTCTCCATCGCGGTGTAGCCAGATGATGGGCGCAGCCATGACAGTTATTCTAATATTTGAATTTTATGATGTTACAGAAAGTTTCGCACATCAACTTCGGTTATTTATTACGTTTGTTATATGTAAACCAAACCAAAACATTTAACTAAAATTGTTATTTATTATTTATTATAATTTGTTTATAAGTTAACGTTAACGAACCTAACGACTACGAACAAACAGAAACGAAATCGACAACAAGCAAAATGGCGGCGACCCAGACGGGCGACTAGAGAAAACTTCGGCGCGCACCCCAGGTAACAATTTATGTTGTGGAGACAGTCGGCGCAACAAAGTTTCGCAACAGAAAACAGTTGTACTGCAATCGCGCAACAGTGTTGTAGCAACAGTCATACCACTGCAGAAGTGTCCGCTGCTAAAGCACTGCGGCAACTGTGTCGGTCAACCGTTGATTGTTTCATGCTCGCAATAGTTACCGGAGCATTGCTTTTACCCAGTAAAATGTGTGCTGTCCTGATGTTGCTAAACGTTTCCCGTGGCAGGTTCAAAAACAGTTTGCGTTTACACTGCCAGAATGCAGTCCCCAAACATTGCTTTTCAAAAGTGCTCCAACCGTACGACACAACAGTTTCGCGCTAGGTTGGGATAGATGTGTGGAGGAATTGTTGCGGAAACACTGGACACCATTGTTGGTTGACTGTTGCTCAAGCCTATTCGGCAGACATTGCGTGCCACAACGGGACTGCAGCTGTACATCAGTCTTTGCCAACTGCTGCCGCATGCATCTTCTCAACATTTGCACTGCATGACCACGCAGCGCTCCTCGCGACAGTGCTTCCCCATGATCGGGGCAACAATAGAGAGTTTTAGAATAGGGGGCCCCAACGCTTTGGGTAACCCAAAGCTTTGGGGTACCCAACGCAACGACACCTCACGCAGCGTGCTTATAGAATAGGGTTTGTGACGACGCAACGCGGCACGCTCGCCTTTTTCGCATGCAGCGCCATTGTGGACAACGAACGAACTTCTTAACAGTGAAAAATTATTAAAACGCAAAACATTTGCGCCGAAACGACACTTTATTGTGGCTTGCGGTTCAAATAATAGGGAGGGTAACACCAGTTGGAACGGCACAGCAAGGCCCATCTGCCGACCGTCTCTGAATCAGAAGATTTACTTCTCTGGTCACCAAGAGAGTGCACGCCCTCAAATACCTGGCTATCATGTGAGCCAATGGAATTATCTGAGAACTGGACGGGCCATTCCACGGTCACAGGCACGACGCTGGTAGGTGTAGCTTGCTGTTAGCTCATCCTGTAGCTGAAGCAGCACGACAGTTATACACCAACTCATGTTTACAAACAAACCGGAGCGCCCCTAGCGAACGCCACCGGCGCCGCGCATGCGCGGTGGATGGTGGGCAAGAAGCCCGCCGTCGCCCATAAACAAACCATTGAATTGCGTTGTTGTCGGCGTCGGTGGGAGTCCCCGTGCTCTTTTTCGCGTTGGAATTGTTGATTTTACGTCCTCCTAACAATGTCTGACTACTTGAGCGGCTTCAGCAAAACTATCGAGGCAAAACTTTGCGTGAATAATGTGACGTGCGGCGATTCATTTCACGTGGACGCCGCAGAATGGGCGCTAAAGCCTGACTCCCACGATGAGATTCCGCTCGCTATTTTCAGTCGCGACGTCGCTCGGACTGCAAAAGCGTGGACCGTAGGTGAGATGGTGGATATCGATACTGAAAACCGCAAGTAGAATCGGGCATTACAAGTTGGTGATGGCCACTGGTAACAATGATCAACAACTTCTTGTATCTGTTTACACTTAGCCGACTTACCCCAACCAACCTTCAAAAGTGTTTTGAGGCCTGCACTTAGTTCTTATCGCAATTGCCGGGTCAACGTTTGGTTTACGGGCCGCTGTCGTTTGAACGAACTGACGACAAAAAGCAGCCAAGTTTGAAAGAGCAGACGACAGTTCGAACGCACGCGCAATGGAGTACGGGCAAGAAACACCGCGTCCCGCGTCAACAAACCATTCGAATGTCACGTTGTCGGCGTCTGTGTGAGTCTGCATACTCTTTTTCGCGTTGGAATTGTCGATTCTACGTCGTCATCGCAATGTCTTACCACTTCAATCGCCTGAGCGAAATTATCAAGGCTCGTTACGCCGCTTAACTTTCCATAAATAGTTTGACGTGCGGCGATTCATTCGCATGAACGCTGCAGAATGGACGCCAAAACCATGATGAAATTCTTGTACTATTTTCGGTCGCGACGTCGCTCGTGCTGCAAAAGTGTAAAAGGTAGCGGCGATGATCGACGTCGATACTGAAAATCGGAAGTGGGAACAGACCAAGCGTAACAAGTAGGCGATGGCCAACGGTACCAATAATTAACATCTTGTATCGACTGTTTACACCGAGCCTACTTAAGTCTTTTGAGGCCTTCAATTACTTCTTATTGCAATCACCGGGTCAAAGTTTGGTCTACGGGCCGCTTTTGTTTGAACGAGCAGACGACAAAAAGCACACAAGTTTGAAAGAGCAGACGAAAGTTCGAACGATCAGGCGGCCGTGTGAATTTGAAGACGCACTGAATCCGTGAGTGGTCCGGACAACTTGGGGGTTTTCTCTCGTTCATGTTGGAACAAAGCAAATACATCTGGCGACCACAAATTGTGGCCCGCACACGCAATCGTAGTTCGATAGCGTCTGGTTTGCCCTTTTCACGGCTGCTATCCACGTTCTCGGAAGAACGGAGGGTGCAAAAACACATGAAAACTGATCTTCAAACCTTTCCAGACTCTCTTGGTAAAGCCCCCATCGCAGCATTTTGACGAGAAGGCAGGTTTTTTGTCTCGTTTCTTCCGAAGGAACACAGGAATGCATGTCTGGCACGGCGACTTCTGCCCACCGCCCCAGACCGGAAGTGCGTCCGGCGCGCCACCACCGCGGCGTGACGTAGGAGAGTTGAGTTGGTGTATAGAGAGTTTTATAATCGGGGGTCCCAAAGCTTTATGGCCCCAAAGAAATAGGGGCTCAGCACTGCGCATGCGTAGAACCCAAACTCCGTTTGGGGTTTTGGGTTGGCTCGCGCCCCCAACGTGAAATTCGAGAAATAACGTGGGGCCCCCAATTGCTTGGGGCCGGGTTGTATATCGGCAAACATGGCGGCGCCCTTTTCGCTCGCTTCGGTGCAAATTGGTCATGGTCGCTGCAGTATTAGCCAATTTCATTGCCAATGAATAGTGCAACCGGCTTGCGCTTTGCTTAATCTCGCTCCAGTCACAAAGAATGAGGGGTGGGCTCGCCCCATTTTAAAGATCGTACCTGATTCTGGCCGCTCCTAAGCCTAAACATACGTCGTAACTGTTGACATGGTGACGTATTGCTACTCCGCGGCTAAAGGCTCGTTCACACAGACCCGTTTCTTTCTTTTTCTTTTTTTTACGTTAAGTTACGAAAAGTAACCGGGAAATCTGTGCTTCGTATTAAACTGTGCCAGCAGCAGGTCGACCCGGTCGCGGTTGGCCCGCGTGGGGAAATTTCTTCCGATTGCTTCGGGGACCCTTTCGGCCATTCAAGTCCATCTCCTGGAATCCTGGAATGAGTTAGTGGCATACTCTTCGCGTAGCAGATAAATGTCATCGTCGATCGAGAAGCGAACGCGCGCGGGAGCCTTCTCTTCCTCCATTTTCTTTGGGCCTTGGATCGGCCTCGATTCGTTCGGCCATCCCATTTCGGGTGTAGCCGAAACAATCCAATCCGTAGCGCTCTAATTTGGCGCTTGTTCTCGTAGTAACATAGAGAGTTGAGCTAGCTTGTACATAGAAGACATACCTAAAACAGCGCACAAGCACAGGAGGAAGATAACAAAACACAGGCAGGGGCGCTGACTCCCAACTTATGTATTGTGAAAGAAAGAGAAAAAGGAAGCTTCAGATATGAAGCCCACGTTGTTGTTATTTTTTCTTATTTTTTCTCATCTTTTTTTTCTTCGTGACCTTATAATGTCAGTTTTCTCCTTTTCTACTGCAACTTAGTAATTTATATGTTTTTATTCTTTCTTCTTTATACCTTGTTTGTGCGCGTGGGCTTCATGTCTGAAGCTTCCTCTTTCTCTTTCTTTCACAATACATAAGTTGGGAGTCAGCGCTCTTTCCTGTGTTCTATTTTTTTCCTCCTTTGCTTGCGGGCCGTTTTAGGTATGGCTCGTTCTCGATATTTTTGGGTGTGCGCTTTGAGTTGACCATATGCAGCCGAAGATTTTGGCCTTCAACTATGCCGAGACTGAGACGAACGCGAGCGCGCATACTCTGCGGACAGTTGCACTATTTAGATCTGAGCTGGAGCGACTTTGAAGCCTTGAAATACTTGTTTTCAAGATGCAGGTGTCGTGCCACCGAGTAGCAATACGTTGCCATGTCAACGGTTACCGCGTATGTTTAGGCTTAGAAACGGCCAAAATCGGGGACGATCTTTAAAATGGGGCGAGCCCACCGCTCATTCTTTGTGATTTGAGCCAGATCAAGCAAAGCGAAAGCCGGTAGCACTATTCACTGGCATTTAAATGGGCTAATACTGCAGCGACCATGACGAATTCGCTCCGAAGCGAGCAGAAAGGGCGCCGCCATGTTTGCCGACGCAACCCGAAACCAAGCGCCAACCCAAAGCCCCAAACAGATTTTGGGTCCTGCGCATGCGCAGTGGTGAGCCCCTATTTCTTTGGGGCCCCCAAGCTTTGGGGGCCCCTATTCTAAAACTCTCTAATGTCTTGATTTTGTTGCTAGAGTCTGTCACGCCACAGCCAGCCGAGTGCAGCTGTAGCCTCCACCGTGGTATAGGGAGGCTCAAGTGAGGGTGGGTGCAACTGCTAGATCGGCGATCACGGGACATGGACGCCATTTAATTGCTAAATTTTGCTGGGAGTCTATGGGGCAAAGGGTCGTTTTCTTTCCTAACTCGGGTCATAAAAGCCCATTAAGGTGCTTGAATAATTTACGCAAGGTATAAATGATTACTTTTCCATAGCCACCAGTTTTGTTGCGATAGGTTAAGTATTTTTTTAACGCGAAAAATGGTAAATTCCGCCATCTTGGACGTTGCTGCTTGTCTGGCAACTTTGCTTGCTCCGCTCGACGTTTGCAATTCTCGGAGCGAGAAGGAAGCGAGAGAGGCTGCGCCAAGCGCGCCAAGGCGCTCGTTGCTTGCAATGGGAGGCGAGAGGAGGAAAGGCGCATGGAGCAACAGAGTTGCAACAGAGCGGGCGCCTGCTCTCGTGCAGGCAACACTGGCGCATATCCTTTCTCGAATCCTCTCCCTCAGGCGCCGCCATTAAATTGCAAACGCTCTCCGGGTTTTGAGTTGCGCCCACCCTCACTACAGCCTCCCTACCGTGGTAAGGAGAAACTAGCGCCACAAGTCGCAAGTGGCAGAAAGTACGGCGTGAGACTGAAAAAAGTAAATCAGTCAGTCAGTCAAATGGGCCAAAACTTTTTTAAAACAGGGCGGGCATTTGTAGGAGGAGTGCCTCTGGTATCGTGAATAAAATAAAATAAAATCAAATATTGGAAGACCGCCAGATGGCGCAACCAATGTCGTTGGCGTGCGCAGGCGCGGCAGGCGGCAGGCGCCCTCGGCGCCCTCTCTCTCCTCTCTCCCTCCCGCTCCTTTTTTTATTACTATTTTTTTCGGTTTGTTTTCCTCGTTTGCTCGATCGGTGTCGCGCTGGCCGCTGCGAGCGGCCAGCGCGGCACCGGTCGAGCAGACGAGCCGCGCGCGCTACACTTCGCAACAAATGCGCTTCGCGAGATATTAATTACCAGTGCAATAAAACAAAAACAGCACGTTCATTGAAATGTATATTTTATTGAACACCATTCAAATTAGTTGCAGTATTCCAAGCACGTATTTACAAACTCCGTCGGCAGTCCACCGCCCCTTGAGCGGAACCAAGAACTGTAGTAGGCAGTAAACGTTATCAAATATGTAAAAACCAAATTAACTACTTTAATGTACAAACTAACAGAACAGCACTTATAATCGAATTATCTAAATGCGTCTATAAACAACTCCTACAAACAAAAATGCCGAATACCCAAACAAACTAATCAACTCCGATATAAAGCAGGCTTGCATTTTAATTTAATTAACGCAGGGTTGCAGGCGAGCTCCATAAGAATAAACGATAAATAAACCATAAACAAACTCGCTAATTGGCAACGCAAAGAAGAAAAAAAAAATCTTCTGGAGTGACTGATTGTGGGCGCTTTTAGGTACTCTATCCTAGAAGCTGTCAAATTAACTAAAGACTCTGACAGCAACTCACTTGGAGGAACCAGTCTTTGCAGCAAAGGATTCGTAACAAAAACGGTGAGGCACGTGTTTTTCCGCAAACGAATCTTCCTACATTTTGCAAACGCGGTTGCACCGGCGTGCTTGCTGCACAGACGACACGGACGCAGCTTGCTCACCGGCAGGCTTCCAAAGTCCTGGCGCTTTGCATACGCAATCCATTTCGATGCTGTAATGGAAAGATTGAGAGATCATATATTTCAATGCTTCCAGTTTCGAGCGCTGACAAAAAAGTTTGATATAAAGGCTCACCCGCCGTTTGTTGGAAACCGGAAGAATAAGCACTCCGAGTTCTTTTGAAGAACTGTTACTCCACTTGGCCGCGCAGTAGACTCCGTAATACGCCGTCATGAGGCACGCAACCCACTCGGCAGAATCTCTGTCAAACTAGAGACGTCTCTAATCCCTCTAATCATTTTCTGAGCGCAGACGCGCAGCTCCGTACTCCGTAAAATCTACACTTTCAATTTCAACACGCGCGGAACGGTTTGAAAGCTTGGAGTGACGAGCTCAAGCAAAAAGAGAAGACAAAAACGGTCGTTTGCCCTCACACTGAAGGTTGGTGATTGGTCGGAAGAGCCCAGAGTGCTTCGGTTTTGGTAGCGAAGATCCTATTCACGACGCCAGCGCTCAAAAGTACAGCGGCGAAACAGTCTGGCGTGAGACTGTTGGCTAGACCAACGAATCTGCTCTTTGGGTGGACGTACGAGAGAGAAGCCAGCGACGCGGCGCCCCAATCGGCCCAACCGGGAACTCCGTTAGCTGCATTCGGCTGCCACAGCTGCGTGGCATAGTTTTGCGGGTGTTCCTCACTTATCTCGCAACAATTCGAAAACAGTTGGACAGCCTTTTGGCAACTATTGCGGGCACCTTATAGCGGAACAGAAGTACAGCCAACGTTACTAATAGCATCCTCGATCATCCGCACCGGTGCGCACTGGGGCACTGAGGTGCGCCCCTTCATCTTCGATCAAGTGCACCGGTGCGCACCGGACGTCCTCGATCAACGAAGCGCACCCTCCCGGTGCGGCTTTTCGTTGCCCCAACGCGCACCAAGAAAATCGGCGGTGATCCGGGGGGGGCAGTCCCATCAGGCATTGCGGCCAGGAGCGGGAATCGAGAAGATGGCGGGAGTAGCAGACGCGCAGACTATCGAGATGGCGACCTTGCAAAAACGAACACGCCTCGCAGCTGCACTAGATGATTTCCTCGGGTCTTCTGACGGCGAGACGACGAGCTTCTCACCATCGCCGTGATTACTGGCGATTGCTGCGGTGGCAAGGAGCGCCCGAAAAGCACGAACTTCGTGGAAAGCGGCGCGAAGCGTTTCGATGACAGCAGGGTACGGCTATTATCTGGTGTTTCGTCTCCTTGAACCAATAATGATGGCCAACATATACATGTGGAATTGTCACCCGCTTCGTGACCCCATCGACAATCACGTCCACGATGTTTATTTCTGTGAGACCGTCAAATCCGCGAGTAAAAGAATAGAAGCAATTGACAGCAGACGGGCACCGTGCGCTGACCTACGCAAGAAAAAACGAACAAAACGCGAAGTGACGCAAGGTGAAGCTCGCCGCGGTGCACCGGCGCGGCGCAGTTTGTCCTCGATGTTGCACCGACATCGCGCTGCACGACCGAGGAGCGCTGTGCACTGTGTTGGTTTCAGGGCGATTCCGGTGCGAGTTGATCGAAGATGCTATAAAGCTCAGTATACTGCATGGAACATTCCCCAAAGAAGTTGCACAGATCCGTACAATGGAACCCAACTATCGGCTATCGGCTATCGGCGATCGCAACGCCGCCATTTCTCCCGCCGCGGCCACTGAGGAAACTGCACGGCCTTTGAACTGGCTCAGAGTGTCGCATTCAGTAGCGTCAATTATTACTCTTCTATTTTGGCTTTCATCGGCGATATCGTAGCCGAAACAGAGCAGGTAAAAGGATTTCAGGGTAGCCACCCCCGCCTCCCATGCAGAGGTACCGTGAATACATACAGAAGTCAGCATGTACCCAGCTTCGGACGCGCTACCTCAAATTTCCGGTGAGTCGTAGTTGTATAAAAACAATAGTAATTATGCCGCGAACCCTTGTAAACTATTTTTTCAAGAACCATCCCGTGTCTGCTATTTTGTACCAATCTCCAATAAACGTTCCTACAAAAAAAGTTTATTTCCGTTTGTTTTCATGCAAAGAACTAGTTTTCTTAAAGTTCATGGTAACCAGAGTCCCGATGCCCGCCAAAGATGTACTCTTTCTGTGGATGCAACTAGAGGGCGCCACCGCCGCGTTGTTCCGGAGTTCTCCGGCCCCTCCAGCAGCGCTCTGATGCGAAGCTCTGTGCGACGACCGCTGTTTTAATGGCATTTATTTTAAAAAGAATTATTCAGAAACCATATGTTTTAGGAGTATCATGAAACTGCCTATTATTCACGTACTTTAACTGTTGCTTGTGGTTCTCTAATTCGGGTAGTGGTGCGATAGCACCCTCCGCGCCGTTATGAGCACTATCACGCTACCATGCCGCTGAGACAAAAAACAACCATCCAATGACTCAGCTGAAAGTGACATCCTCATAGATTAGCGAAGCATCCCACTCACGTGATACACCCCTCCCCCTTTGCATTTATATTCATATTGTATTACGCTTAAAGGAGTCATGAAATTATTTTTTATTCCTCCTTAGCTTTAATCCTCAACTCAAACGCGGATTGAGAAATCACGTGGTCGTGACATGCTTTTGCACCGGTACGATGACTCGAAGCTTTCATCGTGCTTTTTGAACACAACATATAACTTGTCATTCGCAAGTGATTATAAGTTCTGTCAGGGCACTCATTGACCACGAACGCGAATCCAAATATTTGTTGACGAGCGCATACATCCGAGTGAAGCAGTTCTCGTGTGCAACGCGTGAGTTCAGGTCGGCTGACGTGTTGTTGGTACCGTTAACATGGTTTGGGTAACACTGACATGCTCTGAGTACAGCCGATCTATCACAGTGAAAAGGCGGAGAGCTTTCAAGGGTAATGAGGTACAAACTAGTCCCCTATATCTCCAAATGTTCGTAACCGAAACGCTGGCTTTTGACTTTCTACCCTCTTTATTTTGGCCCACTAAACGATATGCGAATAGTAAACCCCTAATGGTAAAATCATCTGTCCCAGCCCAAAATTCACTTCATCTCGAATAAAATTATAAAAGGCGCGAACAGAACAGGACGAAAAAAGAACCACGTACGACGCGGGGAAGCGTCAACTTCCAACTGATTTAATAAAACACGAAACATTGTCAAACTGCCGATCCCCATCGCCTAAACACATGCAACAGATAAAGGTTCCTATCGCTCATCACACGCAGCCCTCAAGAAACACAATTTCTTTGTTTATAGCAGATAAAGGAATGGCTGCTTTCGCATTTGTCAGCCGCTTTGTGCATGCCGAAACCTTCGATTTATCTTTTTTCCATCTTCTTCCCTCTCTTAATAAACCTTGTGTGCTCTAACAAATTTCCACACCCGCATCGTTCGCAGTGCTCCGCAAGATGGTCACCCGAATCATTGCGTCCGACTAGCTTGTGTTCCCGCGCTCTCTTATTAAGGCATCGGCCGGTCTGAGCGATGTAAACTTGTCCGCAACTAAAAGGAATCTCGTAAAACCACCTTAGTCACAACTTCTAATATTTTAATTGATTTGAACCAACTAGCCTTAAACCAAATTTTTGTTTAATTTCATGGCCCCTCTAAATCTGGAAATCAATAAAAGTAAAGGCACATCGAAAAAAAAAGCCTCGCGAAAAGCTGGAGCTTTTCTTTTTTTTTTTTTTTTTTTTCCCCAAAGAGGGCAATGTAAATTACCTCGACCTGCAAGTTCGGAACTAAGGGTCTAATTTTAACATTCCCGTTTTTGTTTCGTGAAGCGGTCATAGCACATGAACATGTTGGAACCACACCTAATCTTGTAATCCTCGTGCCCCACTAGAGCGACAGACAGAAGCAAACCACAACGACAAGCCTCAAACCAGAGTCTTTCGCTATTCGAGAGGCTTTGTAGAATAAAGGATGCTATACTGAAACACGAGCATCATGCACGCGAGGGTATCTTTGGCAGGCTTGCAATCGCTCGTGCTTACTTCACGAGCACCGAGCGACTAAACGCTTGCCATAGGTACCATCGCGAGCATGCTGCGTGGGTTCGAGGCTTGTCGCTGTCTTTTGTTTCTGTCTGTCGCTCTAATGGGGCACGGGCATAAACAACTCCGGAACGCAGCCCAGTGACGGAACCTTACATTTGTTGTTACGTCCCTGTTTATGTTCTAAGTGAAACGGTGTTATCTATCTCATCCGGAAGACCGTTTTAAAGCAGCACTAAAAAAAAACGTTGCAGCAAAAATGTTTTTTTTTTTTTTTTTTTATTTACATAAGGAACCAGAGAAGCACGGAAGCACACTATTTAAGTTTGAAACACTTTGGGGGCTTTTGTAATTGGACTTCAAACTGTAGCCAGCTGACATTATAATCGCTCATTTGATTGCTATGTACACCTCAGATACAATAAATACAAGTTTGTTTTAGTGCATTGCCTACGAATGACAGACAGCTATTTTGACGAGTTCTGAGTGGGCGCTAAGCATAAGTTAAAATTTTCTTGCATGCTTTCCATAAGCCGAGCGAATCCTTTATCGCTGTCCATAAAGTGTATTCCTTTCCAAGTGGAAGTTATTTCACCGTTGCGCAAAATCGCACAGTTTTGTTTTGTTTTTGCTACCAGAATATATAGACTTTTTCTGTGTACTCTCGTCTCCAGCCACCTAATAGGCGTATCCGGTATGGGCGGCGAAAAAATAATCCAACGTTTCAACCTGCAAATAGTAAAAAAATAAAGGGGAGGCAAAACGAGAATAGGTGACGGTTACGCTTATATCCTAAATGCCTTCTATTGGCGTGGCGACGGCAAAACAATGTTTTCGCCCATACTGGAAGTGATGTCAATTCAAGATGGCGGCGCACTTGCAGAAAAGGTCTATATATATATATAATTTTTTTTACATTTTGAGGGAGCGGTTAGTGCTTTTTCGTCAAAGGCTCCATGAAACAAATCTTGGGCTAGGATAAATCAATATATATTGGGATTTTACTAATAGCACATCGTTCAGTGGGTCAAAATAAAGAAGAAAGGTAGAAAGTCAAAAGCCTGATTTTCAGTACGAAAATCTGAAAATATAGCGGACTATTTCGTACCTCCTTCCCTTCGTAAGCTCTCTGCCTTTTCACAGTGATACATCGCCGGGCCCAAACGCAGGTCACACGGCACCGGACCTCACTTAATCCCTTCACCCCTAAGCTGACATTGTGCTAGAAGCTAGGCGCTTGCCGGACCAATCAGCCGCCTCCCTTTCATCACCTGACCTCATTCTCTGCGCGTGGGTATGCGCGAGAGAGCGTGATCGCGTGACAAAAGTGTGGCTGGTCCAACGAGCACGTAGCTTCCACAGCACTGTCAGCTTCGGGTTGAACGAGGCGGGGAAAGCAACTTTTGTCTGAATTTCGAGCCACGGGCTAATCTTCTAAGGGGACAATGGCTGTGTCCGTAGAAACGAGATTACGAGCAAGAGGGGACTCCCCCCTTTCCGTCTTCTTGAACTCTTTGAAAGAATGCGCCATTTACGAGTTGAGGAGGAAAGCTAAACAAGAAAAAGTTGGAAAAGCGTTTTTCGCATCCTTCGCGACCGCTAACAATAACCAGATTAGTCGGTCTGGAGCGCGGTCATGGACTTGTCCTTCCGTTCCCCTTCGACGCTCAGCAGCACCTTCGTGAACGGCTCGAGAGCGTCCAGCGTCGGGCGACCCGAACCATCTGGAGCCGGTCATCCGGTGCAGCGAACGTCTCGTACAACGCACGCCTTGGGGTACTCGAGTGGCGACCCCTCGGACAGAGGAGGCGGACATCAGGTGTACGTGCGGTCTGTCGGCTGCTCGACAGGTCGCTTGCGGGGTCCCACCTCGCGGCAGTGGTGCGTGTCAGCAAAAGGACAGGTCAGCCCGAGCCGCTCCGCGGCCGTACCACTCGCCATAGCGAATCTTTCATCCCCGCCGCCATCAGAGACTTTCTAACTATCCCACTAACGCTCGCAACCCTCTACCGGCATCAAACGATGAGTCCCGAGAACTGTGCAGGCTCCCATCAAGTGACGTCGGACACCTCATGAGCTGCGGCACCATAACCACTGACCACTGTTGTTGTTTTGACTATTTATACTTACCCAAATTGCTTTTCCCCTTTTCCTTTCCCCTCATCCACGGTGTATGCGGCGACCGGCTAGCAGGCGCACAAGCGTAAGGGACCTTTCTGTCTAGCCTCGCACGTCGTCGCATATACATCATACTTCTTGTGCAAATAAATTACGAATTACAATTACATGTCCCTCAATCTGTCTAATGAGTCATTTGCGTGGCGAAAGTGCCTTACCAAACATATTGAACCGTGTTATTTATGTGTCCCGCCTTACGGGAGACATACTCGTTGGTACAGTTTATATTAAGTTTATTTATTTCTCTTCACTGCCCTGTTCAGTCAAAAGTAGGAATAGCTCTTGTACTGTCGGGGATGTTTCCTTTTTGGGCCTTTGCGTGCCCACTTTCCGTTTAAGTGGTGAACCTAAGAGAGGATTAACCAGCCGGACTACCGCCTGAAAACGCGCTTTAGGACGTGTTTTTTTTTACCGTTTGCCGGAATGTGTATCCACAATAAAACTTTGGTTGGGGCTAGTTGGTTCATTTCTATTCAAAAATTAAAAGGCGCGAAGAAACAGGACGAAAAAAGGCACACGTAGGACTTGGACAGGCGCCACATTCAAACTGATTTATTGAAATATGAATCAACGTCAAACTCGATCCCAATCGCCTAAACACATGCAACTGATAAAAAATTCTTATCGCTCATTACATACATACTTCAAGAAACGCAATTTCTTTGGTTAACAGATGAAGGGATGGCATGCGTACGCATCTGTCAGCCGCTTTGTGTATACAGATTTGTGTATTTGTATTTGAGTACCTGTATACACAAAGCGGCTGACAGATGCCTAAGCATGCCATCTCTTTGTCTGTTAACCAAAACAATTGCGTTTTTTGAAGCATGTATGTAATGAGCGATAATAATTTTTTATCAGTTGCATGTGTTTAGGTGATTGAGATGGAGTTTGACGATGACTGGTATTTCAATAAATCAGTTGGAAGTTGGCGCCTGTCCGTGGTCCTTTTTCGTCCTGTTTGTTCGCGCATTTTAACCTTTTAATATGTATCCACTCACGCTTTGTGGTGAATAAACCCCCAGCTGCGTTTGCCTTGACCGTTTTGTTTTAATTTCTCATCTCGAGTTTCATCGTAGTGTAGCAATACCACCTAGAACACAAGGCCTGCGCGTTTCCTCCTCTAAACGTCATCACTAGTAGATCCCCTCAGCGCCCCCTAGCTAACCCGGATGAGCAACATCGTCTGCTACATCGTCTGCAACATCGTCTGCTCCATTGACTGCTTCAGTGGTTTGTGTAGCAGATAATGAAACAGATGCTCATGTCGAGTGTCTTTTGCTATAGCATACGATGAAGTTAGACGTTCACGTGGAGCGTCAAATGCATGAGTGAAAGTGCCTTACTGCTGTGCGAAGGGCCGCAAAGCCCTCCGCTGGGCGCTGGACTTTGGCAGTGGACGCCATTTTTGAGGGCGCTGTTCATACTCCGTTCATTCCTAAGCAGAGAACGCAGCCAATGCCACAAGCACGAGAGCTCGAGGTGGCTGCTGTGAAGCGTTCTTCGGCAGAACGAGCGCACGCTCGAGAAATGCTCGTCCCAAAGCTAGGAGCGCGTGCTAGCCGGCGCTTCTAGCCGAGGGAGTGTTCGCATGCACGTTACAAATGACCTGCAAGCTCGCTATCAGCTCGCGCTCAGGAGACGCGCACGCAGCTATGGCCGCAAGTGAATGCGACGTAGTTGGCCGTGTTCCAAAATTTACTCGATCTTACTCCAGGATAATGGCGTTCTAAAACCTACCCGCGTCCAGCGTTTTTCAATATCTGTCTTGCCACGTGACACGACCCGTCGGAGTAACTCGGATCCGTTTGGTAAGATTTGGAACGCAGCCGTAGTTCTGAAGCGGCCCATACATACTCTCGTCAAGCTTCGGGGTGTTTGCCGCCTGGGGCGGGTCGGGGATCTACTAAGGAAACGTCATGCGCAGGCCTTGTCTTCTAGGTGGTATTGAGTGTAGGCGCAGCATGTTCGCAGCGTCAGAAGGCGGGTGCTCTTTAAATTAAAGGAAAGGCCGCGAACGCGTAGCGATGGCAACACGCTGGCAGTTCACGGCCAGTGAAATTACAGAGTTTTACTGGACTGTACTCTACAGCTTTGCGTACGCAAGGAAATTGCGGGTCGTGAGCGCGGATGCGCAGAACGCAATAGAAGATCTAGCGTATAGCGTATACGCACTCAAATGCTGGGGATCTTGCGTTGGGGGCTAGCGGGCTTTGAGGGAAGTTCTCGAGAGACCTCGGGCCCAACGAGAGCAGCAGTTTCAAGATGGCAGTTACCTCGACTGGCGCAGCAAGGGCGACAGGGTATTCAGGAAGTACAGGGTTACGTGAAATTGTGTGGTGTCCAGCACGGCAATTCATTCCGGGACCTACCGCGGTCGAATCAGATCGCCGTGCAGCTGAAGGAGTGCACAGCGAATATGTTCACCGCTCGCGATGTGCGTCAACGCTGCGATCTGCTCAACGCTAAACCTAATCGCGCAGTTCATCGCCGACGGACGAACTTCAAGGAATCGCCAAAGTGGTCGCTATGCACTGGACGTCAGTAGGTCATGGATTTCATTCCGCGACAGCATTGATGAAAGGTGCCGTTTCCACGGGACAATTTCATTTCATTTATATACTCACAAGGCCGAAGCATTAAAAAAAGAAGTGGTGAAGCAAAAAACAAAAAAACAACAACATGTACATAAACGGGAACTCCGTGATCGAATTTGGCTACGCACTCGTACTCGTTTCCTCTTTACCCTGCAGAAAAGCTTGCTTGACAAGGCAGCTGCGGCTTGGTTTAATTTGAAATGAAATGATTTCCCACGTTAATATTTTAATTTTTTTTTCTTTTTTTTAGTGAGGAGCATGTTTATAAGCACGCGGAGTTCTACGGCTCAGGCGAATTTAACCAAGGTCATGTGGGTTGTTCACTCGTAAACGTAACGCACAACTAAATTCGGTCCGAGCAGGTGTGTTTAGCGCACGCTACATTATTGCGTATTGCCTAGGTAACAGCCAGCAAAAAACTGAAAGTCCACTACAGCGCTATCGCTATCCTCTTGTACTATTTGAGCGTGTTGGTGCATTTTAAACATTTAGAAAGTGGAGACACATAAGGGACGACACAGAAAGGACAAACTTTCAACTTGAACAACATTTAATTTTCGCCTTCAAGCTCAAAGCCCGCCCGCTCCGTGGGTGTGCGGGAAAGGGAAATCTTGGGGGAGGAGAGGAGGAAGTGAGGAGGTTGCCAAAGGAGGAAGGGAGAGGAGGGAAGGGGGCTCAATTATTCTCTCAAAGAGAGAAATATTTGAGGCCTATCCGATGGCGACAAACCCGAAAACCGTAAGCACCCCTTCCATCTCCCTCTCAAGAAAGGATCTTTCTGAGACCCACAATGGAACCCGAACGCTGACAGACTAGACGAGGCCACAAGGTCACCGGCAGAAGCGGCCTTCCTTTCTTTCCCGCACATCCAGTCTTCGAGCCCCCTCCTCTCCCTTCCTCGTTTGGCACGTCCTCTCCTTCCCCCAAGATTTACCTTTCTCGCACTTTCACGGAACGGGCTTTGAGCTTGAAGGCGAAAATTAAATGTTGTTCAAGTTGAAAGTTTGTCCTGTCTGTATAGCTATCCTCTGTTGTTTTTTTTCCCCCACGTTTGCGGGTCCCGTCGTCAAGACCGCTTTCATGGCCGAGTGGACCAACTACCCCTCTCTAGGCAACTGTATCCACAGTAATGAAAAAAGATTGAGCCGCCATCTTGGCACCTCGTGCCTGGGAGTTTCGGACTCTGGGAACGTTCAGTGACTAGCAGATAGCCATATGAAACAACTTTCATGTTTCAGCTCGTCGCTAAAGGGTGGAGCTGTTATCGTGCTTAGTTTAATTCCTCCTCTCCCTGCGTTTTATTCCTTTCCATCGAAAGCTATCCTCCTTGCCTCCTTCCGCGCTACGCCCCCCACCGTCATGTCTGGGCGAGGCCCACAAGGAGGCGCTGCGCCTGCGTGCCGGGTCGTACTTGTTTGCTATTGCATACGACGGACTAGAGTTTTTTTTTTCCTTTTTTTTTTTCTAAATATGAAGACAGTTTTGTTTTCTAACGTGAAGAAACTAGCGTTTGTGCACATTTATTGGGGCTCTAAAGCACGTGAAGAAGTCTAGATCAGCAAATATAATAACGTGAGCAGAGTTGGAATCGCTTTCTTTCTCCGAGCTTTCTCCGATTCCGCTAAACACAAAACATAAAAAAAAATTCCAATGTAGTCTCGAATATTTCGGGGCATCGGCATGCACCGCAAAAATATATTTTGTTTACCCGTTTATTGCAGCAAGAGCTGAGAGCAGGCACACGATAGACTGCACCTCTCCCTGAGTGTAAAGAGGTTCGTAGGAGGACTGCGTTGCTGGCGGGAGCTCGTGCCGTCGCTTTGAGCATGAATTGGCACGCGCCCGCAACGCTCGTAGTCTATAGCGTACGTCCTTCTAAAACTTTTCATGTGCTTGAACAAAGTACATTTGCAGACTCGGCATCACTCGAGTTAGGCAAATAAAAGATACCACAACGCGCGCAAAACCAGGGCTTTTAGGTAATTTTAAGCAATACCGCTCGTTTTGCCAAACCAGCAGCTTGGTTTACTTCGTACACATTTTATAAACGTCGAATACTATACCTAAGACTGTGCACGTGCGACGACTGCTATTTACGCGCCTCGTGCATATAACTACCCACCAAATACACTCACTTGTATCGCCTCAGTTAAAAAAAAAAATAGCGTGATCGTTTCCCTTGGCAGTTCGTTTATCATTTCGCCCATTTATTAGTGAGGCCCTTTTCATCCTTAAGGGCGAGACACATGGACGGCAGAATCGTCCGATCCGACGTCCGATCCGACAGTCCGAACGCCGCTTCGAATTGAGACACACGCTTCCGACCTTGCAAGAGACACGACAATCCGTTCGGCTCCGCCCAGGAGATCCAACTTCCAAGCACTCCAGCGGAAGTCCGCGTTCATAGATCTCTGGTCCCAGGTTGACGGTTTAGCTCGCACAAGCCAAGTTAGGAGCTTGTCCTCGCTAGCGCGTGCATTCTTTGCCGGGGCCATCTTTTTCGAATGGGTCAGCGGAATCCACGCGTCCGGCTTTCCGTCGCCCGTTTTCTTGTTCGCCCCGCCAGACCCAGTACCTCATCATGACATCCGCGCTAGCTGTGCTGTCATTGGCTGGACGCTTCCGACAATCCGTCCGCCGTGCTAAACTATCTGGCACGTTGGACGCATGCCGGATCGCCGATCCGACATCTGAAGCGACCAAATTTTTCGAATCAGGCATCGTATTGCCAGATCGGACGTCGGATCGAATGCATATTTCGCGCATGTGTGTCGCGCGTTACTCTGTTTCGAGGTATTGTTTTGACGTCCTCACCCGCAAGGTACACCCTTGAGTTCACTTGCAAGGCATATAAGCTTTGCCGTACACCCGCGGGCGTGCCTTACTGCATGAGTTACATATGAGGAGAGAGAGATACAATACAATATACAATACAAAAACCATCTTTATTTACTTTGTTTGAAAATAATACAATATAAAGCCCACATAAGCCAATGATGGCTTGTGTGTGGGACGCGACAGGAGCCTCTGCATTTTTATTGCACACATAACTAAAAATAACAAAACATACCAATATTAGTACCTATTACTGCAGTTCCACCTCCTTCTACAGCTTATATTAGTTCGCCTACTTTGATGAGTACTTGTGTAAACCCATCGAATCATATTGAATTAACATTTACATACCGTAAAGAAGAATAGAATTCACGACTTACGAGACAATTCTAATAATAGAACACAATAACAACCTTTTATATCCTGCGTTTTCGGGGATACTCATCGGTTATACCTATTACCTTTTAAGAATCTTTTTTTCCCTGTTCAATTATCCACTTTTTTGCTATTTTTTTTATTCTAGGGGATTTTATTTCAAGCAGCTCATCGGGTAATGTATTATAAAGCTTAGGTATATAATATTTCCTTGTGGCCTCTCCATATCTTGTTCTTACAAATGGTTCAACAAATTTTTTATTAGGTCTTAATGTCCTTTCTTTTTTATTTTCGCGCCTATATTTATTGTTGAAAAAATGCTTTATAATAATGTCATACTTCATTTGATCTCTGAAACGTAATAATATTCCTAATTCTTTATGCATATAATCTGAGAGATTTGTTTCTTCGCGTCGGTACCCAATATTCCTAACTATCCTTTTTTGAATAGATTCTATCTTTAGTTGTAAATACTTGGCACAGTGCCCGTAAACTGTTATTCCATACTGAAGTACGGATTTACCCAGTGAATTGTATATCATTTTAAGTATGGATCGCGGTACTAGTTCTTGGATGTGGTACATATGGGCCATTAATACCCTTAATTTTTTGCAAACCTGGTCTATGTGAATATCCCATTTAACATATTTGTCTATGTGCATACCCAGGTATTTTACATTATCAGCGTATTTTAGCGGGATGCACGAGCAGTTGTCGCAGTTCTCATCATGCATTTTTATTGGAATTTCATTTACGATTTTTTTTCTTGGATCTCTAAAGCATATTACTTGCGTTTTAGGAACATTTACAATTATTTGGTTTTTACGGTACCATTGAATAATTTTATGTATATCATCTTGTATAGTCATTGCCGCTACTTCGTAATTTCTATGTGCGTATACAATTACCGTGTCATCTGCAAATTGAAGGAGCTTACTTTTTAAGCTAACCTGTGCTATCTCGTTAACATATATATTAAAGAGTAGTGGACCGAGGACTGTACCTTGTGGTACTCCTTGTTTTACCTTAATTTCCTTGCTATATTTTGAACCTAAACGTACTACCTGAAATCGATCAGCAAGATAATTCCGAAATAAATCATATGTTTTCCCTCGAATTCCAATACTATATAGTTTATCCATTAAGATATCATGATTGATTGTTTCGAAAGCCCTCGTAAAATCTATGAATAAGGCTAGAACATAATTACCGGCGTCGATGTTTTCATTTACATAGTCAAAAAAGTCTTCTAGAAGGTCACTGGTTCCTATATGTTCCCTGAATCCATATTGTGTGTTAGTTAGTAGGTTATATTTAGCGATATAGCACCTAAGAACTTTATTAATATATTTTTCCATTATATAGTTTATCACAGAAAGGATACAAACTGGTCTATAATTTAGGAATTTATTTTTCTCACCTTTCTTGTATATAGGCCGAACAACGGATGTTTTAAGCTTTTTTGGGATGATGCCGCTAGAAAATATACGATTGTACAACTGTAATAGGACAGGTTTCATTATAGTGATATGGTATTTAATATCTCTAGCCCTAATTTGATCAAACCCTGTTGCCTTATTAGTCTTTAATTGCTTTACAATTAAAGATGTTTCAGCAAAGCCTTAAAAACACAATAGCAATTTTTTTTAGTTGTCAATATATAATGTTTTATTAATCACAGATGACAAATCACATACAAATATGAAGACAAGAAAATATATATTGATACAAGGCAAAATATTGCACATTCGGAAGAGGTCAACCGTGCTCGGGCCCCGGGACCGGCGCTTTGTCGCTTTGATTTGCTCGTAGCACTGCCAATGCACGCTGCCTCCGGCAAGGCACCAACTTTGAAATTGTACGTTTATTATTTTTGTGCTCTTAATTTAGCCGTTACTCGTTCTATCGGCGTTACATTATCAGCGTGACAAACAGCTTGTAACGCCAATGATGTGCTCTTAATGCCATGGCTATAAATTATGTTGTAACGCCTAAGTGGTCTAGGATGACGTGGAAACGCTGTCATGGCTACTTTCAGGGTCTTGTCATGCCGAAATCCACCGTATGTCACGCCTAAATGGGCGCCGTTTCATTAGCCGTTACCGGACTAAGAGTGTACGTCTGCGAGCCGTCGCGCTCTTCTCTAACAATTTGATATGAAGGTATACTTGGACGCCGGTATTATTCGTTTAGGAATCGAGCGAAACTTTGTATCGGAAAATTATACGTGCACTCCCATTTGATGATTATCGTGTTTTAGAATCCGTACACAGGGTGGTTTTCAGCGGTGGGTTTTTAATCTGACTGCCCACCAGAGCGCGAGCAGAACGCACTATGGCCGCGAGCGCTCTTCCCCTTCTTCTCCGTATCAATAAACAGTCCTGGGCGGAGCCGTCAATCGTGTGGGTGTCGGGAACCAGTAACCGCTCATTCACACTGGAAGCGGATTCGCGTTCGCAAAGCGGTTGCGAACGCGGTTGTATTCACCAATGTTTGTTTGCAAACAAGCTCGCTGCCGCCCACTATCGGCGGACCCCTGCGCGCTTCCGGTTTTCCTCTTCCTCTTGTCACACATCATTTTGTTATTTGTACTACGTTCTACAAAGCGCGTAGGTTCTTACAAACCTATTACAGGTACCTCTCCGAAGGAAAATCTTATTTTCCGCTCGCTGTGTGCTACTGAAGAAGAAATAAATACACTACCGGAAGTCTACTGGGGCACCAAATACTGTGGCGCCCTCGTGGTACCAACTCCCACCGAGTGCGGTGATCCAGTTCAATTGCACGTGTACTCGATGACAGCGAATGCGCGTGCAATTTACTGGATCTTTTTAGAACCGCTTTCGCAACCGCCTTGCGAACGCGGATCCGCTTCCAGTGTGAATGAGCGGCAAGTCTGACCCTTGAAATGCAGGCGTGACGCAAAACCCAGAGGCGTCTCGTTCGCCCACTTACGTACTTCCCAGGCGGTGGGGACTGTTGTTTACAGGGAAATATCTGAACAGATAAAAGTTACTCGAGCAAGCTCGCACTCAACATCAATTTCTTTTCTTTCTTCCTGGGTCACAGTGATGGAACTAACGCGTTACAAGTAACAACGTTACTGGTAACGCGTTAGTTCTTTTTAGTAACGTACTATCGTACTCGTTAGAATACCAAATAAGTAACGAGTAAAGTAATGTCGTTATTATTTTACGGTATCTGCTATCAAATTACGTTACCCATTACTCGTTACTTCTGATTAAAAATGGCAGCACCGTGGTTCGAAAGCAAAATAATTTTAATTCTGCGCACCACAAAAATGGCAAAGAAACCCCAACAAAGCTATGTATAAACGACTTCATTTCGAAATCCCTCGGAAGACACTTTCAACGCTCCCACAACCGGGACCAAAAGGCGCGTGATTATCGCTTTGTCGAATTCTTGAGCGTCCTTGTTGCAGTCTTTGTATCGAAGCTACTAAGGCCACCGTCGCTATGCCTTGAAGGAGAAGCCGTCTCGCTGGAAAGAGACATCCGCTCAGAAGGCGACAGTCTGCCGCCGCTTGAAGGATTCTGCCGAATCGTCCCTAGCTACTCTAGCTGGTCAAGAATTTCTCTTCAAAATAAATATATTCACTTTCTGTCAAAAACAGAAAGGATAAACTCTAAATTTGGAAGCATTGACGTTCCCACACTTTGAACCAAAATAAGTGGCAAGGTTATCGCAGGATTCAAATGCGTCCGTCACCAGAAAGACGTCACCATCTTTTAGAATCCCTGCCGCCGTGGTACAAAGGTGCGTTCGCTCGCTCGGTAACGACTCCCGTTCAGAAGGTCGCCTCCCACTAAATCCTCTGGTCATCCTTTCTCCCATAGCGCCCCCAAAATTAGACAAAAGACTGCGTAACCACCACGGACGGCACCTTCGTTGCATCGGAGTTAGCCCCCAACTCCCTGGCATTCAAAGACCGAATTATGCTGGACGCTGCGCCCGCGTAATCCTTCTCGCAGTTCCTGGTTGCGTGTCAAGGCTACTATACCATTTCTCCAAAGAGACACATTCGTAGCAGTAATAGTGATGGCTTTCGTTCGCTTCGCCCTTACTTTTCCGCTACCGGCGTGAAAAAAAAAAAAATGTTTTTGGACACGAAAGACAAACTTAGGGTAAAACTAAAGAGCTTATAAACGCTCGCCACCTTTTTTAATCATATATAGACGTAAAGATACTACGAGTACGCATGGAATATTAACCAAAGTATGGCCGGCGCTATACTTCGCTTATAATCACCAATAATCTTTTTTGGTTATTATTATGGGTTATCTAAGCGATCGGTGTCCTATTTTCGTTGCTTGCGTAGCCTAAACCGGAATGTCACTAAAACCGGTGTGGCTATAAGGTATGCTGTTTGTGAGCAGTCCGTGTACTGTACACTTGCCCTTGTCATGCAACTCCTGCCTCTAACCAACAGGGCCGTTTTGGAACGCTTGTTATAAAAGCCCTTTTTACTGCCATCTCGCACTCACTTTTCGTGCAAGATGGCAACGACCACCGAAACTTTGTTATTATGGCCCGGGCTAAAGGCTAAACTCCATGGAGCGAATTATGCAACGAATAACTGACGAACGCCGCCCGACGGCACGCTCGCTTGGGCGCGTGACGTAGCAGCAACTGTGCTGATGCCACGCGCAGAGCAGAAGCCGCCGGGCTACATTCGTCGATTTTTCGCTGTATATTCGTCCCGTGGAGCCTAAAGTGCTATGTTTAAACTGAACGAAACAAAGTCAGACAATTTGCTGTTTAAGTGTCTGCTCTGTATGCCGAAACTCAAACTGCTGAGCACATCCAGGACGTGGAACTCTAATTTGAAAAAGCACATTAAGAGTTATTATTCAATGTCACTTACCTTTTTCCGTTGAAATGTCGTCGTTAAGCCTTCTTAGCCAAAATAACGCACCTTTCTTTCGAGATCGCTTTGTTAGTCGCAGTTTTTCAGCTACCATCTCACGATGCTCATTAATGTAACCTAGCGAAAAAGCCTTCGAAAAAGCTATAGTTTAGTTATTTGTATAATTCAGAAGGAAAATAAATGAATCATAGAAGTTATATATAAACACGCTTATGTGATATATGTTTAAGGTTGCGGTTCATTTAGACCGTTTTTTTTTTCTATACTAATTCATGAAGCAGTTTATTTAGTTAATCTTTCGTTGTTCCACACGACTGATAACTAGAAATTAACAGCGGTGCTTCGCACCAGTCCTAATTGTTTTTCTTTTCCGTTAGTCCCTCTATTCGCAGAAGCTGACAGGGTTCGCGGTAATTTCAGAGAAACGAAAGACCGAAGCTACAACCCACTTTCCCAACACACCCTTGAGGAAGCAGAGGAAGATCGACCGTATGCATCAAACTCACGTTTCTCAAGAAGTGTTGAAACAATCTTATAGGCACGTTTGGGGTTGAGACAGTCATATACTAACAGCTGTAATATACTAACAGTGAAACACAAAGTAACGACAAACTAACGTAAAAGTAACGTCCGTTAGTCATGGCAAGTAACGACAGCGCGGTATTTCGTTACATTTACAAAACTGAAACGGAGCTCTGTAACGCTCTTTTCCAAGCTAACCAGTAACGCTATTTCATTTATTGTTTTCTACGTCCGGACATTTCATCGAATGCCGTTTCATCGAAGCCGTTTCATCGAACACCGTTTCATCGAATGCCGTTTCTTTGAACGCCTTTTCATAAAAACCGTTTCATCGAACGCCTTTTCATCGAACAACGTTACAGTCTGTAATATTTCAGAATTTACTTTAATTTTTATATACAACTTCATCTAATTCTCTCTCATTTTTTTTTTCTTCTTCTTTTGTTTCTGTTCCATCGTGAACATATCCTGCTTCGAGAAGAAAGCCTCCATGAAACAATGACCCCTCTCCATGTCACATGAAACAAATAAAAATGAGACAAAAACAGAAAGCACAGACATTTAAATGTGTTTTAAGTGTGCGTCCTTTTTTTGCAGTGTCGTGATTTCAGTCACGTATGTACATGAGTAAAGCTTTTCAGTAAGTCGCATACCCAATTGTTTTTATTTCTTTTTATGGCAATTGTTTTTATTTTTAGTAATTTGACGCCGCCTTCAAAACAATTTTACAAGTGACTACCTTAGTCTTAACAAATGCAAAGTGAAACATCTATAAACCACTGTTATGCCCCAAAACTCGGTACAGAGCCATAACAGAGAAATTCGATGAAACGGCCCAAAGCGATTCGTTGAAGCGGCGTTCGATAAAACGGCGTTCGATGAAATGTCCGTTCATTGGATGAAACGGCTTTCGATGAAATGACGTTCGACGAAATGTCCGCTACCCATTTTCGGTAACGGGGACAGCACTGCTGGGAGACATTTCCGGTGTCAAAAGGATCGGAGATACGAAGTCGAAAACATGATAATCATCGAATGGTAGTGGACGTACACGTAGTATGATCCGGTGCAAAGTTTCGCTTTATTTAAACGAATCATGCAGGCATCCAAGTATACCTTCATACCAAATTGTTAGACAAAACTGTAGAGAAGGTTGTGTGTTTCTTGTAAAAGATTTTGGCTCCCTTGTATCCGGTCCGCTTTTCCATAGGCCTCAAAGAACGCGGGCGAATCTTTCCTTTTGTCGCATTTCCACTTCTTCGCTTCCGCAAATTATGAATGTGGTAGATTGGTCCAGTGGCTTAGAGCTCACTTTTTGAAAGGAACCGAAAATAAGAACGGACCAGTACAAGCTGAACTATGCAGGACGTTTGAAGAGAGCCTGTCGTAATGAAAATGAACTGCTCTAATGTGGTAAGTCGGGTCAGCCAGTTCATAATTTTTCATCCACTTTTGAAAGGCTCCGGAAAAACAAGAAACCAGGACAGGCTGAGTGCCGCAAGGCTCCTCGTATTGTTGAGGTTGTGCCGGTTTTTTTTATGTCCCTTTCGGCGCTCCTCAAATCTCACAATGTTCGGTTTCTAAACGCTGTTTTTATTTTCGCACAGAAATAAGACAAGCATACGTAATAATTTTTCACACCAGTGCAATTCAATAGAGACTTCTATTTCCAGCAAGCTGCTTTCCGCCATGCTTCCATGTGATCCTCCAGGCCGAGAATGTTTGTGTACGGTGATTAAACTATTTACATGTAAATTGACATGGACTATAAATCTGGCACTCTCTCTTAGAAGCAGCATGTTAGTGCGCATGAATTCCCCCACCGTCTTGCCTTCTAATCGCGTGGAAGGAAAATGGAAATATCCCGGGCATGATTTGTGCAAAAGGCTAGATTCAACAGTCGCCTCTTATTTCTACAAACTCCCTGACAGATTCACTACCATATACCGAGTCCTTTCTCCAGGAACCGAGGTTTTGGTAGAAATTCGTTGCTGGGCCGCTGTTCTTTGTAGTGGCGCGGGGAAAAAAATTAAGAGAGAGAGAGAGAGCGCCGGGGGGGAGGGGGGGGATGCAACACTTTTTGCAAGCTAATATGTGTTTGTTTGTTTTTGCCACAATTGCGACATTTTTTTGCGGGTAGGTATGCGTTTGTTAAGAGTGCTACAATATATGTAGGGTTCTGCGTTTTCGGTTTTTATTCGTTCAAAATTCGGCGTACTTTTTTCGGTGTTTATTTTAAAATTTAATTTTCGGTTTTTTTCGATGTATACTTATTCCCCAAAAATCTTACCAGTCTTTTTCGGTGAAATGAAAGGAACACCATCGGACACCGAATCAGATGATCCTTGTAGCTGTGATATTTGTGATCACTGAAAAAATAACGGCACATATATATACGTGGTCTTCGCTACAACTTCCATCAGGACACACCTCAGAATCGTAGAATTCGCGGACGTAATCTTCAGCGCGCTTCTTTTCCTTCCCATTCTGACGACATGACCGTCTGAGGTGATGACCGTACAAAAACCAACGGAATGGCAAAAAAAAATTATTGTATTTATGTTTTTAATTACAGGGAACTTTGAGAGTGGGTGTTAAGAAAGGCTTCAAAGGCTTTCCTCGATGTCCTCTGAAGTGCATGAAGCTAAAAACCTTACAACAGCCCACATCCGAACTTTTTTTAGGACGAACTTGACACACAAAGCCTGACCACAGAAAGGACACAGATGTCCCGCGAAGGCCGATTCAAGACCTCTTTTGTTGCATGTTGAACCTTGGAAGAGGGCAATCGCGAAGACGTCACACAGTGTCGAACCTCACACAGTGTCGAGCCCCCTCTCTCTATACCCCTCCCCCACCCACCTCGACGCGGCCGTAAAAACGGACCTTTTTTGGTTAAAACCGAATTTTAGAAAACGAATTAGACGTACTGTTATCGGTTTTTATGTATTTAAACCAAAAACGCTGAACCTACAAACTGACCTTTTTCGGTTAAAACCGAATTTCCGAAAATGGATTCGGCGTACTTTTATCGGTTTTTATCGATTTAAACCGAAAACTCCGAACCCTAATTATATATGGTGTAAACAATTTTACGCACTACCCACAAATGTTTCATCGTCAATGACAGTTTGTAAAGTATTACGCACTGCCTCGGGTGCTTTGACCTTACGCACTGGAGCGTCACAGGAGCAAGTATTTCCGCAAAATAAATACGAGGACCTGTTTCTCCCTTTGAAATTTGAATCGACCACTTCCGTGGCATCACGACTATCATACTTTCACCATGGAATCATAACAAATAATGATTGATGATGAAATTGATTGGATCCTAACAGTAGAGTCGCATTATTAAGGTTGCAAATAATTGGGCGACGTTCATGCGATGTTTTTACTTCCAAGTTCGAATGTGTTGAGAATAAGTAGCCGAAAACCCTGTGTGCAGGCTGCTTCCTGAAGTGGCCTGATATCTCCCCAATTCGGGAAAGGGGGGGAGGGGGAAGAGAGAAAGGTGCGGTTGTTGTGGGAAGATGATAATATTTATTCTCACTCAGGAGAGCCACCGGTCATTCAAAAGTCGACTCGCTCATAACAGGAAAGCCTGTGGGGCCACATCTATAGTAACTATGAGTAAAATGTATACACCTATGTCACTGAGAAATTATGATCGTGCAAACGATGGGGCGTTGTGGATACAGGTGAAGCAAAGACTTATTTCACGACTGCACCGTCTTTATTAGAAGCCAAAATTGCGGCTTGCTTCTTCCACCTTCCTGACGCCAGTCATGTCCAATGTTTGATAAATTCGGTAAAGCGTTGATCGCGGAAGCCCGCGCCAATATTTAAAGGTCTTTATCAAGTTATAAAACAAACATCGAGCAGAGGTAAGGACGAATAAATTCGCTAAATAATTCAAAATGGGATGGACAACCTATGAGGGAGATCTATGTTTCGAACAGTAATGACGAGATTAGGGAAAGCCACTTCATTTATATGTCTCGGCAGGAAATCTATTATCGACGACTTGAACCCTTTATTGCGCCAATCCTTGTGCAGACACGGGAATAGTTCCAGCAGCCGCGCGATGCCAGAGGGCGGCTGCTGCAACGACCCCAAGCGCGGCCCCTCGATCTCCACCGACCGAGCGCCCTCGCGCCTGCGTTGGGCCGCGCTACAGGCTCGCAGATTGAGCGTGCCCGCGACAATGAGGGGAAGACACCTGGAAGTCTCAAGGTCGTTGTCGCGCTCGCAGCTAGCCGCTCATTCTGCGCTTTTTGAGGTATCCGTACAAGAACAGCCGACATAAAGGAAGGGCGCGAGGGGCATTTTCCGTAAGGGCAACTCCGCTTCATTTTTGGTTTTGAAAAAACAATGCAGTCCTCTTCCGTAACGCCTAGGAAGACCACACGTCAAATATCACGAGGCAGATTTGTCTAAATGTTTCCGATCCGGCAAACTTTGCAACTTGGCAAGTTGCCGAAATCGGCTGAAGCGCAGACCGGATGCGCGTTTTTGCTCGGAATTCAGGCGCGTCAAACTGACGTCGTTTCCTGCGCGCGTGCGCGCGTTTTCGCAGGAGCGTTGGCTGACCCATAATGCCCGCGTCCCACTAGAGCGACAGACAGAGACAAAAGACAGCGACAAGCCTCAAACCCATGCAGCATGCTCGTGATGGTACCTTTGGCAGGCATTTCGTCGTTCGGTGCTCGCGAAGCAAGCACGAGCGATTGCAAGCCTGCCAAAGATACCCTCGCGTGCATGATGCTCGTGTTTGAGCATAGCCCCCGTTACTTTACAAAGCGTCTCAAATCGCGAAAGACTCTGGTTTGAGGCTTGTCTTTGTCTTTTGTTTCTGTATGTCGCTCTAGTGGGACGCTGGCATAACAAGACGCGCCCGCCGAGGCGTCGAAGCGGCTCTCGCCCAATGAAGGTCGGTCGAACTATCACGTGATCCTGCGCGGTACGCTGTTTTGCATTCAGCACATTTGAAAGCGTTCAAAAGCATTTTTATTTTCCATGGAAAAATTAAAAAGAGTGTTCCTTCTTACAAACAAACCCATTTTATTTACTTACTCTTTCATTTAATTTTTATTTTGTAGTATTTGCGTCAACATTTCCATCGCGTGTTGAGAATTATGATATCTGGCAACGCTGATAACGCGCCGCCGGTGGTGCTTGGCTTTGTCTGCATGCGGATGCCCCCGAGCTTTGCGAATTTTGCTCCCTCTCGTCCCGCTTTCCACCTTTGTTGGAACACCAGAATCGGAGCCGGCTAGTTGTGTTTATCATTATCAACAAGTTATTAAAACCGGAAGGTGACTACGTCTCTCCTGTGGGGCGTCAAAATTATTTTCGCCCAAAGATATCTCCTTGTGAAACAACCTTCAAAACATGGTGGCTCTTTCAACTGGCGACTAAAAATTTACGCAGAAACACGTTCTCAACATATTTATTACGGATGCCATATCTGGTTTGATATGAATCAACGCCGTGCAAGCTTGAGTCCGTGTGACCATTATCAAATTTCCAGTTGTCCTGCAATGACCAAATTGTCCATCTAGCGTATCTTATAGAGACTCAAGCGGAGAGAGAAGCCGCTTCATACTATGGCAGACGGAACCCACGTTTGTAAGTGGAATAAACGCTATCATCATCATCACTTCAGCTTAGCCTCGAACAGTACATTGTAGCAATATTGCAGTGCCCTTTCTCTCAAATGCTTTCAAACCCGGGTGCCGCGCGCGCTGCAAACCTATTGCGACATTGCAATTCGCTGGCAAGTATGACGTCGGAAATGGACGACAGCGTATTCGACATGGTGAAAGTTTGTTGGACATGTGAAATCAATGATTGAAAATTGAATACAACGGCCAATCTCCTGTTGTCATCTACGGCCGTGGGTTGATAGAGATCGGGATATTTTTGGCTGTGGCGTTCTCCCCCATGTCGCATTGGTAAACGTGCACGAATTAGCAGAAAAGATCCATAACCCGTGCGGTGGTAATATACCCAAACTCTGCAAGTGTAAGCAGTTATAGCGCGCCATCCACTAGTTAAATCTGAAACCACAAATGTGTACAGCCCGGCGACTCGCCGGCTTTGGCAATTAGGTCTCTGCAGGCGCGACCGGGGATGCGCCAGCTTTGGTAGCGAATGGACTAGCGAGCGTTGTACCTTCAGCCATTTTCCGAATTTTACTACACGGCAACGTTGCAAGAACACTCAGATGGGAAACTCACCGCTGAAACCTGGGCCCCTGGCGTCCACCAATACCGAGCTAAATACGACCGTTTTGCCACTCTTAATCTTTCTTTTTTTTTACTGTGGTCACCTTCAGCTTGCAGAAAGCATGTTTTTGAGTAAAACAAACAGAAAAAGCTTTTCTTCTAAATTCTATTGGAGTTTAGTACCAAATGACGTGCGCGTGATCTTTTCCAATATATTTAGCTTCAAGGTTTTGCAGCACAATTAATATTGTTTTTATACAACCTTGCCCCAGCGGTGATTTCAGGAAGCGCGTCCCGACCTTGGTGCATCGCATCCTAACAGAGTGGTTCTATAGTGACGTTGGTACACAATTTCTTAGGCAACACGGAGCTCGAACCAGTGCAGGCCCATTCACACCAACGGTTGAGTCGCGTTTGCGGACGCGTTTGCTTAAGATTCAGTGCCATTGCTCGTGATTCGTTGATGAAAACGGGCGGATCCGCTAAGCATTTGCGTTTCGAACACCAGTGTGAAGGAGCGGATTTAAGTTGATTTAAGCTGTGTCTTTGTCGTGTCGATCAAAGTTGCATCAGAAACAAATTGGAGACAGTTCACTACACAACGTTGCGATGTTTGCGTCTGTACTACATAGGTACCACGTTGCATAAGAAACATGTCGTGCGCTGCAGCTGCGCAACATTTAAATTACGCTGCCTGGCAAACGTTGTACCTTCAACCTTTTTCTGACTTTTAGCACACGGTTTCCTAGGCAGCATGGAATACGAAACAGTAGCCTAACGCTGTGCCTTTGTCGTGCCAATCAATGTTGCGCCAGAAACAGATCGGAAACAGTTCACTACACAACATTGCGATTTTCACGTTTGTACTACACTGATACCACGTTGCTTAAAGGGATACTACAACGAAATTTCGGCGCTCATTTTTTGGTCTATATGTGTTCAGAAAAGCACCATCAAATCGAACATACCAGTATCTTGTTAAAAAAGTCACGAAAAGGAATTTTAAAACGAATTAAACGATTAGCAAAGAGCACCTGGTGGATGTCGCTAACGCCTCGCTTGTAATGCCCGTCTAGCAACCTTGGCAGCTAGTGACGGAGGTTGTCTCGTCTCCGGCCACGACGAGAGAAGAGGGGCAGGAGGAACTCCCCTCTTCCCGAGAATGCCTTTTGTGTGTCACAGAAGTCGCTATTGTCCCCCTACAAGATTATAGAAGATTAACCCGTCACTCAAAATGTGTACAAAAGCAGCCGCTTCGGTGGCTGGAACGACTAGGCCATCCTCTCGACGTCAGCCTCGCCGTAGCTTTGCCCGTCTTGAGACGACCTACGTCACGATTGCGTTGGATTTCACGTGGTCTCCGCTGGACCTTATCCGAGCGCTTGCCACAGTGGGCCGTTTATAACGAAAAATACAGCCACCACGCTCAAAATACAAACGTGCGATTGTCATTTACGGATATTGTGGATCATATTCAACCTATTTTTGAACACGACGGGAATATTTCAAATTTCGTTGAAGTATCCCTTTAAGCAGCATGTCGCCTGCTGCTGTTGCGCAGCATTTAAATTATGTCGCCTCGCAAACGTTGTACCTTCAACCTTTTTCCGACTTTTAGCGCACGGTTTCCTAGGCAGCATGGAATTCGAAACAGCAGCCTAACGCCGTGCCTTTGTTGTGCCGACCAATGTTGCGTCAGAAACAGATTGGAAACAGTTCACTACACAACGTTGCGATGTTTGCGTCTGTACTACAGTAATACCACGTTGCATAAGAAACATGTCGTGCGCTGCAGTTGCGCAACATTTAGATTATGCCGCCTAGCAAACGTTGTACCTTCAACCTTTTTCCGACTTTTAGCGCACAATTTCCTAGGCAGCATGGAATTCGAAACAGCAGCCTAACGCCGTGCCTTTGTTGTGCCGACCAATGTTGCGTCAGAAACAGATTGGAAACAGTTCACTACACAACGTTGCGATGTTTGCGTCTGTACTACAGTAATACCACGTTGCATAAGAAACATGTCGTGCGCTGCAGTTGCGCAGCATTTAGATTATGCCGCCTAGCAAACGTTGTACCTTCAACCTTTTTCCGACTTTTAGCGCACGGTTTCCTAGGCAGCATGGAATTCGAAACAGCAGCCTAACGCCGTGCCTTTGTTGTGCCGACCAATGTTGCGTCAGAAACAGATTGGAAACAGTTCACTACACAACGTTGCGATGTTTGCGTCTGTACTACAGTAATACCACGTTGCATAAGAAACATGTCGTGCGCTGCAGTTGCGCAACATTTAGATTATGCCGCCTAGCAAACGTTGTACATTCAACCTTTTTCCGACTTTTAGCACACGGTTTCCTAGGCAGCATGAAATTCGAAACAGTAGCCTATCGCTGTGCCTATGTCGTGCCGATCAATGTTGCGCCAGAAACAGATTGGAAACAGTTCACTACACAACGTTGCGATTTTCACGTCTGTACTACATAAGTACCACGTTGCTTAAGCAACATGTCGCGCACTGCAGTTGCGCAACATTTAAATTATGTCGTCTAGCAAACGTTGTACCTTCAACCTTTTTCCGACTTTTAGCACACGGTTTCCTAGGCAGCATGGAATTCGAAACAATAGCCTAACGCTGTGCCTTTCTCGTGCTGATCAATGTTGCGCCAGAAACACGTCGGAAACAGTTCACTACACAACGTTTTGATCTTCACGTCCGTACTACACTGATACCACGTTGCTTAAGCAGCATGTCGCCTCCTGCAGTTGCGCAGCACTTAAATTATGCCGCCTAGCAAACGTTGTACCTTTAACCTTTTTCCGACTTTTAGCACACGGTTTTGTAGGCAGCATGGAATTCGAAACAGTAGCCTAACGCTGCGCCTTTATCGTGCCAATCAGTGTTGCGTCAGAAACAGATTGGAAACAGTTCACTAAAAAACGTTGCGATATTTGCGTCTGTACTACAGTAATACCACGTTGCATAAGAAACATGTCGTGCGCTGCAGTTGCGCAACATTTAATTATGCCGCCTAGCAAACGTTGTACCTTCAACTTTCTTTTAACTTTAGCACACGGTTTCCTAGGCAGCATGAAATTCGAAACAGTAGCCTAACGTCGTGCCTTGTTGTGCCGATCAATGTCGCGCCAGAAACATATTGGAAACAGTTCACTACACAACGTTGCGATTTTCGCGTCTGTACTACACTGATACCATGTTGCTAAAGCACCATGTCGCGCGCCGCAGTTGCTCAACATTTAAATTATGCCTCCTAGCACACGTTGTACCTTCAGCCTTTTCCGACTTTTAATAAACAGTTCCCCAGGCAGCATGGCGTTCGAAACAGTAGCGTAACGCTGCGTGTTTGTCGTGCCAATCACTGTTGTGTGAGAAACATATTGGGGACCAGGGCCGTACCCAGAAAAAAATTTCGGGGGGAGTTTTCGGGGACAACGGTGGCCATTTTGTCTTATTTTCGCCTATGAATCATGTGCATCGGTGGCATATAATGGAGAGTTATAGCAAACCGAAGAACCGGTCCCGGTTTGGTACCCGGTAGCCGACCGGTGCCACTGCGCGTGCTCAGAGGTGGAGATTAAAATCGGCTGGCTGAAAGTGCACCGACGAGGGCCGTACCCAGAAAAAAAGTTCGGGGGGGGGGGGGGGGGGGGGGTCAGAACCCCCTAACCCCCCCCCCCCCCCCCCCTGGTTACGGCCCTGTTGGGGACTGTTCCGCAAAATCTCCCAACACTCCCACAACATTCGGAACATTCTCGCAACATATCTACAACATATCAATGTTACTTGGGACTTTATTGGATGAAATTTGGTGACGTCACGACCAATAGGAGGACGGAAACAGACACGGTCTCCTCAACGCTCGGACAGTGCCTCCTATATAAGTTACACTATGCCTGTCAGCATCTCTCCAAGACGTGTCCAGGCCCGATGCTTCACCTCACAACACGCACATACAGCTGGGTAGCGCCGCCTGGCGGACGTTCGTTTTGTCTATTTTTCTAGCATGTTGTATTTACTTTATTATTGAAGATATATCAAATTTATGTTTTTTTAACAACATGCCGAACACTGTTCTGGATGTGACCACCCTGACTCAAACGAGTTTCGCTGAGACAAAATACGAAACAAGCACGGCCAGGCTTCCAGAGCCGTGTATTGGGAGAGTTTGGCCAATAGGCGGAGCAAAGGTCGCCGCCAGCGCCGAATATTCCCCCCGCGCTTAGAGCGTAAACTAAATTTGTGACACAGCGTCGACCAATCAGAAGACGGCGACGTCACAATATTGCAAACGACATTCAAAGCGTGAAATAGAGGCGTTCAATCTCGGCCTCTCTGCTCCATCTCACAAATGTCGGCAGTGAAGACAAAAGTAGAGGCGCGTGAACCTAGCTCAGCAAAACGCTTTTGTTTGTACGAGAACTCGTGCATAGGAGCCACTTTCCAAAGCCACGCGTTTGTGCCCATACCTTTCTCTGCACTGCTGATGTTGGCTTGTTAGAACAGCGTCCTGTGACTGGCGGAAAGAAAACAGTGCAAAGGGTGGGGCGCGCGAGCGTCTGGAGACGCGGAGTCCCGCTCGGCTCGTGCGCTGGCTTTGGCAGTGCTTTCTTTCACCGTCTCAGCTGAGACGCTGTTTCTAGCAAGTTGGCCCTGGTTTGGAGCGCACGTTCGTTTATTCTACACTTGAATATTGGCGTGACGAAATCCTCACATACGCAAAGTTTTCAGTCACTGAGAGTCACACCTTTTAACTCTAGCGACGCTAAAACGGCTTGAATTAGTCGTGTCACAAATTTAGAGCTCACGACCGCCGCTAGGGGCTGTTTCGCGGCCTGTGGTTGGCCCCAAGACGCTCGCCTATTCAAACCAATGTATGGCCAAACTCTCTCGATAAACGGCTCTGCAGGCTTCGCTTTTGCAGCGCGAACGTGGAGAACGCTTGGCCGCTTGACCGTCTGCTTTGGCGGCAGTTTGGGACTTTGGCGGTCACCTTGCATCGCGCGCATAGAAATAGTTGGGGCCGGGCCTTGCGTGGGTGAAAAGGTAGGAAAATAAAAAGTAATATTCCGTTGAAAACGGCGAGCTGGTCCCGAGCTGTCAGTAAAAAAAAATTACACCATCTTCCCGAGGGGAACCATGGGGTGATGCGGAGCATCGTTCCATCACACTTCATTGGAAGAACGGAGTGAAGTGGAGTCAACAGCGGTGAACTGAACGCGCGCAGAAATTGGTTTGCTCTTTGTGTTTATACAGCCTTGATGGAGATGCGCCTCAACTCATCCAGATCGAAACGGGCGGGGGTGGCGGGGACTCGAACCCAGCCCAAGCTTTCGCTCCACGCTTCGAGCTGAGACGCGTTAGCCCACTCGGCCACTTCCTCCCCTTGAACGCGCGCAGCGCGACACTTGAAGAAGAGGAAATTAGAGGAGGAGAGTTGCGCCTGTGCGTGCGGTGTGAGTAAAAGCGAACGCACGCGAAGTGCACGCAGCTGTTGGAGAGAGAGAGAACGCACACGAAGCTGTTGGAGAGAAGGACGCAGCTGGTAGCTGCGTGCTCTTCGCGCAGCTGTTGGAGAGAGAGAGAACGCACGCGCAGCGAGGAGAGTTCCGCATGCGTAGTTTGAGTGCGGACTACGACGCCGCGGGACATAGACCCCAGCAAGAGATGCTCCGCATCTAAAACATTTAGATTTCTTGCTGTCGGTGCTGCTGGGGCGACACCATTGAACCTCCTACGGAAGAGATGGTTTGCTTCGCTACACGGCAGGTTTGTACGCCTAGGTGGCTCCACCGCACGGCAACCACACATATTCTTTGCCCTCTCCCTTCTGCTTGCCAGTGCTCGGAGCTGACAGGCATAGGCACTGGCCCGGAGCCCCCTGGCCCGGAGAAACATCGGAAACATCGTGCCTTACGAACCGTCGTCGAACGAAAGGTGAGTGGTTTGAGTTGTCCTGTGATGTGATCTCGATGTGTGTTCGTTCCACGCGTCCGAGCTGTTTCTTCGTTTCATATCTATTTGGCGCCGCTGCCTACATTGTTTGAGCCTGCGTTCACGATTAAAACAACCATCGCAGAAAGCTGAAAGCCCGCCGAAGAACGGCTGACTTGCGAGCTATACCTAATTCAACAAAACCATTTGATCCGACAGAATAATGTGCTTGATCTTACATTTCATGTCAACAAAGAACTGCGCTGTCTGTCTTCGTCCCTACATGTTTTATTCTTTCGTGTTTTTCAAATCTTTACCAACCCGCGTCCAATCGAATGCCCCGATCACAACAAATAGTTGGTCGTGCTCCGATGGCCCTTATCATCAGCCGGTAAGGCAGTTACGTTTTTCGTTTCTATATTTTGACCCAAGTAACGTCATATTCTCAAACTGAAATTCTATCACCACCTCTAGTTTCACATTCTGGTGCACCGTGCACTTTCAGCTTCCTGCACCCCTGCGAGGTTTCCTGCGATCGTACCCTGTATATTATGGATTTCTCGCCGCACGCGAATGCTCTCGAAGGCGTGCTATACACTCTGTGACATAGGTTGTGTGCAGAAAAGGCACAGGCCCGAGCACAAAAGCGCCCTTTTTGCACGAGCAACCGTGCAAAAAGAACATTCTGCGGAGCTACGCCCTCGCACCCGTGCCTCTGCTGCACGCAACTTATTAATAACCGAGCCGTTCTCGTTTCTGTTTTGCATATTACTGTGAAAGCAGTGTCATTGTTGTTTTCTTCTCAAACAAAACTCACATGCTAGACAAAAGCAAACAGATAGGAGTCTACACATTCACACAATTTTCTCCCTTGTGCGACAGGTTATAGCTAGTCGCGATTCAACACCGTTTCTTTTGAAGCTGATGAGCACCACAAGGCGTGAAAGAGGTGACTTGCAGCTTTGCCGAGGCAGCAGCAAGACACTACAAGCCTTCGCATTAACTGGCTAGCCAGTGCCGCTCTGGTCTGAACAGCACTGCGTGCCATGCAGAGGGTTTGTGCAAGCTCGCTGGGTGGCGACGCTAGCCACGGTAAGTGCATCCTATGCAGCTTTCTTTTAGGAATATATGTGGCTTGCAGGCCATGTCGTGCATGTGCCACCCGAGGGACAGCAGTGCCAGTGGCAATGCTGTGCTGATGGTAATCACCACTGCACTGTGTTTTCATTCAATAACTACTGAAAAGGAACCAAGTACTTCCGAGAGATTCTCAGTTGTGCTTTGATGAACTCCAGCTCGCTTATGGACTTGATGTCTGTGTTAACAATGCAATGAGACTTCTTTTTAGTTTGGGGCGTTGTTTCTGCTGCGGATGACTAGCGTTGCAGTAGAGAAATATGCAAAATAGTGTAATATTTGCATTAGTTACCTAAATTAATGGCGGGAATAACTGACCTACATTCCACCGACCGCATTTCTCAGAGGAATAGCCTCGCTCGCTGCACTATGTCCTTCCTCCTTAGCCTGTACAACTCGGCGTCCTTTCCTGATTGTCTTATGTGGCTGCTTCTGTGTTTGCCAAGGCACTCAGTTGAAGTAGTGAAAGCTGTCTGCATTGCACATAACTGCCATGAAAGCCAGTGTGGACGTAGCTGGGGTAGCCCCCAATATGGCTTCTCAAGCTTGACACAAGTAATGTTCCTACCACTGTCGTGTTCGCAGAAAAAAGACCAGCTTCAAAAATCCAGCGATTTTTTGGGCAACCCCACCTAACCACATTTTCGAAATCGCCATCTTTTACTCTTTCCGGTATGCTATTTACTATCACGAAACTCAAAATAGTTATTATGAAATCGGCAAATGAAAATGACGCCAATACCAAGATTCAAACACCGTAAAATACCGGGCAAGCGCCTACTCAAACTTTGGAGATAATCGCAAAAAAATGGGGGATGGGCGCTTGTCCGCTCATCAATTTTACATGTAAATGTACTGTACGTATTTCCTCAGATCTCACAAATTTGGTAATGGGCGCTTAATGTGGAATGGGCGGATGCGCGCGGTATTTTACGGTGTACTTGCGCTTTTCAGGTTTTCATTGCCGTGACATCATGGCAGGCACGTAGCCAGGATTTTGTTTCGGGGGGGGGGGGGGGGGGGGGGGGGGGCTGTTTATGACAAAGTGCTGTATGAGGGGAAGGGGGGAGAGGAGGTGCCAGCAAAATGGAAGATTTCGGGGTGGGGCCCAGGTCCCATGCAAGCGCCTACGCGAGCACATTTGTTCTACGTGTTTCCTTCATGTTATAAATAGGTTTATGAGTTTCGGAACGTCTTAAATAAGTTTAAGATAACCAACCTACCAGAATTATGCGCTAGCCCCGTTTAGGGCTAGCGCATAATTTCCCGATTCAAAAGGCACGTTCAGACGTGTGGTCACGTGCAAGGTCGAACGGGCACCTGTATCAAACGGGCACCCGTTTCAAACGGGCACCTGCATCAAATGGGTACCGTTTCAAACAGCTACCCGTATCCCATAATCACGTTTGATCCAAACGGGTCGACAAGTTTGCACCCGTTTGAATTTCAAATGTTTTTTTTCAGTAGGGATGGACAGGAAAACAGACACAAAAGATTGTTTTCAATTCTCCTCAAAGTTTATTACGTCTTCTGTAGACAAGTACAAACGTGCAAGCGATTTGTGAAATGTGAGAGGCACTCTAAGCTTTTATACAACTGAGAAGATAGCAAACCAAACAAGAACCGAGGTAATTCTAGACTATGAAGGTAGACTTTCGGGAAATTATTGGTAAAGATGTCGCTGGTCTGCCGCTGGCGTGGCCTAAGAAGAGGGGAGGAGCCTGGGAGAGGGGAGGGGGAGGGGCTATTGCGGAGCGCCAATGGCGAGGTGCGCGGAGGGGCGCGCGCCGGGAAGCAGGCACGGGCGCTGCGGGCTCCTATTTCAGTTGCTTTGTCGGAGTACAGATGGCGCTACGAGCGCGCTGTCGCGTGGAGTGGGGAAGACAGGGCAGACGGGCGCACCAAGGACGCGGACACCTCTTTGAGTTGCTTTGTCAGAGTACAGATGGCGCTACGAGCGGCGCAGTGCGCTCGTGACGGTTGTGCGCCTTTGCGCTACGCGGTGAAACGGGCGCACGGTCGCACTAGCGACGCCGGCATGTTGTCGCAGCCCTGTCGTGACGGCTCTTGCGGCGCGCCGCCGTGTTTCGCTTGCTTTTGACGGCTCTGCGCTCGGTCGCGCGTCGTCGCTCTCTCTGCGCGCTTTTAAACATGGCGCTAGTCACGCGATGAACTTGGGGTCCCTTTCGTGCGCGCTTTTAAACTGCAGATGACGGGGCTCTGTTGCGCTTTTGAGTTTATACATTTGAACAGTGATTGCAGTGATGTCTTGTAAAATCTAATCGGAATATATAAAACCATCCCTGATTGATAGACAGTTTGACGTCTATTTTTAGGTTATTAATTGTCGTATCAATACCGCTTTTCTTCTAGCAGTCTTCTAGCTGAAAGGCTCAATATAAAAAAAAAATAAAACGTACCTGATCCCCCCCCCCCCCCCCTCACTAACGGAGATGAAAGCGGGGAACAGAAATAACTCTCGTATAGTAATAAAGTTATCATTTTTGCATGAAAAAGCAACGGTAGAAAATTGCGAAGGGAAATAAATTTCCTTATCACACATTTATGTTTTCTTTTCACATTTTTTTCGTTAGTTTCAGTACGGATCTTGTGATCCGAAATTGGAGCAAGCAAGCCCAAAAACACAACTACGCAAAGCAGCAGAGACTGGGTTAAAGAATTATACATATATCATTTTGGGACTCCACAATTAGCTCACATTTCTCACCTACCTTCAAAACAACTTCTCACAAGGTGTATCAAGTGATGAAAAAAAAAAAAATACAGTAGAGATATTTCGACTTGTGTACGTGATCAACCTATCGCGCGAGCACGGACATAGCAATCGGAGCAGCTATCATCCAAGCATTTCAGACTGCTGCCGGGCGAAAACAATAAAAATGAAGGAACAGCTGCACTGCGCGATAAACCGGCCCTCACGTTAGGGTGCCAGTTTGGAATTTTGCTTTTTGTGGTGGTGCTCAGATACGGGTTCCCCACCAATGCAAGCCTCGTCATCGTCCGTTCATTAGAGCTCAGTTATAAAATTTATTGAGGTTTTTCGTGTTTTGTTTTTTGCTTCCAAAGCACCTGTCAACGTGCTCCCGGCACTACTTGACCGCGCGCAGAGCAGAAGAAGTCGCGGTGTTACAAAGTCCCTACATAAGAGCAATTCTTACAGGCTGCGACATTCTTTGAAGCGCCGACGGCTTGACGGAGCACTTTTAAGGAAGCGAATGGCGGCGCACAGCAGAAGACTGAACGGAATGACGCCATTTTGTTTCAGCGGAATGGGCCCCGTCATTTGGATTGTTTCTCGTTACTTGTAAAATTAATAATGAAGGGACTTTACAGTGTTAAGAAGCGGGGCGTCCCCTACATCGTGATGTCACCGTCCTCCAAGCGCCGGCCGCTCCCAATGCACGGCGGAGGCTACGCGGTCACTGTCGTGCTGTCGACTGTCGTGTGACCGCCAGTGACCGCCTGTGGCCGTGTGGACGTACACTTTCGCTCGCGGCTCCCGGAAGGCTCCCACTTGCTTTGCAGTCACTTGCTTTCTCTTTCTTTATGACAGCATTTCAGAAATTTCATAACATAAGTATCGTGATAGTTTAATACCAAAATTTATTTCTCTTAAAAAAAAGAAAAAAGAAATCCTCGTTGCCCTTTTTAGTGCGACACCTTTAAGCTCAATTATCATACTCAATCTCGAGCCCTTGTTTGTTTCATTCTCCCAAGCTTGCCGATCGATACCAGGGGGTCCGGAGACTGTGCCAGTCTGGCAAAGGCACGAAAGAAGCCAAGCGAATTCGATCAATCTTAATGTACGAGAGTTTCCCAATCAACTCATAAACCGTCATACATACGCAGAATGAGAGTCGTGGAAAAATGGACAGAAATCTAACGACACTTTTTTAGCAGTGCCAGATAATATGTGTGTGTGTGTAAGGGGGGGGGGATCATAACGCGTTGACACGTGCTGAAACGCGCAGTTGTTCGGCGGCGCAAGTGCACATGCTTCGGACGGTGGCGAATTCTGAGTTAGGTTCCGTTAGAATGGAATTCTACATTGATATTGGGAACTTCTAGCAATCCGTTACCGTGTTCCGCGTACTGCGCTACCGTCCGCTCAAGGTATCATCGGGGCGCGCCCTTAGAAGCATGCTTCAGAGGCTCCGGTAGTGCGGTACGCGAAACACGGTAGCGGATTGCTAAAAGTCCCTATTACTACTATCTATGACTACAAACTGTTCAGAACGCTATTGAGCCAAAATATTGTGCTACTTTTACTCTGAAATTGTTTCTCCCCACGTATCGTCACCTCTAGTTGACTTCTTCAGACATGGCTGGCATACGTCAATCGTACAAACCCACCGTAGGGACGTACCGTTCAGAAGTCTGGCACTCTGAAACTATTATGTTTTCTTGTTTTTTAGACTACCCAGCTATGCGGAGAGTCAAATAAAAACACAAAAAGCTGTATGAAAGTAAGACAAAGCATAGAAGAGTAAAATAAGGAATAAGGAGAAATATAGTAGATTTTTTATTCTGCGATGAATATGAACAGAGTTTTAAGTCGCACTGAATAAACTGATGCACTTTACACACAGAAGTCGGATCTATTTCAAGATACGCGTATTCATTTCAAATACAATTCATAATGCGACCGTTGGATATAAAGAGAAAAACAATTATATGTTGCTCTTTCAAGACGAAATCAAAACTAGCCCATAAAGGGGGCGGCAAAACAAATTCTGTACTTTGCGCGAATACGGCCTATACCCACGTCAGACGGGAAGGTAAATGTCATTTTGATCGAATGTCATTCATCGCTCGGCGAATCTGCTCGTGATGCTATAGTTCTGCATGTGGCGGGTGCACGCGCAGCGTGGCGTATTAAACACGCGGATTGGCCGAGCTGTAATGTCATTTTGCTCAAATGTCATTTAACGTGCCCGTCTGGCAGGGGTATTAGTACAGTGGTCTCAAACTCATTTGAGTGTAGGCTTATAGATTAGACACGACAACTGCGTGGGCACTCGACTTCGGCTCGTAACAGTCAATGCCTCGGCGGACACTCGGATCGTGGCTCGTGTCCAGCCACTGCGGTGATGAGAATAGCCGTAACAATTCCTGGATTCCTGGAGCCGTTTGGCGGCATAGGATTGGCACGAGGCCACGTGGCCGCTTGTTCTGGCTTAGATTTGAGGGGATAGACGATGCATATAGATATTTCTCGAATTTTTTTAGCGACTGCCCATTGCCTAGAAAGAAAAAATAAGTCAAGTTTATTCAGTTATTAACGTTAGTGAGTGATTTTAAGTAGTAATTGGCGAAGGTACAAAAATCGTTTCGTGGCTCCTTTGATGGTGATATTTATTTTATATTTTTTTGAAGTCGAGAATCCCGAGCTTTTAGCTTTATTTTTGGCAGTTGCTCCTGTTGATCGAGAGATCGCGCAACTGAGATGCATCCCTCAACGAATAGCTCGCTCTTGCATTACAAAAAGCTGGAAAGCAAAAAAATAAAACAATACAAAGGGCAAATGAGCACGGATAAGTTTAAACTATGTGAATACGTTAAAAGAGCAGAGGTACTTTTCGAGCAAAAATGAATCGACGACACGAGATCACTACGGCGCATGCCATGTCTAGTGGTCGAGACATTGGAACCGCGGGACTCGAAGCTGATAGCCTGCGGGCCGCGTGTTTGAAACCCCTGGCTTAGAACGAATCCCTGCACGTTTATGACCAATGAAACACGCGTTCGTTTTTCTCCGCACGAAATGAACGTCGCAAAAAAAAGAATAAAAAAAAAAAAAAAAAAAAAAAAAACAGCGTTTATTTTTTCAACTCGCAGTCAGAACAAGCGGCCGAGTGATCTGGAGCCGATGATATGCCGCCAGTGTGGATCATAGCCACACGCTGAGGTTGGCAAAGCACAGGACACGCGCTGAGTTTCAGACATTATTTGGGTTCGGCGTCGTGATTGCCGCGATCGGACACACGAGCCACTATACCCGAATGCTTCTCGAGCTATCGATTATCACGAGTCCAAATCGAGTGCTCACGCGATGCTCGGGTTCAATCTATGAGCCGCATTTAAATATTATCACTAGGGGACTATACCAACACTGCGACCCCCACGCTACGTCATCAAGTTTTGCGAAGGATAGACTGAAAGAACACGCTCGCTTTTATCCTTGAAATTACACTGCAACAAAGAGGTTTCTCGGTCAGTGGTGTTGCGTGCGAGTATACCTGGGTCCCACGAGCGCCAGTAAACTCGTGTAAAGTGAAACACATTCCAACTGAATATCCTTGCACCGCCAATTTGTAGGGGTAGTGCAACAATTTTAGCGTTAAAAAAATTGTCAGTTTTTTTTTTTCTTTTTCATTTTTTTTTCCGCATCCAATCACTACAAGTGACACGTAACAAAACGACGAATAACTAAAGAAAGTGAGACGTTTAACAAAACTAATTTGTACAAATCCACGATCCCGGCACGTCGCAGAACAAAGTTGTTTTTCTAGTCTTGAAAAAAAGAAAAAAAAAAATACATGATTTTGATGGCATTGCGGCCATCTTAGTGGCATTTACAGTCAGTGCCTCCATCACGCGCTCTTTGTCTTTCGCAGCGCTTTGGCTAGAGTGTACTTTGGCTGCGTGTATAGGGAATATTCACTGTCGGCCATAGCTGTGTGCGCGAATGCTGAGCGCGTGCTGATGGCGAGCTTCCACAGTTCTTTTGCAACGTGCATTCCGCACCATCAAGAGTGCCGGTCTTAGCAGCCTATTGATGTGAGCTCGTTCTGAGCTTGCGCTCTAAACAGCACCCAGAAATATGGCGTCCAGTGAATACTCGCTACAGCTGCGTGAGCACTCTTCCGCTTTCAAGACGAGAAAGCTCGCGCTGGAGGCGGAGCTTCGACAGCCTGTCACCACGACTATTCGCCCCGAGATTCGATCGACACGGCTCATACGGTGAAAATCAGAACTACGCTTTGTTTTACACTTACTTAGAGCAAAAGGAATGCTACGCACGAGAGGCTGAAGCCATGGGAGACACCAATGCAGCGCTCGCGCACTGGGATCAGGTGCTAAGAGCTCGTGCTCTGTACCCGGGCCCGTGCTCTGTGCCGCTGGTGTGGATGCTTTGTCTCCACCCGCATTGTCGACAGATGGAATCACCACATGCCTCATAGAGAACCATAGATAAACAAAAGCACGCTTCCATACAATCCAATCTGGGTCTCGAGGCCAATAGTGTTTGTTTTGTGCGCCATAAAGAGAGCAAGACGCGTTATCGGAACTGTTTTCTAACGCCTATAAACGAGACAAAATGCCTTTATAGAAAATCGGCTTCGATACTTGATGACATAACGAGGAAAGGATCATGCCGGCGGCATCGCTTCTTTCGCCTATTGTTCGTGATAGCCTAGATCGGGGGTCTCAAACACGCGGACCACATGCGGCCCGCGACTCGCCGAGACGCAGCCCGCAGGCAACCGGCTACGAGTCCCGGTTCCCATGTCTCGGGTACTAGAAATGGCATGCGCCATCGTGATCTCATCTCGCCGATTCATTTTCGCTCGGAAATTGGCCCTCTTTTTTCAACTTTTTCCCATCGTTTCTACATACCGTATCTGTGTTCATTTGCCCTTTGGTTCGCTTTATGTTTTGCTTCCCAGTTTTTTGTGATGTACAACAATTCCGCGACTAGGCTGCCAGCGTGAATTCTTCGTTGAAAAATGCATCTCGGAGAACTCTCGATCAGCAGGAGCAACTGCCTACAAGCTCGAGATTCTCGCCTAAAAAAAAAAAAAAAAAAATCACCTTAAAAAGACAAGTATATGGGTGTTGTAATGAAAATCTTCAGGAAAGCAAGAACTGCCAAATTAACTGATTCTTTCATAGAGACATATCGAGCTTGGTTAATTCGCGAGTGAATTGAACAACGGGAACGACAATGTACTTGCTCTCCTATTTTAAAAATGCGAGCACGTTGGCGGGGCGGTGTCATTTTAATTATCGTTATCACATCAAGTCAGGGCCCAGAGTAGTCATATAAACAAATGAAATCTAAAAACGTCCCTCGGAAAACTGAGTTTACCTAGATTGTAGCCTAGATTGTAGAGAGGGTCCAACTCAAACTATGGGGAGCGTTTGCCGTTTGAAAGCGGACGCCTCTATCGGAGATTGGTCGCAAGTGTATCTTGTTAGCTCCATAATCTAAAGGTTTACCTTCTGTTTGCAAGTAGAAAAATGCTCATGCACTCTTTAGTGTAGTGTCCTTAGGTATGGTGTCACTCTATTTTTTAACTGCTTTCGACAATGGCACGCCAGAATTGATAGCATTCTGAGGGGGATGTTGAAAAGTGTTACTTCAACACCTCAGGTGATAACTTATCTAGTTTACTCAAATTGCCTTGTTTCTATTCGTTATTTATTCAGGCGGTTGTTTTTTGTCACTTTTGATGCAGTGATTTTATAACTGAGAGTTTGGCCCCACGTATATTTAGAACACTACTCGGCTTTGAAATTCCTCGTATCTATACTCATTATGGGGAAAGCATTAGGTAATTTTACGTGCCGAAGATTTTTAACGAGCTATTAGATAACTTATTCTAACCATGGGTTCAAAAAGAGTCTGAAAAAATTTATTACATGATATCACCAAGTGATAAATCTACAGTTGATATTTAGTGAGTTATGTTGCTACCTGCTACTTCTGCAAGGAATGGGCTGTACCGCAAGGTCATGCAACATAAGCCTCCCTCGGCTCACGCAGACCTGTATTTGTATTTGCTTATTGCTATGAATAAAAATGTTAAATTATTATATTATTAATAGTATTATTACTAGTATTATTAAGTGCGCATGCACTGCGTTATCGCGTGACTATACCCCGTCTCACTAAAACTGTGCAGTACAGCCAAAGCTACAGGAGAGAGTGTACCCCTGACCTGTTCAAGAGGAGGGAAAGGGGGAAGGAGGGAATCCCGTACCCCCGTTCACTCCTCGTAAACAGGTTAGCACATGCTCTCTCCCCTGTAACTCTGGCTGTACTGCACGGTTTTAGTGAAATGGAGTATAGACACTTTTCACAAGGGCGCCCCAGTATCGGCGAAAACGTTGTTTTGCCGTCGCCACGCCAATATATTTAGGATATAAGTGGTAGCCGACACACATTCTCGTTTTGCCGCCTCTGTACTTTTTTTTTTTTTTTTTTTTTTTTTTACTATTTACAGGTTGAAGCGTTTTATTATTTTTTCGTCGCCCACACCGGATACGTTTATTAAGTGGCCGGGGACAAGAGTACACAAATAAGCGGATGGCTCCGATCAGCTGTGCCCGAAAGCAAAGCAAGAGGTGCCTTGGGGTCGCCAACGTGGCCTCCAACGAAGGATTATTGAGTTGACTGACGAAGTTCGTCCCGACAGCCTTGGAGAGATTCCGCCTTCTCCTAGCTTCTGGCGCGTTTGTGGGATTATCCCTTACCGCATGGATTATCCTCTTCCTCCGTCCGGACTTTGATGGCGACACAGCGACGAAGGACGTCTGGCCCCTCGGCGCGGGTGTGGGTAACGCGAATGGCGGTGTTTGAGGGAGAAGGAAAGGCATAGCTGTACGTTGAGACAATGGCCCTATCGCTTTGGCCGGGGCATTGTCCATCGGGATTCCCTGCTAGCGATATGGAGAAATGTGACGTTATAAAAGGAGCGGCAGGCGGCTGCTAGCGTGGGTGCGATTGCGCTATGAGCAAAAAGTTTCCATATGCCGCCAACGAAGTTTTGACGCAAAAAAACCATCCTGTCGGCAAAAAAAAAAAAAATTTTGTTTTCATTCCTTTTTCAGAGAATTTTGTGCGCATGCCCGAACTTGAGGAGAGAGTAGGAAAGGGAAAGGCGCCATCTTTGCGGGCTCTCCTCGTACGCTGCCTCGCTTCGCTCGCATTGCTAGGCGTGTCTGTCCGGCACTGTCGCGATGCCTCACCGCTGCTCGGCTGTTGGATGTACAAACAGCAAGAAAAACACTCCGAACGTGAGCTTCTTTAGATTCCCGAAAGCTACCGCGCACCTCAAGAAGAGAGAAAAATGGATTCAAGCGCTGCGACGCCAGAACTCCGACGGGACGCCTTGGCAGCCATCTGCGAACTCGCGTGTTTGCAGCGTCCACTTCACTGGAGGTTATTCATTCATATTTGTTTGAACTCGGGATATACCCGTCCTACTCCGTACAGGCTATTCATTCATAGCAAGGTTTTTTTGTTCCTGATTTTTACGACGCAGGGGTATCTTCACGAGACCGGAATCACCCAGACTTCGCTCCCTCCTTGTTTACATAGAAGCCGACACCTGCCTCCGCACCGAGTTTGCTTGCACGGTACAGCAGGGCAGCGAAGAGGCGGGACGCCAAGCCGTTGTCACGGAAAACAGATCTTTCTACTGTCGCATAGTGTAAAGAGCAGGCCAGCTATGTGCTGGCATGTTCCGCTCAGCCTGCAAAGTATATATTTACGCTTGAAACTCATTAAAATATTTAATAAAAAAATGTCCCACTACAGAATTTTATATCAATACGTCACTTAGTTCGATAATTAGATCGATGACATAGCTTGGCCCTTTTTAGTTGCATGCTGAAGTACCACAAAAAAGACGAGGACGACAAATCTTGTTTATTTGTTTTGTTTTATTAGATAACTTATCGCGTCACGCATAAAATATGATCAAAGGACTGGCACACACGGATCTTGATACAAATCTTGTAATCCTTAAGACACATTATTACATCGCCACGGGTTTTACCGAAAAAATAAACTCACACTGCAACGCAGTCGCAAGACGCTTGAACGATATCGGCGCTCTTGGAAAGCGATATCAGTTGCCTGTAATGTCCCGGCTTCATAGACGGTGCACAAGTGCTCCTTACAAGGTGAACGGTGTGGTCGGGATCAAAATTGTTCACCATGACCTTCTTGACGTAGGCTTCTTTGAAGGTCCATCCTTTCCGGAGTTGTCTGCAGTCCTTCGCCAAGTACCGACCGACGTACGCTGTGTTGACGACCGGTACTGATGCAGCTTCGGCACTCCATCCGTCTTGAAAAGCGTACAGACGGACAAAGTCCGAAGTGTCGAAGACGGTTGCTTTACTCGATCCTCCGGGATCGTCATCAGCCATTTGTAGAGAACGACAGCCGGAAAACAGCGAGAAAAACTTTCCACAACGAACGCACCGAAACGATCCCGTCTAGGAAGCGAACGGGGTGACGGGAGGACGGACTGAGCCCGCAAACGTTTTGAATTATCTCCACGAGGGTGCGCCACGGTCGCTTTCACGAACTCTGAAAAAGGTCAAAGCCGCTTGTAGTAAAACATTTACGATCTTGCGAAGTACTGGTAACCAAAGTAAGGTTACCGTCATAATCTAAACCCTGAAAAAAGGAGAAAAAAAAATACTGAACAAGACGACTCTCCTTGTATCAAGATTTAAATTATATTTCCTAAGCAGCTCACGTGCACACTTTCGCTCCTTGCAAAGGTTATCGCGTCGCAGACGGCACAAGCCGATGCCCCGGCGGCGGCGTCTCTGTGAGCGTGCACACGGCGGCGCCGCTGACCGATCGCCGTCTGGCCGGGCAAACAGCCCAAATGTGCGCTTGAGGCGTGGAAACGGCGTGATGAAACGAAAGGCCAAGGGTATCTACAGGACGAACGGAGAAAGCAGACGCAAAGGTGTGCACCAACGTAAACAACGGTAGAAAAGTGCGGTCGCTCGCCGCTATGAAATCCGTCCGCAAACTCAGTAATGCGCGCCCGCATTCCTTTCCTGCTGCTCGTACTTTTTCTCACTTGATGATTACTCTGTCGCGGGGCATGCCGACGAAACGCTGGGCGGGGCGCTTAGCAATTGCTACAACCGAGCGCGGCGCAGTTTACCAAGGCTCCGCGAATCACCATCGACTCAACCACCACCATGGGTGTTACCGGTGTTCAACGTCGTCATGTGACGTAGGTTCAAGGCATGTATACAAATGACGAAGCAGATTCCACTGGAACAAAATGGCGCCATTCCGTTCAGTCTTCTGCTGTGCGCCGCCATTCGCTTCCTTAAAACTGCACCGCCACGCAGTCGGCGCCTCAAGAAATGTCGCAACTAGTAGGAAGCTCGTATCTAGGGACTTACACCGCGACGTTTCCTGCCCAGCGCGCAGTCAAGTAATGCCAAGAGCACGTTGACAGGTATTTCGGGAACAAAAACAAGACACAAAAAACCTCAATAAATTCTATAACTTAGGTCTAATGAACGGACGATGACGAGGCTTGTATCGGTGGGGAACACGTATCTAAGCACCACAGCGAAAAAAAAAAAAAATTCCAATCGGGCATTGTGGCGTGGGAGCCAGTTTTTCGCGCAGTGCCGCTGTTCCTTTATTTTTTATTGTTTTCGCCTGGCAGCAGTTGCTACACTGCGAAGTTTGAAATGCTTGAATGATAGCTGCTCCGGTTTCTATTTCCGTGCTCGCTCGATTGGTTGATCCAGGGCCTTTTATACTGGGTTGATCAAGAAGTGGAAATATTTCTACTGTATTTTTTTTTCCATGTTATTGATACACTGAGTGAGAATTTGTTTGATGGTGGGCGAGAGATGTGAACTAATTGTGCAGTCCAAAAAATTGGATATATGTAAAATTCTTTAACCCAGTCCCTGCTGCTTTGCGCCGTAGTGCCTTTTGGCTTGCTCGCTCCAATTTTGGGTCACAATACCCGTGCACAAACTAACAAACGTACGAAAAGAAAAATACATTTGTGAAAAGAAAGCAGGAATGTCTGATAAGGAAATTTATTTCCCTTCGCAATTTACAAGCATTGCTTTTTCATGCAAAAATAACAACTTTATTACCGTTCGAGAGTTATTTCTGTTCCTCGCTTTCATCTCCTTTAGTGAGAGGTCAAGTACCCAGTGCGTTGTCTTTGTTTGTCTTGAGCCTTTCAGCTAGCAGACTGCTAGAAGAAAAGCAGTATTGATACGACAACCAATAACCTAAAAATAGACGTCAAACTGTCTATCAATCAGGGATTGTTTTACGTATTCCGAATTACTTTCACAAGACCTCACTGCCATCACTTTTCAAATGTGTGCACTCAAAAGCGCTAATGAGCCCCGTCATCTCCGGTTTAAAAGCGCGCAGAAAAGTGAGCGCGAGTTCATCAAGTGACCAGCGCCATAAGCGCGCCCAGAGAGCGACGACGCGCGACCGAGCGCAGAGCCGTCAAAAGCAAGCGAAACACAGCGGCGCGCCGCAAGAGCCGTCATGACAGGGCTGCGACAACATGCCGGCGTCGCTAGTGCGACAGTGCGCCCGTTTCACCGCGTAGCCCAAAGGCGCACAACCGTCACGAGCGCACTGCGCCGCTCGTAGCGCCATCTGTACTCTGACAAAGCAACTCAAAGAGGTGTCCGCGTCCTTGGTGCGCCCGTCTGCCCCACTCCACGCGACAGCGCGCTCCTAGCGCCATCTGTACTCCGACAAAGCAACTGAAATAGGAGCCCGCAGCGCCCGTGCCTGCTTCCCGGCGCGCGCCCCTCCGCGCACCTCGCCATTGGCGCTCCGCAATAGCCCCTCCCCCTCCCCTCTCCCAGGCTCCTCCCCTCTTTTTAGGCCACGCCAGCGGCAGACCAGCGACATCTTTACCCCACAGGGCCTCCATGTGGCGAGACAAGGCCTGCTAGCTTGCATGAATGCGCTGTGAACTTCGCTGCCGACGCTCGTTCCCAAGCATTGAATATCACGACCAGCTCCACTCGGCAATACGGCGGCACATAACACGACAACGTATAATACAAGAAAGACCGCTGGAACCGACGCGACCGCTCCAAAAAGCACCCAACAAACACTTGGAGAAACAAAAAGTAAAAACAAAAAAAATAAAATTGAAACAAGCAAAAACAAACAAAACAAAAACTTTCGTCACTTTCGGTTTGTGTTGTTTTGCTTATTTTTGCTTTTTTCTCTCAGCCAATAGGCGTTGCAACCTTACTGCGGCGAAACGCTCGTGTTATATCATCTCTAGCCATCATAGTAATATGGCGGACAGCGCAATGGCGGCAGGCTGCCATAAAAATAGCCATAGATCTAGTACACTGTACCGTGGGTGACATTTCGTGCTTGATTGAAGTTGTTCGGCGAAGCAGATTCTTGAAACCCGGCGTGAACGGTAGCCTCATCTTTGAGGACCCGACAAAAGTTCTACGAAAGCGCAGCACCGGGGGAAAGCAGCGCAGCTCGCATCAAAAGCAGACAGCAGACTCCGTACCGGCCGTACCGTCGTCTGCTTTCGATGCTTCTTTCGATGCGACTTTCGATACGTGCTGTGCTGCTTTTCTTCCGGTGCTGCGATTTCGTGAAACTTTTACCAGGTCCTCAAAAATCGGACTGCTGTTCACGCCGGGTTTCAAAAACATGTTTCGTCAAATAATTTTAATCAAGCACGCAATATCACCCACGCTATTTTGATCGCAGCCTGCCAACCCACCTGCCAAAACGCTATCTGCCATGGATGGATGATAGCGGCTGCAGCAGCTTACATTGGCTAGAGGTGATATAACTCTACCTAAAGATGGCCGCCAGTGACCGCATTCGCTGAGCGGGCAAACGCGATCCAGCAATTGTCATAGAGATCAGTATGTGGTTCTCGTATGGATCGCTTCGGGGTCGTGCTGGAGCCTGGATCCAGGCTCCTGAGCATGACGCCCGGTCCCGGTAGTGTAAAAATAGGGACTTTTAACAAACCGTGTTCCGCGTATCGCACTATCGGAGCCTTTGAAGCATGCTTTTAAGTGCGCGCCCCGCTGTCACGGTATCACTCCGGGTGCGCGCCTATAAAGCATGTTTCAAAGGCTCCGATAGTGCAGTACGCGGAACACGGTAACAGTTCGCTAAAAGTCCCTAACGTAATATACGATGTGCGATTTCGCTTTCAGCTGTATAAGGTGCGTAGTCATGTGTGTTCGTTGTTCTTCTGTTTCGAGGCGTCCCGCCGTCCAGTAAGGAATCCACAGCTGCGACCGAAATATTTCGAGGCACATTTATTGCACAGATGCTAAAACGGAATTAAGTACAGCACTGCACCTGCATACGCGCAAAAATAAAACATTGGCAAAATCATTTCGTCAACCTCGCCCACAGCTGCAGTTGCACATCGCCAGCACCTCTCTGTCATCTGTGCACGATCTCATCACTTCATTATTACATGCTTGGCCGCACACCTTCTTGGGAATGGGCTTTATCACTAACTTTATCACTATCACTTCTTGGGAATGGTCACTAACATATATCTTTACAAGTGTACACATTGACCCACATAATTACGCATTCAACATGCCAAGTTGGATCAGCTGTTCACTGAAAGTAAAGTTGTTCACTGATTTAAGAAATATAAGCTACTTAGGTGGCCGCCAGCAATCATTACCTTCGTTTTTACATATTCAAAGCTTCTCACGCAAGCAAGATGAAAATGTGAAATAAAGCTTCGAAAAATGTTGGCACTCAACAGGCTGGATAACTTGTTGGGAACCACGAAGTGTCCGAAGCTTTCTTCCTCCTTGAGACGACGTTCAAATGCTCGTTCTATATGTCCCAGCATCTGTAATGACAATGTGGTCATGATGTTTAAAATTTTAAACTGATTTAAAACAAAACAAATGTCCATCTACAGCGAACAAACTAATGACATAATGCCATTGTCGCACCCGGAACCATGCAGAAATAAATGAAACTTCAAATTAATCCGTCTGTTCGAGGACCGCCAAAGACCATTTTCAAGATTAAACCCAATTGTTACACTTTAAATAAGCAGTTGTGCACAAATCGAAGTGCGAGCTAGGTGTATACCATTAACTTCATTAAAACCGTACTTGTTCGGGGGAAAGCATATATTTTTACTGCGAGAACGAGCCTGCAAACTGACAGCTATGGGCAGCAGAAGTTTAATGGTAAGTTCGCTGAGCAAATAAAACTGAGTACGAGAGATACATACTCACCTGCCTTATCTTGAAAAAAAAAAAAATGAACAAACAAAAACTTGTGGTCTTGGCATTTGCGCTGTTCGTGCACCATCGGGACATGGCCACGTAAAATGCACCTCTCAACAGTCTCTGAAAGTTCGCACCAAAAGCGCGCGGAACGCCGGAGCGCGAAACTAGGCTCGCACGACCCTTGGGTAAACAAAACCACGCGACGCCGCCGTCCGCCGTTACGAAGTTTCAAATTTGGGCGAGGGTAGAGCGAAGGGGGGGGGGGGGGGGGGGGGGGCAGCGGCGCCTTCCAGGGCACTGGCGAGGCCAGCGGGTCGGTTTAGAGTTTTGGTTTTAGACCGAAAACAGAACGAACAGAAAGAAATATATAAAATAAATTGCATTTTATTTTCATGGTGCGGTGAAGACGTTTTCTTGAAATTACTGTTAGCGGACAAAGTTTTATATTGTATTTTTGTATTAATGAGAGCCCCCCACCACCTAAGCGCTGCTGCCGGTGGCGACGCTATGCACAGCGCCGCTGATGGTGGCGACGCTAATGTCAGCGCCGCGAAACTGGGACTGTGACCGGGGGTGACCGCAGAAGTCAACGGACAGGGTAAAGAAGGGCACAGACAGAGCGCTGACTCGCAACTAATTTTTTAGTTGCGAGTCAGCGCTCTGTCTGTGTCCTTCTTTACCCTGTCCGTACCGCAGAAGTCAACGGACAGGGTAAAGAAGGACACAGACAGAGCGCTGACTCGCAACTAAAAATTTAGTTGCGAGTCAGCGCTCTGACTGTGTCCTTCTTTACCCTGTCCGTTGTCTTTTGCGCTGTTTTAACCTTTTATTAATTATTTATTTTTTATTTTAACGTTTTTTTTAACCTTTTATTGACAACGGAGTGCGTCATCTCTGGAGTTCGTGGGACGCCGCAAACCCGGCCAACATGTAAGTACACCCTTCGCCTCGACGGATGTTTCTCGCGTGCTCTAGCGCGCTTTTCCTCGCGCCGAAGCGAACCCTTGCAGCGTAACGATCCGAGCGAAAGACCACGGAGCCCGCTGTGACAGGGGCTCCGGAACCGGGGGGGGGGGCAGGGGCAGGGGGCAGGGCAGGGATGCGTGCGTTGGCAGCGTTCGTTGGCAACGAACGCTGCCAACGAGCGAGCATACGGCACCGAGAGTCAGCGTCTTTAGCAGACAATCTTTTCGACTCAAAAGCGGCGCACGTTCCGCAGGCGGCTACAGTCGCAGAAACAAAAACAGGCGCAGTAACAACAAGGAACTGCAGTTCCTTGTCTGCTAATGGGCCAGCTCTCGGCGTTGTCTGCTCGTTCGTTGGCGGCAGTTGGCGTCGCGACCGCTTGCGCCATCTCTTGTCTCCCGTGCGAAACGGCGCCGTGTTGTTTGAAGACCGGTGGCGTCGCTGCGTTTCCATAGGAGCTAAGCCTTTTTCTTTCTTTACTTTTTCCTCAGGTAAGTTCGCTCTTTGCAAATTTTACAAAAAAAATGCACCATCTGTGGGCAATGCTGCACAAAGTCGTAGCGTGATAGGTTAAGAAACCGAATTTTGCAGTCGATTTAAAGAGTCTGCCGTCACCTTGTTTCCCCCTGTAGTTCAGCAAGTCGCCGATGTCACCGGTAGACTTCTCACTGATATAGGTTAGTTCTTCGGATACAAGTTCTGATGGAAGGAGCGCCAGCCTATCTAAACTTCCGCACAGCTTTCTAAATTGGTCATCTGTCTTGTACTTGTCCAAAAGGTCCAGCTCCCGTCCCATAAACATATTTTTAAAAATTTGCGATTCAATAATTTGTATATTACTGTCTTGCTCCAGTTTCCCTTTCGTACACCCTGATCAAATCCTCCATTTCAAATACATTTACGATGCACAATGATGTAAATAGTTTAATTTTCCTTTCAATTCACTTGAAATATTACCCTGAACCCCAAAAAACCTATGCATCAGTAATGAAGAGACATTGCGCCTAACCTTTATGTGCGCGTTTAGCGTGGCATAAGGCATAAGCACAATAGAAAAGCGAGGTCATGGAAGTGTGACTTCGCTTCTTTGGTCACTCCTCGGGTTCAAAAAATTTGGTTCACGAGGTTTCTCGGGTGTGGCACAAGGTGCCCCGGCGTACCTTTAATAGCAGACTGTAAAATAAATAAAAAGCATTCATTTGTTTGAGCTGTACTGCACACTATGCGGCACAAATAATGAAACGCACTTCCCATCGTTTCAAAAGTTGTGCACCAGATGGCGCCACGTTTGAGGGGCAAACTTCAGTGCTAGTTTCGGTTTGAGGTCGGTACTTTTTCTACAACATAGTTTGCGGCAGCATCAGTCTTCTGCACTCGGTGCATTTGGCGAGTTCGTTTGAGTCCAGTTCTCCGTGCAACACTCTACCTCGCTGAACACTCTGCGAGTGCGATGCATTCTGGGAAAGAACTCGAACGGTGCCAGTGCGTGTGAAACGAACTCTCTATCCCATGGCAAGGGGGTTTTATAGCCTCATTTTCTTTGCAGTGTGGAGCGAGTATAGTTTTCACATTTAAACATTCTAAGCTTGGGGGAGAAAATTTTGGCTTAAAAAGGCGGAAAGAATCAAATGTTTGTCTTTTTTAGACTTAAGCTAGGTGACGCAAGCTACCGCCCGCTACTAAGGGTATAGCCAGTAACATTGAGAGGTACATATACGGGTCTGAGTAAAATATATCCATCCATCCATCTATGCATTAAGGAATCGTATATAAACAACTTTCCGTCGTTTCGGCGGTGCATTCAAAACATGGCGCTAAAGGTGTCGCTCCTCCTGCTTTGGTTATTTCTCCTCTTGTGCGACGGAGCTGACGGAGCCAGACTCAGCGTCCCGCGCGTCTTGCTGCCGTATCGTCAAGAGGTGGCCACCAACTACAGCCTGGAACTCATCGACGCCAGCCCAGGCGCTTGCTACCACTGGAGGGCTATGTTGCGCTTTTTGCACTCCCAGGAGACTTGGAAGAGGGAAGTGACGTCAACGACACAGCAAACGCAGATTGGATGTTGACAGAAGAAAACGAAATCAACACCCAATCTGCATTTGCTGTGTCGTTGACGTCACTTCCCTCTCCCTAGTCTCCTGGGAGTGCAAAAAGCGCAACATAGCCCCCCTGGTATGTGGGCCACGGCTGCCCGGGCGTTCCTTCCCGTTGCGGCTTTCTCGACTCTAGCACTCGGTGCGGGGGGACGGTCGGGTCAGTTCGTGCGCGCAGGCACACTGATCGCTTATTGCGTATCGGATAAGGCAGCATCGCTCGTATTTCACCATGCAAACAAGGCTATGCCGGTACCGTCCATCCACGTGATCGGCTGTCATCGAGGGTTCCTCCCACGCGCTGGCCGAAAGGCAGTCCTGGCCGTCCTGGCCGTCCTGGCCGTCCTGGCCCTTCCGAAGTTTCGAGGCTCCTGGCGCGCCGACTCGAGTTCGGTTTAACCGCCATAGCCACTGACAGAATGAGAAGGGCAGGGCGCGTCTTGAACGCCCGGCCTCAAACACGCGCTCTACGCCTTCCGCCTTCCTTGATTTGGCAAACGCCAATGTTGTCGAAGGTGGGAAGCTTGCGCTGGAAAGGCGGGGCAACTGAAGCTTTTCCCTGCCGTTCTCACATTGTGAGCGAAATTTGAAAGCGCAACTGCCCCATGTTGCGGAAGGACTGGAAGTCGCGCGGCAGCTTTTGACTACCTACGTTACTGTGTGTGACACGACCGCAAGCCACTGGGCTGCCCGTGTTTCATATGTTTCGTGCAAAGCTACTCCCTCGCCATGCTTTATACGAACCGCGTATGTCCTCGTGACTCGCGGTCATAACTCGACGAAGCCCTCGTAGCGTGGTCTGCCGTATGGATGAGCCTTTATTATTCAAAGGTTGTGGACCGAAAGCGTAGAGCGAGAGCGTGCGGGGCACGGAGCACCCGCGGAAATTCCCTACCGCGTGCAGGACCTTGCACTCCTACTCGAGGGAACAACCCCGCAGGGGGCACCTGTGTTAGGTGCTTGGTGCGTGGCGTCACCACGAACCAGCATCCATGTGGGTTGATACACCCACGCCTGCCTGTACGTGGCTTAGCCCCCCCCCCCCCCCCCCCCCCCCCCCAGGCAAGGCAATATACAACTTTGGCCCCTGCTCCCCGTAGACGAGTGTCCTGGCTTCGCCCAACCAGGGTGGTGCAGTCAGTAGCCTCCTCTACCTTCTTCTCCCTCCTTCGACTTCTTTCGACTACGGTCTCTTCTCTCCTTTTCACATTCTTAGGTGGCAAGGGCCAACCTTAGTTGGAACCAGGTCCTGTACCTGCAACTACACTTGGGTATCGTACCTGGGCAGCACTGGTATAGTAATTGCGTCAGCTAAGCCATTCTTGCTATGGCATATTACAACCTCTTGATCGGGCTCTGAAAGGAGGTGGCACCAAAGTTCTCGCTGTAGCCACAAAGAACCTCCAATCTTTTCACATTCCCAGATTTTCTTGTTCTGCACTCTGGGGGCAAAAAGCCACTTGTTAAACTTCCCTCCTTTTTAGTGTCCAAAGTGCTCGAATGGGGTGTCGGTGCAAACTTCAGCGCCAAAACAATCGCATCGGGCAACTTTCTCATTGGGAAAAAAACAAGAAAGCAAAGGGAATCACTTCTAGACCTGAACTTTGCTCAGTAATGTCATTTTGACCATCGACTCTGATTTTTCCAACTATTGTAAAGGCAGGCTACCTTCAATATCGTGCCCTATGTGCCAAACCCTCAGCGGTTCCTTAAGTTCAGAAAATTTGGCCATGTGTTCGCTAAACTGTCGGGGTAGGAACACCTGCTCCAAGTGCCCTAGTAAGGAGCATTGCACTGATATATGTATGAATGAAGCTTGATGTGCCAACAGTAAGCATCCAGCATATTCCCGATCCTGCCCTTTATGGAAACAAGAAAAAAAATCCTTGAAGGCTACTGAAAACATTTCTTGCATTCATGCAAAGAAGCGCTTCGCCTTTGTTTCCAAAGGCTCTTATGCCCAGGCCGTGCTCAGGGCATCGATTCGGCCAGTGGTTTCGACTGAAACACGGACATCTCCGGACGATCTGTCTCCCATCGCGGTCTCCTTCAGTGTCCTCCGGAGTGGTGCCAGTGGCACAGTTTCGGAATTGCAAGGTGGATGCTGCGTCGTCAGCATTCACCCCGGAGAAGGGGATGACACCTTCTGCTCCACCTACCACTTCGACCCCTCAATCCTCTGCTCCCCAGAGGAAGCCCGGGAAGTTGCCGAAGCAGTCTATCTCTAAGGGTCAGCTACCGGCGGCAACAGTAGAGCCCATGACTGAAATTGGGCTCGGGTCTGTTGAGGATGCTCCCCTCTTAGCATATGAGTCCTCTCTTTCTGTTGCCAGAAACCCCAATTGGAGGCAAAAAGATCCTCCTAGAAAACGGAGCACCCTGTGTGTAAAGATAGATTTTAAACCTTAACAAGCATCTTTTTTATGTCGCTATCATAGCATATATATTTTTTCTTCTCTAAATTGTAAAGAACTATAGTATCATGCAATTAAATTGTTGCGGCCTTTTTTCTAAATTTTTTCTCAACGAGTTTGCCCTGTCTTCATATGCATACCTGCCAAGTCTCCTTTATTACCCGGGAAATTTCAGTTTTGACCAGTTTGTATGGCTGTACGTTGACAGAAAAATCTCTCGGAAGACTCAAATTACGCCCCCCTCACGATCGTTTTTATAGTTTTCCTTCCTGTGCATAGAAAAAAACAACAATTTTTAGGGAGAATTTTTTTTTTTGTTTTCAATTCCTTTACATTATCTTTTAGTATAGAAAATGCACCAACTAAAGACACCTTTATGAAAAGTTTAATTGTACTTGGTTCATTGGCCGCGGGTGGCGCTTGCAGCGCCATCGTTCCGGCTATGGCTCCGGCTTGGCCGCTTGGTCAGCTTGGCTCCGGCCGGTTCGCAGCTGTCGCCTGCTAGTTACACATTTTGTATTCACCTTCAAACACAAATCATGTCGTTGGAAGTTCGCTGGAAACAAATAATTGTTTTTGATGTATTTATATTAGTTATGAAGCGTGTTGGGGTGCCTCTATCTGCCGGCCGATTGAGGCACCCAACGGAGCTGCGGATCAAAGCGCCACCTACATCGTCTTCTAAGGAGTGGTTGTTCCCAATGCATGGTGGAGGCTACGCGATAACCACGCTACCCCCTTTAAGCCACTGTAGTGGGGCGGAGGCGCGAAGGAATGAAAAGAAACAAAGCAAAATGATAATAATGATGATTACATGCAGCTAAATGAGCTAAATGGAAAAAAAGGGCTAGCATAGCGTCATCTAGCGGTAGGACTCGGGAATATTCAAGTAGCGCTGCCAAACCAAGCCAATCCATTTGCAGCCAACATAGAATTCAAAATGGCCGCTGTTCAAAGGTGTTTCCCGCTGCTCGCTAGCGATGATTTTGTCCGAATAATCAAACTTTCTCACTTCAAGCTGTCCGAAACATTGGTCGTGAATATGCACTATTTCTATGGGATAAGTCACGGTTCCTCCTTTAGGTCCGAAATATCGAACATGTCTGAATTGTCGGAGTCGGAAAAAACGGTCGGCGACTGTATATGAACTTTTCACGCCCAAATATTGCTCGGAAACACCCTGTAGAGGGTGCGGTGTCAGATCTTTCACAGCAGAACTGAAGCAATTGCAGGTGTCGGCAGGATTGCAGCTCCTTACATTGGCCGACTTGCTTATCGCCTTCAACCATAGGCGATAAGCAAGTCGGCCGAGGTGAGGTTGAGTCGTTAAGCGTCAGATTGTCGAATCCCGGAGAAAAGCCCACCACAAAACCAGCGGATGCGGAGAAAAGCTCACCGGCCATTGAGCGTTTGCAAAGAAAAGCTCAGATTTTTTCTTCCTTTTTATGAAGGCTGTGGGATCATGCGTAACATATATCAGTTTATTATCAATAAAATTCGTCAGCTTTGTAAAAAAAGAAAATGTACTTTTTTGCAATATTTATTCAGCTTATTGGGTATATTGCTCCCAAATTAATAATTGTGGGCGAATTTTTTTGTGGTATACTCTCCAGGCAGCGAAAGCCTAACTGAAAACTTTATGAACTCGAAGAACAGGAAAACGTTTGAAAACTTAATGTCTGCCTAAAACCGAAAAAGCAAAACTGTAAATGCCGAAAATCCGAAAGCGCATGCGCAGCAACGCGGTGCTTGAAATTCTCTTTGTAGCTTTTGTTAACCTTTGAAGACAAGATAGGACGATCAGTAGGATGCTGAACATTCTTTCTTCCACAGACATGCACGTTTTCTAGCCGTTCGTGCTGGTGTTTTCATAGGTTTCCTTTGTGTGGTAATGCCCTTCTACGGCGAGCCACCCATGGCCTTCAGAGCTGCACACTGTCACCGTTGTTACTTGTGGCCTATATAAGAACTAGTCTTCTGTAAGGTAGCATACTGGGCGAGTTGGTAAATGTTATACATGATGAAAACCGTTCAAACGACGAAAACGGTGCAAAGCTGTTCTCACAACTAATGTTTTATTAATTAAAACAACAGAAAGAAAACAGCTTGGCCGACGCTGATTACATCGACAAACACCTACTTATTAATGGGGCACCAGACAAGCTTCGGAGCTGGAATGGTTCACACACCGCTATTCATATTAGCTCGCAAAAAACAAACCTCTTCATCTGACAGCCGACGGCGCACTGTCAAGCAGTAAATTGTTTTTTTTTTTACGGGTGTTCGATGTTCGGATTTTATACTTGCGGAGTCATTAATATGCAGAATGGGTGATAACTAATATCTGAGGAATTAGTAAATATGCCCAATGAACTTCAAGAATATTACAAAAAAGAGGACAAATATTTTTGATGAACTGACAAATTCTAATTTATTAAATTGCCACTTGTGATGCACAATTCGCTAAGCTAAGAAAAAAAAAATTGGTGAGCTTTTCTCCGCATTTCCTCAAAGGCTGGTGAGCTTTTCTCCGCATCTGCCGGTTTTGTGGTGAGCTTTTCTCCGCCGCCCCAGATTGTCTGAGGCTCTGCGACGCGGGATCCGGACGTCAGCCGGTTGAAAACAAATGCGCAAAATATTCCTTTTAGTACTTCATCATTAGAAGTTGGAACCACATTCCCACAAGATAAATCATGATGTGATAGAACTGAAACGCGGTCCGATCCGAAACCTTGCCGGCCAGCAGCTCTCACGCGAGCGGTAGATCTGCTCGGCGTACTTTAACCTTTGTTTCTGCTTATCGCTTCGAATACGATAACTCCGTTCGTCATAGTCGGCTGCCTCGATATTGAGTTGCACAATAGGATAAACTCACAATTTGTTGCCCTCCGCGCAACTGCACGTCTGTTGCTTACGCACGTCACATGGTTCGCACATATAATTACTATGTCGAGCACATGTGGGTTGTGCGATAGGCAGCAGCTGAAAGCCACTCAGAAAAGATTAAGAACACTATGTTCAGAAACAAATGGTACTTACTTTTTGGTTCTCATTAAACTTCACGATGTTTCAAGTTTTCGCATCTGTTGCACTGTTATCTTGTCTACCTAGATCCCTAACCACGCATGTTCAACTGTGCTGCTAAGCACCATTAAAATTGCTCCTGTGCTTGTCTAAGACACAAGCTGAAGTGCAATGAAAACTGATCTGAGCTGCTCCTAGCCTGCTCCAGAACGTAGGCTCCGGTGGCTGCTCCCAAGTACACTTCATGAGTTCCACCCCTGCAATATGCTTAGAGTTACAAATAGCTATGCCTTAGCCTCATTCTTCCTGGTCTTGAAAGGACACCTGTGGACTCGTAAAGAATAGAAGACTCTGCAGACGGACAACCAATCGGTGTTCAAGAATGGCGTTGTGAAATGGTATTGGGTTTGAGTGTTGTATACTTTACATCAGCATACTAACGCGAATGGGAAGCAAGAGAAGACTGTAGGCGTAGAGAAGCAACGGTCCAGCAGTCATGGAGGCGTTCGTAGGCCAACATGTCTCCTCAATTGGCTTAGATCTAGCCTGTTGCACAGCTGGAGTACTTTTGCCTTCACTTTTTTTTGGATTGAACCTCTCCAAGCAATTAAAATTCTTGTCTATGGAGACGTGTCTCCATAGACATGTCTCCATGTCCATGTCTGCTGGTCCTCCTGCTTCAATGTCTGCAGTTAAGTATTGTAGGAAATCGCGTATTGCCGCCGATTCGCCATTTTTCACGTGGTCCGTCAACAAACCGAGTCCAGCCTGGTTCTTTCACGGGAGCGGGATTCCGCTCCCCGTTTATTCGTACAATAAAACACAACGCTACAAAACACTTAATCTAAACTACAAATACACACGACATTACACAAATATTTATAAATGCACGTTAAGCCCAACGCTAAACACAAAGAAAGCCCTTGGGCCTCGCGTCCCACGATATCGTAGATCCAGTCGCCACCTGCCTGCCTGCGACTCGGTCTCGTCCGCAGTTCTCGGAGGCCTCTCGCCCCCTGCCCCACCGAGTATATATCCATCGATGGGCGAGGAGGTTTCTCCTCACCCACCACGGGGGTGCCTGCAGCGCCCTCCAGTGGCTAGGAGAGAAAGCGGCGCGTCGGGAGCCGAACTCGAGATCCCGATCGACCCCGCGGCGACACGACCCCGTGATCGTGTCTGAGGCGAGGCAGCTACGCAGCTGCCTGGCGGCCAAGGATTGGCAGAATGGTTTGATGGGCGCCCTCGTGAATGCACGGTGCGCCATAGTGTGCCTAAGAGCTAGAGAAGACTTGTTGGCCTGGAAAAGCAATGACTTCTACAGTTTAACAACTTTTTATTCATGTAAACCTCGCCATACTATAGTCGGTTACAAGTCAAGAAGGTAGCGGCAAAAGCCCCTCAAAGGGAATCTTGTATTCCTCCGCCACCAATCGCGTCCCGTTGTTTCCGTGACGTCACGACCTGCCCGAACCAATCTTGTTCTGGCAAATGAATATTTTCAACATGGCTGCCGGGCAGATTTTCTACGACTCGAGTATCTTGCAGCAATTATTCTGTTTTTAATGCGGTTTTTCACTTACCCGAGCATACGTCGCTAAGTCGTAACCGCGTCCACTTTTATTCGCAATAGGTTCTGCGCGACAGCGTGAGAATCCAGCGATAGCATTGCCATCGAAAATTTCAATGCGGGAGTAAGGCCTAGCATCGTACATACGTCGAACGCCGTCTGCTTCTCTGCCTCGGGTTGCGCCTCAACATCGTGAAGGCATCGGCTTTTCTTCGCAGTGGTTTCCGTGGAGCGACGTTAAAATGCAGCGGTCACCAAACTCTTCTTTATAAGTGTAGTGGGCTGTGCGGGAGGGGCATAAGTGAACCGCGAACACAGTAAGTGTCTTTACCCAATTTCGACCGTACCTTTGCTGGCGTTAATAAATAGTCTGTCTACTGAAATGACGCTTTCGAAGCAGTATGCATTCATCTGTGAAACGTGGCGTCCTTGTCAAGTTTCCGCGTCGCAATCGGCTGCACGGTAATCTATGAGTGCGATAGTACCCGCGGGTATACCCTCGTTCGCAATAATGAGCTGTTACATACAGGTGGCACACAAATGATAAAGCCAGTGATGCGTATGTTACAAACATTTAATTGACATTGTTTTGGACGTTAAGAGGCTGATGTCTTCTTTTGGAAGAGATACCAGAGAATTTGAGGGAAGCAGATTCGGTTCTCTCAAATGCTTCCGAACATTCTGCTTGCTCTCGAGGCGCTGTCAGTCGTATGTTTATGCTTAGAAACCCGGGTACGTGACGCCTGTACCTCCACTCGCTTTGCGTCGCGGCCTGAGGTATTACCGGTAAACACGCACCAATTTTTCCAATTTACTTAAGAAGGAAAATGTGTCCACAATACTGGATCGCAGCGTTGGTTTAATAATATGTAAAAGATGAAAAGTATGGACAATAAAAATTGATTGTAAGGGCAGTTTCCTGCTTCATGAATTGTGGCTTTCTTATATGCGAAATATTTGTTTAAATCAAGAATTGAAAACATACCGAATACTCTTGATCTTGGTCCGAATGCAGGTGGCAGAATGAATTGTCTTTATAACAATAAAATTAACAATGTTTGAATCTAGCGACAGCTCAAACCGCCTAATTGCATTTCTGATGTATGTTTATCTCTGGATCATACCAGGCCGTAGCCGCGAACGAGCTCTTTAGAATCTGCCATCGTCTTTCTGGTCTACCTTGGCAAAGACAGACTCGTGTAAAAACATTGAGCTTCTTGGAGGCAACCTTGCAGTCCTCATTGTCAGGTCCCTGTTGTTTCATCGACACGTTTCATCAACTTTTTACGACTCGTTTCACTGATACTGCCACACTGTGCTGTGAAGTTTCATCGACACAAAAATTTCACGCTGTAGGAACATTTTGTTGTGCGTTTATCACTGAAGCACATATTAAACTATCCGACCGACCCAGTTCACGACGCTTTGCGGCGACAGTCTCCAGCAGTTCATTACAAAAATGTGGACCCACCCAGCCCACCCGTACATGCCGCTTCGCAGCAGCGTGTAAGGGTGGTCCTACCCCCTGCATGTACCCGTACCCTTGCTCACCAACTAAGCAGCGCACCCCTAACCAAACCAAGATCTTGTCGACGAAACATAGCAAGATATGTCGATGGGTGAGTGTCGATGAAACAATCTGTTGATAAATCGTCGCAGCGTTGAAACAAACTGTCGGGGAAATGTCATTTGATGAAATGAGTGGCAGCGAAAAAAAAGCCTGTTCCCGAGCCGCGTTACTTAAACACTATCGCAGGCATCATTTTTAGATACTCATTGCCAGAACAAATGCACTCTAAACAAAGAAGAAAATGAATTTCGCGCCCCTCTGCTGTTAAAGTTCACGACCCGGAATTGGATAAGGGGCCATAAGGCAAATTTGATATGGTTCTGGACTGGACAAGACAACCTTTCGGTACTTCACAACTCTGCCCTTGGCAACAAGTCTGGCTGCAATCTGTGCATTGTGGTTCTTATCAGCTTTGAAAACGTTAGATTTAATCCTGTACATTGCAATAGTCCGGGAGGCTCAAAACTGAGGTCTCTATGGAAGACCGCTTCACTTCATCACAGCGTTTCTGCAAGACGGACAATATCAAGCTTGAGCTAGGCCCAGTTACTGGCATTGGCATTCCCCAGATCTCCGTCCTCTCACCAATCCTTCATCAATGTTGTAGCCGACGTTTTCTCATGTCAAGCATGCTGTTTTTACGATATATTTCAAGCGAGTACAATGGCGCCTCTTAAATTCAGGAAATCTATGCCGCACTACTTCAGACCGCACTTCGGCGCACAGGGCAGCCTGCTCCTCATCCACCACGAGGTGTTGGCCAACTCGCCAAAGTGCGACCCAAGAGTCATAATGGCCGTCGACTTCAAGGGAACTTTCGACGCGTCTACTCAGCTTCGAAACGAAGCACTAGCACTCGCATTTTGCTCTCCACGGTACTGTTATTACCAGGGTGGCCTCAGTCGTGTGAATGGCCACAGACGTCCTGTTTATGTTTTGAAACGAGATCATTAGCAGTTAGAGTTAGCTGCACACAGTGCTGACAGACGTTATTGTTATTGTCAGAGTGGCCTCGGTCGTGTGGATGGCCACCGACGTCCAGTTTATGCTTCGAAACAGGTCATTGGCAGTTAGAGTTAGCTGCCAGCAGCGCTGATGCACGTTATTGTTATTCTCAGAGTGGCCTCGGTCGTGGGAATGGCCACTGACGTCCAGTTTATGCTTCGAAACAGGTCATTGGCAGATGGAGTTAGCTGCCCGCAGCGCTGATGCTCGTTATTGTTATTCTCAGAGGGGCCTCGGCCGTGTGAATGGCCACCGACGTCCAGTTTATGCTTCGAAACAGGTCACTGGCAGTTAGAGTTAGCTGCCCGCAGCGCTGATGCACGTTATTGTTATTCTCAGAGTGGCCTCGGACGTGTGGATGGCCACTGGCGTCCAGTTTATGCTTCGAAACAGGTCACTGGCAGTTAGAGTTAGCTGCCCGCAGCGCTGATGCACGTTATTGTTATTCTCAGAGTGGCCTCAGTCGTGTGGATGGCCACTGACGTCCAGTTTATGCTTCGAAACAGGTCACTGGTAGTTAGAGTTAGCTGCCAGCAGCGCTGATGCACGTTATTGTTATTTTCAGAGTGGCCTCGGTCGTGTGGATGGCCACTGGCGTCCACTTTATGCTTCGAAACAGGTCATTGGCAGTTAGAGTTAGCTGCCCGCAGCGCTGATGCACGTTATTGTTATTCTCAGAGTGGCCTCGGACGTGTGGATGGCCACTGACGTCCAGTTTATGCTTCGAAACAGGTCACTGGTAGTTAGAGTTAGCTGCCAGCAGCACTGATGCACGTTATTGTTATTCTCAGAGTGGCCTCGGTCGTGTGGATGGCCACTGGCGTCCACTTTATGCTTCGAAACAGGTCATTGGCAGTTAGAGTTAGCTGCCCGCAGCGCTGATGCACGTTTTTGTTATTTTCAGAGTGGCCTCGGTCGTGTGGATGGCCACTGACGTCCAGTTTATGCTTCGAAACAGGTCACTGGCAGTTAGAGTTCGCTGCCCGCAGCGCTGATGCACGTTATTGTTATTCTCAGAGTGGCCTCGGACGTGTGGATGGCCACCGACGTCCAGTTTATGCTTCGAAACAGGTCACTGGCAGTTAGAGTTAGCTGCCCGCAGCGATGATGCACGTTATTGTTATTCTCAGAGTGGCCTCGGACGTGGGGATGGCCACTGGCGTCCAGTTTATGCTTCGAAACAGGTCACTGGCAGTTAGAGTTAGCTGCCCGCAGCGCTGATGCACGTTATTGTTATTCTCAGAGTGGCCTCAGTCGTGTGGATGGCCACTGACGTCCAGTTTATGCTTCGAAACAGGTCACTGGTAGTTAGAGTTAGCTGCCAGCAGCGCTGATGCACGTTATTGTTATTCTGAGAGTGGCCTCGGTCGTGTGGATGGCCACTGGCGTCCACTTTATGCTTCGAAACAGGTCATTGGCAGTTAGAGTTAGCTGCCCGCAGCGCTGATGCACGTTATTGTTATTCTCAGAGTGGCCTCGGTCGTGGGAATGGCCACTGACGTCCAGTTTATGCTTCGAAACAGGTCATTGGCAGTTGGAGTTAGCTGCCCGCAGCGCTGATGCTCGTTATTGTTATTCTCAGAGGGGCCTCGGCCGTGTGAATGGCCACCGACGTCCAGTTTATGCTTCGAAACAGGCCACTGGCAGTTAGAGTTAGCTGCCCGCAGCGCTGATGCACGTTATTGTTATTCTCAGAGTGGCCTCGGACGTGTGGATGGCCACTGGCGTCCAGTTTAAGCTTCGAAACAGGTCACTGGCAGTTAGAGTTAGCTGCCCGCAGCGCTGATGCACGTTATTGTTATTCTCAGAGTGGAATCGGACGTGTGGATGGCCACTGGCGTCCAGTTTATGCTTCGAAACAGGTCACTGGCAGTTAGAGTTAGCTGCCCGCAGCGCTGATGCACGTTATTGTTATTCTCAGAGTGGCCTCAGTCGTGTGGATGGCCACTGACGTCCAGTTTATGCTTCGAAACAGGTCACTGGCAGTTAGAGTTAGCTGCCCGCAGCGCTGATGCACGTTATTGTTATTCTCACAGTGGCCTCGGCCGTGTGAATGGCCACCGACGTCCTGTTTATGCTTCGAAACAGGTCACTGGCAGTTAGAGTTAGCTGCCCGCAGCGCTGATGCACGTTATTGTTATTCTCAGAGTGGCCTCGGACGTGTGGATGGCCACTGGCGTCCAGTTTAGGCTTCGAAACAGGTCACTGGCAGTTAGAGTTAGCTGCCCGCAGCGCTGATGCACGTTATTGTTATTCTCAGAGTGGCCTCGGACGTGTGGATGGCCACTGGCGTCCAGTTTATGCTTCGAAACAGGTCACTGGCAGTTAGAGTTAGCTGCCCGCAGCGCTGATGCACGTTATTGTTATTCTCAAAGTGGCCTCAGTCGTGTGGATGGCCACTGACGTCCAGTTTATGCTTCGAAACAGGTCACTGGTAGTTAGAGTTAGCTGCCAGCAGCGCTGATGCACGTTATTGTTATTCTCAGAGTGGCCTCGGACGTGTGGATGGCCACTGACGTCCAGTTTATGCTTCGAAACAGGTCATTGGCAGTTAGAGTTAGCTGCCAGCAGCGCTGATGCACGTTATTGTTATTCTCAGAGTGGCCTCGGTCGTGTGGATGGCCACTGGCGTCCACTTTATGCTTCGAAACAGGTCATTGGCAGTTGGAGTTAGCTGCCCGCAGCGCTGATGCTCGTTATTGTTATTCTCAGAGGGGCCTCGGCCGTGTGAATGGCCACCGACGTCCAGTTTATGCTTCGAAACAGGTCACTGGCAGTTAGAGTCAGCTGCCCGCAGCGCTGATGCACGTTATTGTTATTCTCAGAGTGGCCTCGGACGTGTGGATGGCCACTGGCGTCCAGTTTATGCTTCGAAACAGGTCACTGGCAGTTAGAGTTAGCTGCCCGCAGCGCTGATGCACGTTATTGTTATTCTCAGAGTGGCCTCGGACGTGTGGATGGCCACTGGCGTCCAGTTTATGCTTCGAAACAGGTCACTGGCAGTTAGAGTTAGCTGCCCGCAGCGCTGATGCACGTTATTGTTATTCTCAGAGTGGCCTCGGACGTGTGGATGGCCACTGGCGTCCAGTTTATGCTTCGAAACAGGTCACTGGCAGTTAGAGTTAGCTGCCTGCAGCGCTGATGCACGTTATTGTTATTCTCAGAGTGGCCTCAGTCGTGTGGATGGCCACTGACGTCCAGTTTATGCTTCGAAACAGGTCACTGGTAGTTAGAGTTAGCTGCCAGCAGCGCTGATGCACGTTATTGTTATTCTCAGAGTGGCCTCGGACGTGTGGATGGCCACTGACGTCCAGTTTATGCTTCGAAACAGGTCATTGGCAGTTAGAGTTAGCTGCCAGCAGCGCTGATGCACGTTATTGTTATTCTCAGAGTGGCCTCGGTCGTGTGGATGGCCACTGGCGTCCACTTTATGCTTCGAAACAGGTCATTGGCAGTTGGAGTTAGCTGCCCGCAGCGCTGATGCTCGTTATTGTTATTCTCAGAGGGGCCTCGGCCGTGTGAATGGCCACCGACGTCCAGTTTATGCTTCGAAACAGGTCACTGGCAGTTAGAGTTAGCTGCCCGCAGCGCTGATGCACGTTATTGTTATTCTCAGAGTGGCCTCGGACGTGTGGATGGCCACTGGCGTCCAGTTTATGCTTCGAAACAGGTCACTGGCAGTTAGAGTTAGCTGCCCGCAGCGCTGATGCACGTTATTGTTATTCTCAGAGTGGCCTCGGACGTGTGGATGGCCACTGGCGTCCAGTTTATGCTTCGAAACAGGTCACTGGCAGTTAGAGTTAGCTGCCCGCAGCGCTGATGCACGTTATTGTTATTCTCAGAGTGGCCTCAGTCGTGTGGATGGCCACTGGCGTCCACTTTATGCTTCGAAACAGGTCATTGGCAGTTAGAGTTAGCTGCCCGCAGCGCTGATGCACGTTATTGTTATTCTCAGAGTGGCCTCGGACGTGTGGATGGCCACTGACGTCCAGTTTATGCTTCGAAACAGGTCACTGGTAGTTAGAGTTAGCTGCCAGCAGCGCTGATGCACGTTATTGTTATTCTCAGAGTGGCCTCGGTCGTGTGGATGGCCACTGGCGTCCACTTTATGCTTCGAAACAGGTCATTGGCAGTTAGAGTTAGCTGCCCGGAGCGCTGATGCACGTTATTGTTATTCTCAGAGTGGCCTCAGTCGTGTGGATGGCCACTGACGTCCACTTTATGCTTCGAAACAGGTCATTGGCAGTTAGAGTTAGCTGCCAGCAGCGCTGATGCACGTTATTGTTATTCTCAGAGTGGCCTCGGACGTGTGGATGGCCACTGACGTCCAGTTTATGCTCCGAAACAGGTCACTGGTAGTTAGAGTTAGCTGCCAGCAGCGCTGATGCACGTTATTGTTATTCTCAGAGTGGCCTCGGTCGTGTGGATGACCACTAGCGTCCACTTTATGCTTCGAAACAGGTCATTGGCAGTTAGAGTTAGCTGCCCGGAGCGCTGATGCACGTTATTGTTATTCTCAGAGTGGCCTCAGTCGTGTGGATGGCCACTGACGTCCAGTTTATGCTTCGAAACAGGTCACTGGTAGTTAGAGTTAGCTGCCAGCAGCGCTGATGCACGTTATTGTTATTCTCAGAGTGGCCTCGGACGTGTGGATGGCCACTGACGTCCAGTTTATGCTTCGAAACAGGTCATTGGCAGTTAGAGTTAGCTGCCAGCAGCGCTGATGCACGTTATTGTTATTCTCAGAGTGGCCTCAGTCGTGTGGATGGCCACTGACGTCCAGTTTATGCTTCGAAACAGGTCACTGGTAGTTAGAGTTAGCTGCCAGCAGCGCTGATGCACGTTATTGTTATTCTCAGAGTGGCCTCGGTCGTGTGGATGGCCACTGGCGTCCACTTTATGCTTCGAAACAGGTCATTGGCAGTTGGAGTTAGCTGCCCGCAGCGCTGATGCACGTTATTGTTATTCTCAGAGTGGCCTCGGACGTGTGGATGGCCACTGACGTCCAGTTTATGCTTCGAAACAGGTCACTGGTAGTTAGAGTTAGCTGCCAGCAGCGCTGATGCACGTTATTGTTATTCTCAGAGTGGCCTCGGTCGTGTGGATGGCCACTGGCGTCCACTTTATGCTTTGAAACAGGTCATTGGCAGTTAGAGTTAGCTGCCCGGAGCGCTGATGCACGTTATTGTTATTTTCAGAGTGGCCTCGGTCGTGTGGATGGCCACTGACGTCCAGTTTATGCTTCGAAACAGGTCACTGGCAGTTAGAGTTCGCTGCCAGCAGCGCTGATGCACGTTATTGTTATTCTCAGAGTGGCCTCGGACGTGTGGATGGCCACCGACGTCCAGTTTATGCTTCGAAACAGGTCACTGGCAGTTAGAGTTAGGTGCCCGCAGCGCTGATGCACGTTATTGTTATTCTCAGGGTGGCCTCAGTCGTGTATTGTTCTACAGCAGCTTGTATTGTTCTACAGCAGCTTCGTTCCGCAAGATACAGCGGGGATTAGGGCAATCCTTACTCGCAGTGATGTGATTGCTGCGCCAATTGCGCCAAACTGCGCCAAGGGGCTAAGCCTGCTACATCCTGCTACATTTTGCCAAAATATGGGTAATCTGCGCCAAGCCTGCGCCAAAGGACCAATTTCGGTCGCCTTTCAAAACCGAAACTAAACTGAGAAACGTAATTGAGTATGCGTGAACTAGGTGGCGCAAGCGGCCGCCCAACAGAAAGCACCCTGGATCAATCGTCCATCCGGTTCCCCTCCCCCCCCCCCTTCCCCTCGCATGTTTTTTCCCGCCGTCTCGTGTTGGTTTCACGCCCTCCTCGTATATGTCGTCTCGGGAATCTCGTCTTGCGTCTTTTTTTTAAAAGTTTTCAACGATAGACGCGAAAGTGTGCGGACGCTCTGACGCTTGTGTGCCGGGTGGCAGCCATTCAGTCATGCTGTGAAACAAAACCACGTTTTTGCGCGGCGAGAGCTACTTTGTGAGGTGAAACGCTCGCGCGACCACAGTCTCCGTCCGACGGACTGGACGTCTCCGTCCCTACTCCCCGTCCGACGGACTGGACGTGTATTATTTAGTTCTCCGTTTTTTTTTTTTTTTTTTTTTTTTCAGGTTAGCGTCATTGTTGATTTTCGACAATGGCATCCACGGCGTGCAGTATTCTCGCCGATTTTCTACCCACGCCCATAATGTTTTTTCGCATTTTGAACTTCCGCGTCCGTTAGGCCTGTTAGGCTTCGCAGCCGGTGCTGCATTCCTTTGTTCGAGAACGTTCGACGGAGCCCTACTCCCCGTCCGACGTACTAGACGTTTATTATTTAGTTTTCCGTTTTTTTTTGTTTTGTTTTCAGGTTCCCGTTTTTATTGATTTTCGACAATGGCATCCACGGCGTGCAGAATTCTCGCCGATTTTCTACCGACGCCCGGCGAGCCGGTAATGCCGAGGCTCACGTGGAAGCGAGGTTTTCTGAATCATCTCGAGTCAGTCGATGCCGACAGTTTTCCGCCCAAACGAAAAAGAGCAATTTCGTTGTCTCATTCCTTGGCGAAGAAGGAAATCGCGCTCCGCCCGTTGGCGCGACTCAGGACGAGTTTCAAGTTTTGCTGTCAGCTTTGGACGCGTATTTCGCTGCCGCTCTGGACAATATTGTTAAGTGAGGGAACTTCATTATTCGAGCACAGAGTCCAGGAGAGGCCGTCCTCGAATATCTTGTGGCACTCAAATGCCTAGCTTCGTTCTGCGGTTACGGCGAGGCTTTGGAGAGCCCCGTCGCGGAGGGGTCCTTATCATTTCGTCGAAACTCGTTTCGTAGAATTACGTTTCGTGGACAACTTTTCGTGGACAGACGTTTCGTGGACACACGTTTTATGGACACACGTTTCGTCGACAGTGTGACGTTTCGTCGACAATCGTTTCGTCGACAGCACCACCGTAAAACGTTTCGTCGACAAAACTTTTCTTTTTTTTTGCGGTTTCGAAAGGAATGCCGGAAACTTAAGGTACATGCGCTTGTAAGAGATGGAAAAGACGATGCCTGTCTCCAAGGTGAGCAACTGCGCTATCCTCTCGCTCTTATCCGTGTCAGATGGAAAAGCAAGAGCGCGCAGGACTAAGCGCGCGGCCTATTCGGATATTTGCAAGTTCCGATGCCCGTTTATAGAACCGAAAGTTACTGGAAGAAGAAAAGCGGTGGAGAAAAATGCGTAGGCACAAAGCAAAACTTCGATCCAATGGTGGGTTGCGGAAAAAGCGTAAGCACTGTTTTTTTTTTCTTTATGTTGGTTATTTTTAGACCAAAATACAGCTTGCAGCTTTTTACTGGAACATTACAACCCTAATATTTGAATTGAAATTAAGCATGTTCATTACCCTCAATTATTCAAAAGGAAAAGTGCTGCAGTGTTTTACTAGCTAGTGCGACTTATACGTGAAAAAAACTGTTTAGTCACAGTCGTTTCATCGTCATTTATCCTTAAGGGCCGATTAAAAAGGACATTACGCAAGAAGGGGGCTGTAAACAATGTCAAATAAAAATAAATAACAAGCACGAAAACCAATAACACTCGCACTTCCGGGAGCACGCTGCCCGCGAGTAAACCTTAAAAAAAAAATCTACATTGCATTGCAATAAATAAACACTGGAATTGGTAACAGTTAAATAAACCAGTACACCGAGTTTAGTCGTATTACACAAAGTAAACCATAGTTGATATCGAATGTGCAACTTAATGCATTATATAGCTTCTCTCGAGCAGCCGCCACATGCAAGGCCTTGGAGGAGGTAGTACCACTAGACGAAATCTGTCGGCAGCAGCCGACTGGTCCTCACACGCGACATTAAATTGTTCTTTTATCGATGCCAGCAGACAGATACCTGGGGCAAGTTCGTAGCTCTTTTTATAAAAGAGCAGCTTCCAAATCTAATGTTCTTTGGTCACATTTGTTTATCTGCATGCAAAATTTCAGTACAGGCATAACACTATTGTGTCACTATTGTGTCATTCATTATCCAGAAGCTAATTATGCTAAAGACGAAAAATCGTATGCGGTCTGGTAAGTACAGTACGTCGAATACGCAGTGTTTGGAGGCGAAAACAACCGTGTTTTATCACCGTAAAAGTAAACCACGCGTAGACAAATGCTCAGTCTCCTTCAAAGTTTATTGCTAGCGGCTAAGACCAGATGCCAAATAGCTTGAAAACCGATTTTATGCCTTTTTCAACGGTAGGAAGGCTGTGTGCACCGCAAACAGGCTTCGTTTATTCTTTCAAATTTTCTTTAAGAGCTTCAGTGTTTTGGCGTGTGGACTATCTATGCTATGTTCAGGCGGCTCTTGAGGATTCTGCTAAAAGACGCGACGCGCGGAAAGATACGCTTGCTCTGGAAATGACCCAGCCACTTTTTCAAAACAGTGGAAGTGCCGGCGGCCAGCCCGCGAAGGGTTGCATTCGATGACGTACAGACACCTCGATCACGTATGCTGCCGAAAGCGTAGAGGGGCCCTCAAGAGCGGCGCATATTGTTGAATGTTTTAAAAATCTAATTTGAGAAAGGACACTGGGGTGGGGGTCGATAACAAAACTTCCCGGCTTTGACAACGCTTCCCCAAAGGTTCGGGCAAAGACACCAGCGAAACCATTCAAATCGTAAGTTCCGAAATCAGTGCAATCGGCAAACCCCCCCCCCCCCCCCACCCCCCCCCCCCCCCCCCCAAAAAAAAAAGGAAAAAGAAAAAAAAAGTATAAAAAAATGGCGATAGTTTAAGTTGGTGAGGCAAGATGGCTGCGCACTGGCTCGCCATACTTGGCCCAGTCGGCCATCTTTCATCCATCCATCCAACACAAGGCCGCGTGCCTCGCAGGCGCAGAGGTCGCGAGGAGGCGCAGCTGGCGGAGCCAGGAGCTAGGGAGGCTCAAGTGAGGGTGGGTGCAACTGCTAGATCGGCGATCACGGGACATGGACGCCATTTAATTGCTAAATTTTGCTGGGAGTCTATGGGGCAAAGGGTCGTTTTCTTTCCTAACTAGGGTCATAAAAGCCCATTAAGGTGCTTGAATAATTTACACAAGGTATAAATGATTACTTTTTCATAACGACCAGTTTTGTTGCGATAGGTTCAGTATTTTTTTAACGCGAAAAATAGTAAATTCCGCCATCTTGGACGTTGCTGCTTGTCTGGCAACTTTGCTTGCTCCGCTCGACGTTTGCAATTCTTGGTGCGAGAAGGAAGTGAGAGAGGCTGCGCCAAGGCGCTCGTTGCTTGCAATGGGAGGCGAGAGGAGGAAAGGCGCATGGCGCAACCGATGGCGAATTCGCGTGGTCGCCTCTCTCCTCTGACCTCGATTCAGCAGAGCGCCCCCTCCTCTCCGCCAGAGCTACTCGGGATCCTTTTCAGCCGATCACAGCTGCTGGCTTCAGAGCGCTCCGAGATTCTCAGACCAGTCACGGAATTCATATTTCTTGACATTGGTAATGCGTTAAAAACAACACGATCTTACAGCGTACGGTGGACAACTGAGCAAATTTTACACTCGCAACGTGATGAAATAACTGTTGGGACGTAAATTGGTTTACGCATCGGCATGTAAAAAAAAAAAAAAGAAGAAGAAAACGGCAGTATGCGAATTGATTTTCGCAGAACGGAACGAAAGCCAACGCTTGTAAAATAGTTCTCAACTCATCGCGGTTTCGTCCGTGAACGCGCAGCGATAGCGGTCATGCGTGCGACAGAACAGGCAAATACAAAATGGTTAATAAACCGCATTTTTGTCACGGCGAAATATCATGCAAGCATCGCCATGTGGCCAAAATCACAGTGCATTATATTCGGCTCTCCCTTTATTTTACAACACAAACCTTTGAACGCACTTTTACCAAACCTGAACATTTCTTGAAGCGACCACAAAACCCGGTGAAACAGCGGCGAGCCCTGCGAGCTATTTCTTCGTCGGTTAGGCTTAGCGGATTCACCGCCGTGAGATGAACGATCTCGTGAAAGCACTGGGAATACTTCACACTTCGACTTTTTCTGTTACGGTCGCAAAGGAATGTCGTCCCGTCCGTCGTAATCCTCGCACCGTCGAATTCACAAGCACTTCGTAGAACCACATATCAACCGCCGTCATGCCGTACCCCGCACACCACCACCGAACCACAGACCACTGCCGGCCATCGTCAACAAAACCACGTGATCCCCGTCCAAGTACCACGTGACGCCTGCGCCACTCTTCACGCCGACGGCTACACACGGAGTGCCAAAGAGCGCTCTGAGAGGGAGAGGCGTCCTCGGAATGAACCACCCGATCAGGCCGCAGCACTCTCTTTCAACCACCCGATCTCGCGCGCTCTGGAAAGAGCGCTCGAGAGCGCGCAGAAAGAACCACGCGAATTCGCCACGAGTTGCAACAGAGCGGGCGCCTGCTCTCGTGCAAGCAACACTGGCGCATATCCTTTCTCGAATCCTCTCCCCCAGGCGCCGCTATTAAATTGCAAACGCTCTCCAGGTTTTGAGTTGCGCCCACCCTCACTACAGCCTCCCTACCAGGAGCTGGCAGAGCGAGCTGTCGGCGAAACGTCGCAACATCTCTCAATGAAACGAACGGGTGCTCGTTTCCATGAAACGATCTGTCGATGAAACATCGCAGTGTCGGCGAAACGATTTGTTCATGAAACGTCGTTCGACGAACTGATTGCCACCGGTCGCGGAGATTTCGGGGATCCGCAGCACAGAGGTGCAGGATCCTTTAATCCGAGAGTCCGGCGGAGCTCCTCGAGCGTGCCGTGCACCGGGCGCAGTAGGTCCAGTGGATGCCTCAAAATTGCGATTTTTTTCGACGTTAGCCGATGGATCAAGATCCGAACGCGGTAGACGTAGTAGATCGTGTCCAAGATGGCCGCTTTCTTCATCCGTTGGGCGGCCAGCGAGACCAACATGGCGAAACGTCGTCTTCCGAGAGGCGCGAGCGTCCTCCTCTCCCTCCGTGTCCTCCTTCCCTGTCAGGTCGCGAGTTTGGTCAACATTTGGTCCAAACCTCCTCTCCCGTTCCTCTTTCGCCGTTCGCGCAACGTTCGCCTGAAGCGCGAAACACATGCGCGTCAAAACTGTCCGATCCGGCGTGCGAACTGTAGGGAAGATGGCTGCTCCAAATCTCCGCACAGGACGGTTCGCGACACACGGTTTTCGACGCGTCGTTGCGTCGCTCCGTTCAGCTCCACCCAGTTTCGGGTATCCCTCTACCTAATGGATGGATGGATGCTAATGGCTATATATTTATACTGGGCGGTAGCTCGCGCCACCGAGCCTAGAAAACTAAAATACTTCCCTCGTCCTTGATTTTTTTTACTTTAAAACGAACATAATATTTTTATTTCATTCTATTAAAGTGTGCGTGTGTGAAGATTTTCCGTGAGGCTACTTTTCTGCTCAACATCACTTAATCACGATGCACCACAGCGGACCTTAGGAGCCAGCGAAGCGAGCACTGGGTACAAATCACGTGACTACGTACCGCGCGCATTGCTGCGTCTCTCCCGAAGTTCACGTGACACTCACATGACATTGGAGTGGCTCTTAGCGTCCGCTGCTGTCCATCCTAAGGTGAAACGGAGTGTATTCGGGTTTCGACGGTCTCGATCGGTCCCAGAAGGCCGGCTTGCTTTGGCGCGCGAAATCAGCAGCTCGTTTTGTGCGCGCGGGAAAACTCGATGGAGTCCGTTCCCTTCACAACCACGTCGCGTGACGGACCACCACATCCGCTTCCCCGAGCCACGTAGTGCCTCCTCACCCGATCGGTCTGAATGTCACGTGACAACTTGACCTTCGCCCTATCTGTGCTGCCATTGGCTGCGGCCCTCCGAAAATCGGACAACGGTGCGGCGATATCTCGCAAATTGGTCGGACGCCGGCGCCGGAGAGAGCCCCCGTCCGACGCTCCGGTGCGACGAAAACCCGCCTCCGAACGTCGTTCCGGCAGTTCGCACGTCGGATCGGACAGTTTGGACGCGCATGTGTCTCGCGCTTGACCCTTTTCGTGAAGAGAGCGCGCATGTCGCGCAAAATCTTTTTCATTTCCTTTCTTCTTTTTTTTGTATGTGCCAGAATTGCGCGCGGCAAGAAGGCCCAGCGTTTCGAGCTACCTGTTTTTCGTGTTTCTGCCTAAATTTTCCTCGCTTCCCCAAATAATTACATAGTCCTAAATATTCGTATTTTTTTACATTACTTTCACTCTTAAAGTGAGGGACATACTATGTAGGCCTGCGTTTCGCAAATATTAGTTCATCGGGCCAAAACGGTGGCCAAAGCAAATCCGGCGAGCGGAAGTGTTACCGGGAGAGATCCAAACTGACGTATGAAACCCTATCTTTACTTTAAATGTAACGTATGCCATCAGAACATGGTAGCACTTAATAACTCCAATGGCGATTTTTAATAGTCAGTCCTAAACAAAACGTGAAAAACAAGCGACAGTTGTCGAACTCGAAGACGACACACAGTAACTACCATTTCGTGCACGGCACTTCCTAAAATATTATTAGTCATGATAAGTCTGTATCTCCAGTCATCGCCGTATTTATTCCTCTACTCAGGCTTTCTCTCTCGAGAAGGCACAGGAGGATCTCGGAATCTTCCACTTGGCTGATCCTTTCCTCCATAGCTTTCAGGGCAGCGTTGAAAAAGAATGAAAAATGATTTTGCCGAAAAACGTTGTTCGAGTGCTATAGGGTCATGAAATCCGTTTCGCGTGACTGGTACCCTGGAGCATTTGAAATATTTTTAAAGGCGTTGAGACTGCTCATTCCTCTACCAGCGGCGTAAATGGCGTACAGGAATTGTATACATCTTTCAGGTCTGCTACATCTTCGGCAACCGAAACTTGCGACATGTGTACACCAACGACGCGTTATGTTTTCCGACCGAATGTGCGTCCTTTCTCGCGGTGTCAATCAGTTCGTCGAACGACGTTTCATGGGCAAATCGTTTTGTCGACACTGCGATGTTTCATCGACAGATCGTTTCCTTGAAACGAGCACTCGCTCATTTCATCGACAGACGTAGCGACGTTTCGTCGACAGCTCGCTCTGCCAGCTCCGCCAGCTGCACCTCCTCGTGGCGCCTGCGCGGCGCGCGGTCTTTTGCTGGATGGGTAGATGAAAGAATGAATGACGGCCGACTGGGCCAAGTAGGGCGAAACCAGTGCGCAGCCTCACCGACTTTCTTTTCCTGCTTATTTATTTTATTTATTTTTTAGGGGGGGGGGGGCATTGATCGCGCCGATATTGGAATTTACGATTTGTATGGTTTCGCTCGTGTCTTTGCCCGAGCCTTTGGAGAAGCGTTGTCCACTATCTTTTCTCAAATTAGATTCTTAAAACATTGAACAATATGCGCTGCTCTTGAGGGCTACGCTTTCGGCAGCATACGTGCGCGAGGTGTCTGGACGTCATCGAATGCCACCCTTCGCGGGCTGGCCGCTGGCACTCCGACTGTTCTGACGAAGTGGCAGAGTCATTTCCAGAGCACGTGTATCTTTCCGCGCGTCGCATCTATTGGTAGAATCCTCAAGAGCCACCTAAACATAGCATAGATAGTCTACACGTCAAAATACTAAAACTCTTAAAAAAAACTTAAAAAAGGAGGAATGTTTGCGGTACACACAGCCATTCTATCGTTGCAAATGGCATAAAATCATTTTTTAAGCTAATTGGCATCTGGTCTTAGCTGCTAGCACTAAACTTTGGAGAAGACTGAAGATTCGGTTACGCGTAGTTTACTTTTACGGTGATAAAACACTGTTCGTTTTCCGCCGAGCACCGGGTATTCAACGTACTGTACTTACCAGACCGCATACCATTCTTAGAGTTTAGCATATTTATCTTCTGGATATTAAATAACACAAAAGTTCTGCTCATATTATTTCTGTACTGAAATATTGCATGCACATAAGACCAATATGTGACCGAGAAACATTAGACAAGGAAGCCGCTATTTTATGCAAAGAGCTGGGTCACGAATTGATTGCCCCTGGTATCTGTCTGCTGGCATCAATAAAAAAAAAACAATTAAATGTCGCGTGTGAGGACCAGTCGGCTACTGCCGACAGGTCTTGTCTAGTGGTACTACCGCCTCCAAGGCCTTGCATGTGGCGGCTGCTCGAGAGAAACTATATAATGCATTAAGTTGCACATTTGATATCAACTATGGTTCCCTTTGTGTAATACGACTAAACTTGGGGTAATGTTTTATTTATTTGTTACCAATTCTCGTGTCTTTTTTTTTTTGTCGTTTTTTTTGTTTTTTTTTTTTTTCACTGCAATGTAGCGTTTTTAGTTTACTCGCAGGAACCGTGCTCGCGGGAGTGCGAGTGTCATTGTTTTTTTATGCTTTTGGAGTAAGGGGCCGTTTAAACAACCAATCCATAAAGTTATTCGCATATGATTGTGTCATTTACCGTGTAATCCATTTTGACACTGATACGTCTTTTCTTCAGATTGACTTTAATTCAATTACTGACTGGTCTTGAAAATGCGCCGTAATGCCAATAGATGTAAAGTAATGAGAATTTCACGGAAAGCTGCCTGTACTAACCCTCCTCAATATAACATTGGTTCTGTCCTTGAACAGGTGCCATCGTACAAGCACCTAAGTGTCCATATAACATCTGACCTCTCCTGGCAAACTCACATTAACTTTATTTCTAACAACGCTAATAGCATCTTAGGTTACTTACGTCGCCACTTCTCAAGGGCTCCTTCATCATTAAAACTACTGCTGTACAAGACCCTAGTTAGATCCAAGCTTGAGTGTGCGAGTTCGGTGTGGGACCCAGGCCATGAATTTCTTAATAATCAAATTGAATCCGTACAAAATCGCGGCGCACGTTTTATTTTGTCTAATTTCTCACGTTTTCCCAGTGTATCATTCATGAAACTAACCTTACATGTTCCGAATCTTTCAATGCGTAGAAAATTATCTCGTTTGTCCTTATTTCACAAAATGTATCACCGGAACCAGCATCTAAGTGAAGAGCTTTTTCTGAACCATCGTATTTATCTCATCGAAATGATCATCGCCATAAAGTCAACGTTCCTTTAAGTCGCACGAAGCTCTTTTTTAATACTTTTATCCCAAGAACTACTAATAACAGGAACCACCTGCCCACCTCTATCGCCACAGTCACAGACACCCCTGCATTCAAGTCTGCCATTGAAAACTTTTATGTTACCTATCATGAGTTGAATTCTATTTTTCGTACTTTTGTTTTTCCCCCATTCCCTTCTGTAACGCCGTGTGGCATTGAAGGTATTGAAATAAATAAATAACGATGAAACGAGTGCGACTGAACAGTTGTTTTTTTTCGAGTATAAGTCGCAGTAGCCATTAAAACAGTGCATCACTTTTCCTTCTGCATAATTGAGGGTAATGTACATGTTTAATTTAAATTGAAATATTAGGATCGTAATGTAGCAATAAAAGGCTGCAAGCTGTGTTTTTGTTAAAAATAACCAATATGAAAACAAAAATCAGTGTCCACGCCCTTTTCCGCAACCCACCATTGGATCGAAGTTTTGTTTTGCGCCTACGCATATTTTTTTCCATCACTTTACTTCCTCCAGGAACGTTCAGTACCATAAACGGGCTTCGCAACTTGCAAATATCCCAATAGGCCACGAGCGAAGTCCTGTGCGCTCTTGCTTATTCCATGTGACACAGATGAGAGCGAGAGGGTAGCGCAGTTGCTCTCCTTGGAGAGAAACTGCGCTAGGCATTGTCTTTGTCCTCTTTTACAACCGCTTGTACCTCGAGTTTCCGGCATTCCTTTCAAAGCCGCAAAGAAAAAAAAAAGAAAAAAAGTTTGTCGACAAAACGTTTCACGGTGGTGCTCTCCACGAAACGATTTTCGACGAAACGTCACAGTGTCGACGAAAAGTTGCTCACGAAACGTAATTCCACGAAACGAGTTTCGACGAAATGATAGGGACCCCCTTCTTGTGTACGGAGAGGTCCTGAAAAAGTTGCCGCACAAGATGATCACACGACTCATTTCGTCCGCACACAGAAATTGACTCGTGGTTTTAATTAAATTCGACGGCTCTGATCAACAAGGCGTTTTTTTAACAAATTTTATTTTCTCTTTTTTTTCTTTTTGCAGATGGAAACTCATCTTCTCGGCAAGAAGACCATCGTTTACGACGAGCAACAAGCGGCGGAGCTGTTGGAGTCGATGGAGACCCGTCCCGAAGCGTTCTGTAATACATCGGTGAGCGAAAAGGTTTGCGGTAAATACATCTACAGACTCGTCCTGGACTTGGACTGCCAGCCGGACCACCCCGTGTTGATCGTGGACGACGTCGTGTCGCGCGCCGGCAAAGGCGCCCAGCACCGTGTGAATCGGTACCGCGAGTGCACCGTGACGACCAGACTACGTTTTCAGTGGAAGTCGTATTGACGAAGCGGACGAAAACCACAGGCGACGCGGACGTGGTACGTTGGCACGTACACTGCACAAACTTTGCGTTCGTGGACGACCCGCCGCGCAACGGAAACCGACTCTTGACGCCGGTGCGCGAGCTACTCGCCGAGGCTGTTCCCGAGGATTGGCCGGACTTTGACATTTCTACCGGAGCAAACCAATTCATGATTTGTGTACGGAAGCAAAAGGTTTGACGCCGCGAGCGCTTACGAGTACGTAAATAGTGTTGAATTTAATTGCATTATAATTGTAAATAGTGTGACGTACAACGTCGACGTCGAATCGGACGACGTGACCGTAGAGGACAGAGGGGCTGTAGAGTACAATCAGGGCGTGGGCGTGGTTTCCGAACGGGGCTCGGACGAGGAGATGGACGAGGACAGCGTATTGCACCCCCACGACGAGGGGTTTGGTAAAGTCGAGGTCGACGAAAGCGGCGGCCTTGAGATAATTTATCCCACGGGCACACCGTCCTCTCCGGGCGAAAACGTCGTCGAGAATTCTCTTACGACATGCATCAAATTGGCAAAAGCGTACGACGGCATTTACGTGAACGAGGGTGAGTCCAAATCCACGGTGGCTATTCTGGAATTCATTTTCAAGTGGGCGTTGCTAAAGCTGATGTTTTTGGCGGATTACGCGAAAAAGCGTGACCATTGGAACAAGTTATTGTTGATAATAGCCAGCCCCATGAATTACACCACGGGGCTGCGAATCGCGTTTTGTCTCGGGAGTTCCAGCCCAGAATGAAAGAGAACCCGAAATACCATTACGATCGCGCGGTGGCCTGGCTCTGGAAATACACATCCGCGGATGGTTTGCGAGACGACGACGGCGAGAGCTCAGAAGACGACAGCGAGGACAAGGATTTTCTCCGGGACAGAACCAATCGCTTGATACCCGTTCCGCCCAAAACGCAATACGTCGCACAAAAGAGGAAACGCTCTGACGGTCGCAGTTCTTCTGCGAGTAACGTCGAACATAAGCCGTTGAATTTGCCGAGAAAAGTGTTCCGCATTCAATCCGAACCGCTTTTCACAATGACTAAAGAGGACGAGGAGACGTCCAGGTGGCTCTTGAAGGAGCTGGCGAAAGGATTCGGCCTTAAACGGTTTGTTTACAGCGAATACATAAAGCGATTGCTCGAAACCAACAAGATCTGCACTTTGATGCTCAACAAGGGGTCGGGTAGGTACGATCTGTTTAAATACAACGAAACTACGGGCACAATGATGCCCAATGAGCCCAGCACGCTGTTGTCGGACTTGGAAACTGTGGCCATAAAGACGTGCTTCAAGTTTGAGTCGTGGAGAGAGGACGTAAGTCCGTTCAATTTGTGTTACGAAGTTTTACTAGAGTTGACGAATCAAAGAGAGCGCAAGTTGGATTTCTCTAATCTACACAGGTACCTACAGCCAGGAGCAGCCAACACGCATTCGATAAAGCTCACCAGCAACAGACACTTGGTGTTGCCGAACGGGGACACGTACGACTTGTACGACAAGCGTTACGTGGCCTGGAGCCCGGACCAAGTGTGTACCGTGCGCAGCGAATGCGATTTGACTCTGGGCGTCGGCGAAAAGGTCGACCACTACTACGTGGAAGTGATTCCGACTCGAGGCAGGTTTCGCTACCGGTTCCAGCTGTTGTGCAAAACGATCGAGAATGCTTGGTCGGTGTTCAAAAACAACAAACTGGGTCACGAAGTGTTTGCGGTGATAAAGGCGATGAGCGACCGGGTGTTCAAAAAGAGGAGCAAGTTTTCCGATCCAGAGGAGTTTATGGATAACTTCTTGAAGGAAATGTGTAGAGAATCGCCGCCAAAGAAGTTCCAGGAATACTTCGACGTGAAGCCCAAGTACGATGACACCCAGATAAGTCCGGACGACGTGCCCACGCAAGGGGACATGAACGAGATAATGCGCAACGCGGAGAGCAAGCTCGAATGCATTTCGAAACATGGCACGTCCTCGAAGAGCAGTCTGTATTGCTGCGTCGTCATTTACATCGTGTCCCTCCGCTTTCTTTTGAAGAGGCACCCGGGTTTACACAACGCCGTGATGGACACTGCCCTGAAGCCGAGCGCCCACGACGACGATGGGGGTCCGATTTCGTTCGTGTGTTCCCAACTGACGTGGGATGAGCTTATGTGGACGATGCTCATTGAATTGTTTGGATCATCCGAACAGGCGCGCATGGTTCTAGAGTTTTTAGCCCTGGGTCTCTCCACCGATTACAGCGGCCAGCAGCTCATGTTCATGCACGGCGAGGCCGCGAACGGAAAGTCGTTGTTTCTCGGGATTTTGCGTCACCTGTTCGGAAAGGACAGCAAGTTGGTGCGGACCCTGCATTCCAACTTTTTCACGTACAATTCGGAAGAGCGAATGGCCGCCCCGTTGAGAAACAATTCAGAGGAAATTCGCTTTGTCATCCAGAGGAAAATCCCGATTCTCGACATGGACAAAAGTGGCCGTCGGCTGTTGAAGCAGATTACGGGCGGGGACTATCTCAACATACTCGAAGATTCGTTCGCCACCGAGCTCTGTTCCGCTCCGCGTAGCATACCCACGCAACGTTGGCTGTTGGGCAATCCCAACCTGATGTTCGACGAGGCCCAGGAGAAACTTGGCGCCGCTCTCTGCCGCATTCTACTCGACCACATCGTGCCATCGATGGGCGGTCTCGAAAACGTGGATCGCACAGTGGGAAAGCTGCAAAGCTACGTGTCCGAAAACGAAAACACCTTCAGCAGTTATAAAGACGTCCTGTACGTTATTCTTAAGCGCCTGATCGTAAACAGAAGGGGGTTTTCCATCAAGATTGACAAATTGATGCCGATGGTCGCCGAAGAACTGACCGAAGCGAAACGCACACTGAAGCCGATTCTGTTCGGACGGGACGAGGACGCGGGCTCCGAGGCGTTCAAGTGCGTCGAGGGCGCGTGTAAGACGGAAGCCGCGTTTTGTCGCACTTTGAAGGACTGTCATTTCAACCTGTCTAGCATGGAAGACGGGATGCACTTGAACGATTTTCAGAGTATGGAAGAATTTCTATTGAACCGTAAAAATCTCGACGTGTCGCCCATCGAGGCGCTCGTCATGCGTGACGATCTGAAAAAATACAAGCCTGACAATATGTTTTACGGACCGACCAACGACGAAGTCAAGACCATCCGCGACAAGTATTTGAAACCTCCGATCGTTCGCTCGGATTTTAAACATGGAACCGACGCCGGCAATTCCGTCAAAGAGCGCCGTAGAAACAGGCACTTGATGACGAGGATCGCCAACATTCTACGCATTCCTTGTTAGTATTCCACCTCTTCTTCTACTCCTTCCTTCTCGTCGTCTCCACTGAGGTGGGAAGGTGGGAGGGGGGGGGGGGGTCTTCAACCACTTCCTCAATCGGAGGGTGAAGCTCGTCGCCCACCTCAATTCGTTTGTTTTTGTACGCTTCGGCAACCCTCGTCAATATGGTGTCTGTGTCTAGGGGTCCTCCCTCTTCTTCTTCGTCATTCCCCTAGATCGCATTGACGGACCCGTTGATATCACACCTTGTGCGTGCGTGTATGTCTTGTACAAACGACAGCACGTCTCAAAAGTGATCCCGTAGGCGTCGGATTTCATGCCTGTATAAATATTGATGCTGCTGTACGGAGAATGTAGGAAGTCCCACGTCGTCGTATAAATCCAGGAGGTCGGTGTAACTAATCTTTTCGTCCACGCCGTCGTCGTATTTTAACGTCCTTAAAGCATGTAGGAACAAGATCAGCAGACGTTATGCACGCTGACCTTCTTCGCGGCTCAGGACAGGAGTTTTTTGAATAAAATATGGTTTGGAAAAACGAATGCAAAAAACCACGCCGTCTCGTTCATTTCTTCGAGGTCCAATATTCTGCCAAATTTCAGGTAAGCCGTAAATTGAACTTCTGCATACATCTGGGCCTCTCGCAATGCCAATATCCTCTTTCACGCGCATGTATTCCGTTACGTCGCTGGCCTCGGACGGATATTTATTTACCCTTCTGAATCACTCCAGCGCCTTTTACGAAAATTTGGGGATTGGTATTCTTTGCGTAAGCGCTGTGCATTTACACGTTCACCCTGATCAGGTGGCTCAAGAGATTTAAAGGGATACTTCAACGAAATTTGAAATATTCCCGTCGTGTTCAAAAATGATTGAATATGATCCACAATATCCGTAAATGACAATCACACGTTTGTATTTTGAGCCTGGTGACTGTATTTTTCGTTGTAAACGGCCCACTCTGGCAAGCGCTCGGAGAAGGCCCAGCGGGGACCACGTGACATCCAACGCAATCATGACGTAGGTCTCGGGACGAGCAAAGCTACGGCGAGGCTGACGTCGAGAGGATGGCCTAGTCGCTTCAGCCACCGAAGCGGCTGCTATTGTACGAATTTCGAGAGACTGGTTAATCTTCTATAATCTTGTAGGGGGACAATAGCGACTTCTGCGACATACAAAAGGGATTCTCGGAAAGAGGGAAGTTCCTTTTTCCCCTCTTCTCTCGTCGAGGCCGGAGGCGAGACACTTACCGTCACTAGCTGTCAATGTTCCTAGACGAGCATTACAAGCGAGGCGTTAGCGACATCCACCAGGTGCTCTTTGCTAATCGCTTAATTCGTTCCAAAATTCCTTTTCGAGACTTTTTTTAACAAGATATTGGTATGTTCGATGTGATACTGCTCCTTTGAACACATATAGACCAAAAAATGACCGCCGAAATTTCGTTGTAGTATCCCTCCAAAGGGATTATGACACGAACATTAAACGAATAGATTATTCTTCAAATGAAATGCTCATAGGCTATTTAGCATATACACAAATTTACGCGATTTTTAGAGCTCTGGTAATTGCAATAATCAATTTACGAATTTTTATCATTTTCATCTGGCGACCAGGCAACACTGCCCAAGTTAGTCACACCATGGTGTTCATAAACCACGTGATCATGAACACTCTCTCATTCTAGGCGCCCCCATGATCGCCCAGGCTGTTTTCGCCGCGGTACGATCAAAACCGCTCATGCAACTCGCTAAGAACAAAAAGTTGGGGCGCAAACAAGCTGGTGAAGCTTTAACATGTTAGACAAAACGCCAAGATTGGGGGGGGGGGGGGGGGGGGAGGACAGCACAACACACTCTCAAACAAGCGTGGTTGAGACTTTGTGTTGTGTTGTCCTTTTAGAGCGCAGCTCTTAGGGGCCCGTTCCCGGCTTGAGCGGCGTCGCCGTCGGCGTAACTAAGGTCATCCCAAGTTCACTTGACCCCCAAGGTCACGTGACCCCTCCCCAAGGGTCACCGGGGGTCAAGTGACTCCCCAAGGTCACGTGACCCCTTCCCCAAGGTCACGTGACACCCAAAGTCACGTGGCTCCCCAAGTCACGTGACACCCAAAGTCACGTGCCTCCCCAAGTCACGTGACCCCCGGGGTCACGTGACCCCCGATGACGTCATCAGTGACGTCACTGATAACGTCACCGGCATCCGCATCGTCATCATCACTGATGACGTCACCGGCATCCGCATCGTCATCATCACTGATGACGTCACCGGCATTCGCATCGTCATCATCGCTGATGACGTCATCAGTGACGTCACCGATGACGTCACCGGCATCCGCATCGTCATCATCACTGATGACGTCACCGGCATCCGCATCGTCATTTTCATCATCACTGATGACGTCATCAGTGACGTCACTGATGACGTCACCGGCATCCGCATCGTCATCATCACTGATGACGTCACCGGCATTCGCATCGTCATAGTCATCATTACTGATGACGTCATCAGTGACGTCACTGATGACGTCACCGGCATCAGCATCGTCATTATCGCTGATGACGTCATCAGTGACGTCACTGATGACGTCACTTGCATCCGCATCGTCATCGTCATCATCACAGATGACGTCACCGGCATCCGCATCGTCATTGTCATCATCACTGATGACGTCATCGGTATCCGCATCGTCATCGTTACTGATGACGTCATCAGCATCGTCATAGTCACGTGACCCCCACCCAAGGTCACTTGATCCCCCCCAGTACCCTTCCCTCCTCCTCCTCAAGAGCTGCGCTCTAATTTGGCGTTACAGGGAGTTGTAAACGGCTTTCACTTTTTTTTCCCCCAGTGTCGGGGTTTTGTCTAAAATCTCACCTCGGTTACCCGAACGCCATTCTCACTCTCGCCCCCGGCCCGTTGGCCTTGTATACCCTGCACGCGCGTGCGAGATACTTCCGGACGACGGTGACCACGGCGAGTTCGCGCGTAACCCGCCGTGGGTGGAGCTGGTCGCCAGCGGGTCGCAGTCAAAATGAACAGCTTCTAACATCTCTTATTAGAAATCACTCTAATCGCTGCTGCAATCAACGTCGAACACTTTGACAAGGCGAGCGATGCCGTAGACGTAATTGTCACGGACCGTATGCTCGAAACGCGGAAGGTAAACGAAGAAGGTAAAGCTCGAGACGTCAAGAGAGCCAAGTCTGAGTGCGTGCAAGGGGACGCCGCGCGGGAGGCTGGCTACGTAAGCAGCCTCCCGCTCCGCCCAAATCCGCCCCTCCGAGGGACCCGCATATAAATCGATGTATCCTCAAAACTCTCCTGCCTTTTCAAAGCAAATTTTATTTAGCAGGATTATAGGAACATACAATGGGTACTAGCAGTGCTGTTCTCACATTTCATTTTTGGCGTGTCATAACCCCTTTGGAGAAATACGCTATCGCAAGCATGAGAACGTAGGACGCCCCTCAGCGAAACGATGCGGAGGTCGGGTGTGACATAAACGTTGTGCAGGTCCTTTATGCTGCTCTTGTTCATTCCCATGAGACACATAGCCATGGCGCCTCGCCTGTTTGTATCGAAAATGTGTTTGGAAAACTACGCGACGGTCTTTAAATCGTCGTTATCCTTGAGGAAGATTCTCGCGGCGTTTATGTGGTACCTGTTGCGAATCGTTTCAGCTGCTTTACTACGTTGGGACAATCCGAGTCTATTATGTCTTAACCTTGTAAAAGGGCCACCAGGCGATGCAGAATGGCCGGTAACATGACGCTGCTGCCCCCGCTTTCGAAGAGACGAAACAAATGACGCACGCGGCACAACGCCTGGTCCAGCAGGTGCATCGCACCGGTTTGGATGTCGATGCTGGGCTCGGCGTCAAACTGCGTGGTGCTCTCGACGAATTACGATCAAATGCCCCCGCATTCGGCCTGGTGACCGGATTCCGATTTCCGCAGTTGTTTCGTCTTCCACGTGTGTTTAATTTGGTTAATGTAGTGTTTCCTCCATCAGAAAGTACGACGGTAGGATGTGAATCAGCTCGTTTATCGTTGTATGGAGAGCCACTTGCGAGAACACCTTTTGTAAGGGTTCCACATCCACGAAAGCCTTCTCGTACTATCCGTGATAAACGCAATTGTTGTGTTCTTTATTAACGGTCGTAGCCAAAGCAGGTCGCGCCGTGTCTACGGTTTTCACCACGATCGACCCGGGCATGGAGAGGTACGGGACGAAGTAGTCCGCGTCGTGCAGAGGCTTCAGCTACTTTGAAAAATAACTGATCGCATACGCGGCGTCGTTGCCCTCGGGTATGTTCAAGGTAAACGATCGGCAGCCCTCTGCCTGCATAGGAATAGACATGAAGCGAAAAATAGGGACTCTAACCAAAAATATATTAAAGATTTCCCCGACGTTTCGGCCCGTAACGTCGGGGAAATCTTTAATATATTTTTGGTTAGAGTACCTATTTTTCGCTTCATACGTTCAAGGTGGGTACGATTTCGTATAATTTTTCCACGTATTGGGGCTCTTGTTTATTTCGAGCATACTCTATGATGTCGGACATGATGCGTTCACCGACCGTTTTGGCACACGCACTTCCCGACCATTCTATGCATCTCGCGGAAGTATCGATGTCGAAAAAGTTTGACGAAGCCCGCACGCCGTGCACGGTGACGTTGGGAACGTCACGATCGATGTGCTTGGCGAAATTAACTTTGGCGTTTTTTCGTATTTGCGAATGCCATAATAAACTTTTTTATCGATACGCGTGATAAATCTTTATTTCGGGGTCGGATAAAAAAAATTGCCTTCCTGCTCCCATGAGCGTGTGTACAGTGGCCCAATTTTTTAATAATATCAAGCGAGAGCCGACCTCCAGGACGGCCAGTCCGTGCCACGGAGCCGTGCGGCGATACGGGAGAGATTAAGCGCATGCGCAGAAAGCCCTTTCTGGTGGGAGCGTCGTCCGCTGCGAGCGCCTAAGGAGAGACCTGCCCGCACCTAGATCTGGGGGACAACGCCAGTGAAGGGAAGACCGCTCGTGGGGAATCCGTTGATCCGTTGGTTGCCAACATCACAGCCGTGTCCGGTGTGCCGAGGTGGCGTGTTTACAGTGGCGTAACTATAGTCAGTTACAGGTTAAGAAGGTAGCGGCAAATGCTCCTCAAAGGGAATCGGATATACCTCCGCCACCTCCGCATCCAATAGCGTCCCACCGTGTCCGTGACGTCGCGGCCAACGCGCGAGGAGGGTCTTGCCTTTCTGTACATATTTGCTTTATCTTTCGACTTCGACTTAGCATTGTGGAAGCCACGAGAGGGAGATCAGAGTTCTCCCCCACCGACGGAAACAAATACGACTTTCGGGGATTAGCTTCCCCCCCGATGGATACAAAGGCTGCTTTCAGGGGCTCGGTTCTCTCTCCGATGAATACAAAGGTCGCTTCCTTAAAAAGTGGGATCGGAGACAAGTGGGAATCCATTGAAGCGGAACAAGGAGCGTTTTTAGTGAACTCTTCTTTCGACTGCGGAGAGATTTGAAACGGGCGCATCACACTTGTGGGAGGAGCTTCTCCTACCTTCTGGACTTGTAACCGACTATAGATATGACGGCGCCCATGGCAAATGAAATTTCCCGCCCCTCAGGATGATAGTGATAATGACATCATCATCATCATTATGTTGTTGTTATTAATATTATTATTATATATGTGCAAAAAAGACCATCTCACTGTTTTGGGCAAGCGAATGTGTGATTTTTTGAATGATTGTTCACTAGAGTGGACTATAGCCGTCTTGTATATCCATGCATCGTACGATACACCAGAAGTCCACTAGGTTTGCAAAAAAAGTGAAAGAAGAAATGAACCTTGCCGGTCACCCGTTGTCGTCCCTCTTTACACGAAATATGCGAAGTTCTTAAATTACATAAAACCACACAAAAGAGAACTACGAAGTAGGCATGTAAACAGTTCTTTGTTGCAGTTTTTCTCTGCATTACAATGAAATATGTTGCTCGAATTTATTTATTACATACATCAAATCTGTATTCTATGCCTACATGTTTTTATGAAAAATTCGTTTCGGCAAACTCGGTCGTCTCCTCGCTGTCGCATATTATTGCCTTGTGTGACGCCAGTGCTGTTGTTGATCATGAAAAATTGTCAAGAAACACGCGTTCTTTATGTTTAAACGCTTTATTTATATCATTTGGTTATTATTTACACAAACATGAAAAGGACAGTACACTAGGGCACTCCGTCAAAACTAGAGCAGCACTTTTCTTGCTTTCGATGATGCAAACTGTTCTAGAATGACATCAAAGTTCGTTTTTTTTTTTTTTTTTTTAGTTTCTCCTCTTTCTACACTCAGAAGAGCAAGATCAGAAATTCCGTCCTGGCCCCTTGAGGCCCGCTAATAAGAAAGTATCAATTTCAGCTTGCTGAAGGACTTCTCACAGCCAGTGATGGAAACTGCTATGGTTAACATTATCTGAATAGCGACGCGAAAGTTGGGGAATATGCTGTCGGTCTCCATACTTCACAATAAATTTCAAAAGTTCTTCAGCTCTTGACAATTTCTGGTCAACCCGCCGTGAAATCAGCAGCCGGCAATCTAAAATTTCTTCATAAAGGTCCAGCGCGTTAACGTCGGAACTGTAAAGCTCGCCAAAAGTGTAGCAATATATTTTTAGTTCGTTTTGGTCGTCCCTGTAGCACAGCTTGTTGATGTCGAGGAGAAAGCCAAACTTGGCATCGGTGTCCTGCAGGCGAGTAAACCTTTCGTCGATTTCAAAATGTAGACGGTCGAGTGTGAATTTCATGGCCCTTTCTATTCCCTGCTTAGCCGTTAACTCTTCCCCTTTGGACTTTTTACCAAGCATCTGTTATTTTCGTCGTGAGCGCCTTTCAACATCGACATCCCATGCCTCCCCGCAGGGGGCACCTGTGAAAGCAGGTGTTTGGAGAGTGGCGTCTCCACGGACCCCGAGCCATGCGGGTTCGCCCGCCCACGTCTGGCTGTGCGTGGCTTTCCCGTGTCTGGGGAAAAGGGAATCCTGGTGGTTGAGCTGAGCCCGGGGCAGGTTTGGACCCTTCGGGGCCCCCCGGGTGAGGCAATCCCTACTAAAAAAAACCATTTGGAGCCTGTATGAAAATAAACGGGTCCATACCGGTAACAGTTTAGCCATACCGGTCACCAGTTTGCCAAAGGGGTCGCCCGTAAGGCTCAAAGGGGTCCCCCGTATGAGCCATAAAGGTCACCTATTTGGGCAACCAGGTCACTTCCTTGGCAAACGGGTCACTCGTCGGGTCAAATGGGCGACTCGTTTGGGCAAAGTTGTCGCACGTTTGCTCAAACCGGCGACCATGTTGCACAAACGGGTGACCGGTGACCGTCAAACTGTACCGATTTAATCAAACGGCTCTCGGGAGCCCGTTTGATATTGAACGTACAGATCGGCGGACTGGGCACGCCTAGCTGTTTGAGCCGTGGCAGCCAATGTTTCCGGAAGGCTGGCAGCGCCGGTTCATTGATTTCAGATCGTCCGCGTAATGCAAGTAATTGTATTTATAGTTTAAGTGCGCTGATGTGCGCTTATACTGCAACTAAAACTAACACTTTTTTTTTGCGACGTTGGTGAGCCGATATTTTTGACAGAACTTTAAAACTTTGTCCATCTTTTTTGCCTCAATTTTCTTGTTCAGCTCGAATATTTCTCGCAGAAGACGCGGCCGCATGAAAGAATGTACTTCTAGAGTCCGTTTCACTTCATTTCAAGACGCGGCGAAGGTAGCGCGAACACGTGCCTGCAAGAACATCGAGCATTGCGAGAGCACCCCCGCCGTTGCAGCAGTCAAATTACGAGCTCGTGCTGGGTGCTTTTTTGGCTTGGGCGCAAGCCGAGCTCATGGCCGACGCCATTTATAGCGTGCGTGCTGAAATTCGCGCGTTTCGCCTCCTTTCCAAGGCTGCAAACGCGACGTGCAGTGGCAACTCCAAGAGAGAAGAAAAGCGCGTGTAGAGGTAGAGCGGTCCGTGCACCCTCTCCCCTACCATTGACTGCATTGCCACAAAACGCCAACCACAAGTTTTTTTTTGTTTTTTTTTTTTTACATATATAGAATGCATGAGGAGAGGGTTGCGAAGGAGGGGGGTGGGGTGTCCCGCTGTCTTGCTCCTTGACCTCGCCGTCGCCCCCTTCCTCCTCTCTGGTCGGCTTTGTCACGTGACCAGAGAGAGGGTATGGCAGGCTTCACGCTGATAAGCAAAGCCAGATCCGGCTGCGCGCGCGTTGACAGTCGCTTGTTTCTTTGTCTGCTTGTTTTCCGTTGCAACTTCGTTTGTCCTGCCTGCTTCGATCTGCCGCCTTTCCCTGCGGTCTTATAAGAATGTCTCTCGACAACGCATGGGATGTGCACCAAATGTTCAAAAAGTCCTACGCGTATATCGGCAACAAGCGATTCTTCAAAGTCAGGAATTCTTGCGGTTTGGCTGGGTTCGGCAAATGACAGCTTGTCCGCCGCATCGTGTTGAAACTTCAACGAGCCTTCCTTCTTTTTTTTTTGGGTTTGTGTGGTTGTCCTGCTTTGACCGTTACGACAAATATCACGGATTACATCTTTCAAGTCCGCTATTATTATGGTAAGTGCACTGCAAAATACGTGTTGGCAACGATTGACCGCTCTTCTACGCGTACTCTTCCAGGTTATCCGTAGACTTAAGCAGCGCCTATTCACGCGGCAGCGGGGAGAATAATTTCCGCGAAAGTCTAGCTGTATAGTCTAGAATTACCTCGGTTCTTGTTTGCTTTGCGATCTTCTCCGTTGATAAAAGCTTAAAGTGCCTCGCACATTTCACAGATCGCTTGCACGTTTGTACTTGTCAGAAGAGGTAATAAACTTCGAGGAGAATTGAAAACAATCCTTTGTGTCTGTTTTCCTGTCCATTTGCAAGCACCTACGCGAGCGCATTTGTTCTACGTGTTTTCTCCATGTTATAAATACATTTATGAGTTTCAGGACGTCTTAAATAAGTTTAAAAATAACCAACCTCCCAGACGATACCCATTTAGGGCTAGCGAATCCGAATGGCACGTTCAAACGCGTGGTCACGAGCCAGGTCGAACGGGCACCCGTATCAAACGGGCACCTGTATCAAACGCGCAACCGTATCAAATGGGTACCGTTTCAAACGGGTACCAGTATCCCATAATCACGTTTGATTCAAACGGATCGACAGGTTTGATTCAACCGGGTCGACCAGTTTGAATTTCAAATGGTTTTTTTCAGTAGGGATACACCACTTCGGCCCCCGCTTCTCATAGACGGGAGTCCTGGTAAGGCCCGGCCAGGATGATTCAGTCTAGTCGCCATTTCTTCTACTACCCCCCCGATCTCTCACTTTTACCTTTCCTGTTTCCTTTACTTCTCTGTCACTTATCTTACTACTTTTTCACCCCTCTTTGGCGGCAAGGGCTAACCTTGGGTGGCAATGGACCTCTGTCTTGACCCACACTTGGGTATAGTTTCCCGGCAGCACTGTTAGCGTAACGTCTCCAGCCAAGCCCTTCTTGTTATGGTGCGTTACCTAACCCCTTGTTGGGCTCGGTGGTGGGCGGTGCACCGCGGATTCTGAACACCTTTTGCCCTCCTATGGCACTCCACCCCTCTAAACCCCGTTCAGGGCAAGCCTTTAAAAGGCGTTGTCTTGAACCCAAGACCACTGACAAAGATCCTGAAATTGAAACATTTACAAAGTTTTTCATTGTTCATTCGCTCGATGAACATAAACCTGTTGCAAAGCTGTCGCCTTTTGTTGTTGCCAAGGTACTGGAAAACCTTGTCGGGTTTTCCTTCAAGGCTAAAAAGCAGCACTCCGGAGACCTCTTAGTGGAGGCAACCACCAAAAAACAAAGTGAAGCGATCCTGAAGTTGACTAGTTTTCTTAATGTCAAAGTGTCAGTTAGCCCTCACCGCACGCTCAACACCATCCGTGGGGTCCTCTCCGAGGACGACTTCTTGCACACTAGTGAGGAAGAACTCCTCGAGGGACTCCAATGTGTTGGTGTTGTTGCTGTTAAAGGGATACTGAAGCGAAACTTGAAATACACCTATTATGGTCAGAAATAGGTTCAATATGATCAATGATATTCATAAATCATAATCGCGCGTTTGTATTTTGAACGGATGGCTATATTTTTCACCCTGATGGGCCCGATTGGGCGCGCGCTCAAAAATCGGCCATCGGAGAGCGCGATGCGTCCTGGGATATTGGGCGCATTCGTGACGTCACTTGTGCCGGTCGGGAAAGGCTACGGCGTGAATGTTGTGGTTACGAGCGTTGCCACTTGGTGGCGCGTCGACGATTTACGACCTGTGACAACGTGGCCGTTTGAGATGTGCAAGGGCTGCACGCACGCTGCACCACGGGACCACGGCAAGTCGGCAACCACGGCAGCACTGACAAAACCAGCTCTGAGGCCGGATTCTCAAAGCGAATTCACGACGAAAAAAGTGCGTACGACAAATTTGAGAGAAAACCCGTGCTCTCGTATCGAAATTGTCGTAACCTTTGCGCAGGTTACGACAGAATCCTACGACAGCTCCGAAGCTGTCTTACGCACTTTTTACGATCAAATCAACAAGGCCGACAGCGTCGCTCAGTTACTTGGTATCGGCCACCAACGGACATTTATTTTTCTTCGTGCTCTTCTCGTGCGTCCCGACTTCAACCAGCAAGAAAAAAGGAAGGAGTACTTAAAACAGACCACGACGATCAAGAACGCAGGATCCACAAACACACGAGAAGAGCTACAACAGCCACGATTCTGCCGACCGAGCGAGCTCGGCAGAATATAGTAGGCCTAGCAGCAACATCGACTCGGCGCACCGTTGCTCCGGCGGTCCTTGGCCAAGACCGTCTGTCCATGACCGGCTGGCCTGCTGAATGGAATATGCCCGCGCGACCCTTGTGGACCCTTACCGGATGAGTAGTTTGATCCCTGAACTAAATTTCAGAGGTCAATATTTTCCCCTTGTCATCTCGATCTCCTTGTTTTCCGAGACAGCGGTGACGAACGCTGTCGTCGAAAAGGGACTCACATTGATTCTATCTCCTTGTTTTGTGTGACATAGAGCTCAAATAAACGCCATACGGATGATTACCTTGGCAACTCGGTGTGTACACTCTGTTATTAGTATGCCATTTTTATTCTGACTCGACGCTACGTCAGTGTCGAGCTATAGCAGTTCGTGGGAGCTACGCGATGTCGGTCTAACCTTTCTTTGCCGAATGTCATGTCAGTATCGAGTTGCAATCGTAAAAGATCGGTCCAGAAGCGCTTACCGAAACGCGGTCTAACAGAGCGAATCCAGCACTTCGATCAAACGCGCGTGTCCGCTCCGAGTGTGAACAGGTATTTGGCATTTGCGTGGCTCTTGCTGACACCCTCGTAGTTCAAACATATCGTTTTTAAAGGAGCGATGCAACAATTTTTGTACTGTGCACAAATATCGCTTAAAACGGATCTCTAATGTTAATGACCTATGAAACACGCGTTCGTTTTTCACCCCACGCAATAGAAGTCCCAGAAAAAAATTAAAGAAAAACGAGCAGCATTCACCCCCTCAACTCGCAGCCAGAACAAGCGGCCACGTGATCTGGAGCTGATTATATGCCGCCAGTGTTGATCGTAGCCACGCGCTGGGGTTGGCAAAGCGCAGGACACGCGCTGAGTTCCACACATTGTTATGGCTCGGCTGTTGTCGTGGTTGCAGCGATTGGACACCGGTCACAACCCGAATGCTTCTCGAGCTAGCAATTGTCACGAGCCCAAGTCGAGTGCCCACGCAATGCTCGGGTCCAATCTATGAACCGCATTCAAATATCGTCACTTGGGTGTACTGCGATCCCCGAGTTACGTCATCAAATTTTGCAAAGGAGAGATGGAATGAAAATGATCGCTTTTGTCCCTGAAATTACACCGCAACGAAGAAGTTTCTTGGCCAATGGCGTTGCGTGTGAGTATCCTTGAGTCCCAGGTGTGCCAGTAAGCTCGTTTAGAGAGAAAAACATTCCAATTGAATATCGTTGCACAGCTCCTTTAACGTCGGCTTGCAGCTCGCGACTCGCAGCAACTAATACCGGCCGTGCCAGAAGCATGCTCGGGCCGTGTCGTGCAAAGAGCCGCAACGAGAACGAGCCGCAACGAGAACGAGCTGACTGTGGCCAACTACGCTTTGGCTTTCTCCGCCAAGGCTTTGCAAACGCGTTCAGGCCTAGGCGAATTCTGCCGGCACGCCGTATTGCCGCAGAACGGCGCTGCTATTTTGGCACAAGTGATGTCACGAGAACTTCCCCCCATCCACCAGATGAGAATTTGAAATCGTTTAATTATGTTTAAAATTAGTTCTCCTGTGTTTTACAGCGCAATATTTATATTTCCGAGGTGATGCCTGTCCCTAGCCCATATTTATGCAACAAGATCGGCGCTAAAATTTCGTTTCACTACCCCTTTAAGCGCATTATAATCCGAAAAAATGGTGAGGAAATCCCTTCCAAACACGTCATTCTTACATTTGAACGACACACACTGCCAGAAACCATCAAGGCAGGATACCTTAATTGCCGCATCCGCCCCTATGTCCCCAACCCCCAGCGGTGCTTCCGTTGCCAGCGCTTTGGCCACGGATCGCGCAGCTGTCGAGGGAGAGAGACTTGCGCAAAGTGTGGCAGCCACGACCATCAAGCCGACATCTGTGAAGATGCCATTTCCTGTGCCAACTGCAAGGGTCCTCACCCTGCCTACTCTCGCGCTTGCCCCTTGTGGCGACAAGAGAAAGAAATCCTTACCCTGAGAGCCAAAGAAAACATTTCATATCCGGAAGCTAAGCAAAAAGTCTCCTTTCTTTCAAAAGGTACGTACTCCGATGCGGTGCGCAGGGGCCCTCCACCGCGAACGGAATCGAAGGTCACCTGAAGCCCTGGCAGTGGCCCTTCGGGCCCCAATTCCCCCGCAGGGGCAGCAGCTCCCCCCACCTTGTGGAGGGAGTACACCAGCTGCCCCCAAGTCTAAGGACAGGCAGGCAACGCCATTGCCAGTCCTTACTTCGTCGCCCACCCCCAGTGAGAAGGAGCGACACTCCCGCCCCAACTCACTGGGGAGGGCCTCCTCCAAAGAGCGGCACAACTCTCGTGCTGCTCTCCCAGTATCCAAGGGGCCGGAGCAGGCAGAGTTCAGTGATGTGATTGCTGCGCCAATTGCACCAAACTGCGCCAAGGGGCTAACCCTGCTACATCCTGCTAAATTTTGCCAAAATATGGGTAATCTGCGCCAAACCTGCGCCAAAGAACCAGTTTTGGTCGCCTTTCAAACCGAAACTTAACTGAGTACCGTAATTGAGCCTGCGTGACCTAGGTGGCGCAAGCGGCCACCCGACACCTGCCCGACACAAAGTACCCTGCATCAATCGTGACATTGTAACCCTGGAGCCGGGGAAAAGAAGGGACGTAGGACAGGCAGAAAACTCCAATGTCAGTACTGAACCGATTGAACCAGCTCGCCTGCACCCTTGCTTTAGTTACATCGATCGTCCATCCGGTCTCGCATGGTTTTTCCCGCCGTCTTCTTTCGCGCTCTCGTCGTCTCGTAAATCTCGTCTCGCGTTTATTATTATTATTTTTTTTTTAAATTTTTGCAATGATACATGCGGGCGTGTGCGGACGCTCCGACGCTAACGTGCTGGGTACCAGCCATGCCGTCACGCTGTGAAACGAAATTACGTTTTTGCGCGGAGGGAGTTACTTTTTGAGCTTGAAGCATTCGCTTCTGAAAGCAACGGCCGTGGGAAAACTGTATTTGGTGCCTGCCTGCCAGTCCGCGCGTCGCTACAGTTATGGAGCTTGCTAAACTGAAACATAAGGACGCCGCATGTTCATCAACATTTTTGTTCTTGTTTAAAACATACGCTACTACAAAAATCCCTTTTTTAAATCAAAGACTGCTGGGTGGAAGTATTGATTACCTAGGTTTCTCTTGGTTGGGTTTTTTTCGAGAGGGACCCCGGTACATGAAAAATTTGTCGCGCAAGAAAGTTACTGAAGAGGAGTGAGCTGAAGTAAAGAAGGTAATGTCTGCACGCTGAACCCTCACAGCGCGCTTGTTTGTCTCGAGTTCAGTCGTTGCAGAAAGCGCTCCAAGAACGTTTTGACCCTGACTTGTCCCGCGCCGATGCGCTCAGGTTCTTTTTTTATGTATGTTTAGCTTGTACCTCGCCTGCCGGCCTTGCAAGCACGCGCCGCTGGACTGTTTTTTGTCGCATGCTGGGCAGTTACACTTTACATACATTTTTGGAAACCAGTTGGCGACGGAGCGGAGAGACATGATTTCGGTTTCGATCGAACAGCCGGCTCCGCTCGCGCGACGAAGCACGTGCTGCTGCAAGCCTGTCCAAGTTGCCGCCCTCACGTGCATGCGAACATGATTGCACGACAGAGGCACCAGCCGGGACGCTTGGAAGCCACTGTTTCACGCTTACATTTGACGAAAATCTGGCACGTCGGGAATCAGTAAAACGGTGGCAAGCGGTTTTTCAGAATTTCTCGGCAACGCCTACAGCACTGTACACTTTTGGGATGTCTCAATGTGACTTTGGAGACATTGAAAGTGGACATTCTTTACTAGCCTAAGCCAAAGCGGGAGACATTGAAAGTGGACATTCATTACTCGCCTAAGCCAAAGCGAAGCTTTGCAGAAAGTTTTGAAAAGCAAAAAGTACTTGCTAAATGCAATGCACATTTTTCTTGTGTGCAATTTCGCATTGCACTGCAGTAGCTATGTGTTTCATCAGTCGGGGACTGCTTCCATATATTATTTTATATCAATAGTCAACCTAATGCTGTGATATTTACTACTAAGCTTGTCATTTTCAAATAAATTTTAATATGTGAAGTTTGGTTTTCAAATACATTTGAATAAGTGAATGAATGCATTTGAATGAATATGAATAAATAAGTTTTCTTATATCCATTCATTCGTTCCAACCCAGACGTGGTTCTCGGTCTTACGTCGCAGTTTTGAGCGTCGTGTCGCATAGGTTATCTTCGCCACCATATAATATCAGTCTGCGCGCTTACAGTCAATCATGGGCGTTCAGGGAGAGATCCGTTATCGACCGTTATTTTTGTTTGATCTTTCGAAGCTCGTGCGGGCGAGTCGGGCGAGTGGCGTGCGCGAAACGCTCGAGCGACACCGAAACCTTCGGCGGTGGGGGTCTGCGCGTTAGATGGTTCTTTCAGTTTTCAGTTCGGTGGGATTGCTGCTGTCTATGGATATTACTGCTCAGCAAAGTGGTGCCAGCATACGACAAAATCCGCTGTCTGCAGTTTTTTTTTTCATTTTGCGACGGACGATAGGTGAGACTACAAACTTCGTATGCGCGATACTGAAAGAAGTGAACGCGTTAAGTTATGCGCGCTATTTTTCTTCTTTTCCGCTTACTTTTTCAAATAGAGTCAGTAAATGGATCTGCTATGCAAATTGCCCAGAGTTCAAGTTGCTGCCGTTGAGCAAACTCCGCAAACGTCGTCTCTGCGGCGAACGGCTTGTTTGCTTCTTGCTCGAGGTGCGAGTTTTTTTTCTTATTGGCTCTGTGCAACTTGGTGCATATATTCGTTACTTAAAATCCTGTAAATACTTCCTTGCGTATTGTATATTGTCCTTTTAAGGTTGCTCATACATTGCATAAAAATGAATTCGAATGCTGTGCACTGGAGTTTTAGTACGCTTTTTCGTGTGATGACTAGTACGGCATTATGGGGTATAAAAGTAATTTATAATTTCTTGTAAATGTTTTATTGAATGTCATGGGTAAGAGCTTAAATACATGAGATGTGCTATTTGTGAAAACTGCTTGTTTAAGACGTATGTAGTAATAAAGTAAATATGTAAAATATGTAGATACTAAGTGAAAGATTGCGAGATGCCAGTGAACGCAATGATTTCTATATGATGTCACATGTTACATGTTTGTATATCTATGTTCTTGATCTCGCCATAAAGTCGACTTATTCATTGTTTATGTATTCCTGTAAACTTTCTCTTAATTCTGTAAATAGCTAGGCATTTTTAGAACGTGAAATGACTTCAAATAAAATGCGTCTTATTCAATCTTCCGGTTTTATGACGTTTCCTTGGCGAGGTTGTGTGAGTGTGCTTGTTGTTAGGCATCGATAAAAAACAGCAAAAACAGATGTCCGTATCAAGCGACGTCCGTGTTTACAGTGTGAAAAAGCGATGCTTTAACACAGACGCACCAGTGCGCGCCGCACGCAAAATCTCAACACGCATCACCACCCATCATCGTACACGCACGCGCGATAAACACACGCCGAAGAATGGATAGTTGGGCGAGTTGGTGGAAATTCATCGTAGGAAACAGCGCGAAAAACAGACGAGGACGAAGAAAAAACACACGGGACGAGCGCTCGTCCCGTGTGTTTCTTCTTCGTCCTCGTCTGATTTTCGCGCTGTTTCCTACGGTGAAACACACACATACAGTCCAACCTCGTTATTACAAACACTGATATACCGAATTATCGGATATAGCGAAGTAAATATAAATTTTGGTTGGTTATGCTTTATTTCAATGGAAGTTCGACCTTTAAAACGAAACCGAAACCACGGAATCCTACGCGGTATCGGTTATAGCGAAATTATTTTCGGCCGCGCACGGCTCGAAATATGTGTAATACCAAAACAAAAAGAAATAAAATCTATAAATTACCATGTAAAAAGGCAATGTACCTAAATTCAGTGCCGATTTTCAAGGTACCGAACGTTGCCAACGCTCGAACGAGCACATTGGGAGGTGACTGGCGCCATCTATGAAGCGGGTGCATAAACCCTAAAAGATGGCGCACCAGTGGCGCCACCTATAAGCGTCATCGAACACTAAAATTTAGAGTGCCAAAGCGACAGCGACGGCAGTCAGTCAATCTAGGAGCAGAAAATGGCGACGTTGAAGCGCAAAGCTCTGTCTCTTGAGACGAAAGTTGAAATTTTAAGAGCAGTTGACAGCGGCCGCAAGAAGAAAGATGTTGCGGAGGACTTCAAGATCCCACCCAGCACATTGTCTACTCTCTTAAGTTCGAAGAAGAAGATTGAAGAGACCTACGCCAACAGCACTCTGAAAGGTGACAGAAAGCGTGACAGGCCTTCTCATTACCCCGATGTGGAAGAGGCTTTGTTCTCCTGGTTCAAGGACGTCAGAGCGCGAAACTTGCCGGTGGCTGGTGCTCTTCTGCAAACGAAAGCCGTCAGTTTAGCGTGCCTCTTGGGGCATCATGACTTCAGGGCAAGTAGCGGTTGGCTTCAGCGCTTTAAGAACCGGCACGAGATCGTCTGCCACACCCTGTCTGGCGAAGGATCCGCTGTTAACTTGGACTCCTGCGAAAAATGGCTGGAACACTTCCGACCTGTACTCCAAGAATACGAAGAACGTAACGTATACAACGTCGACGAGACTGGAGTTTTCTACAAGTTGTTGCCGGAGCGGTCATTGGCTGTGAAAAACGAAACCTGCCACGGAGGGAAGAAGCACAAAGACCGGGTAACTGCTGTCGTTGCGGTCAACATGGATGGCTCCGACAAGAGGCGGTTGACCATCATCGGAAAGTCTGCTCGCCCTAGGTGCCTACGGGGTGTTCGAAATCTGCAGGTTGATTACTGGTCAAACAAAAATGCGTGGATGACGACGAAGCTCTTCGAGGACTGGCTGAAGGCTGTCGATGAGGACATGGAGGAGCAGCATAGGAAGGTCCTTCTTCTGTTGGACAACTGTTCGGCGCACAAGGTGTCTTGCCCACTGAAGGCAGTCCGCCTAATGTTTCTGCCACCCAACACAACGTCGGTTCTCCAGCCCTTGGATAAGGGCATCATCCGTTCTTTGAAGTGCTCGTATCGGAAGCGTTTGGTGACGCAGCTTGTGTTCGACATGGACCGGCGCCAACCCACAGCCATCAACATGAAGACAACGTTGACAATGCTGTATGGATCTTGGAATGACGTGAGACGGTCAACGATAAGGAACTGTTTCGTAGATGCCGGCTTCGTTCTGTCCTCCGACGAAGTACATCCTGAAGACCCAGTGGCGCAACTTGACGAGACACCGTGGGATCGGTTGACGTTGCCGGATAGTATCACATTCGAAGACTTCGTCTCCGACGACGACAACTTGGCCGTGGCGCCCGAGCTAAAGGACCAAGAAATCGTGGACCGTGTTGTGTTGCCCGGAGAGAATAGCGGCACTGACAGCGAAGGTGAGAGCGACGACGACATTGAAGAACCTCGCACAAGTACTGCGGATGCCGCGGACATCGTGACAAAGCTGCGAAGCTAGTTGGAGAAGCTCCCCACGGCAAAAACCACTGAAGTGGAGAAGGCTCTCGCCTGCATGGACACTGTCGAGAAGTTCATACTACTCAATGCCGTGAAAGTCCACCAATCGGTGGCTGTTCGATCGAAACAGACACCATGCCACTCCGCTCCGTCGCCACCTGGTTCGCAAAATTTTATGCAAAATGTAATTGCCCAGCATACGACAAAAAACAGTCCAGTGGCACGTGCTTGCCAGGCCGGCAGGTACAAGCTAAACACACACACACACACACAAAAAAAAGAACCTGACCGCATCGATGCAAGACATTGCGAGTTATGGCCAAAACGTACTGGAGCGCTTTGCGCAGCGACTGAAGCGTCAACACACGCCCGCGTCTTTCGTTGAATTTTTTTTCTTTTTTTAAGACGCGAGACGAGACACATGAGACGACGAAAGCGTGAAACGAGAGTCGGCGGAAAAAACTATGCATGACCGGATGGACGATTGATACAGGGTACTTTTTGTCGGGCGGCCGCTTGCGCCACCTAGCTCACGTATGCTCAATTACGGTACTCAGTTTAGTTTCGGTTTTGAAAGACGACAAAAATTGGTCTTTTGGCGCAGGCTTGGCGCAGATTACCCATATTTTGGCAAAATGTAGCAGGATGTAGCAGGGTTAGCTCCTTGGCGCAGTTTGGCGCAATTGGCGCAGCAATCACATCACTGCAATAAACTCCCCAATAGGAAGCCCACAAGGCTCACCATTAAGTCCTCTTATTTGGAATATCTTCATCGCTAACCTACAAGACCTTAAATTTGAGGAAGGAACACACATCCAGGCATTTGCAGATGATGTAACAATCATAGAGGCAAAAGTAGATTGGAAATAGAAAAGAGAGCAAACAAAACGCTGGCAACCAGAGACAAATGGAGCAAGGAGACAAAAAGTTTACTGCAATAAAACGAAATCCCAATACATAACAATTGGAAAAGACTAAAAAAAGGCCACCAACAGCGAAATTCGGAGATAAGAATCTCTAACACACGGAAGAACTTAAGATACTAGGAGTGGTTTTCGATCGAAACCTATCATTTATTCAACACGTCAACTACTTAAAATATGAAATATATCAAAACACCACTAAATTGGCGACATTTTCAGGAATAAAATGGGGAATTAAACCTAGACAATTCAGAGACATTTATATGAAATCAATTGAGAGAATGATAGTATACGCAGCAGCAGTATACTGGAAACGTAATAAGAACTCCCACTTACTTAGAAAAATGACCTCCGTACAGAAAATCACACTGATAAAAATAGTCAAAGCATACAGGACAGTCGGTAATAAAAGTCTCAATATACTCGCAAATATAAAACCAATACAATTGATACTGAGAAAAGAAGTGGCAACATTCAATGTTTTCCAGAACAAACAATATTGCACAATTGCCGAGAAACAATATAAAAAAAAACAAAAAACAACTCAACACCTAATTGAAGTGTGGAAGACCCACCCTGGCAAAGGTGGAAGGCTTTCCCTTCCGAAGCAACAACCAAACTGCTATCCCAACGGAATAAAAAATACACACAGACGGATCAGTGGCAAAAACATCAGTGGGCACCAGGTACATTATAATGGACCAGGCGGAGTCAATTATAGCTATGGAAAAAATAAAATTACCAGCATATGCAAATATATATGAAGCTGAACTAATTGCCATACTTGAAACATTAAAGAAGATACTAAGATACAATCATAACACATTTGCAATATACTCAGACAGTATATCTTCATTAAAAGCTATTGAAAACCCAAACAACGCAATAGTACATAAAATAAAAAAATAATAAAAAGAATCCTTCAAAAACATAAACTCTACTTGCACCATATAAAACAACATTCTAATTTGACGGAAATGATAGAGCGGATAAATTAGCGAACGACGCACGTAAGACAGGCACACTAACGGAACTGAGGATGTCAAAAAAAAAAAAAAAAACATATTAGGAACGAAATAGAGAAAAGTATGAGAGACATTTGGAACGAAGAGTGGGCACAAAGCGATACAGACAAAAAGGTACACAGTTGGATCAAGTCGATTTACAACATTCCAGAATACTTCCCAATCAATTACTATCAAACTCAACTTATAACAAATCACAGGAAATTTCCCTACTGCTTCAAGAAAATCAGAGAAACAGAAAACAGCGATTGTGAGTGTGGGGCGGAGGCAGAGGAGTTCCAACACTACATTGGAAACTTTCCTATCACCAAAACACTTAGTGATACCTTCATAGCCAAAAATCCATCAGGACCAACATCTAAGGAGCAAAGATCAGAAGACACCAGGAACCCACACATTAGCATACAAAAAAAGAAAAAAAACTCAAGATTATTGTAAGTCAAGAAATGAAGAAGAACAGAAGAACTCGCTTAAAATTAAATAAAAACCCGCTGGTTGGACCGGGCCCGGACCCTTGGGGTGGTTTCGGTAGATATTACTTTCCTTTTTTTTTTATCTAGCATAATTTGGATTTTACGAAAATTATCACTTGGGTATTACCCCTATTCATTTTATCTTTAATTTGGGTTAAGTCTGCAATGCTAACGCTGGAGCAGACTGAGGCACGTTATTTTTCTTTCTTTTTCTCTTGCCTCACAACATATTTTGGAAGTCTGGAGCGGACCGGTTTCCTCCAGGAAGGTAAGCGCTGCTTTGAAAGCTCGCCCCTTGGTCTGTTTTAATCCGTGCCGTTTGTTCCTGGTTCCGCAGGTGAACCCCGATTCGGCATCGGCCGCCTTCAGCACCACCCGAGCGCCATCGTGTTCGGCGCATTCAAGGAGATGGTGGCCAGTGCCGGCCTACGCGCTGCAAGCCTGGCAGTCGGGATCAGCGTCCCCCTGCATGTAGTGCCTCCACACCGGGATCATGGCACTGTGGGTCCCGAGACGGTGGATGACGGCCGCTGTCCGGCCTTGTCCCTTGTGCCTCTTCCTCCGTCCAACTTCAGAAGCATCTAGTGAGCGAAAAAGACGCAGAAGACGCCGCCGCAATGGCATCAGGGATGACACCATGACTGTGCTCAGGATTTCTCAACGGTGGCGGGTGCTGCTTGCGAGTTTGTGGTTTTTGCTAAACGTGCTTACTGAGACTGTGTATGTGTCCGTGAGGTGCAGTTGCTCGGTTTTATTAGCTGAACTACCGTACATCAGGAATTTACCCAGCAAAATTGTGAGTAATTAGAAGAAAAATTTTTTTTTTTGTGATAAAGAACTTAGTTGTCTTTATTTGATCTGATTGCTTTCGTTTACAGCTGTTTGCACCTAGGTTTGAACAAACATTGTTTTTTATTGTCTTTTTGAGTTACACTATGCATGTAAAACTATATGCCTTAAATAAATTTCCAATAACATTTTGAACTACGAGTTTGTCTATGGTTCACGGTCATTTGGGCGTCTAAAGGGTTGATGGGCTAAGAAGTTCGGGCTGAAGGGTCCGGCGGGTTGAAGGCCTTCAGTCTTTGAAGGCCTTTGGTCAGATCAAGCCGTCTCTCTCGCCAGGCCCCGACAAACCCCAGCCTGCTTTTTTTAAAATGCTCTGCCCGCAGGCGTCTTTATCCCTCATCATTATCTTCCAATCCTGTGTGGACAATGCTGAGGTCCCAGACGCATAGAAGAGGACTTTGGTAACGCCCATCCACAAGGGCAAAGGCAAGCCCGCGAACGTTTCTTCCTATTGCCAAGCGCATCAGCGAGGAGCGCGTGCGTGGCCGACTGGTTACCGTGCTTGACTGTTGCGCGGAAGGTGCAGGTTCCATTCCAGTCAGTGGACTGTCAATTTATTTATTTTTTCAACTTGGCGTTCTCGTAAGTTCGAGAACATTCTCGTCTGATCAAGTTTCGAATGTTCTGCGCACTGAAAGTTCTACTCAAATGTACCAGAAACCCACGAGGGTACATAAAGGACTCCGCATGGCGAGTGAAATCAGTCTCACTCCAGCGCTCGATCCTGCTGTTTCGCCGACATCGACGCCTGCGACGTTAACTTACTTCTATTTTGTTTTGGGCACAAGTTCGCCCCATTAAACATTTAGTTTCTTCAGTTATCGCCTCATCAATCGCCTATTGTGACACTATCGACCAGTTTCCGTGACATTAGTCCTCTGTAGGACCTTCAGGAGGCAAGTCAATCGGAGTCTCCTGGATTACCCGATCGACAGCAAGACCCTCTTCTTTTCACAGCATGGATTCAGGCCAAATAGGAGCTGCGGAACTGCCCTGGCCACCATCATGCACTACATCAATGATGGTTTGGAAGACAGCACTCCTACTGACCTTTCCGGAAAAGGACTCGTCCGGTGACCGCGAAAGAGGTAGGACGTGTATCAGCGACTTCTCCGATGCTTCCCCAATCTTGGCTCTCTGGAACCCTGTGACTGACAGGTAAGGACCTTCTTCTTACATTGCCAGCACAAAGGGGGGGGGGGGGGGCATTTTGGGAGGGGTACGTAGTAGATGGGGACGTGCACTCCCGCTACGACAGCACCTTCAAGAACAAGCTCGTCTTTACGTCGTTGCACAACGAAGAGACGATGGATAGGGTGGAAGGCATCGACGAGTACGACAAGATCGTGCTGAACGCCAGCTACGACGAGAGACTGGTCTACGACTGGTTCACGAGCGAAAAGCCGCTTGGCGAGTACCTCAAGACTTTCTTTCCCGTCTTTCGAAAGGTCGAGTTTGCGGGCAGCCAAGTCCAGATCAATGGCATCCTGACTCTGTACTACGGAACGAACGCCAAAATGCTGGATCCGCTGGCGTCTGGTGACTGTAACCCCATGGTGGCCGAGGACTGGGCCATGATCATGGCTCACTACCTGCTCTACTCGGCGGATCAGGCCTTTGCCTACAAACTCGAACGGGCATTCGAGAGACTGAGCGCGGTTCGCCAGCGCGAGTTTCTCTACAAGGCTCACGTGGCCGTCAAGCGCATGACCAAGAAAGACGTGGCGTTCCGCAACGTGACCGAGTTTATCAATTTCGTGCTGAGGCGCGACGACTACAGGCTGATGAACGTCGTTCTGACGGACAGCAAGATCGGCCTTTAGTGCTACGAACGGCCCGGCGTCGTGGAGAACCGAATGTGCAAGCGGCAGCGGCGAGTCGACTTTAGGTGCCGTTTCGGGCGAGAACCCAACCTCGCCGAGGAACTGTCCAAAGATCGCGAGTTGACCATGTGCACCTTTAGCATCGGCGGCGGTAGTAGCAGTGCCAGTACTAGTACCAACAACAATTTTATGTGCGGCAGAACGGACAACGTTTACGAAGAAGGGCCTTCGATACTACAATTATAAAAATGACGGAATCGGCGGATTCCCAAAGGAAAGTGTTGAGAAAGTTTATCGAGGACTTTGTGATCGGAGAGAGAATTTGGGAACGTACGGCCATCGTCTACAACCCCTTCCAACACAAGTACACGCCCAAAATGTTGCGGTACCTGCGGATTCAAACGGCCATCCGAATGATCATGGACGGTGAGCAAAAAAAAAACTGCCAAGTCCGTTTGACCTGGCGTTTTTCATGTTAACCTTTTCGTTCATTTCGTTTATCGTGTTGTGTCGAGAAATGAAGCGGAAGCGTTGTAACGGTGGCGGCGGCGGCGGTTGCAAGAGGCGAAAGAGGGGCTCTCACAAGAACAAGATCAAGACGAATATCGGCGGCGTTTATTCCGTGACCAGAGTCCCCGACATAGAGAGTCTGCCGATCGAAATGCGCAAAGAGATTGAAAAGGCGTTTACTCCGAATCCAAAGTTGAAGGCTCAACTAAATAACCTCCTCCTGCGAAAGGCGATCGTACGGTACTGCAAGCAACGCCAGTGCGATCTCTCGCAGTACCCGACCAACGATCCGGCCAAGCATTACAAGTTTAAAGATATACCCGAAGACGTTTGAGATCACTTTGAGAAGGGAGTCGCCACGCACAACTCGGTCACCAAGCAGCCTCTGTCAAAAACGTTTCGCGAAAACGCCATCGCCGTACAAGTTTCTTCGTACATCAATAAAATCAAGAAAGACCAGCGCCTTCCGACGCGCTTGCCCGAAATTGTCGAAACTCTCCTGAAACGTATGGCTTCTAAGGAGTAAATAAAAATGGCCAAGTGTTCCAAGTGCGGTTCCTCGAAGCGAACCGCTAGAGCCAAGTGCTCTAAATGCAGCCGTGGTCGTGGCAACAACGGTACGGCCTGACTTTCGCCCGACCGATCCAAAGGCGTTCCGTCACCTGTTGTGGACGGACGAGAGCATGTTGAGGAGTTCCTGGGCCACGTATGGCTTTTAATTCAAAAAGAACACACAAACATGAGGAAGTGCATCAAGCCCGACACCCGACTGGAACTTACCTTGAGGTTCCTAGTCACAGGTGGGTTCAGCTTTCTTCATTGCAACAACCACGCAAAACAACCATATTCGAGTCGCATTCGTAGAAGACAACTTGATAACACTGACCACATTTGTCCTCAGAGTTATTACGGAAGACGCATCTCTATCGGCGTCACTGTTTTGACCTTCTTTCCAAGATGACTGCTTTGTTTCGTGAACATTCTGCGACTTCGGCGATTTACGCAACTTACGAACAGCACTGCCTAAATGATACGTTGATTTTGGTCGCTATTTATTCCGTATTATCGTGGGAATCTTGTATCTCTACAGAGAGTACACTCTAAGAAAAAATGGAGGAAAAAAGTAGCAACGACGCGCCTTCCTCCCTTCTACCGACGTGCCCCCAAGCGGACACGAGAAAAGGGGAGGACCGAAATATTTTTCTCCTTCTCCAGGCGGGCGGGAGAAAGCTTTCGCCCTCCCGACTCATCTTCTTTCGGTTTCGTTTTTCGAGCAGGTCGCGCACATTGTTTAATAAATAGCTGTTGAGTTGATTGAGCTTCAGCAGCAGCGAAGGCCGCCTGTAATTCCGTCTTCTAGTCTAAACGTGCAAAAAATTTCGGTTGCATTGACGTTTTTATCACTAATTTTATCAAACGAGCAAACGAAGCCGCTAGAAACAGCGAAGTTCCGGAGCAGTGCCAGCAGCGCCACGTACACTGGGGGATGGCCGCCTCCGGATTGCGTGACTCGCGCGACACGGAACTACAGCCACTGCAGGCTGCAGCACTACAGACTACAGTAGCGAAAGCACGCGGAACTGTGTCGACGTTTTCGGCGTTATGGAAACCGCAGGAACTGCGTCCAAGACAGGCAGGTTTTGCTGCCGGCTGCCTGGGTGCCTTCCCCCCTGAGTTCGGTTCTGTTTTCCGATGCCGAGTGCAACCGGCGTTCAACGTGGTTCTGTGTTTCTGCGTGTCAGCAACATAGCTGCAACATCGTGATGACAGTGTTGGGTTGTGAACAGAAGTCTGGAATTATTGCCGATGTGACCATGTGTTCGCGTATCAGTGGTGTAACAAGAAGATGAGATCGTAAACTGTTGGGCATTGATGCCGGTGGTCGGGTTCTGATCGGAGGGGGCGGGGTGTCGCAGGTTGACATTCCGCTTTACATTAAAAAGTTTAATACTACTTGAGGGATTACGTGCAATCGATCAACGTGCGGATAGTCATGTTGGAACGCTGGTCTGAACAGTAGAAGCTCCTATCGTACAGTGGCCATTGCGACTGTCGGAATTGTCTCGTCCCCGAGAGCGATTGCGCTCTGGGGCAAGGACTGAACAGTACGAAATCGTGACGTAAAGTACGTATATTTACAGTATGGAATTTCGGCATTAAAAACAATAGTATAGGTAAAATCGAAAAAAAAGCTACCCTTTATTTTGCTGCTTAATTATACTACGGTTGCTGGAGAAACTGCCCTCCGTGGCGCGCTGGGATGAGCGCTAGAAGTTTTCGGGCTCGCCACGGCGTAGTTCCGTACACTTAATACCTGCCGCAAGTCGCGGCTTTGACTGCATGCATTCAAGTGGATCGAAAAGCAATTTCTCAGTTCGTGAAGCATCACTTCCAGCTGACTGAATATCCGCTCTACAGAGATTAATTCAAACAGCAATTGCAGCTTTACGCGAACGGCGCGAACAGCACAAAGAGAAAAACAAATAGAAATACAAGCTACGACGTGCAGTGAGGGGAAACAAACTCATGGCTTCGAACCACATTGGAGCGGCTTGATTTATTGGCTTTCAAATAATTACGGCATGATTGAGCGTTTACTTTTTAATAAGAGATTCAACCCCTGAGCCATTCAAAATACTCTCAGAGGTATGACATTGCAGGGAAAAAATCAACATGCTGGGAATATATTTTATTGCTTAGGGAGTCACCGAAAAGTTCCGCACGTTCAAAACGATCAGTATAAAAGACGGAAACGCAGAGCACGGGTGTAGTGTTCGGGTTAGTGTGGTGTTCCGTTGTATTGATATTTGTGTGTGCAGTGCATGTGTTAATGTATGTTCAACTGATGCTTGTAATAAGTGTATGGGTGTCATGTGTGTATAGTAGAGGGTCCTCAAGCGCAGAGTGGCCTGAGAGAAGCAAATTATTTTTTGTAGAACATGAATTGGGCGGTACCTAGCGCCACCTAGCCTAGCTACTTACAATTACTCTGCTTGACCCCGCCATCTGGTGGCTAGCGATTTAACCTTCTTTCACGCTACGCGATAAACAGCGGCTTCGAGTTCGTTTTTTCGAGAGTGGCTTTTAGTTTCGCGGAGTGAGTTTGCCCTTCTCCGTGATGTGCGGTTGACGAAGGAATCGTGACTCGAGGAACACCAAAGGTAAGACGCAAAGTGCGCGAAGTAACTGGTTATCGGTTGTCTCCGTTTTACATCGCAGTGCTGTCGACGAGAAGACTGAGTAACTGCTTTCGAAACGCAGGTTTCTGCACCTGTGGGGGGAATCTGGCTTCGGAAATAAACACAGTTTGCGGAAAGCTCGTGTTACGCTTTCATTTGCTGCTGCTCTCGCCCGTACAAGAGACGTAGCGTCCTCGTTAAGCCTTATTGGGCTCGATTTGCTCGATTCGGGGCCGCCATATTGAGATGCAAGCGACGGAGGAACTTTGCTCCCCTGCTTCAGGGACGAAGGTTTCTCCCTTTCTAAAGGAACATAGGTTACAAGACCGTTCCTCCCGTAAGGGAGGACTATCCGTACCCTTTTTCTAAGAGTGTAGTACTGAAGGTTGGTTGTTCTTCGTAAGAGCCTTAGCTTGGTGTGTCATCTCATCTCTTCTAACTTGCTTGCTTGCCTTCTTCGTCCAAGCTTCTCTCCTTTCCAAACCCATCAAACCCTCTGGTTCATTTTCCAGTTTTCAGTACCTACAATTGTGCTAGCAGCAATTATGCTTTGTATGAATTCGGAAGTATAGAAAGAGCGCATTCAACTCCACATGCACTGCTTCCTTTATGTTGAACGACGCGAAAAACCAGTGGTGCGGCTATGGGGGCTGCAATCTCCGTCACTGTGGCAAACCTCGCAATGGACGCAATCGAGAGAAAAGCTCTGGACACTTTTTCCCCAGCACCTGTGTGTTTCCTGCGGTATGTCGACGACTGCTTTTGCATTGTAAAGACCAGTGAGATTGAATGTCTCCACACACATATGAACTCCATTGAGCCGGCTATTCGATTCACCATCGCTGCGCCTTCGATTTGCACCTGCCACGCTCGGATGCACACTGACCGGACCTTCCAGCCACCTTCAACCATTGTTTCGGTGTACAACCTGCGGTGTCATGGTGTCTTAGTGAAAAAGGACAAGCTGTCATACGTTATGGGAGCCCGAGGAAACTCCATGTTTGTAAAAGAGGCCACAAAGCTGGTCTTCGCTTCAAGGGAACCGTGGCCAAGAGGGCTCCGACTCCAGCCAAGTTGGCAGCAGTCAGCAGTAAGCCTTCTCACAGATGTATAATACTTGGTGAGACATTAAAGCCCGATGGCTTCCGAAGTTGCATGTTAAGACAAAATTAATGGGATAAAATATTCCAAGGCTTTCAGAGGTTTCAATGCTATAGGCTGTTGAAGGGTCATAGTTTGACTAGCACGAGCTTTAGGAATGTGAAGCTCCGAGCGCAAAACTGAAATAAAGAGGCCCTATCTCCCTCTTTGTTTTTAATATATGAAGAAAAATAGTGATCTTGTCACGGTCATCTAAGTCGCTTGGTGGTTTCTGATATATTCACAGTATGGAGGTTTTACAATAGCATGATCCGCGTCGCAAATGCCAGCTAATCTTGCAAGTTTTGTGGGAGGTCCATGATATCAGTGGCCCGCTCGCCGGGCCTTATGCTGGCTCCCCGGAGTAGCTGGGCCCCTCTTATATTTTCCAGAAAAGCATTGAACTGCGAGGCACTTATTTTTTTTTCTTTTGTAACGAACAGCTGTCACTAGCAAGGTTGCGAAAGTCAGTTGGTTTGTTCAATAGAACTGCTGAAACCCAACTATGTTTGGCACTGTCCGTTGAGTACTGCCCATATTTTCTGAACCACCTTCTCATCGTGGGTGTTCCTCTTTTCTAGTCTATGACATGCTCAGTTTTCTTACCAGGGAAGTATCTTGTATGAATGGGCCATTGAAGGGTCATGACAGGGATATTAAATTAGAAGATTCTTGATGCGAAATCTGAATTGGTAATTTATATACATGCCTAAAAGAACAACTGCGGCTCGAAATCTTTCTTTTGCACAAAAACCGCCGGTCGAGAGTTGCGTGTTCAGTGTTGCTTTCACTCGTTTCCATGATGACATTGTTGAGCATGTAATATGCTCGAGGTACTAGGCAATCGGAGGCACATGTTCACAAGTGGAAATACATATTTGGGTACATAGAACATACTTTATTTTAGTTAACAGGCAGGCGAGCTGATTAAGGATAGATGTGGTAACCCTGGAGCGTGGGGACACAAAGGGACGGACAGACAAGAAGCTCCGGAGCTTCGTGTCTTTCCATTCCTTTTTGTACCCCACTCCAGGATCTATATTTTTAGAACCACTGAAATTCAAGGAACACACTGTATCAAGCAAACTTTAAGTGCATAGTTGTGGAAAGTCACACTAGGTCTGTTCGATTTGCCTGGACCGGCTCATCTAGTTCACATAGTGCAAGAACTGATGCATTTGATTCAACCGGAAATTACACAAAAGCCGAACTGGCCCGTTCAATTAGCCTCAGTTCCACATAATCTTACACTGGCCCAAAGTCAGTTCAGCGTTCATGCAGTAACAGACGGCAACTCTTTGGTCTTTCGGAAGTTGATTACAGCGTCGTTTGTAACACTGCAACTTAACTTCGTGCAGCCGCAACCCAACTCGCGCACTGCTGCTGCACTCCTCCAAACTCGGTCTCAACTGGTTCAGAACTTTCTGGCCAAAAGGTACGTACCTAGTGATTTATAAGCAGACTGCATAATCGCAAGAAGTCGCTTTTGGAGACTATACGGTATCGCAAGATATTAACAAAGCATAAATTGTAGTGGAAATTGCTTTGCTTATAATTGCAGGAAGTAAAATATTTAATTTTCCAAGAAACTATACTCCGCGACAACTTTTCTTGGCAATGCAGTGGAAGGCACGTCCCGCGTCCCCTCTCCCATTTTGACTGTACGCAGGCTCTCCTCCTCTCCCCCGAAATGGGGGAGAAGGAAAGCCTGCATACACTAGAAATGAGAGAGGGGACGCGTGACGTACCTTCCACTGCATTGCCAAGAAAAGTTGTCGCGGAGTATAGAAATACATGACAGCGATGCCTGACTTGTTGTATTCTTTTCCCTTGCAGACGCCTTCAACATGTACAGTCGGGAGCAAAAGTTTGCGGGGCACGGGAGCGCGTGCCGAAATGCATCGCCACGCCGTGCAACGGCGCTCCGTCGCATTAAAAAGTCGCGCTTTGCGCATGCGCGCCCTTCGTACTGGCAGTCATGTCTCTTTCGCTCGTTTCTGTGCGACTCACTCCTGATAACCGGAGTCGGCGCCAGGGGCGCAAGTTGCCGTTTCGCTGTCTGTCATGCCTCGCGTCCTCTTCAGCTGTCTCAGCAGCCGCGCTGGGTGACGGAGCGCCTGGCTACCTACCCCCCCCCCCCCCCCCCCCTCTTCCCCCTACGCGACCTCCATGACAAAGCGCGGTGGCTGAGGCGGCTGAAGTAGACGTACAGCGTGACACCCAGCGAAGCGCTAACTCGCGCCCCTGGCGCCGACTCCTGTTATCAGGAGTGCGTCGAAAAGAAACGATCGAAAGAGACATGATTGCGAGCACGAAAGACGCGCATGCGCAAAGCGCGTCTCGTTAATCCGGCGGCGCGCCGTCGCACGGCGCGGCGATGCATTTCGGCACGCGCTCCCGTGCCCCGCAAACTTTTGCTCCCGACTGTACATCCAGATGCATCCTAGCGAGGCCCCTCCAGGGAAGAGGACAGCTCGGGTGAACAATTAGGTACCGGAGCTGTTCCAGGATATTAACAAGAAGCTTGACTTTTAAGCTTGCTTAGAGGTTGAGCTTGTTGTTTTATGTTCTCACTATGCCAATTTGGCTTCACTAAATACACATATAGCCTGAAATGACCAGGCTCATGCTCTTTCTTTGCATGACAAATGCATGTAAATTGTTGAACCTGCATAGATCCATACGTCCGTGTGCAAACGTTTAACACCATGTTGATTCCTATTACTGCTTCCAAATGGGTAAACCCATAAAGATGTAGGTTCCTCTATCTGAACAGGTGAACCTGTAGAACTATTGGTTCCTATAGCTAAACGGGTTAACCTGTACAATTACATGTTCCTGTAACTGAATAGGTCAACCAATAATGGTAAGTGTTCCAATTAGCATACGGGTTGTTTCAGTAGGAAACCGATTGCGCAGTCAAAAGTATTTTGCATTTCTTCTGACCATGACTGCATATGGTACTTTTGCATCAACTTTGAGAATGATGCAAGCAACAGTTGACTTCTCATGCCAGCAGCAGACACCATACTGTACTGTACATTATAGAGAAAATGTTTGAAACCTTTACAAACGCTAATTTTGAAAGAGCACTGCTATCAGGCATTGCCCCCAAATGCCTGTTTTCTGGCAGAACAGCAAAAGTATATATCCTTTTGATATTCTAAGCTGTGTAAGGAGCCATATCTAGAAAATAGTAAATTAGTTCTAGTGAGTTTCGCTTATGTTATGGGATGGAATTTTAGTATTGTAAACCAGGTTTTGTGGTAGCTAAATAACTAGTGATTCTGTATTCATTTGCTTTCTCTTAAAGAAACATGCCAGAAAGCGAAGAGGAAGGCCACCAATGGGCTGGAGAACTCCTGCCTGGAGAGTACAGATGGTGGGGAGCCCGATAATGGAGTTATGTTGAACATAGTAACTTGACATTTTTCAACAGGAGAAACAGTTGTCATTATCGAGCTTAATTTTATTTTCATAGTGTGCCTGCTCTAGCCACTAGCAAAGACAGCAGCCAGGCGTCGGCTGGTACAGCTGTGAGGCTCTCCATGCCCGCTCCACGTGAGCTAGTCTACAGTAAAGCAATATGAATTTCATATTTTTAACCTTGGAGACACTCACAAGGTATTTACACTTGCCGTTGATTTTGCAGCCACAGGCCTGATAGGTGCCTACGCACGGGGTAAGAAAAGTGGCCTTGCTTATATTTCTACTGCAGGATAAATGCACGTGATCGTCATTTCATGGGACGTTGAAGAAAAAGAAGTTAATTTTCATGAATCTATTGAAAAGGCGTAGAAAGAAAAGAAGTGCAAATATAAATTGAGTTGTGAGTCAGTACTGTGCGAGTGTTTTGTCTGCTGCGATTGTGTCACTATGTGCGATTGTTTTTGTGTAGTGACTAGCGTTTGTGTGTAAGTCCCTACTTGCACTGCCACTTTGAGACATGAATAACCAACTTGTCGAAGCCGCCCGTTTGGGTTCAGGACTTTAGCATTGCATTGCATTGTTCTGAATCAGTGGATAAAAATTGTCAAAGATTTTAGAAAGGAAAAGGGCAATCCGGCTAAGCCAGAATTAACGTTTCTACTTGAATGTAATGAGAGTTTCTTTTCAAAATTTCCCCCACCTAATTTGGGGGTTTGCATTATATTCGAAACGAGTCAAAATCTGCCTAGGCAGTGTCACAGAAGACGCTCTTTAAAATGGCTACGACAAATTTCACGATCGTTCAATCTTGTGCTGGCAACATATACAGTAAAATACCACTTGAACGAACATCATTTAAACAAACTATTCAGTTTTACTAACTTTTTTAAATCCCCCACCGAAGCACCATTGCCCTTCAGTTTAACAAAATTCAGCGCAATGCGCATTTCAGTTCTACGAACCTATTCCGCGGCACCATCCTATATCTTCCGGGTCATATTGATCACTCCAAGAAGTACAACCCGCACTTTTTGTTGCGTATTTTCATGTTGAGAAGCGCGCGACGTATAATTTGCCGCCATTTTAGCTTTAAACTGGATTGGCTATCTAGATAAGCTCGCAGCCAGCTGAAGCCATCGCTGGCTTTGCGTTTTTAGCTGGCTTCACAGCCATAGCCCCAACCGCAGCTTCAGCCACCAAGAAAAGGCGATCGCGTGCTGGTTTATCATGAGCGCCAAGCGAAAGCGCCTGTCTCTAGACGAAAAACGGGATACTTTGCGAAGGCTGGACTCCGGGCAGCGTCAAGTCGACGTTGAAAAAGCATTTGGGATCCCGGCATCGTCATTGTCTACGATTAAGAGCCAACGTTTCAGTTTCTCCAAGCACTCATGTGCTTGGACAAACTGAAACGTTGTGCTTGGAGAAACTGAAGGCCTTTGCTGCCCAGCAAGACTGCTGTGCCGGAGAAGGTTCATGACAGCTTGGATACAGTGACTCAATTCACGACCAGCGCAGTCCTAAACGCACAAGTGCAGCAAAAGATTACTGCATTCTACACAAAGTGCTAAGTGGCGGAAATACACTTGCAAATGAGCAGAGTGACAAATAAATGGGTTGAAATATCATTTGAACACTCGATTTTTCGTTTAGTTTGTGATAACAAGCTACAACTTACTTATTTTAGTTGAGTGAACTTTCACTTTAACGAAGTTTTTCCTGGGGTCCCTTGAAGTTTGTTCAAGTGAAGTTTCACTGTATATGCTGGCAACATCCAATCCAATTCAATCCTATTCTTGTTTGCGACGTGTTTGCAACTCATTGCGCCCCTGAGCCCGTGTTTCGGAGGCAGCTATTTTGTGCTTTCGCAACTGTGGACTCAATAGGCTTCCTGCGCTACCTCGGGGATGTTGTGCAAAAAGAGATTCCATTTTTCTATCGGTAACGGAAATAGTCCCACCAAGGTGTTAAGACTCTTCTCTTTTATGGGAATGCAATGTGTCCAGAAGTCCCACTACTTCAAGTTTCAGAGCTGCTACCCACTGCCTGCAGTCACTGAGATTCGTGGAATTTCAAACTTTTTCCCTAGTTATTTGCGCTTCAACCTGCAAATTTTTGTTTTTCCTAGATCTGGCTCTTCGAGCAGGCAACACTACGCAATCAGCCTCGAGGCACAAAGCTCTGCCTCGCTGGTAATGGCAGAGCCGACATGCCAGGGCACTGTGCAGACTTTGGAACGTGTACGCTGCTCAAGACCACTACTGACCACTTCTGTCAAGCCATAGAGGATAGTTCCATACCTCTAAATTGGCATACCACTGGGAGCAATTGTCTATATCGCATAATTACGTGCGTGTCACATCATTAAAGAAGACCACCGTCGTCAAAATAACGAAATTATGCTATTCTTTGCTTTTTTTCTTTTCTTTTAGGGTTGCAAAAAGAGCAAATGCTCGCTTGCAAAAAAAAAAAAAAAAAAGAAAGTGCTCGGTAACCCGGCAAATCGGCCGCTGTGGAACGCCTGTGCAATGCCCAGTTTTATCGGTGGGGCCTTCCAGCTTCGCCTGCAACACATGCCCTCGTTTTCATGCCTGGAGGAATGTCATCACGATGGAAGCAAACTCCTGTGTACGAGCTTACAGGTAGTCACTTTTTTTTTATGAATACCTATTGTTGAGATTTATTTAGATGCTAATAGTATATTTAAATAGAGCATTGCAGTATTTCTCACCAATAAATTGTGTGACAAATAAATCCAATGAAAAATAGACAAGGTTTATCCTTTCTTATTTGAGGCGAAAGTGGATAACAAAAAATATTAGCGAACATTGATTCTAAAACCTACTCGACGTGAATCATTCTGTTACAGGCACATCCGAATTCGCGGCTAAAGTGAAGGATTTCACATTCGACCTCATCAGGAAGTGTGAGTCGATTGGCCTCACCACTGATGCCATCATCGCGGATATGGGCCCAGGGCCTTTGGAGGCAATGTGGCATTACTGCCACTAAGCTTGCCAAGACCTCAGTGTCCTCCAGATGTTTATGTGCCAGCGGGTCTGACCGACAGCTGTACTTACTAGTAGATGCACCGCACATCCTCAAAAATCTCTGAGGTCATCTTGTGCGAGGACAGCATGTAGTCATTCCGGACGAGATTGTACAGAAGCACAGTCTTCCATCGAGCGAGGTAAATTTGCAATCTTGTCAACCATCGTCAGTCACCACTTGTGCTCAAAAAATCATCTGACAGTATAAGTTGTAGTTACATATCATTCCTTCTCTCCCCTTGCTTACGTGAACATTTTTCTATGCAGGTGTCGATCAACTATGTACGTACGAGAGGTGGCCCAAAGAGATGGAAAAAGCGAGTTGAAACTGGCACCCCACCTAAAGGACAGGTACCTTGACCCCAGCCATTATAAAAAAATGACTGTTGCCTCGGCCCTGGCTGTGATAAAACACAGCACAGGTTCGGCAATATGGACGCTCGAGAAGCAGGGTCAGATGTCTTCTGCAGCCATAATGACAGCATGGTTTTTGGAAACCGTTATTAAGTGGTCCCACCGGTTATTATGGCACAAGATGAGCCTGGCAATGAGCGAGATTGACGCTGGGAAACATGACGACGCCGTGGAGTTCCTGGCTGAAGTGCTGGGCCTCTTCAAATGACTCACAATCCAAGGATCAGGCAAGAAGCCAGCGTGGAAACCCGTACAAACGGGTGCCCACATCACAACAACTTAGGCTCTCCCCATACAAGACCTGTACTTAAAAGAGAACGATTTCAGGTACTTGTACCTTAGTCGGCTCTCTCAACATGCACTTGAGAACCTGTTCAGTGTAGTTGGGCAAAAAAATCTCGTCCTGCAAACTGTGCAGTTTAAAACTGCTTTGCATACAATGGCACACTGGGAACTATGAGATGGACAACTTTAAGTATCTATGACATGCGTAACGGCACGCCTATGGCCAACGTAATGGCTGCCGATCATGCTTCAAAGCGTATGCAGTGGAAGTACGCAAATTTTATTCCCACGACGCCTGTGCTTGGCGACTCTCAGATTAATAATATGCACCAGCACTTTCACCCACGTTGGAAGGACGCCCCGGCATTCCATTTCAGACTGGGGATTGAATATCGGGCGTCGGCCACCTTATGAACCTTGTGCCTTGGACTGTGACAATGATGATGATGATTGGGGTTTTTTGGCACAAGAGCAACTCAGGCCATATTGCGCCAAACAAAGGTTTTTCCAAGAGGCTTAAAAGTATAATCTATACGAACTGGAAGCTACAGCTGGTGTAAAACGCCAGTTTTATGAAGGAAATTTAAAACTCGATTGAATGGTACCAATGGTTGATCGCCAAGCAGAAAATATGGGTGAAAGGGAAGGTGACCTTGAAAAAGTTCTGGAAAACATGATCGCCGCTCTTGGTTTAAAGATTTGGAATGCCACAGGATGTGCAAAACAGTCATAGCTTTCCCACAGTTGTCGCAAAGTTTAACGTCCTCACCACAGAGCAGGTGCAAATGAGTCAAACGGGTATGACCGATTCGTAAGCGGCAAAGGAGAACTTCAACCTGACGGTCTTTATGGGAGGAACTCTCCCACACCCCCAGTTGGGGCTTGATAACATGAAGCTTGTTCTCTCTTTCCAAATCCCAATCCAACTGCCATGACTTCATAATTGATTTCTGGATGATTGGTATCAGGTCTTGGTGTGGCAAGCCAAGAGGCAGTTTTGGGGACACTCTTGCAGAGCCAGCAAGCAAGTCTGCTTTCTCATTGCCGGAAATACCTACGTGGCTAGGAACCCAACAGAATTTGATCAAGTGTCCTAGCTGAAGTGCTCGGTTTAACCGTACCCGAAGATATTGCACGAGAAGGTTCTTACTGTCTGCTAAGGACGAAATGGCTAGAAGAACGCTCTGGGAGTCGACAAACAGAATTGCTTTCATGATATTGTTCTCCAGTAAGTGCTCAACAGCCATTGAAATGGCATACAATTCAGCAGTAAAAATATTTGCAAGAGTATGGAGTTGTCTAACTTTTTCGAAGGCAATGGAGTAAACCGCACACCCCACGAAAGTTGGTGTTTTTGATCCATCAGTGTAAAAGTGTGAGTAGTCCTTGTATTTCTGTTCCAGTTTAGCAAACTCCTGCTGAAGAACGAGTGAAGAAATAGCTCTCTTTCTGTACTTGGACAGTGACCAGTCACAAGAGATTGGCAGAAGGTCCCAAGGTGCAATTCTTTCATTGCTCTTCAGCAAAGCAGCCTCACTAACGGGAAGCTGGAGTGAGGCTGCCATGCTTTGAACTCTGAAACTCAGAGGCCGAACAATACTTGGCTTGTTTTCAAAGAGTCGGAGGGATGTAGCAGATTGGAGGGCATCAAAAGAGGGATGTTGAGGAAAACTGTATATCTTGTAAGCATAACAAAGACTCAAATATTGCCTTCGTCTTTCCAGAGACATTTGATGTGTATCAGCATACAAGCTAGGCACAGGTGATGTTCGAAATGCCCCCGTGGCAAGTCTGAGCCCCAGGTGATGGACGGGGTCCAACATCTTTAGGGCAGATGGACGCGCCGACCTATAAACAATCGCACCATAGTCCAAGCGGGACCGTACCAAAGAGTTGTAAAGTCGCAAGAGGCACCGTCTGTCAGACCCCCAGGTTGTATGCGACAACACTTTGAGAATGTTTGAAGAACGTAGGCATTTATGTTTCAACTCTTTCAAGTGGGGTATAAAAGTAAGCTTTTTATCAAATATTATTCCTAAAAACTTGTGGGCCTCCTTTACAGATACAGCGACATCATTCAAGTGCAACACTGGATCTGTAAACAGGCCACGACGGAGTGAAAAGGGAACACAGATTGTCTTTTCGGGGGAGAACCTAAAGCCATTTTGATCAGCCCACTTGCTCATCTTATTGATTGTGAGCTGCAGTTGCCGTTCACAGCTGGATAAGTTACAAGAGGAAAACAGAATCTGCACATCGTCCACATACATTGAATAGGATATAGATGGTGGTATAACCTTTCCCAGACTATTAATCTTTACAGCAAAGAGTGTAACACTTAGTACTCCACCCTGAGGGACGCCATTCTCCTGGAGAAAGACATCCGACAGGATAGAGCCCAAACGCACTTGGAAGGTCCAACCCGTCAAGAAGCTTTGAATACAGCAAAGCATGCGACCTCGGACGCCATATGAGTACAAGTCTCGAAGGATCCCGTATCTCCAAGTCGTGTCGTAAGCCTTTTGTAGGTCAAAAAAGACAGAGACACAGTGCTGGCGATGGACAAATGCTTCCCGAATAGAGGTTTCCAGGCGGACAAGGTGGTCTACTGTGGAGCGGCCTGCTCGGAAGCCACACTGATTTCTATCAAAGACACCCTCTGCCTCTAAAAAATGTATAAGACGACGATTAATGAGTCTCTCATAGGTTTTGCCCAGGCAGCTTGTCAGAGCAATTGGGCGGTAACTTGTCGGTAAAGAGGGGTCTTTGCTGGGTTTCAGAAGAGGGATTATGTGTGCCATTTTCCAACAGTCCGGAAAACAAGCAGCATTCCACAATAAATTAAAAAAAGTGAGCAAACTGTTTAGGGATTCAGGCGACAGTCTTCTTAGCATCTCGTACTGAATCCTATCTGGCCCAGCCGCAGATTTCTTTTTGACACCGAGAGCCAACTCAAGCTCACACCGTGTAAATGGCTTGTTATAAGGAGCACCCTGACCACCAGACAAAGAAATAGTTTGTTTTTCTGCTGCTGATCTAAACCTCTTAAAGGATTCACTATGGTTGGCTGAATTAGAGACTTCCTGAAAGTGTTCACCAAGAATATTTGCTTGTTCCCTCAGGGATGTTGCTGATGGAAAGAGGGGTATCCTGAAAGACCGATAGTCTCCCCTAATCTTCCTGAGACGATCCCACACTTCCTTTGAAGAAACAAAGCTGCTCAAAGAGGTGACATACTTTTTCCAAGACCTGCCTTTCGCTTGCCTTCGCGTCCAACGAGCTTTGGCTCTTCTTTTCTTGAATTCAAGTAAATTCCTAGGAGTGGGATAACGTCTGAAGATGCACCATGCCTTGTTTTGAAACTTGCGTGTAGTGGTGCAGTCTTCGTTCCACCACGGCTTGCACCTCTTGGGGAGTTGTCCAGACGTCTGGGGGATACAGCGTGATGCGGCATTTATAATCGCTTCAGTAACATACAGCGTGGCATCTTCAGGGCTCATATTTACGAGAACAGATGAATCAATAAAAGCCTCCAAAGAAAAAAGAGACCAATCAGCCTTGTCCAATTTCCACTTTGGAAGTCGTGTCGGAATGGAAGGAATTGGCGCCGTGCTTTCTAGAACAATGGGGAAATGATCACTCCCAAAAGGGTTATTTAAAACAGTCCATGAAAAGCATGGAAGTAAAATTGGTGATGCAATTGAAAGGTCAATAGATGTGAATGATTGATGTGCTGCACTAAAAAATGTAGGTTCCCTCCCATTAAAAAGACACAACCCAGATGATAATAAAAACCGCTCTACGACGCCTCCACGTGAATCCTGGCGAGCACCACCCCACAAAGGGTGGTGGGCATTAAAATCGCCTAAAATTAAAAAAAAGGTTGAGGTAATTGTCTTACAAGTGACTCAAGTTCGCTGATATGCAGTGGAGAGTTTGGAGGCAGATAAAGAGAAACTACCGTGATCAAACGGTCAACAAGAAGGCGTACCGCTACAGCCTCTAAGGGTGTAGAAAGGGGGACCTCAGAGCAAGCAACACCATTCTGCACCACTAGTGCCACTCCTCCAGACGAGTTTGAGGAAATTCTGTCTTTTCTAAAAACCTGGTGCTGACGTAAAATCTGTGTATTAGTGTTATTTAAATATGTTTCTTGGAGGCAGAGTGCAATAGGTCTTAGCTCTTCCATAAAATAATTTACATCATCAATATTTCTGATTAGGCCACGGCAGTTCCACTGCATAAAGCGGAAATTGGTCATCGTTTTAAAATTGAGTTAAAATATGAATAAAGAAGAAACACTGGGAGAATAAATAAAAGTTCTAAAGCTGCCGCATGTGGCAAAAATTAATTCGCAATGTCACGTTGGGTTGATTATCGATTTTTTGCTTTTCTGCTTACTCTTAATAGTCTGCCACTCCATATCGTCTTGGTCAGACGTGTGAGTGGAGACTTCTCTACACTCATCCATGGCCTCAGTTTCCTGAGGCGAGGTTTTTTCTACAGATTTGTTCAGGTTCGGGGAACGGGGCGCCATGCCCCGCCCGCGACCAGCCCCAGCCGAAGAGGCAGAGGAGGTGCTGGGCGAAGCGTCGCTCAAGTCTACCCGTTCCTGTCTCCTAGGCACTGTAGGTGCGGCACGAGAGCCATGCCGCTCCTTAGATGATGGTCTCTCCAGGGAGTGTGGGCGAGAATGTCGACCCTTCTCCCTGGAAGGAGATCGCGAAAAAGGGACGGTTGCGGCAGCCACCGGCCCATCCTGAGTTTGGGTAACAGCCTGAGAAGACACAGGCTGTTGCCCTGTTTGAGCGCGAGGATTCGCACTCTGGCTTGGAGGGTCCGAAGACCGCCCAGCCGAGATTGCACGCCCCGGAAGCTGAATCTTCAGCTGGGGCGTGGGGGACTGCCGTGGCTTCCCATAGTCCAGAAAGGACGTCTGGGTTGCCACTGCAACCTTCAGTGGTGCAGGTCCCCGCTGCACCACTTGGGCGTAGCCGCCTTTCTGCACGAATGCAAAGCGACGGCGTGCTTCAGGAAAAGAGAGGTTTTCCTTAACTTTCAAAGTGAGGATCTCTTTCTCGTTTTTCCATGTCTTACATGATCTGGAATATACTGGGTGAGCTTCTGAGCAGTTTACACAGCGTGGGTTGTTAGTACATGCATCAGCTTCGTGGTCGGTCTTGCTACACTTCGCACAGGTGGCCTTTCCACGGCAGCTCTGAGAGCCATGGCCGAATCTCTGGCACTTAAAACATCTACGGGGGTTTGGCACATAAGGCCGAACTCTGCAGCGTAGGTACCCAGCCTTCACAGCCTCAGGAAGGATTGTCGATTGGAAGGTGAGTACAACGTGTTTGGTCTTGAGTTCATTCCCGTCACGACGCATGGTGATCCGCCTTGCAGCTGTGACACCTTGGTCGGAAAGGCCTTCAACAATTTCATTCTCAGAGGTGTCAAGAAGGTCATCCTCTGAGATAACCCCTTGAATACTGTTTAATGTTCGGTGGGGAGAGACAGAGATGTCATGTCCAGAAACAGATGTTAAACTAAGTAGTGCAGTACTCTGCTCGCTTGATTTGATCTCGACAAGTAGGTCGCCAGATGGCATTTTTTTTGCTTTAAACTCCTCGCCGACCACACCCTCGCGTGTCTTTGCGACAAGGAAAGGCGATAATTTCGAAAGCTGTTTGTCACTTTCGGAGTGAAGAACTAAAAACTTGGGGAATCTGGCAGATGTTGGTGGTGTCTTGTTTGTAGCTTGAACTTCGGTGCGGACCCTTTTCAGGGGCCGATCGAGGACGGTTTTAGCACGAGAACCCATAAAATGGGAAAGAAGATTCAGTGCCCGGGTGCACTGCCCACCACGGAGCCCAACAAGGGGGTAGGTAATGTGCCATAGCAAGATGGGCTTGGCTGACACAATTACTCTACCAGTGCTGCCCGGGCACTATACCCTAGTGTGGTTGCAGGGACAGGACCTGTTTCCACTCAAGGTTGGCCCTTGCCACCTAAGAAGGTGAAAAAGGAAGGAAGAGAGTGCAGAAGAAAAGAGAAAGAGGTGGAAGGAAAAGTGAAAGAAGGAAGAAGAGGGTAGAAGAGGCGACTGACTGAATCATCCTGGTCGGGCCAAGCCAGGACACCCGTCTACGAGAAGCAGGGGTCGAAGTGGTGTATTGCCTCGCCCGGGGGGCCCCGAAGGGTCCAAACATACCCCGGGCTCAGCTCAACCACCAGGGTCCCCTTTTCCCCGGACACCGGTATGCCACGCACAGCCAGACGTGGGTGGGCGAACCCACATGGCTCGGGGTTCGCAGTGACGCCACTCACCAAGCACCTACAAAAGTAGGTGCCCCCTGCGGGCGGGTATGGTGGCCCACGTGGCTGGGGTCCGTGGTGACGCTACTCACCAAGCACCTAGCACCTAAGGTGCAGGCGCCCCCTGCGGGGCTCGGGGTCCGTGGAGACGCCACTCTCCAAACACCCGCTTTCACAGGTGCACCCTGCGGGGGGACTGTGACAACACTCGTGCTGCACGTGGGTGGCAATGACTTCACCACTATCGGAACAACGGCAACATTTAACAAGTACCGAGATCTGCTCCACAACATCTCTAGGGTGCACCCCGAGATTGCGTCGGTAGTCACCACCCTCGTCCTACCGCGATTTCTGAATCGCTGTCGTGGAAAATGCGGCTTGGACGCCATGCGCCGCGTCAACCAGCAGGCCTGGCGGTTCAACGAGCGTCTCTGTGAGCACTGCCATCGTGTTGCGGGTGCGTTCTACATCGATCATGCTTTCCACCACCTCCCGTTCACCCGGGTCCTGGCAGCTGAAAGACAGCTTCCAAGTTTCTGCAGAGCGGCTTTGCTTGCTGGAAACCTCCACCAGTGTCTTTTGGTTTATTTGGTGGCGATCAACAAATGCAGAAGATATAGCTAAATTTGAATTTAGCTTGCCTAACACTGTCGTTAATGTGATTGCAGTGCAAGGGCTTCCTGGTCCAGTGGAAGGGACTACCTAAACAGCAATGCACCTTGGAGCCACAGCGGTATCTGAACGCACAGTGCCTGGCGGAGTTCTTCAACCCAACTAATGGCGAATTCCACTGAGCATTTTGGAGCGCGCCGGGATCAGTTGACATGATCCGGAATGGAGCACATGATCCGAACGGGGTCGCGCCCTCTACGGATCCCCAGTGGAATATGACCACTGCTCCGGGATCGGCGGATGCCTTCCTGTCATTCACCTGCCCGGGAATCCCCTTTCTGCGGCCGCCGCGGTCGTTTCGAAGACGTCTTCGGAATCGCGGCGCTAACACGTGTTCGACGCACGAGCGGCAGGTTTATGATTGGGGTTTAATGGCGCAAGAGCGACTACGGCCATATTGCGCCAAGAAAGTTAATTTAAGGAGCCTTGCATTTACATCTAACTTTACTTATCTATATCAAGTGCAAAAGGCCAATTGCATGTAGGAAACTTAAAATGCGAGCAAATGGTACCAAAGGTCTATCACCAAGCGAAAAATAAGGATGAAATGGAAGGTGGTTTCTGAAAAGTTCTGGAAAATATCTTCGACGTTGATGATCCAAAAATCTACAATTCCACAGGATGTGAAGGACAGTTAAGATTTTCCCACACTTTTCACAGAGCTTTACATCTTCACCGCAGAGCAAGTGCAGGTGAGTCAATCGAGAATGACCAATTCTCAAGAGGCATAAAAGAACTTCCGAACGGCGGTCCTTATGGGAGGAACTCTCCCACACTTCTAAGTTGGGCTTAATAATGTGAAGTTTGTTATCTATCTGTGTGTCCCAATCCTGTTGCCATAACTTAATAATTGACTTGTTTAAGGCTGGCTTGAGGTCTTGGTGCGGCAGGCCAAAAGACGTTTCCGTGTAATTTTTTGCAGAAAGTGCAAGATGGTCTGCATTCTCGTTACCGGGAATGCCCACATGACTGGGCACCCAGCAGAAGTTTATAAATTGTCCTAGATGGAAAGCTTTGTTTATGTAAAAACGAACCTGTTGCACAAGAGCGTTCTTGCTGTCTGCTAAAGATGAAATAGCTAAGAGAACACTTTGGGAATCAACAAACAGAACTGCTTTGTTAATGTTATTTTCTAGAATATATTCAATAGCCATCAGGATACCATACAGTTCAGCAGTAAAGATAGTTGCTAGAGGGTTGAGTTGCCTCACTTCACTGAAAGCGAGAGAATAAACTGCACAGCCTACGCAATTCAATGTTTTCGAGCCATCAGTGTAAAAGTGGAGATAGTCACTATATTTCTTCTCTAGCTCTGCGAACTCCCGCAAGAGAACAAGACGAGGAACAACCTTTTTGCTGTACTTCGAAAGTGACCAATCACAAGAGATTGGCACCAAATCCCAAGGAGCAACCCTATAGGCCTGTCTCAACAAAGGAGGCTCATCAAAACAAAGGTGCAGCGACCTTGCCATGCTCTCAGCCCGAAGGCTCAAGGGCCGAACAATACTGGGGTTATTCTCAAAAAGGCGCAATGATGCAGAGGTCTGCAGAGCAGAGAATGCAGGGTGGTGTGGATCACTATAAACTTTGTAGGCATAGCAGAGACTAAGATATTGTCTGCGTCGCTCAAGGGACATCTGATGTGTTTCAGCATACAGACTCGGCACGGGCGACGTGCGAAAAGCACCTGTGGCTAGACGCAGGCCAAGGTGATGGATTGGGTCTAACATCTTCAAAGCAGATGGTCGTGCCGACGCATATACCGGTGCACCGTAATCCAACCGGGACCGCACTAGAGAGTTATAAATTCGCAGCAGACATCGTCTGTCAGACCCCCAAGTTGAGTGCGACAGCACTTTAAGAATATTGGAAGATCGTAGGCATTTTCGTTTTAGTTCTTTCAAATGGGGTACGAATGTGAGCATCTTGTCGAATATCACGCCTAGAAACTTGTGCGCCTCCTTAACAGTAATGGTAACGTTATTCAGATGCAAGGTAGGATCCGGTGACAACCCTCGACGCAGCGAAAACAGAACACATACGGTTTTGTCGGGGGAGAAGCGAAACCCACGAGCGGCAGGAATGGCTCAGGAGCTTCTAGCAAAAATTGCCGGAATGCCGGAAGCTGCTCGAGCAACTTGACGACAAACTTTCGTCAAGCAGCAGCATTAGTAAGGCGGGCGGGTACACGCAGCACCTCTCGAGCGGCCATTACGAATTCTTCTGAGGCGAGATCAGGCGAGATGCCCCGCGAGAAAGGAAGCCACGTGTGTGCGCTGAGGGCTGGCCCGGCTGGCTTCCGGTTTAATCCGCCGAAATCGGCGGAGCGACTTTTCTCGAATCCAGATCGAGATCTGGACCGGGAGCTAATCCAAAACGACCAGTAGAACACGTCCGTCTCGATCCCGATCGCCCAGTGAAATAGGATGACTTCAGGAAAGTCGATCCCGGCGCACTCCAAAACGACCAAGGGAATTCGCCATGAGCTAGCGCAGAGCCACTTGGATGCAGTCACAGACAAGCTCCTCTATGAACTACAAAAGCTCTCCAACCCAAAGAAATGCGACGGACTTGTAAGAGTTGAGTTTTAGCTTGATGCTCGGTGGGTCTTTCACGAGGGGGGCACTAAAATTGATGGCGGTTGGTTACTCCGCGAAGAATGCGATTTTCAACGTCTGAACTTGCCAGCTGGGTGGTTTGATTGGGAGAATAAGTTGGGCGACTCTGTTGCGATCCAGTTTCCTTTTAGGGTGAAGGGCGTTGTTCGGCGTCAGAGGGCTTCGAGATTTTTCATGAACAAGTTCCCGCAGGAATGCTTTTAAATTTTTGTGTAGCAAGGGGAGTCAGTTTGTAGTGGGAAATGGAAAGGGACGATGTTGTCTGTTTGACATCAGAGTCAAGTCTCCTCCAAGTAACACTGAACAACCGTATGGTAAGAAAAGTGAACCATGAAAAAGAATTCTCGAACAATCTGTACGTAAAAGCAATAGAGAGATGTGTTTCAAAACTTGCAAACCCAATAACTGAGAACGATGCATTAAAACAGAGGTTACATTCACTATGCACATCAGTTGAGAGTCAATTCAAGCGAAAAAAATGGCGCAATAGGCCAACATTTTTACAAGACCGCAGCATAACTGTTGACCTCGGCACTAGTCTTTGTAGAGAAACATGTGATAGCAGCCCCTCTCAAGATGTTGTGGCATCTGAAGCGATAGTCCACATGTTGCACAGAAGGCTAGACGAAGAAACTGCTGAGACTAACGAGCTTAAGGATGAGGTTTCCGGGTTAAAGAGCACCGTAGAGCAGCTGGAAGCTCGAAATCACCTTTTCTCTCGAGATGAAAACTTGTCCTTCCCCCTTATGTCACGTAGAAGTCCATTGAATAAGGGCAAAAGGATCGGAGAGGGTAGCAGGAAAACAGACCAGCGAAAACTTAAGGTAGTCGCCGAGGTCATTGCAACATCACTGGACGATTCCCCGAGCTTTGGCCTAAGCACAAAAGTTTTCTGTAGAAGACCTGAGAGGACTTCTACACAGAATATCCTATGATGACTCGGAACATGCTCTCGTGTTCAGAGTTGCAAAAGGAAACCGAAAGGTTGCTTTTCGCAACGATGAAAGGAAACCTTTCAGGGTTGCAGAATCACGTCATATGAGGATTTATGCAAAGGAGACAAGAAGATGGTCCATGTTGTCCGCGACATTGCGATGCTTCTGGATCTTCAAAGGTGAAGTAAAACAATTTGTCAAGCACTTTCGCGTAGCTTGAAGGGCTTGCCATCCGTAGCTGTTATAAAAAGCTATCGGCGGAGTATAGATGAGCGACTCTAAATAACAAAAACACCAGGGGCAGCTCATGGTTTTGTTTAAGATATTGAATATGTCAATCAAGAAATTGCGAATGGAAGACACATGACCGTCCGCAAGCTCAGTGCTTGGCCACTGATACTAAAAATTTCTGGTAATGGCAGCCGGATTAGTAGAAAAACGTCTTGGACGACACTGTGCTTTGTTGTGATAGGACCGGGGAAGCAGCTGCAAGCTCACAAGCTTCACGGCCTTCTGGCACACGTAGAAATATCGGAAAACTACTTTTCCGTGAGGGAATCATTCCAGCACCTCGTTTTGGAAATCAACTCTGCGATTGATAGCCAAAACATCCCTGTTGCGGGAATTAATTTTTAGATAACAGTACGCCTCGGATCAGACTTGAAATTTCTTCTTGTGTTGATAAGCTTGCAATCTGCTTCCTCAAAATTTCCGTGCCCCTTCCGCCATGCAGATTCCAAAGATGACACTTTTTCAGACTGAGCCAGCTCAAACTATACCAGACGTACTCCACATGCGTCAGCGAATTCTTGACTGCCTTCTTCACTGCCTATTGATTGAAATGGAGGTCTTTGATTGTTAGGCAACCACACCAGACATAGCAGATGTCATAGAGCTTATCCTTGAGAAGCTGTAGCACGAAGAATTTGTTCTGGTTGGCCTGGACGCTCGTCCGGCCCAGCGTAGCGTCATACACATCACAGCCCTCATTGTAGACGACTGCCTCGCCCTGAAGTTGCATGCACAGGGGATACACAGCTGAAATGGCAAGGCGTGGCCCACCGATTTTAAACTAAGTGTAGCTAATAGGTACCAAACAGGTAGTCGAAGTTCCACCTGGACATATGATGCATGCTTCGGGATCATCCTTGTCGTCAGAACTTATGACAAAGGGATTCAGTTTTGGCTTTTTCGAAAAACAATGAAACCTTGGTGTTCCTTGTGTTCCGTTCCTTGGCCATTTCTCTTGTCTTAGCCATATGCAATGTGGAAAAGATCGGTAGTGAGATATAAGTGCCGAAGGAGCTGTTACAAAGTGAGGTTGGCGGGGCTTCTGGCGTTGACGATTTTCATCAGAAGAATACCTACCCGCCCCTTGACAATCGCTGCATTAAAATGAGCTTGCTAAGAGGACAGGTCTAGGAGATATGTTGCGATTTAAGACTGTTTCAAAATGTCATTAGAATAAAAGCAACATACCGCTGCCGTTCTCTAGCGCAAGCTGGCACGAGCTTAGAGCGCCAGCTCGCAGAAACTATGAACGGGATATTGACATGAGCTCTTGATATTTCTGTGAAACATTTGATGAAGGTTGAAAAGGTGCCTTGTACAGTGAAACCCCAATTACTTCCCATTAAAACCCTTACGCTGGCCTACGGGTGTCGTTTATGTGGTATTAAATGTTTGACATCACCATCAACGACCCTATATAAGGCAGTGAGAATATAAATAAATAATGTGCAAGCAGAAGTCACTGTTGGCTGTATATTTGCCTATCCATTTTTTTATGTTTTCATTGTAGAGGCAAGAGGAAAACTTGGACATTTTTTTCAAGTGATTGATTACATTGATTTTAAGAACGAAAACTTGCCTCTTTCACACTTCTCGCTTGTTTCCATATCTTCAGTCCACGTGTTGAAGTTTTCGAACTCATCGGAGTCGGATGTCAGGGAGTACCTGAGGCTTAAATGGTAACAGGAAAGAAAAAAAAGTTTTTTTTAAACAGCCTAATTGGGACAAGCATGTCACAAAAAAAAAAGGTTCCGCGAAAAAAATGATTTTTTTTATCAATATTTACGCCACAGGACGTAATTTAGTAGAGTCAGAACCTCTCCACATTTTAAACTCCCGCTCTTTCGACCCCCGCGGAAGAGGAGTACGCCCCGCCCCCCACTCTCCTTGCGTTGTGGAGTTGAACGACACAGCGTCTCGACTTCCAGCAAGATTTGGCAACTACGCCAGGCCGCGGTTGCCGCGGTATTGTTTCGGTATGACGCGGTTTGTGAGCACATGTAGCGAAGACATGACCGGAGAAGTGCCTCTGTGATGTTCCCGGAAGGCGGAAAGTATCGTTCGTAATCGTTGCGCGTGCTTTGAAAGCGAAGGGAGTCACAGAATCCACGAGTGCGCAACCACAAGCCAAGGTTCACGACAGCGCTGCGTTGGTTTCGGCGATCTCGTTCTGTTTGGTGCAACACGGCGATGCGACAGAGCTGAAACGTTCGTGGTGTGTGTAATGCATACCTGCCAACCTGTGGACTTTCAAATTCGTAAAAGTCCCGCGGCCGCTGCGGGGGGGGGGGTACGCAGCTTAATGTCAGTCTGGACAGCGTGCGAAACGCTTACATCACACGTGCACGTGCTACAGAATCCGAACTTCTCTCGCTTTTTGAAAATTTTGGCGTGTAGGACTTCTGGAACACCTGAAAGTACCTCTTTTTGAGGCTTGGAGTTCGGCATTGCGCCGCGAAGCCACAGTGAACAGGAGAATGCTACAGTTACACGTGCAACAAACACAGAAGCCGTACTTCTCGCCTCGAAACTGGCCGAAACAACGAGGCCCAACAACGTCTGAACACGCCGAACCAACGCGCACCCGTGCACCGCCGAACACACAAACAAAGGCTTTGAGCTTTGGATTGGTTTTCGATTCATGGCCGCCGGATAGACGGAGAGCAAAAACCACGACGCTGCTGTGGACGGGTACATATCGTCCTCTTGTGGCGGTGCAAGAGACCGCCAACAACGGAGCTACAAAAAAAAAAAAAATTAAAAGGGTATATTTTTTGTAAGATTTGAAGCAAGATTCGTAAAATCGTAAAATTAGCCCCAATTCGTACATTTTACAAAAAATTCGGAAGAGTTGGCAGGTATGGTAATGCGGCGCTATGTGTGTTATGCGGGGTTGACGTACAACGAGTCAAGTCCCGTCGTCGTCAGCTGATCCAGTAAAACTGGCCCGGGAGGACGCAGCGAGCGTTTTTAAAAGTAAATCTTCCTTCGTTCTGTTTCAAAACGTGGAAGATTCCGGACGCATACCGCGAGTAAAAAGCTGTGGGCGTTTTCAAATAAATTACGTTGTTTTAATTGAATCCTAAATCTGCCGTTTTTATGCTTCGTGTTGTTGGACTGCGTTTGCACAGCGACGTGTTGCGCTCGTCGTGCGGTGTGAATAAATTTGGGCAAGATTTCGTACTTGTCTACATATGCATGAACTGAGACCACTTTTTACGTAGTGAACATGGTGCTTTTTTTATTTTGTGCGTCTAGTTGTGGACGTTAGGTGCGCCCGGTGCGAATCTCGATGGCCTCCGGAGCGATATGACAAGAACGTAACTGGACACGCTTGTCGCTGCGCGAACGCCCGATTGCCTCCAGCCAAGTAGCATTCCTTTCGGGGCGACATGGCTGCTGGAAGGCTCACTGTCGGGATCACGCATCTGACATCTCCGAAAAGTCAGCATTTGCACGCGCAAACAAGCAAAACAAACACAAAAAAACACGCTAAGCAAGCAAGAGGAAAACGAAAGAACCGCGCTATAAACGCCAAAACCTCCCGTCGCTTCCTATCACTAACACCTGCGACAGCTGCTAAACACACACTACTTCACTTCAAGAAGTCTCACTCAAGCACCTAGGTCAGCACGAAACACTGATCACTTCGCCGAAACGATTAGTCGAAGTAGGCAAGACAGGCGAAAGCAGAGACTTCGGCGGCCATGAAAGAATCGCGAGGCTTTTGTTTGTTATGGTATGAATCCAAACGGAAGTGCCCGTCTTGTAAACCTTTTGTAAAGAGTAACAACTCTCATCACATGGGTTATTATTTAAACGCAAAAATATGCCGCTCAAAAGGAAATTGCAACAGATAACAAAGGTTTAACAACCAAGATCTAAGCTGTCAATGAAACTCTTAGCCAATGAAAGCCGATTGGGATTAACGTCACGGAATCCCAACTTCGTGGCGCGCGATTTAAAACGGGCAAAATAGCCGCAAGCTAAAATCAGTCTCACGCAATAAATATTGCTGTAAAAATTTTTTTTTCTCGCGGAAAAATTGTTTTTTGACCTGCTTGTCCCAATTAGGCTGTTTAAAAAAAATCTTTTTTTTCTTCGCAGTTACCCTTTAAGTGCAATAATGCTGCAACGGCAACAAAGAATGGAGGTGGCTGAACAAGCATTCATTCTTCAGTGTTTCTGCACTGCTATTCCATAATTGTGCAGTGGAATACACTGAATAAAATCAAGGTTGCAATTGTGAATCTGTGAGATGTGGCGATTGTAGCACTCGGGTAGGGGTCTCTTGTTTGCACTAATAAGTGAGCATTTAGTGCATTAGCTAATGATCAAAGTTTTGAACCTGGGAAGTGACAAGCACTATTTTAAGAGCATCAATCAAATTCATTTTTTACTATTAAAGTGCATTGTTAATGCTTTTGCTACTGTGCGTGCAAGTGACTTGAACAATAAACAATAAGTAGAAATTTCAACCCTTTAACCCGCAGATCAACAATATTGTAGACCTAAGTAAAAAGCTAGGCCTCTAAAATAAGACGGAATCTAAATACAAACACACATTGCTAAATTTAGCTTTTTTGAGACACATGTTCTTCATTATGGTTGATAAAACTATTAATAGACGCCGCAAGCTGCTGCTTTAGTGGTCAAAAGCGAGCGTTTTGTCATTTTCTGGCGTTCTGCGTGGTGGCCGCATTCTCGCCGTTGTGGAAAACGTTTATCTCAGGTAAGCGAATTCATATTTTACAACTTCGTAAAAGCATGCATCAGGAACACCGTATAGAAATATTGTCACGTTTAGGTGCGTGAAACGCTCCCAGGCGGTCCGCGATCATAGTCAACAAAATTGTAGAGCTGCCAGTTCACGGCAAAGAAGCCCACCTCATGCTGGTATAGCGAAAGTGTTGCACACAAGCCCCAACGGCTTTGGTATTGGAGGTACTTATCCGCAATAGCTCTCGTATTAAAATTAAATTGGTGTGTAATATCTAGGCTTACATTTCATGTTCTAAGCACAACAAGAAAAATACAAAGCACTGTGTAAGTGATTCTTTCGTGTGTTCGTGTGTGTCTGCGCTTGCGACTTTAGGGTATCTGCTTCTCGAGTGCGCTGTTGGTTTATGTCCTAGTTCCCGCGTTGTTTCTTAGAGATGATTTTGTGCAGCACGCAATGTCTGTTTAGAAATAAGACTGTTTATTGATCTGGATGCAGTTCAGGAGTAATTTTCATTTTGTAGCCATGGACAAGACTATGTTGTACGGGAAACCCAGAGCGGAGCGAGGTGTAGCCTTTGTTCCGCTGCACCCGAGTGACTCGGAGCTTGACTCAAGCGATGACGACGTACCTCGTGAAACAGAAGGTGTAAACAGAAGGTGCGGACGCACCAGAAAAGTCAGCAAGCAAAGACGAATGTGCGACCACAACTTTTGCTTCGAGTGCGGGAACCGGTTCATCGCGTCGTAAATGCTCGCTCACAGCTGCCAGCACCTGCCCTCCACAAAAGAAAAAGAGCCGTAGGCACGCGCTCGTTCCCCGTTCCCGTTCCTGACGACGATGAAGATGAGGGACCACAGAGGCCGAGTAAGGGTCGTGCCAAATCAATGGAATGGAAAAGAGCTGACATCCCCAACCTGCAAGTTCCAAAAAAGGTCCACGAGGTCCGAACTGAAAAAGTCTGGACCGAAAAGGTCTACAAAATGTCCACAGTCCAGAGAAGGTCCACAGGAGAGTATGCCCTTGGTTCTCCGGCCAGAAACCAGGCCAGAGGCCCGCGTGCTCTCTGCCACAATGTTCGTCTGGCTACAAGTGTGCCAAATGCAATGCGTTTTTGCGTCTGAAGGGCAGGTACAACTACTATGTCTATTTCCATCAGCCGTAAAATTGTTTCTGACTGCCACCGGGGGGCCCAGGTTTCAGGTTAACATCATTGCACTGCCGCTGACTTCGGCCCGTAACTTTACCGCGAACCGGCAGATCAACAAAATTGTCGACCTTTTCTATCTAGTTTAGTTTTTGAAGAAACAGTTTCATATTTATTCTGGAGTGTGTTAGCTTGTTGCGGAGAAGAAATAAAGGTACAAAAAGATTCTAGTTTAACTGTTTCTTATCTTGCCAGTTAAAGGGTTAACACCAGAATAGAGAGAATAGAAATATGGCTGATTGCCATAATCAACAATTCATTGTACTTTCTGGGATGTAAATTGTATGCAACATGCTGCATACTTTTGCTCAGCCAGCTATCAGATTACCCTACTTATTTCAGACGCCCACGATCGGCCTACAAGCCACTTCAGTGAGCCAGAGCTTATGCCAGCGGCTAGTTCAAGCACCAGTGCCATAGAAACGGCAGCTACAGGAGCAGCTCGGACTGATGGGCATCGTCGAGCTCGTGCCACCCAGCAACCTCCAGCCGCTGCTGGCATCAGCGCTGATGAAGCGGAGACCTCAAGGCACACCACTAGGCTGCCCAAAGGCAGGATGGCACTCCTAGAAAGCACACTAGCTAAGGAGAACGAGGTAAGGGACACTCTACTGCGAGAGGAACACACACTCTGCCCCTCTCCGATGGAAGAAGACCATGAGGACAGGTTGCAGAAGAGCGCGGCAGAACACAGCATGGAGATGGAGGTGAAGCGAGCAAAAAAGTAGCTCGGCATACATCTAAAGCTGGAGCAACTGAAGCAAGCCAAAAAATAAAGAGGCTGCTCACAAATAACACGAAACTTTAAAAGATGGTCTCATTTCTTTTACGAAACTTGCAAGAGGAACGCTAGGGCTATATCACACGACTTGCTCGGATGAAGGTAACATCAATTATACTTAACAAATGGTGGAAGGACCACCACAAAATTTTACAGCACCATTTCTTAAAGGTGCACTAAAGAGGATTCTGCTATCGTCTGTTCTTGGTCATAACTGACTCTACGGGCCCTAAACCATCCTAAAAATTCTAAAATTATGATCACGTGACGCCGATCTCTTTGTTAAAAACAACTTGAAAGGTCGGGACACTACTCTCTGAGTAGATCTTATTGCTCAGTCAAGGCTGACACCGATGCTGGGGTACTTTCCTGAGTTTGAAGATCAGCTCAGCAAGCACATTCTTACGCCATGGAGCTCCACAACTATTAGTGAGCTACTGGGGTCACATATTTTCATCAACATATGTACAATAACTTTTTCAGGTCAGTAATGTTGTTTACCACACCACCACAGCTTATCACCCGCAAACAAAAAGCCTAATTGAGCGGCTCAACCGAACGCATGTCAACATGATTTCAATGGATGCAAACACAAACCAGACAAACTTGGACAAAGTTTGTCTGGTTTGTATAACAGCTTACAGCACCAGTGTTCAAACCAGAACCATATTTTCTCCCTTTTTTTTTCCCCTGTTCGGAAGACAAGTTTCGTGCACCCTAGACACAGCCTTACCGTACTGGTCAGGCTTTGCAGAGAACCAGTCAATCTCAAATGTAGCCTCACATGCTGAGAAATATTTTGCATTATGCATAGTCTACAATGTTGACAACACAAATTTTTTGTGTAAAGAGTAAAATTGGAGTGCCATGTCAGAATGCTCAAAACGGCACACCCTGATAATCTGCTGTTCGAGCCCTAGCCAGAGTGCGCCGCTTAGCACGGATGTGCGTAATCATATATAACCTAGTCATAGATAAAATAGGTATATTTTAATTTTTATCTCAGTGCTTCTTATACAAATACAGATGTTTTGCAACACGATGGCACCGGCACAGCTCAGGCTGATGCTGTTGCTTTGCTGCAGTGATGATGCAGCTGGAACTTATGCGAGCTATGGCAGGAATGTAGGTAGCAGTGGTGGTTGGCAGTGATTTCACCAGGCAACCTAAAGGGCCAAATGGCACTCCTAGAGACGTCTCCATGAGAACAGATTAAAGGCTGGTCTTTCAGAGGAGGAGCATGCCCTCTTCTGAGCCTTCGCGTCTTCGCGGCCGATCCACGGCCGCGAAGACACGAAGCCGAACAAGCGAACTAAGCGAACGACTCTTGTACGTGCATCGAGCCAACAGTAGCCAAGGGAGTGCGACATTCACCGTCACATATAATTTATTTTACACAACGTCGCAAAAAAAGAAAAAAAAGAAACTTTGAATGCTGATGAAATTAGCACGTTTTTCTTTAGTTGGAATGAAAAGAAAAGTGAAAGCGAAGTTATGTGATGTGAAAGCTGTAGGCAACAATGCGGGATGTGGACGCGCGCCTTTTTCGAAAACTGGTAGCAGACGACAATTTACCGCGTCAATCATGTCTGATCCGGTGCGCGAGAGAGGCCTGCGAGTCAGTCAATTCCTTCCAAATAGAAGAAATGGACAATTTTATGTATCAACATCGAGACCTGGCTCGTGGGGCCTGACCTCACGCCAAACCTGACCAGAGATGAGAAGGCAAGGTTATGGGCGGAATTAACCTGGCACCTCAACCACCTCGGGCCGTTACGCACCAGAGAACGATGGAAAAGTACTTGGTTCAACCGAGTGAGAAAAGCCCGGAAGCACTGCGCAGTCGTTGAGGCTGAGAGGTAAGCTAGGCAGTAGATAAACTGTCGGGACAGAGTTATTGATATATACTTTGTATTCACAGCCGCAAATCGGGGGAGGCTCCTCCCGGATGCGGCTATCATCAACGTACTCCCACATCCTGTTTATTGTAGGGGTGGACTCTGCCCTGGGCGCCCCCGGGTTTCGTGTACCCTACCTTCCGGAGGAGGTACGTACTTGACCACGGAACAGCACAACAATCTACATGTATTGCTTATTTCTGCAGAGTTCCAGGAGGTGGGGCAAGTGTACGAAGTGAACGCTTCAATTTGTATTTTAAAATTAATGGAAGCATTGTATCAAAATTTTGATGAACTTACCTGAGAAAGAAGTGAAGAAAGCAGGATAGGTACCTTGTGCGGGCATCTTCTAGCTCCAATTCCCTCAAACCCTGTCTCCGGATGAATATGACACTTCAATATTTCGATCTCGGCAAAAAGGTTTATTCACTCACTCATTGCCTTGGGGGGGGGGGGGGGGGGGGGGTTTCGGGATCGAGGGACGGTCATCAGCGAGGCCGGGGGAAAGTCCGCTGCCACTGCAGCTTCTCCGAGTCCCAGCGGTGGTCGTCCACACCGCGTCATGGGGACGTCGTCGTCCAGGGTCGCTGTTCGGTCCGTTTGTCGAGTCCGCCACTCGACGTAGTGCCCGCATTCCCCGCGCCAGCGTCCACCGACGTCCGAGCTCGCCTCCGTGGCTCGTTGATCCCCAAGTCGGCAGCAAGAGAGACGGCAGCCAGAGAGAGCTTCCTTTGTCTCCGTTCCCCTTTTTATATCCTCGTCCCCCACCGACCACGTGCCCAACACGACCCGTCCACGTGTACACGCACGCCCCCGCCACGGTCCCCGCACGACCCCCGAGCGGGGATTACGGTGACGCTCCTCCGTCCACGGATCCGGGTCAGCAGGAATGTTCGGCCCTGGCAGGGCGCGGGTAGAACGGGCGAAGGAGCGGGGGAAATTCGGGAAAGACAGGACTCCAGGGTGGGGCGGCCGGACGGATCCCCACACTTGTTACCTACGTGGTCCGAAAGTGTGTTCAGCCTTCTGAACATTTGTTGATAGTTTTATTGGTAAGTTACAATAGTTATTGTTTAAAGTGATAAATATAATCAAGAAATGGTTAATTAATTTATCGGTCCCTTTCACAATCTCGCCAACTCTAGGGTGTACAGAGGGCAAATTGACTTGTCCCTGTACCGGCTGACCCTGAAAGGACTGCACATGTAATAACTATTAAAGCCTATGGGACGTGTATGTAAATAGTTCCTGAGCTCAGGGCCATATCCAGGGGAGAAGGAGAGTCTCAGCTTAAAAATTCATCCTGGACTGCCGAATATTTTTCCTAGATTTGGCCCCGACTTTGCTTAGAACTAAAAACATAGATGGGAGCTGTAGTAAGGTAGTTAGTTTACATAAAAAAATGATTGAAATGACATGTAAATGGGAGTGGTACATCCTAGCGTCAGCCACAGCACTACCAGCTACATTCAGCTGCTGCAATGAATCATCTACTTATCTGTTTTTCCCGATTGTATGCAGCATGTAAAACTCTTACAGGGTAATACGCACACGACAGGGAGCAGTGACTTGCCTGGCACTCACAAGAGGCTTACCACAAGTCATTCATTTGCAGTATCGTCTTTACAGAAAACTACAAAAGTAACTATAGGGGCAAACCTGTTTAGAATCTAAAGCTGTGAGCATAGCTCCATTTCACTCTGAAAAACATGAGATTGCACATGTTAAAGTGCATACAGTACAAACACGTAACGATAAATATGCCATGTAGGTGCAGTCTGTGGGCGCCCCGGCAGAAGAGCACCAAGATTCGCGGGATGCGGGGGAGGCGTTCGAGGAGGAGGCCGAGGAGGAAGCAGATAGGGAGGCCTCCACCACAATGTCCAAGATACTTTGACTAATGGGAACTAAAACCGCCAGCAACATGAACATGACTACACTTATTACTGATCTAAACTATGTTTTCCTGCAGAAATGCCACAGCCTCGAGCACGGCAAGTCACGGTTCGACCAAGGCTGCCACGTCGAGTCCCTCGAGTCTCTCAACAGGAGCGGCGGGACGAGGTGGCCTTTTCGGCCGTGGCCAACCAACGGCACCTGCTCGAGGCTAACAAAGGCCGAGATACAAGAGATGAGAGGTTCCAGGAATGTTGACAAATCCCTGAAGCACAGTAACATTATTAAGTACACACTTACTTCACACATAAGCTTTGAATAGTTGGTGTGAGCAAAGTCTTCGTAACCTGTATGAGATGTTGGAAGTCAAGAAAAATGGAAATCACGTTTCAGATCTCGCTCGGCATGGGGCAGCTCCCGGAGTGGTTGGACCAGCTGGCGCAGAACGTGGGGCAGCTGCCGCAGAGCATGAACCGGATCGCACAGAACATCCAGGAGGGTGTCCTCTCCATGCAGGAGAACGCTGCCTTTATGCGAGAGGTCATCCTGCTATCCAGCCACGCTCTGCGTCAGCCCCAGCTCCAGGCCCAGCACTAAGCCCAGGCCCAGCCCAAGCCCCAGCCCCAGCATCAGGCCCAGCCCCAGGCCGAGCACCTGGCCCAACCTCCTCCGGATAATGACAACTGAGTGTGAACTACTTTACTTCTTAGAGAGCAGCTTTTAGGCGCCCGTTCCCGGCTTGAGCGGCGTCGGCGTCGCCGTCGCTGTAACCGCGAGTAACCCTCGTGAGGGTTACTCTCACGAGGGTTACCTTCACGAGGATCGCGAGGGCTACGAGGGTTACTAACCCTCGTAACCCTCACGAGAGTTACGAGGGTTAGTTACCCTTAAGGGTGACCCTCACGAGGGTCATGAGAATTACCCTCACGAGGGTCACGAGAGTTGCCCTCACAAGGGTTACTAGTGTTATCCTCATGAGGGTCACAATAGTAATCCAGGTCACGTGACCCCCCGGGGGTCACGTGACCTTGGGATACCCCTTCCCCCCGAGGTCGCGTGACCCCCGTTGACGGCATCGCCACTGATGACGTCATCAGCGACGTTACTGATGACGTCACCGGCCTCCGCATCGTCATCATCAGTGATGACGTCACTGATGACGTCACTGATGACGTCATCGGCATCGTCGCGTGACCCCCAGGTCACGTGACCTCCCGACGCCATGTGACACCCGAAGGTCACGTGACCCCCCCAAGGTCACGTGCCCCCCCGCCACCCAAGGTCACTTGACTAACTCCCCCAACTACCCTTCCCTCCTCCTCCTCAAGAGCTGCGCTCTAATTCGGCGTTACAGGGAGTTGCAAACGGCTTTCATTTTTCTTTCTAACATCCAAGGGTTTCTTTTTTTGTATTTTTTATATATTAATTTAATTACAATGCCCCAAGTGGCTGCAATAAAAATTTTGTGACCTGTCGATTTATGCTCTCTGGCGAATGTTGTTATCTGTATATAAAGTTTTATACGACAGCGCCTGAAGTGGCCACAGCAACGTCTTTCATGAACTGTCATCTTAAAGGGATACTTCAACGAAATTTGAATTTTACCCGCCGTGTACAGAAATAGGTCGACTATGATCCACAATACTCGAAAATGACAACCGCACGTCCGTATTTTGAGCAGATGGCTGTATTTTTCGTTCTAAACGGCCCACTCTGGCAAGCAGTCGGAGAACAGCCAGCGGAGGCCACGTCACATCCGGCGCAGTCATGACGTAGGGCGTCTCAATCAACGATTGGAGGAAAGCTGCGGCGAGGCTGACGTGGTTATGAATTTCGTCACTTGGTGGCGTTCACGAGTAAAGTTATGTTACAACCTATACGTTTGACATGCCTGCGGTCTGAACGGCCTCACAAGTCACAACCCGGCAAACAGGGCCACCCTGTGATCCCAGTGTCCGAGAACCCACTAATCCCGTGCCAAACACGGTAGTCGGTCCGTGCTTTGTGTCGCGATGGCGTGTCGCGGAAACAGAAAAGTTAGCGACACCAGCGAGGACGAAGACATCGCTTCTGCAATGGTGAAAGATCGCCGATTCGGCTTACAGCCGTACATTTACGACCCATCTGCGTCGTCTTCATCTGAAGGCGACGGGGACGGGCCGGACACGCCACCACCAGCCCGTCGTGTGGACTCCGCGAATTGGTAAGTTTTCTATTTCATTCGCGATCAAGAAATATTTAATTTTTATTTCGTACATATTTTCGCGATTGGCAGGCGCGGCGTGTATTGAAACGGCGGGATGTTGCTATGATATCAGGATATGCCTCCATCTTCTTGGTGCCGATCAAGGCTATGCATGCGCACTCTACCTTTACGAATTAGCAGTTGCAAAACATAGATACGCTGTGGCGATTGCCGGCGTGCGGTCGCCTCAGCCCGACAGGCTCCAACGCGCGAGCGATAATACTGGCAGTTTTCGGCACCGAAAACTGCCATTATCAAAGTTTTATGGATGAGGTAGATGTTGCAAACACCTTAGAAAACATCGAGTAAAGTTTCGTAGTGCCCTTGTATTTCCGGCATTCATTCATTGAGCAAAATTTGTCCCAACAGGTGCTCTTGCAACGGCTGCAGAGCGATGCTGACGGACTACGAGTCCCTGTGCTGCCGAGAGGTTGACCGTGCAAGAGAGCTCTGCCAGGACCAGGGGGTGTCCTGTATCACCAAGCACCCCTGGTTCGAGCTCTACTGCCTGAACAGGCCAGTGCTGGACCTGGCGTATGTCAAAATGCAATACTTCTGCCCTTTGGATGCGGGGAACCGGACCCAAGAGGAGTATGTATATTCAACTGATCAGTGGTGTAGCCAGGAATTTGTTTTCGGGGTCGGGGCCAAGGTGGCCGGGATGTCCACGACTTGGGGTGCGGAGAGGGGGAGGGGGTTCAAAATGCATGTGTACATTATAGTGTCAGCTAAATATTTGGGGGGGGGGGCTGTAGACCCCCCCCCCCCCCTTGTTGATTACACCCCTGCAGCTTATTGCAGTCATTCTAGTTGTTACGGCTGGCTTCCACTCCAAATATTCGTGTTTACAGCTACAAACACAGCGTTGGTGTCATGCTTTTTTCAGGCATTATGAAAAATCCTGTCTCTAAAATCAAAATCTTGATATGTGGTCATTTCACCACACTAGTAATATTGATAAATGTCATTATTCTACTAAGAACAAGAAATTTATACGGTGTGCAAATATTTGAATATGAATCGAACATGAAGCTCTCAAATAATTCTATTTGCAAATCTGATTTCTCATATTAGGTATTGCGAAAGATGTGGTTGGTGCAGCACAAGCGAAATACTTTTTCCTTCCCTCCATTCTAGCAGGCTGTTGTATTGAACTTCCAAATATGCAAAATACATTTTAATTTTACCGGTCCACCCTGGTGTAGTGCGACAGGGTAAAGATAAATTAAAAGCAAGCTTTTGTGCCACTAACGGATACCAATTTTAGGGGGCACTGGAGCGTTTAAAATCAAAACATAGTTGAAAAGCACAATGTGTTACAAGAAAAAAAATGTGATAGGCAATTTTATTTCAGTGGCCACATTGTTATGGCCCAATTAGCATGACTGACCACCAATAATGTTCAGCAGCTGGTACTGCACAGGAACTTGTATTTGAGCTTGTTATATACACATGGTCTTCTATTCGATGATCGGTTCTTAATTCGATTTAGCTACTACGATTAGGTACTCGCACACCTTTCAAGAAAAAAAAAAGAATAACAGCAGTGTGCTTATCTGGAAACTGCAACACTGTGCATGTAAATAAACAGGGTCAGACATCATTTATCTGTTAACTGCCACACTGTGCATGTAAATAAACAGGGTCAGACATCATTTCAGAATAATTAGAGAGAGTACCCATGCTTTCAGAATTCCACCAAAAAAAGTTTATTGCTCTTTCCTACAATGACAATCTCGTTACCGTGAAACCGCACAATTGTCTATTGACCACAACATAAATATCGATACTGCAATGAAAAGCCCGAAAAACTAAATGCCAACAAACAGTAAAGATACACATGTTCAAGCAGTATTAAATATAATTAAAATCCTTCTGCATACAAAATGTTGTTAGAAGTTCCCCATGCTACAGGACAGTAATGATGTAAACTGCGAGATATCATTGGAGATTGTTGACACTATACAAACGCATAGTAGAAAAGGTCAGAAGCAAATAGTGATTAGCTTTTCCCTCTTTGCTCAGAGTTCAACGCTGGTTTCTGCCATCTCATCTCATTACAGGAAGTACCGCTACACGGCATACCACCAGTTCACCTGGTGGGTGCACAAGAGGCTGGGGCGGGGAAACCGAGTGGTGCTGCCCAGCTGCGTCGTCTGTCGGATTCGGCAAGAATTCCCGTCCACAGATGGGACATACAGGGGGTTCAAAAAATAAAAAAAGTATTGGCCACCTGAAGGACTCGTTTACGGCATGTTTTGTCCAGCCCTTCAAAGACACCTTCATCAATAAAAGACAGCAAATGTCACCAAGCTCTAGGCTCGTAAGTTTAGCAATAGGTTGCAACCTATGAACCTAAGAATGGCTTGCGAGGTTGTTAATGACTAGTAGGTACGATAACGTGAACAGTTAAGTTTTCCTGATTATAATGCATTTTTCATTCAACAGAGCGGAACTTCACCTGTGCTTTTTCAGACTGTTCAGGCAGTGAAGAGGGAGAAGCTAAGTTTTATCATCTACCATAATATCTCAAGAGAAGACCCATTCCCAAAAGATAGCCCACCCTGATTTTCAGCATAACTTCTTATTATCCTAATGGCTTTAGTTGAACTCAATTTTGCACGCTGAAAGTTAGTCCACCCTGTATTTTCGCCTAATATGCTCTCAGTTTTACGTGGGCTGTCTCTTGGTATATTATGGTAAGTCGCTATTTACTGCATAAGTGGTTTTAGTGATAAACATTTGATTTGCAAAAGTAGAAGTTAAAAACTAGCGATAGCTTATTTGCATTAACCGCACTGCACCGTGTGCATGGTGCAACACCGGCAACCAAGTCGAAGGCCTAGACAAATACATGTATGGTAATTCCAAATTCTCGTATATCTTTGTAGCAAGAACTTGAGCCTCAAGCAAAATTGGCGCATATATCCTGCATATGAGCTTCCATTCAAAGCAAAGCTGCATTTGTCCACAGAAAAGGCAGACTCACATAAAACAAAGTGTCACAGTAGCACCTGAAACTCGAGAATTCCGAGGCAGTCATTGGGTTCAAACGGTTGATTGACCAAAATGAAGTTGCAAGTGTTGCTCGCTGGAAGGACAAAACAAAGAGGTGGGAAAAGGCGGTGGTTCTTTGCCAATGAATGTAAGAAAATTTACATTTGTTATTAAACAGCTGATACGTAGTCACCTTGGAAATCACTGTCTAAACCAGATTTGTAACACTTGTGGTGATCAAGTCTTCAAGCAAGGCACAAAAATGCAGCTGGCAACTGTAGTTCATATGCTTGAGTAAGGTCCAGTGTAAAAAATACCAACCCACTTTGCAAATTAGTTAGTTTTTGTATCATCGTCATAGGATACACCACGGCTTTCACCATCTGCAGGATTATGACTGCTCACCACCAGATGACCAAGCAGCAGATGAGGATGAAAATCGTAATGACCAAGCGGAGAGCAAACTCCGTCTCCAATGGTCTCATTCCCAATGAATGGGCCCGTTCCCAGGTGGCTTGGGAGACAAGCAAGGGTACTACTGAGAAGAATCGCAGAGGATATGGCGTGCACACCCGAGAGAAGAGCAAAGTAGAGCTGAGAAGGACAACTACCAGTCTGCAAATTCCGTAAAAATTCCAGTAGTCCAATTGGTCTCGGATGCCTCCTTTGAGAATGCCATGGTCTTCAAACTACCAGCCAAGCACTGTAAAGAGCCACCTCTAGAGGGCCTCCTTACAAGCAACAACACTTCCTGCGTTCCATTCTTGATCATATTCATGAGGCAAGTTGGGATTTTTTTTTTAACCCAACCTCCTTCCTATACCATCTGCCCTGTCCTCGCTAATATCAGCAGCCTCCCATAACCCCCTTTCTTGTCTTTCGGCTCCTGAAACATTTTTACTCTACTACTGCATGTGGCGATCAACTTTTTCCTCATGCAAAGATTGAAACTTTGAGCCTTTAAACAAAATCTTCGGATGCAAGTCGGCCAAGAACTGGCTTCTGTCATGTATCGGCTGGTGGCCAAGAGATAGCGTTGCCAGGCAAATGCACTTACCAGCGCTCTTCAAAAGCACGGGCCTGGGGCACGGTACGTGTGCACGGGCATTGGGATTCGAGGCACCATTAAAAAGCAACGTTTGGACGCTCCTTGGTGTTGTGCTTGGGCTTTACCCAGGATACATTACATTTTAGCGACGAGGTCGGTCAACGTCCAAGAACTACAGCGGGATGACCACCCAAGGCAAGCTGGAAGAATTCGACCAGACAGCTTCTACTGCAAGGCGAACAGAATAACAGATCCTTAAAAGAAAAGGGCCCTACTGCTTACACGTTGTGGAGCACAGACGTACAAAGTCGTGCGAGCACTGGCTGCACCGAGAACACCCAGAAGTGTCAATTTCGGTGAACTCATGGTGATGCTGCTTTGACCCGCAGCCGTCGGAGCTCTTCGGCACAACGAAGTTCCAGCGAAGAGACCAGCAGCCTGGGAGTCAATTTCCAGCTACACGACAGCCCTAAAGATGCTAGCTGCTGATTGTAACTTTGGGATTCTAGTGACACAGGCGGCTGCAACAACTTCCAGTACCGCAGGCATGGGTTTGGCTACAACTGGAACGACAGCTGGTTCCGTCAACTTGGGAGCAACTGGAACTTCAGTTCCGGTGAGTCAACCAGTTTTCAACCCAACCATGCTACCTCTCGACGTCAGGCTGAGATTGTTTTGTTCGTGGCATAAGAGACGAGCATCTACAACAGAGTCTGTTTGCAGGGACCAACTTAACGTTTCATAAAGCATACGACATGGCCGTGCGGACAGAAAGTGCTGCACAACATCAACGAGATTTGAAAACCCAAAAATCTTAGGTTTAAGCTGTCAAAAAAGCAATATTACTGCTGAAATTGTGGAAACGGAAAGACAAAACAAACTGTCAGAATCCCAGACGTGCTACCGATGCCAAGAACAGCATTCGGCGTTCTCGTGCAAGTTCCAAAATACACGATGTAACCTCTGCCCCAAGAAGGGGCATGTCAAAAAGGCTTGTTTCAAGAAGTTAAGGGCGCAGCACCAAGCGTGGATGACACACAACGTGGAACAGGCCAATGAGACCCTTGATTCTGATGATGATCTTTCGGACAAGTCATGGAGCCTGCATGAGCTGAATGCTGCCTAAGGTCATCCTGGAGATTGAAAACCGAGAGCTGGAATTTGAGATCAATTCGACAGATGCTTGCTCAATCATCAATGAAGCCACGTATTGTGCTCTGTAGCCCACGAAGCCGCAATCACTGAACCAGGAGGGAGGCCGCAGTGCAACCAGCCGACATGCCAACACACTTGGAGTCACTGGAGAGATGCAAGAGAGAAGACGGAAGAATGTTAAGGGGGTGTTATTGCTTTTGGCCCAGGAGTATGGGCCCACTGGTGCAGCACTCACAGCCCACACATTGTTACGTTAAAAGACATTCAAGTTACGTCAATAACCTTACCTGTTCTAACGGCTGTTTCTTCTAGCTCGTTTGTAGGCTCCCAACATGTGTCTGCACCTCCGACAAGGAAGTTGGTGGAATCGCGCAGAGATGCCTGATGCTCAGGGGAAAATAGCATATGATTTACTGGCCATTAAGAAAAATAAAGTGCATGGAAATTTAGAGGTGGATGGTTGTCGTTGCAGATACGCTCTACACTGTAGGTAGGAAATCCAGCCAGTGCAGTACTACCGCTACCCCGGGGTTTTGAAGGGACGTCACATACTACTGATATACTACCGCATGCCAGCACAATGTTTATCCAAGTTAAGACTGGTAAGGTAGGGGTCGAACCCTAGATCCTTGAATTGCTGCAGTGCGTGCGTTCGATCCGGCGCTCTAACCCACCTTGCCAAAGCTCTTCGATGATGAGCGGAACGGCTTGAAAAAGAAAGCACGATCGGCCACGGCTGAACCGCATGAAAGCGATTTGGCGAGCGATGAGCTAGGCTATCGCTCGTCGCTGTCGCCTGTCGCAGTGTTCGGTTCTAAATTCCCTGAACACTTTGGTCATCGCCAGGAGGTCGCTGCGTGCGATTTGCCTCGGCGAGTGACGAACTGAGCGACAGGTCTCCTGGAAAATCGCTCACATGCTGGATGAAACAGACAAGCATAAACCGCATGAAAGCGACTTGGCAAGTGACGAGACAAGCAACGGCGACCCGCTTCGCTGTTGCTCGGTCGGTCGCGCGAGGAGGCAAACCGCATGAAAGCGACGGGGGCAAGTGGCCAGGACGGTGAGCGACGTTTTCTAGAAGAGTAAAGCTATACGCACTATGTGGTGCACCTCGATCGGAAATGGCTATAAACACTACGCAGAGAGCTGATGCCATCATGCCATTTGGGTCACCCTTTTCGGACGGCGTGTGTTTAACCGAACCCCACCCCCCTTGCCTGCGTTCAAGCCGCTTCGCGGCGACACTGTGCGGCTGCTAATTGCAAAACTTAACCTGTACACGCCGCTTCGCGGCGTCCAGCCGGCAACCCAAGCCCCGCTGTCCCCTCCTGCACCTCCGGAAAGCGAGTCCCATACCATTCAGTTCTGCAAAATATCGTAAATATCAATCCTTTTCTTTTTTTTTTTTCAGTGTTATTTGTAGTAAAGAAATGTCTTAAACATCGTAAATGCCCTACAAAAAAAAATAGTGATAAAAAAAAAAAAAAACTAAGGAAACGTCGCCCTCATTGGGGATCGAACCGCGGACCGCTGCGTATAAAGCAGACACCTTACTATCATGCTACGCCACCTCTTTGGAAACTCGCCGCTGATACGAGCTTCGCGTAGTGCGTAGGGCCATTTCCAGTCAAGGTGCACGACGTAGTGCGTATAGCTTTACTCTTTCCAGTAATCTAAGAACCGAGCGATGCGACTGGCGACAGTGAGAAATCTCCGTCGCTCGTCGCAGACTCTCGACGCCGTCACTCGTCTCGTCACTCGCTAAATCGCTTACATGCGGTTCGGCTTTCATTGCAGAACTCGGAAATACTCGACAGACAACATGCTCCCTTACCACTCTGCGTCGCTTGTCAAGGGGTTCGCTGCGCTCGCCAGATCTCCGCTTCTTTGAAAATAAACGGGGCAAAACTCCTGGTTTGAGTTGTACGTTCCTCACCGGGAAGCCCAAGGACTTCATCACCCTGGGGCTTCGCACGTAGTCCTCATCACAAAAGTGATAGGAACACAAGCGATCACTCGTAGTTGGAAGCCACGCCGGGGAGGACGGTCGTGCGAGCCGGATCCAAAATGCACAAAGTTGTTCGTCCTTTGGGAACTGGTGAATAGGTTTTCCGCGCCGAATCAGGAGGTTGCCGCAGTCCTCTACCGCACAGTGCCGCACCATCTCGGCATTAGAACGCGACAGGATGATCTAAGCGTTCTAGAGACCGAGGTACGCAAGCGATCGGGCCACCACAACTCAATGCAACGAGTCCACCGTCGCCATCGTCGGGAAAATGGCGAAGGGGTGAAGGCAGAGCAGGCAGCGAAGGCTTGATAATTGCGTTCAGAACTAGAGAAGAGGCGTAGTGAGCCGTACTTCCGCAGAGCGGCGCTGCTCCGTTCTTCCAGGAGACAACCCGTGAGACGACCTAGGTCACTTCCCGGCAATGTACCTAGACGGACATTCCAAACGAGGCGTTCGCGACAAACACCAGGTGCTGTTTGGGAATCGTTTAATTCGTTCTAAAATTCGTTTTCGTGACTTTTTTAACAAGATATTGGTGTGTTCGATGTGATACTGCTCCTTTGAACACATATAGACCATAAAATAGGCGCCAAAATTTCGTTGTAGTATCCCTTTAACCCTATTGAAAATCGCTCTGATGGGACTTCGAGGCTTTTTTAAAGGGTGTGAAGGGGACTTCAGGAATTTCCGAGACGTTTGAAGGGGGCACCGATATTTCCTGGTGGGCTCACTGGCCCCGTCAGATGCTCTCCTGAAATGTCTAAAAGTGCCCTTTAGAATGCCTTGAAATGTCTGAAAGCCTGTCAAGAACTTTTCTAATGGGGTCGGGAAAACCTTCAGGCTTCTTGAGATGTCTGTGGGCAACGGCTTAGGTGGAGAAAACACATTTCGCAGAATTAATGAACATAGCTGCTTATTGTACGCTACGGGGGAAAATAAGTATTTGGAGAATGCCGATCGTGTGTGTGTACGGTCAGATTTTTATTACTGCTCTTCTATCAAATACGACTGCGAGTGGGCTCCTGGACCCGTCTGTCACTGCCCGGGTGTTCGGTCGCCAAAGAGGCCACTGAGGGCGACCGCCCCATGTGGAGAATTGACGAGTCGCGGGCCGAGTGGTGTTGGCCGAGCGGCGTTTTGAGGCGATCGCAATCCTGGCCGCTCGAGACGAAATCCGTGCAACCATGCATAAAAAAAAAAGCCGAGAGCAGTGCGCGCTTTCCAGGAACAAGGACGCACGCGGGAGCGACTCGTTCCGGGAACCGGTCCCTCCGTGGGGGACTGTCCCCAAGAAGCAATCCACACTGCGTCTCTCTCCGCCCGGCGACGGGAGAGGGTGCAGGGCTGCCAGGCCAGCGGTCGGGGGGAGAGGGTGGTGTGTGCAAGCGGGGGGGCCATAGCCATTTTCTCTCTGCTCGTGTGCGGTTCCGGTTATCCCACGAGCCGGGATGTTTGGAGCGGACCAATTTTCTCAAGCAAGGTGAGCATGCGTGGTTTTGGGGGCTCGCCCCTTAGTCTCTTTTGATCCGTGCAGTTTTTTTCTTGTACCGCAGGTGAATCATAGTTCGGCGCGGGCCGCCTTCAGCACCGCTCGAGCGCCATTGTGTTCAGCGCATTCAAGGAGATGATGGCCGGTGTCGGCTTACTCGCTGCAAAGCCTGGCAGTCGGGGTCAGCGTCCCACCGCATGTTGTGCCTACGCACCGGGATTATGGTACTGTGGGTGTTGAGACGGTGGATGACGGCCGCTGTCCGGACTTGTTCCTTGCACCTCTTCGACCGTCCGACTTCAGACCAGCGAGCGAGAAATACGCCGAAGATGCCGGCGCGATGTCATCATGGACGAGACCGTGACTGTGCTCGGGATTTCTCAACGGCGGCGGGTGCTGCTTACGAGTTCGTGGTTTTCGCTAAACGTGCTTACTGAGACTGTATGTGTCCGTGAGGTGCACCTGCTCGGTTTTATTAGCTCAACCACCGTACATCAGGAATATACCCAGCGGCATTGTAAGCACTTTGAGAGGTATTTTTCTTTGCGATAAAAAAGCCAGTTGTCCCTGTTTGAAGGGATCTCTTTCGTCTACAGCTCCTTCGCCGGGTTGAACAAGCGTTGCTTTTTATCACCTTTTTGAGTTATAATATGCATGTAAAACTAAATGTCGGCAATAAATTTTTAATATTGTTTTGAACTGCATTTTGGTCTATGGCTCACAGTCATTTGGGCGTCTAAAGGGTTGATGGGCTAAAGGGGTTGGATGGCTGTGGGGCTAAAGATTTTTTCTATAAGGTATCCTTGAAGGGGTTTTCTATAGGGTATTTTTAAAGGGTTTTGAAGGCCTGTGACGTCCCATAATCCTTGAAGGCTGACGGGCCCTTTAGAAATATTTTCGAAAGGGTTATATTCCCTGAAGTTTGTTGTTATTTGTATATACTGTTTGATACGAAAGCGCCTCAAGTGGCCGTAATGCATCTTTTGTCGAACTCTCACATAAAAAAAAACAAAAACAGAAGCTTGTTTTCACTTGCACATACAGTTTTGTACTGCAATGAGTATTTTGTGAAAAAAATTGCAATGTTTGCAAAAAACTTTATTGCTAAAAGAATACATCTGTCGCGATCTGCTCATGTGTACCTTCTTTGTAAACAACAAAATATATCAAAATGTTGTAGTCACAAAGAATACATAAAAATTAGGCACACCTGGAAAGAAAAGAAACAGAATGGAGCAGAGTGAAAAATGAGATCATTTGAAAGTAGGCAAAATGATTTGATCCCAGGTTACTTGGTCATACGTGTTACACAAGCCAATATCCAATAGCACAGAAGGAAATACATGACATAAAATAACAGTTTGCTGCGGGAAAAGAGACGCAAACTGTCTGTGTTTGCCCATGAACTCAACTAACCAAACACGATCATGGACACAGGATACTCATTACCTCATTTTTGTTGTAAAATAAAGGGTTAGCCTATGGAGAGGTACACCTTGGGAACAACCGTGACACACTTAAAATCCCCAATTACATGTATCGGACGACACCATCCTTCTGCGAGGGTAGCACAATGGCTGTACTCATAGGCATAGACTTTGGGGGGGGCGTCGGGGCTCGTGCCCTTCTGGTCAAATCCAAAGGGGGGGGGGGGGAGGGGGCAGAGCACCCCCCCCCCCAGGCCCGGGACATGATCCTTACTGAGACGCTGCTTATGTGCCATGTAACGAGCTTCTAGTAGTGGCATGTCAACAAAACAACAACACGTTGCCTCTATTTGACAAAATACATGAAAAATAAAATTCCAGCGTGCTTTCGTTAGCTTCACTCTCTAGTTCTGGCAAAAAAATAACGCGCAGAACCCCCCCCCCCCCCCCCCCCCCCCCCCCCCCCCCGGGGGGAACTTCTCAGCCTGCCCACCCCGGGACAATGGAAAGTCTACGCCGCTGGCTGTAGTAAAAACTGTGAGGAGCAGGAGCTCGAAAGACTGCGCAGTTCATGAACCGTTCTGCCTGTGGACCGGAAATAATTTTACGCACTTCTATGGGGAGCTCCCTTGGCACCAAGGGTGCTGACGAGGGTCTTGGGTGTCACACCACCTCTGTCTTTGCGGAGCTGCCGGCATGGTGGCGACGATGACGACGAGGGGCTCCCTGTCGTCGATGGCCTCCCTGGACGGCAGGACTGTTAAAGAGGCTAGATCGACGACAGACTCTTTGGTGGCGCCACCGCTGCTGGCGCAAGGAACTGCCAGAGCGGCCTGCAGAGGGCCCCGCGACGGCACGGCTTTGGCAGGTCTCGAACTGGGACACAAGGCCTAGCCTCAGAGCCTTCCCCCTATCCGACAGGCGCACCAGAAAGTGGGCAGGAGCCTGCCCGCCACCTTCTGGCTGGAACCCCGCCGAGCCCGGCTCAGAACCGTCCGAGCTCGACCCACGACCCAGAGTCCGACTCTGAACTGCCAGATTCGGCATCTGGCTCCGGTTCTGGCTCCATCGATGCAAGGCATATATTTCGAATTCTCTTTGATGTTTTAAAGGCCCTATAGGGAAAATTGCTTGCATATGCAACTTTAAACCTGTCCAAAAATGTATTATACGCATTGTCGGGATCTGTATCACTGGGAACATCAGACCAGTTTTCACTTTCAATACACTGAATAAAACTGTCTAGGCGGGCAAAGCACCGAAAGGCAGGAAAAGCAGCCTCCCTCAGCGTTCAGCCGCTTCTTTTGGCAGCGGCGTCAGCGAGGTGCTCGGGGGCTAACGCTCTGCTTCTACATCACAGATATTTCTTCGATCTTCTTCTGCCCTTCAAACAACGCAGCGTCATCTTCTGGGTCAAACAGTCACGTGCCGCATCAAGATCCTAGTCATCGGTGGACGGAAGCCATCAACGTCACTGCTACGATCGTCGGAGTGCTGAAAAGCAGCCTCCCTCAGCGTTCAGCCACTTCTTTTGGCAGCGGCGTCAGCGAGGTGCTTGGGGGCTAACGCTCTGCTTCTACATCACAGGTCAGTGGAATCGGTTTTGTAGTAGAGCCGATTTCCTGCATTTCACGTTTACCGCTGACGCTGCTGCTACTTAGCGTTTCTTTTGTCGTAGTGTATGCATAAATGGCTGACCCATTGTGTATAAAGTACCAAGAATAAATTACCACTGAGAAACCTTCGCTCTCATGCGCTGAATGTGGGTACTCCTATCACTGTGGATCATGCACGAGCGTGTCTGAAGCTACGCTTAAAACGTAAAGGCGAATTGTACCACAAGACGTGGAACTGTGAAACTTGCCGAACTGTGAAGCTGAAAGGCGGCGCATGTAGCAAACAAAAGCAAGAGGGTGATATGTCTGCTATGCTAGCAAACATGAACAGGAAATGGGATGACTTATTGACCTTAAAAGAGACTGGGCGGCAATGAAGCGTCGATTCAGCTTATGTCCGACAAGTACGACTAAATTCTAAGTCATATTGCCAAGCAGGACCATGAAATTAAGGATTTATAGAAACTAGTTTACGCAATAGAGGAAAGTGAAAAACAGAGTGAAATCGGACAACTTAAGCAGGAAATAAATGATCTTGAATGGAGAAGTAGGAGATGTAACTTGGAATTTCATGGCATCCCAAAAACTGAAGGGGAAAATTTGCTCAGCAAGGTTAACGAGCTTGCTAGCGTATTGGATGTGCCTTAGCTTACTATACACAAAGTAGCCGCCGTCCACAGACTGCCATCCAGACCTGAGAAAGTCCCTGGGATCATTGTCAGGTTTACATCTTTTCTTTCACTTCCTTTGGCAGCGGCGTCAGCGAGGTGCTTGGGGGCTAACGCTCTGCTTCTACATCGCAGAGATTTCTTCGATCCTGTTCTACCCTTCAAACAACGCAGTGTCATCTTCTGGGGCAAACAGCCAGGTGCCGCATCAAGATCCTAGTCATCGGTGGACGGAAGCCATCAACGCCACCGCTAAGATCGCCGGAGTGCTGAAAAGCAGCCTCCCTCAGCGTTAAGCCACTTCTTTTGGCAGCGGCGTCAACGTGGTGCTCGGGGGCTAACTCTCTGCTTCTACATCACAGATATCTCTTCGGACCTGTTCTGCCCTTCAAACAACGCAGCGTCATCTTCTGGGGCAAAAAGCCACGTGCCGCATCAAGATCCTAGTCATCGGTGGACGGAAGCCATCAACGCCACCGCTACGATCGCCGGAGTGCTGAAACGCATCCTCCCTCAGCGTTCAGCCACTTCTTTTGGCAGCGGCGTCAGCGAGGTGCTCGGGGGCTAACTCTCTGCTTCTACATCACAAATATTTCTTCGATCCTGTTCTGCCCTTCAAACAACGCAGCGTCATCTTTTGGGGCAAACAGCCACGTGCCGCATCAAGATCCTAGTCATCGGTGGACGGAAGCCATCAACGCCACCGCTACGATCGTCGGAGTGCTGAAAAGCAGCCTCCCTCAGCGTTCAGCCACTTCTTTTGGCAGCGGCGTCAGCGAGGTGCTCGGAGGCTAACGCTTTGCTTCTACATCACAGGTTAGTGGAATCGGTTTTGTAGTGGAGCGGATTCCCTGTATTTCACGTTTACAGCTGACGCTGCGGCCACTTAGCGTTTCTTTTGTCGTAGTGTATGCATAAATGGCTGACCCATTGTGTATAAAGTGCCAAGAATAAATTACCACTGAAAAACCTTCGCTCTCATGCGCTGAATGTGGGTACTCGTATCACTGTGGATCATGCGCGGGTGTGTCTGAAGCTACGCTTAAAACGAAGGGCGAATTGTACCGCAAGACGTGGAAATGTGCAACTTCCCGAGCTGTGAAGCTGAAAGGCGGCGCATATAGCAAACAAAATCAAGAGGATGATATGTCTGCTATGCTAGCAAACATGAACAGAAAATTGGATGACCTACTGACCTTAAAAGAGACTGTGGGCGACATTGAAGCGTCGATTCAGCTTATGTCTGACAAGTACGACCAAGTTCTAAGTCATATTGCCAAGTAGGACTATGAAATCAAGGATTTAAAAAAACGAGTTGACGCAATAGAGGGAAGTGAAAAACAGAGTGAAATCGGACAACTTAAGCAGGAAATAAATGATCTTGAATGGAGAAGTAAGAGATGTAACTTGGAATTTCATGGCATCCCAAAAACTGAAGGAAAAAATTTGCTCAGCAAGGCTAATGAGCTTGCTAGGGTATTGGATGTGCCTGAGCTTACTATACACGAAGTAGCCGCCGTCCACAGACTGCCATCCAGACCTGAGAAAATCCCTGGGATCATTGTCAGGTTTACATCGCAAGCAAGACGGGGCGTCTGGCTGGATAAAAAGGCTAAACTGAGAACCACGGGTGCTAGCATTTACATAAATGAGAACCTGTATAAGTTTAATAGGGAACTGCTGGTAAAAATGAAGGAATGGGCGAGACAAAAAGGGTTTTCGTACGTCTGGCACCGTTACAGAAAACGTTTTGCTGGTAGAAAAGATGGTGAGCGCGCGGTTATCATAAAAAATGAAGATGATTTACTTAAACTGAGCTAGACGCTTTTCGCTGGCACCTCACGCTTGAAATGTTAGATTTACCCTATCTGCATGTCACTGATATTATCGAGCGCCTCGAATATGAAACCAAGCTTTCGATAAGGGCTGTCCACTTGAATGTAAGGTCAGCCAAAAACAAGATAATCGTTCTTGAAAGCCTCTCTGGCCAGTTCGAAATTCCTTTCAATGAAATTCTCCTAACAGAAACCTGGTATACTAGTGAAAATGACGCATTTCAATTGCCATCCTATGAGAGTTATTGTCTGAATCGTACTTCCAGTCAAAGGGGAGGCGTGTGTGACCTAATTGAAAAAAAAAATCAAATGTCAGCTGTTATCTAACTTTTGCATTGTCACCAAAGATTACGAAGTGTTATCTGTACTGACAAAAGATACACTTATTTCTGTAATTTATCGACCGCCCGACGGCAATATTCAACGTTTGTTTGAGTTTTTTGAAACGCTCTTAGGATTTAGTACAGATAGGGGCTTTCGTTTACTGATTTCGAGCGGTTTCGAGAGTATGACTGACCTGACTGACCTGTCCGCATATGCCTATCCGTTTTTCGTTTGGTTTTTCGAGCATAAATTGTTATGCTTATAATAACTTAAATAATATAAGAATTAGTTCATACAATGTTTATCACGTTATAAATGAGTTACTCTGTGCTCGCGAGGTGTACTCCCCTCGAAGCAATCCATCTCCACCGGAACATTTACACTCGAACTGGCAATAAGCTGCCGTTGTGCATACTTTTTTCAGTTCATACCAGAAACGGCGATCCTATAATTAAAACAATGCTGCAAGTCACATATGAGTTTCAGGTATTTCTGTGCACTTATATTTTAAGGCAGTAGTATTTAGTGGTAATAGTGTTGGTAATTTTCCTTAGGTGTATTGTATCAGCTGCGTGGCAGTCGCTCCTGCAAGAGCTGCCATGCAAAACGTCCTTCAATCCTAAGGTTAATATGGCTGCTCGTGATGCCTTCACCCCGGAGTTTGCATAAATGGTAAAATAATGTAACTTTGGAGTTGTAACATGAAGTGACTAATAATGCTATTCACTCTTTTTGCAGGCTGCGTAAAGTATGCTGTCAGTGCAGGCGTCATGGAAGACCATGCCAAGCTGGGAATGTTGAGTGACGTCAGCTGCAGCAGCAACAGAGAGCACAGTCCGTGGGGTCAAAAGGCCCTGCCTCACCCCTCCTTAATGTACCTGGGTTTAACATCGTTCAAAGTTTCAACCCAGACACATGCACTGTGCATTGCTTGGTGTTGCTCGCCAGTTTGCTGAGCTGTGGTTTTCCGCTGTTGGTGAAGATTACTACCGTATTTACTCGAATGTAACGCGACCACGATTTAACGCGAGGGATGACTTTTCACAGTGCAAAAAGAAAAAAAAAAAAAGAACTCGAATGTAACGCGAGTTAAGTGAGGGGAAAAAAGTACCTTAAAAAGTACTACAATGTGGTCCGCGGAAGCCTTTTCGGTCGGGTTCACTCTTGAAGAGCACTTCACGCTGGAGCCTCCACCCACGGATAGTCGATTCTGTCACATCTACCCGTCGAGCCGCGGCAGAGTTTCCGATTTCCTCAGCCATCATAATTGCACTTCTTTTAAAGCGGGCGTCGTACTGAGCTCGTCGCGCCGCCATTTGCTCGAGTCCAGTCGCGGAAGCACGTAGCAGAAGCTCACAAAACACGGACAACACAGGCACATGGGTACGGTAACCCTAACAGAAAGAGAAAGCGTTGTGAAGGTAACCCGTAACCCTAACATGGGCGCAACGAGTCGCAAACAAGAATAGGATTGGATTGGCTGTTTCCAGCGTGTGTATGTTGCCAGCACAAGATTGAAAGATCGCGAGGTTTGTCGTAGCCATTTTAAAGAGCCTGTGCTGCGACACCGCCAAGGCAAATTTTGAGGCGTTTCGATTATAACGCGAACCCCCAAATTAGGTAAGGGAAATTTGAAAAAAAAACTCGCATTACATTTGAGTAAATACGGTACATTCATGATCCGACGCGGCAAGCAGTCGTAAATGAACGGTCATGTGGCCTGAAGCCACCGCAATGCATTAACCGACCACCGCAGGCCCTGAAGCTGAAGAAATACTGGAAGGCAGCTGAATGGCAGTGCTGGGTGTTTTATTACTGCCAGCCGTGTTTGATGAACATACTGCCAGAACAGCATTTTCAGCATTTTGACCTGTTTGTCTCAGCGTTGTATCTGCTGCATAAAACAGATGTAACCACAGAGGATGTGGACGTCAGCACGTCAAAGCTAACAGAGTTTGTCGTCATGACCGAATACCCATATGGTTCAGCCCAAATCCCCTCAAACGCGCACACACTCCTGCACCTTCCCAAGGCAGTTCTGCTTCATGGACCACTATGGGCGCTCTCATGTTCTGCCTAAAAGGCAAATATGGGCCATCTCCTTAAATTGGTTTCATCCTCGAATGGAGTAGCCGTTCAGATTGTGTCCCGCACTTTGATGGGAAACTGTTTAAGTTAAAGAGCATGGCTTCGGATGAGGTCCAAGAGTCCATCTCTGGGAACAAACAAAAACAAAGTGAGCTGCAGCTTCTTGGAAAGCCAAGACAGACCCATGAGCACGTTTCCGGACTTGTTGAAGAGCTGACTTCGGGAAGCGTCGCAGAGGTCGTAGAGTACCACAGGGCGCAGGTTTTCGGACACACTGTGCACAGCACCCAGTACCAGCATCCTTCAAAACGTGATTCAAAGGCTCTAAAGATAGGCAACAAGTATGCAAGAGCAGATCATAATTTGTCAGCAACTGATGTTGGCGATAACCCCAAGGCGTACGTCATGTCGTCCATCTATGTCGCGATTCACTTCGGAGGTGCGAGTCACCTAAAACTCCCTAAGAGCAGTCCACGAAGAGCCTGTATGAGCTTCGAGAACCAGTGCATCCATGCATGTATTTAGATATTAAGGGAAACATTATTTTTGCTATGCTCTGCAACAGGTATGAGTTGTCCTAGCTCTGCTTAGTTTGTTTGAAAACTTTTCAATATTTCTGCTTCAATGAGCAAATAAATTATCTAAACTTTACTTACTGCCACCCGTGTGAAATTTGTCTTTTTATTTTCATTATGTTATCAAACACTGCAAAGAAAGTCTTCAGAAAAAGATATAAATATTTCAAATGTACCACACGAAGCTACCAGAACTAATGAAATGGAGCATACATATAATTTCATTTTTCTATTTTATTCTTCAGTTTTTTTCGCTTCTATGCTAACTAAATAAGAACTGCAGATTACTTTACCTAATGTTTTATATGTTCCAGAGCAACGGTTTCCTCGTCCAAAGGAAAAGCCTACCGAAATGGAAATCCACACTGGAGCCTCAGAGCCACCTCAATGCGGCTTGCCTTGTGGAGTTGGTCAACTCCAGCCAACCCACGCAGTGCCACCTGGACGCCGCAACAGACAAGCTACCTTTTGAGGTGCAGAAGACTCTCCAACATTGAAAGGTATAACGGCCCTGTAAGGATAGAATATATCTGGACCTTTTCCGCTGGGTTTTTGCATGGAAAGGGCGCAAAGATAGACGGAGGATGGCTTTTGTATCATGAAGCTGATTTCGAACGCCTGAGACTACCGAGCCGGTTGTACGTTCGAGACACCAAATTGGGTGGTGGAGTGGAAATTCAATTTCCCTTGAGGATCAAAGGCAGTCTCCGTCGCCCGAGGGCTTCCGGAGCATTTGTGAACGGGTTTTCACAGGAATACTTCCACATTTACTTTCTAGCGAAAGGTGTGACCACGGTGCTATAATGGCGGAGACAAGCGAATGCGGTGTCGGCGTAAAGCTAGAAGGAGGTTTCATGAGTATTATGCTAACTAACACGCTTGTTAGGCAAGTTCAACACGAAAAGGAGTTGCTAGAGAATTCTTACGTAGAAACACTCCAAAGGCATTGTCCTTGTAACATTTCTCTGCATAATGTAGACTAACAGATAGAGAAGCGGTTGCGATCATTGTACACAGCTGTGGAAAGCCCGTACAAAAAACTTAAAACACGCGATAAGCCTAATTTTTTGCTGAGGCAACGAAACATGACCATTGGTCTTGCAGCTAATGCCTGTGCTCAAGCGGATGACATGGGGCAGAGCGATTGCGTACCGTCTGAGGCACTGGATGAAACTCTGCAAAAACTATTGGAGGAGAAAATCGCTGAAAACAAGCAACTGAAGACTACAATAACATCGCTGACTTATACAGTCGAGTCAGGGACAGCGCATCTGACCGCAGATGGATTCAAACAGAGCTTCCCCAATCATGAAACAGCTTGGATAGAACATCCACCCTGACCTGGAGCAGAGGAAACTCTGGGATGTGGTCCACAAACTTCACGACCCCAAGAGCCTGAATCGCCGGGAACCCAAGCAGCGGCATCGTTTGCTCACAATAGTTTGTGCCAAAGCAATATACAGTTGCTTTTTAATTAGCATTATTTTGCAGTTTTCATCTATCCGCAAAAGCTACTAGACACAAAACTATTATGCGTGGCATATCCAACATTCCTAACTCTCCTCATCTTCCTACACGTCCGCGTGTGTCCTAACGTCAGAAACCGGAATTTCCAAAGTTAAAAACCAGATGTTGCGAATATGGGACCCACACTTTTATGCCAAGCTGGCACCAAGTGACTCAAATTGAAAAACGTGCATATTTACAATAATATTGTAACCTGTTCTTGTGAAGCCTCAGCCGCCCATTGCCATTCATTTTTGCGCACGAAACGGTGACTCGCAGAAAAAGTAAGAGGGCAGTGTTACCGGTGTTACCGCCTTTATTTTAACACTGCACACACTTGTAGGCTTGAACCAATGCTGGCTTGCGCTGATGAGGTCTCGGAACCGAAACAAGTGAATCGTGACTGTGTGCGCTACTACCCGACCTTGTTGACCCACCACTTCTTCAAAACGTGACTGCATACTTCCTAGTAAATGCACAAAAATGACATTGATACAATTATCTTGTAGAATATTGCCTTATTAGAGAGTTTTAGTAGACAGTTTTCATCTTCCGCTCCGCTCTGAGGCTGCCAAACTGCGCATGCGCGGCCCGCTTCGCCGGAATGGAAAGCGGAGGTCCAAAAACGCGTTTTAGTAGAGCGTTTTTCTTCAGCGTAAGAGCGTTTTGAGCGGGTTCGAAAAATTTGCTTGCGTAGCCCCACAAGTGGACGTTTATAGTACTAGTAAGACAAAAAAACCTAAGCGTTAACACCAAGAGAGTGAAAGGGAGCGTGATTGCAGAGGTAGTAAAAACGAAGGCGACAATAATGAACACAAAAGAGTAGGCACACACCTGAAGAAATATTAAGCTATAAAATATAAATATAATCATTCCACCTTGTGTGCGAGTGAAGCCGAAGGTATAAGCATGAGCATGTTGCTCAAAACGGTACTTGCACTGCACGAGCGCGCCTGCTTATCAAGGACGCTGAAAGGCCGGCACTCGCTGTTGTAGCTTCTGCTCCACTCGAATTAAAACTGAAACAGATTTACTTATTCGAAGTAGAAAAATAAGAGAAAAGGACGAGGTTTGCGCATTGCGAGTACATCCTTTTGCGTAGTACGAGTACAATGTTGCTCAAGGCTAGCAAGGCATCTGCACGATGAATCCCCGCTGTTCTCAAGGAAGGAGACTTCTACTAACGAGATTAAGCTGGCGAGACATCGAATCTATGATTCGTATCCCTTGTGCCATCAAGCCCCGAAGCTTCCTTTCCGAAAGCGGTTTGCTGGATATTTCCAACGTAGAAAAGAAACCCTTTAAGAAGCTATCCTGCTTAAAGAAGGATCTGGCTGTTCTGTATGCGGGCCTCCAAATACCAGCACCCGACAGATCGGCGCAGGGTGTTGCCAATCTGGCGAGACGCTTTGCATGGTTCTTCCTCGACTGGCCTATCCCAACCGTCTGTTCGTACTTGGATGAGCGTTTGGACGGAACTTGTCGGTGTTCTTCAGTTCTGTGAACCTCATTGTGGGTCACATCAACGAGAGGTTCGGCCACCTGCTTGCTGACATGAACAAACATAGGTGGTTGACCCTGGCGAAACTAGAGCTGTGCTCACAGGTGAGACCCTGCATGGTTTGTGTAAATTTCGCGTTTCCATTGTTTCTAACACAGCTGCTCTGTCTGGTGAAAAGTTACTTTTTTCTATACGCCAAAGGTGTACATGGGCAGTGTCAGGACAAGTCACGACGAGCGCGTTCGTAATCTGCGAGTATTAGTAGGCCACTTTTATGAGCCCCCTTTGCTCTACTTTACGCTCTGCGAGAAGCATCGTCCCCACTGCGCATGCGTGGCCCGCTCTGAGTCGGAGCGTATAGTTAGCGAAGTGAGCGTGCGCTCCGCTTCACAAGTTGTAGAGCGGACTGCCCTCAGCGTCCTTAGCGTGATCGCTTGGATCTCAAGATGGCTGCACTTACTCAACACGCGTCAATGTTTTTGACCGTGACCTGAGCTTGAAAGAGGTCGAATCAAGAAGTAAAGCGTACGCCCCGCGCGTAAAAAGTAAACCATTCGATTTGAGTTCTATGTAACACAAAACAGCATAATCAAACGAAGTGAACGAGTATCACTTTGCAACCAGCACGGCGTCGGTAAAGTCGTCGCGTTTTGTGGACAAAATATGGCTATGCAGTCAGATGTACGGGTGCGCGTGCTTGAACGCCAATTATATCTGTGCATGCACCCTCCTGTCGAAAATGCCACTGAAAGCTGACCACGAGCATAGCGCTCGCAAGCTGCACCAAAGAAACCATTCATCTCAGCTTTATTTATTCACACTCGCTCGCAACTTTTGAATTGTTTAACTTTCCTCAGGAAATGTTTGCATTGGATTTCCTTGGTAGATTTAGAAAATAATAGAAACTTGAATGCAGCCTTTTTAAAAGTGCAACCCATTGTGCCGCTAGTCTTCGAGGCCGCCTTATTTTGGCCAAGTGTCTAGGGAGCAAGAGAGCTACATCATTGTTTGTCGCGAATGCGAGTCAAAATGTATTAGACACGAATGCTGCGTCAATACTGATTATGAAATGGGTTCTAGTCACAAGTCTCGCACTAAAAGCGATGCCCAAAATATGGCGGCCGAATATGTTACCCGGTGGTGTTTTGAGAAGAGTTACCAATAACGGTCGAAAGAATATTCCACGTCAATTTTTTGTCTGGTGAAAACCAGACAGGCATAAACAATGCAAAATTTAGCAAACACAACCCTGGACTTCTAAGCAATAGTGGTAGATTAGAACAGTTTTCAGAAGTTTTGTTTTGAATTCCGGCGTAGCGGGCCTCGCATGCACAGTTTGACGGCCTCAAACCTTAGCAGAATTAAGGAACTATATATATATATATATATATATATATATATTAATTTACGATACCCAGTTTTCTACAACCTTACAATGGAAATACGCTTTATCTTAGAGGAGTAACAAGTCCCATATCACATGTTTTGGTAGTGTTTAAATACTGCCGTGTTGTAAGAGTGTTTTTCTTTGTCTTTTTTATTAGGCCGTCAAGGACAAGGGAACACCCCTGAACAACTGTTGGGGTTTTGTTGACCGCACAGCATGCCCATATGCCGTCCATCAAAAAAATTAGAAGAAGACCACAAGAGGCTGCTCGTCGTGAAGCACCAGGCAGTGATGTGCGCAGACGGCATAATCTGACGGCTGGACGAAACCTACAAAGACCATGGGCATTTTCTTGTTTGTTTAATATTAGAATGCATAAAATTATCACAGTAAATCATGTTCAAGCTTTTGTACTGAGCGAAATACCTGTCCAACTGGGCTGAAAGGCATCTAGAAATATTTTAATAAAAAAATGTTTACTAACGACTCCCATTTTACTTCTCAGATGTGCGTGTGAATATGGCATCTAACCAAATTACAGTGTTACTGTTGAATTCAGCATTGTAAGAGTAGACTATGTTGCGTGGCCTTCTATTGCAAGAAAAGACCGTAGCACAAGTGAGGCAGAAACTGGGCAGGAGCTTAAGCTGAAAAACGCACTTTCATAAACACACAAAAGAAATTAAAAAAAGTGTATAGTCAAGCAAAATGGTATCATGTCACCCCCCAAGGCAGATAGATACACTGCGCTCCACTGTTAATACGAACACGAAAAAAATCGCTTTTATTTCCAGTTTATTTCTTTGACAGCTATTGAAAAAGCTGAAAATTTGTCGCTCAGATTAGTGCTCTAAACGAGCGCTTTATTCCACACCAATAGGCAAATGTCAGCCCCTCGAATTTAAGGTAAAAAATGAAAACAGGATATTGAATGCTCCCGCTAACAGTGTCGCGCAGTGTACATAAACAACAAGGCACCATATCACAAACCGAAGCATACGAAGAAGAAAAGACTCATTTCATTGGGGGAAAAAAAAGTAGAGATATAAATGGAGCACTCGCTTTCGCTAATTTTCACTGTCTTGCTGCCTGAAGTAACCAAACAAAATAACTGTCCGTTTGCCGACTGCTTTAGTCTTTGGTCTTTAACCTTTAATTTTTGGCTCTGGAGAGCCGCAGCACCGCGGAAAGCAGCAGCCCGTACCACCGAGGCCCGCGGTGCCGCGTCTAGGGAACACGGTAATGTGATGAGTATATACGTGCGAGATGACGACGACGTGGGTTGTTGGTATTGGGGAGGGTGGCAGTCCGACTCGCAGAAGTCCAGACTTCGTGGAGGCGGGTTGGGCGGGTGAGCAGCGAGCTGTGAGGATCTTGCACGCCGTTCGATCAGTGCATGAAGGAGCACCAGGAACATAATGGCGCTATTGCTCACTGGGGTCCACTGGGGTCGAAGAATCATGCTCCAAGGAGGTAGTCCAGCCGAAGTAGAAGCTGCCGCCTCCGAGGAACCGAGGCCCAGGGCTCAGATTGAGACACCGCCGACGCCCGGTGTGTCATCCTCTCAACGTCGTTGTCGTCATCTCGCATAGAAAAATCGAGCCCGCTGGCTTAGACAAGGCAGCACCTGTTCCCACCGTTCAGGGGCCGCGAAAGGATTGCGGCCAGCGATTTCTCGAAGCAGCCAGAGGTTCTTGACCACCGTGAAACGTTTCCTGGGGGACGCCTTTCAAACAAAGTCTGCGCAGCTTCTTAGTGCAGCAAGGTTCATAAGGGTCAAGCGCGCTCCCAAGCATGATTTCAAATAGCGAGCACCCACCTTTCCAGAAAAGCACCATCTAGTGAACCTTTACTGAGAGTGGAACGTACTTCTCAAAATGGCGACGATAGCGGAGCTGACGCTCCACGCTCAAATCCCAGAGCGGATCGCGCATGCGCGATGGCGACTCCGCTTTCCATAGAGCGGAGCGGGAAACCAAAAACGGTCTACAAAAACTCTCTATTTAGTAAAAAAAAATTTTGGCGTGAGAAAAACACAATACCAACTTTTAAGTCAGGCAACAAAGTATTTTTGCCGAATCTTTGCTTATTCTTTAGAAAAGTTCAACAAAACTTTGGCTTGGCCGAGTCCCAAGATTCAGCGCCAAATTTTTTATTCGGCAAAAGTTTGGTCCATCATTAGTTCTTAGTCAAAGTGTATGGTATTTGCGAAACACACCTGTGCTTGACTGTCCACTCAAAGGGTTTTGGGTTGCACAATTGTAAGGCTATAACAATTGATCTAAGTAGCAACCCACTGCTATTTTGATCCACTGTTGAGTGCCAACCTCATGCCATTTAAGGCCTTTTGTTTGTGATTCAGATTCTTAACGTCTCCAAACAATATTTGAACCAAGCTGCCATCCCGTATGTGGAGGCCATGCCGGGCCAGAGGAAGGTTCGTGCGAACTCTCTCGTGCCAGAACAACAAGTGCCTTTTGTTCTGTCGAAAATAACACACGAAGCCGCCCCCGCGGTGGCACAGGGTTGCCTGCGGCAATCACGTACGCGAGGGTTGTGCCCTCTACATCTCCCCCCTCAGAATCACACTAAAGGTCCAACTTCCTGGGACGCACCACCCGTCAGCCACACCTGGTTCTTTGTACAGGTGAGGTATCCAAGTCAGGTTCGTTGCGCCGGAGGTTGTGACTCGTAGGCGAAGGTGGCTGCTGAGGTTGAGCCGATCCTTGAGCTGCAGGTGCCACCAACTCTTGAGGAGGAACCAGTCCTTGAGGAAGAGCCAGTCCTTGAGATGCAGGTGCAGGTGGTTGCCGAGGGGAAGCCCGTTCCTGCGCTGCAGGTGCCGCCGGTTCTTGAGAAGGAGCCAGACCTTGAGCCTCTTCTCTCGCAGTTGGGTCTTCACTGCCTGTCCTGAAAGGCACCAAGTTTCTCCGGTTGCGCTGCCAGATTGCTCCCTCATCTGTTTCCACCACATACGACCTGGGACGTTGCGCTGGACTGAGAACAGTAGCCTTTACCCGTCCCGGACGAACCCAGACGCGGGTACCGTCTTCCAGCGGCGAGAGGCTTCTAGCTTGATGGCGGCGATCAAAGTCGGTGACTTGCCGTCGTTTGAGCTTCGCGGCCTTGGTGGCCACCTCCTCCTGCGGCTTGCTACTTGGCACCAACAGTCTCCCCTCCTTGGGAAGTCTGGTGCGGAGTCGGCGCCCCATCAACAATTGTGCCGGACTGAAACCTGAGGGTCCGGGGGTATCTCGGTAGTTGAGCAAAGCCATGCACGGATCATGCGCCTTGCGTAGCAAGTTCTTCACCGTGCGAACCATGCGCTCTGCCTCCCCATTGGACTGTGGGAAGTTGGGGCTGCTTGTCTGGTGTAAGATTCCGTACGATGCCATGAACCGAGCGAACTCGTGGGACTGGTAGGGTGGTCCGTTGTCTGAACGCAGAGTGGAGGGGATGCCGTGACGAGCGAAAATGCTCTTGAGCACTTGGATGACATGCCCAGCTGTTGCAGAGTTGAGCGAGACCACTTCCGGATAACTGGAATAGTAGTCGACCACGAGGAGGTAAGTCTGTCGGTTCAGGTGAAACAAGTCAGCGCCCAGAAAGTCCCAAGGTAGACTTGGAAGCTGCGTGCTCCGAAGTGGCTCTGCTGGATTGTCTCGGTACGACGTGCACTGTTCACATTGTGCCACGAGTGCTGCTATATCGGCGTTGATACTTGGCCACCATACTGATTCCCGGGCCCGAGCCTTGCATCTGTTAATGCCTTGGTGACCTTCATGAATCAAAGTCAGCGCTGTCGCAAGTTGCACTGCTGGTACCACAATGCGAGTGCCTTTCAAGAGTAAACCATCACAAACCGAAAGTTTGTCCAACACGCTTGCATACTTCGTCAGGTGAAGCGGTAACTTTGACTTCGGAGGGAACCCGTTATGGCACATCGATGCGAGTGCGCGACACTCCCCGTCGCTTGCTTGAGCAGTTTGAAGGTCCTCCAGCTGTAGAGATGCTGCTTCTGATGAGGTTTGAGGGACTTCCGCAGCAAACACTTCGATTGTGTCTACAGGACGAGACGAATCGGCAGTTTCCGTTGGCATACGAGACAGGGTGTCCGCTGTTGCGAGAAGCTTCCCAGGGACATATGACATAGTGAACTGGTACCGCATCACCTTCAGTCGAAGGCGCTGGATACGTGGAGGTACCACGTCCAGGTCCATCTTGCCAAACAGTGAGACCAGAGGCAGGTGATCTGTCTCTACGTCGAAGACCAACCCACGGAGGAACTCGTCGAACCGTTGAATAGCCCATACAGCTGCCAGGGCTTCCTTCTCCGTTTGGCTATAACGTAATTCAGTCGCTGTAAGGGACCTCGACGCAAAAGCAACCGGTCTTCTTTCGCCGGAAGGCTGAGTTTGTAGAAAGACTGCCCCCAAGCCAAATGAACTGGCATCTGCTGAGACGACTGTTGGGTACGCCGGATGATACTTCGCCATACAGCGGTCCGAGACGAGCATCAGCTTGAGCTTGGTGAATGCTGTTTCTTGTTCGTGAGACCAGTTCCACGCAGCATTCTTGCTGAGGAGCGCTCGGATAGGAGCTGCAACGTCCGAAACGTGCGGAAGGAAACGCCCGAGGTGGTTCACCATGCCAAGGAGGCGTCTTGCACCTGCAATGTCAGTTGGCGCACTCATCTCCTTGATCGCTTGGAGCTTGCTTGGGTCAGGACGGATGCCCCTTGCAGATACCATCACCCCCAGGAAGGAAACCTCGCTCTGGCAGAAGCAGCACTTCTTCTCGTTCAAAGTGATGCCTGCGCGGGATAGTCGCATCAGGACTTGCTGCAGGCGGGGGTCGTGTTCTTCGAGAGTGCGTCCGAAGACAAGTATGTCGTCTATCATGCACACAGTGCCTTCCAGGCCTTCCAAAATCCTGGACATCTGCTTCTGGAAAAATTTGGGCGCAGAGGTGATGCCGAAGGGCATCCGACGGAAGCAGTAGCGTCCGAAAGGTGTGATAAATGTGGCGAGTTCTTGCGATTCTTCCGCCAACTTCACCTGGTAGAAGCCTGATTTAGCGTCCAACTTGGAGAACACCGTTGCGTCTCCCAGCAGGCCCAGGACCTGGTCGACCGTGGGAAGGATGTGGCGTTCTCGCAGGACCACCCGGTTTAACTTCGTAAGGTCCAAGAACAGCCTGTGGCCCCCAGTGGCTTTGGGGACGACCACCAGTCCGGCGCATCATGGCGTTGGCGTGTCAACTCGGCGAATGACACCTTCTTGTTCCATCTTCTGCAGTTCCTTGCGGACGACTTCCCGCAACGGAATGGGGATGCGCCTTGCCACGCTAAGAGAAAATGGAACAGCGTCTGGCTGGAGGCGGATCTTGTATTCTTCAGAGAGAGATCTGAGGCCATTAAACAGCTTGTCACAAGTCTGAGAAGAGACTTTGACGGTAGGAGGGTCCTTTTCTTTCGATGAGACGCCGTCGACGAATTTGACGACTTGAAGTGCCTGAATGGCTGGAAAGCCCAAAAGAGGCACGGAGAGGGATTTTACCACATATAGTCTTTGCTGGGTTGACTTGCCTCTCCACAGCAAAGTGGCCATGAAGGACCCAAGAACGTTGAGTGGCTGCTGCCCTGGCCCGAAGAGAGTGTCGTCCACCTTGTCGAGGGACGGCGGCAGGTTGGGGAAGGTGTTCGAGACGGCTGAAACTTCGGCTCCCGAGTCAACCTTGAACACTTCCGTGTAGTCGTTGACAGTTACTTCCACAAACTTGCCTTGGTCGGAGTTGCGAACGGCGTACAAACCCAGCTCTGCCACCTGGGTCGACCGTTTCTTCCGGGAACGGCAGACGTCCGCGAAATGGCCTTTTTTCTTGCAGTGGTTGCACAACGAGTTGCGGGCGGGGCATTCCGAGCAAGCGTGTGAAGCGCGGCCGCAGTAGCCGCACGAGCTAGAGCTTGAGGTGCGCTTGTCGCGTGCTGAGCTGTACTTGACGCGTCCCGCTTGTGGCTGCCGAGACTTGGCAGCGTCGAGGCTCACCGGTCGAGACTGCGTGTCGTGGCCTGCGAGCTGGTCTCTCTGCTTTTGGGCGTCTTCTGCTTGTCTCGCCTGCACCCATGCTTCTTTGAGGGTTAACTTGGGGTTGCGGCAGAGCTGGTCTGCGAGGCGAGCGTTGCGTAAGCCTACGATGAAGCGGTCGCGGACAAGGCGTTCCACGACCTCGGGTGACGGGTAGTTGCATCTCTTGCAGAGCTTGCAGAGTTCCGCATAGTAGCTGTCCACCGTTTCCCCCGGCTGCTGGACTCGCCGGTGAAACTGCGCCGACTCGTACACCTCGTTGAGGGGGTGAACGAAATGGGCCGTAAACTTCTCTACGACCACGTTGTAGTCCGTAGGAGCGTCGCCGAGGCCGAACATCGCAAGAAGAGGACGAGCTTCCGGCCCCATGCAATAATGAAGTGTGCGGACCTGAACTTCTCCCGACGCCTGTCGAAGACCGGAAGCGAAGGCGTAGTCCTCGAAAAGGCTTAGCCACGTCGGCCAGGAACCGGCGTTCTCGAAGTCGAAGCGGTCGGGCTGATGCAGAGAAAGACCTTGCCATGAAGGCTTGGCTTTGTTTCCTTCGTCGTCAGGCATGGCAGCGAGCAGGACGGCAGCGAGCAGGAACACGGCGGTCGAAAGCCGGGCGACGGGCGAGCGAACTACGCAGTTACGGCGGAGACGATTCATACGGAGGCGAGGCCTACTTCGTTAGGCATAACGTTTAGCACTTCTGACACCATGTGGAGGCCATGCCGGGCCAGAAGAAGGTTCGTGCGAACTCTCTCGTGCCAGAACAACAAGTGCCTTTTATTCTGTCGAAAATAACAGACGAAGCCGCCCCCGCGGTGGCACAGGGTTGCCTGCGGCAATCACGTACGCGAGGGTTGCGCCCTCTACACCGTACACAGATAATACCTCGCTTACAGCACTTGTTTCACCTGCCACTTGCCACCACATCATCCAGATTTACCTTGCCCAGGTCGAGTAATGGGCTACAAATAACTAGCTGCAGCTAATCCCCGTCAAAGGTAGCACAAAACACTTTTAAAAGCCCGCAAACATCTTAAAAAACGACATTGACTCAGACTTAGGTGAACCCACAAATCAATGGGCACCAATGTTGGTGTTTCTGTTCACCTATAGTCACGAGTCGCACCTAATATACAACAGTCAGCATCGCTGCACAGTAAAAGGGTACTCCGACGATTTTTCCATGACCTCCGATTCGCCTGAAAATTGGCTCAACCGACAAGTAATCACATCAGAAGAATTTAGCAAAATATTTAAGAAATCTTTTATTTTTAGTTACTGAATGTTGATGTCGCTTTGTTTGAGTGTTTTTCAGTATGCAGTATGGATGAATGGATGGATGCTAATAGCTGCATCCTTTATAACAAACAGTGGCTTGCACCACCCGGCCAAGGAGCCGAAAGTATGATTCCTCCCCTCACCCTTCTAATCCGATTTCCTTCCCCACTGAATTTTTGTAAGTATCCCCAGGCAGTGTGTGACATTGCCAGGACGACCTTTAAAGGATTGGGGAAAAAGAAACCCAAAGCATCACTCTCACCTTCCCTCCCGGCGAGGGAGTAGCCAATTTTCCTCTGGCCAAACCTTGTCGGCGTTACCCCAACACCGGGCCCCACTAGGAGACAGGATTGAGACTTTGTGCCGGAGCCACGCGGGAGGGAGTCTCAATGTTCTTCTGTCCCACCTGTTCCCAGCTTTGCTAGGTAGTTAAGTGTCATTTAATTCTACCTAGATAATTTCTATCAGTCTTCTGATCTCCTTTGTTATTGTAATGCCCTTATCATACATTTTTCCATCAATGTCTGCAAACCCTAGCACCTGGCCAAATCCGTCGCCCCGGACAAGTAGGGTGGTTCATCCATATCTCTAAGATGTGTCCTCTGTCAGTCCATACGCTACAAAAGTTTCGTAACTTCATTTTCCGGCAGTCTCTACTCACTTCTCTCCATTTCTGCCCCCTGCATGTTTATATATCCTGTATTAAGCTGCTTCTTTTTCCCTTTCCTGAGAGAGTTCCTTTCACCCTTTCTGGCTCCTCCCACCCCATTTGAACCCTCCCTTACCCAAGGGTTCTGTCAGCTCCCAAAAAAAGCCTTTGCTTTACCAACCATCTTTTGCCCCACCCGCACCCCCGTCAGCTCCTCATAGTGAATGCCGCCTCGACCTAAGAGGGCGACTGGACTCTCCTGATATACCTCACTGTTCCCATGCATCATTTCATAGCCATTCTTGGAACTAAGCCTCTTGATGGTCCAGTCGGCCCCCTGGACTGTCCTCTCTGTCCCCCCTCCTCGGTCCCTGAAGTTCCAGAATGTCGCACATCAAAATGCACACCACCTCGAAGGTTAAGATCCTCGTCTGCCTCACACCCTCCTCGATGTGGGTGGCCAGTTCCCCTCCCTTTCTGCCGAGGACACAATTTAGTCCCGCGTGAACTACAACCAAGTTTTGAGATTAATCTGGTAGGGGGTCTCTATGGGCAACATTGGTAATTGCATTTCTCCTGTGACGTCACGCGAAGGAATGCCATTGCTGCCCATACCGCCGATCTTGCGTGAGGTACAAACACATACCAATGAAGTAGCGACTATGTGTAGAAATTGTTTCCGAATCTGTGGGGTTTTTTTATCGCAAAGTTTCTGAACTCATACAACGTGTGGAAACTGGTGCTGTGCCATAGGCTGCACGAACATCACCAGAAACAACTGCAATGTCTAGCACAACCCGTTTTCCGAAGAAGTGACCTCATGCGAGCAATCTATCCAAGCTGTGCATAGCGGTAGGAGGTGCCCAACGAGAACCTCTCAAAATGTGCGTACTGCCACTCCGTGTATGCGAGCATGAGTTTATCTGCTTCCGCCGCAGCCTTGAGTGATTACTTCGTAGTTTGGGCGCAAATGTGAATATGTGCGTACTGCTGCTCTGTGTATGCGCAATGCGGGTTTATCTGCTTGCTAGGACGACGTCGATGATGACGTGGACATCCTATACACCTTTCCAAAAAACGCTCCTAGGCCGCCGCCATGTTGCTGATGCTGATGCGGCTGGTGCGACACTCGTGCCCTCTATCAGCTAGAAATTTTCTGCCACTCTCAAAATGTGAAGACCCGCTCAGCGCAGTTCTCTAAATATGTTTCTGCGGTTTTGCATTCAATGTTTTCTCGCCCCTCTCGAAAGTTCCCACATAATTTTTTTTATGTGTGCTGCATACCCTTTCTGTGTTATCTTCCATTGAGAGAAACAAAGTCATCATGTCTCCAAAACGTGCCCCAAAACGAAGTCATCATGGATTCCGTCCAATCGTCAAGATGTGACTGTCGTCGACTGTGACTGTGTTATTTGAGATTTTTCTCAAATAAATTATTTTTAGATAACGCTGCACCGTGTGGTACGTACAATATATTATTCGAATGTTAACACTTTCTAAATTGTATGTCCGTGTCCTGTCCATCGGTAAACACGCTATTTGTGAGCCTGAAAAATGCATGCCTTTCGGCTCTCTTCTGTTGCAATTTATTTTTGACAGCTAAGCACTTTGTCGTTTGACATGCGGCGAATCGCACGGCGCCGTCAAAACTTATCGTAAAAAAAAACACTAAAAACTAGAACTATACATTCCAGTCGCATTCGTTCTGTCGCACGCGTACCCAAAAAAATAAATTATAGGTTTTTTATTCTTTTTTTTTCAAATGTGGTACAATATTTTCTCAGTGACCTCGGAAAATACATGCACCATGAAACACAAATTACAGTAGAAAAGACGAGAATTTAGCCACCAGCAGTGTTTGAAACTGCGCCTACGCAGGTTGCGCCTATCGAAATCACAGTCCACTTGGTTAGGGTTAGCAGGGACGCCGGTGAGAGTCTAGCCTCAAACCCAGTGACTGGGCTCGAAAACAGTTTGCTGCCTCTGGGGTCGAGTGTTTCTTGGAAAGGTGTCTAGGACGACTTGGCGAACAACATCCTAGAGGACGGCATCAAACAGTATGTTTAGGACAATCTCTTGAACGACCTCAAGGACGACATTTAGGACGTCCTAAATGTCGTCCTTGAGGTTGTCTTAGATGCCGACGCCCAGTGTATGCAGAGACACCACGCCGCCGCAAAGCGCATACGCACAGCGCATTCAAGGACAGATAGCATATCGCGAAAACTGGGTGAAGTAGCCAAATACACTCTTATCCACTTATAACAATCAGTTTCCAGAGTTTCTAGACTAGAAACGACCAGTTTGTAGTCCAGATACAACAATGATAGGTTATAACAACTGAATTTTTGGGTTTTTCATTATCATTAGAAGTGGATTGCACTGTAATGCTATCGCATTAAAAACATGAAATATGTTTGGCAGACCTTATATTGTAGATTTCACAATTTGGAAGCAAGATGAAGAGGCCAAGTGCCATGGAAGGTATGTCTGCAGCACTGCTGTCAAGAACCTTGCAGATAATAGTAAGCAAATATTTTTAGACACCACTCAGGAAAAATAAAAACTACAGCGAGACTTAAACAATGAATGATGAAAACCCAAGGCAGCTGCAAGACCAGGAACAAGTAAGCTCCTCTCGTCAATGTCACGACGCAAGGAAAAGTCAAGGAAGTCACCTACCAGAAGCAGCACTATGGACATGACATGGATGTTGGACACATGACGCTGACAGACTAGGAAAGGGCAGAGATTGCCGGCAACGTTTCAGGGATCCCATTGTGGCTACATGAGATTTACAATGTGCGATATGAAAGGAACTCCACGTATCAGAATATAGTTTATAGATTTGTACAAAAGCATTTAGCATATTAGTTTCCAGCACAATACATGGGATATGTAGGATTACACAAGAATCCTCTGAATCAAAGCAAAGCAGCAGTCGCCCAACAACACATCGGCTATGCAGCTAATCAATATACCCATGTCTTGTCTGTACTCTACTACTCAGAAAAGATGTCCCAGAATGTCCCTATAAAGGTCATCATGAAGGACATCAGGACCTCCATCAGCGAACCACTGCAACCGCTTCACCTCCTCAAGCGCCCACAGGTCCAAAAAATCCAGAGGGAGTTCAATACCGCAACGAGATATGCCATCAAGATGACCACACGAGTGTTGGAATCTGGGCCCAAGCAATAACGAGCCAAGACGACAGCCTGGTAAAGCTTTTCAAGCAACCAGGTATGTTGATAGCTAGGGTACAACTTCTGCGGTTCCACATTGTACCTCATTTAGTTTTTTTTTGTTGGTAAAGTCAGTTGCACTATTTTAAGTTGGATAACCTCTTGGCAAGTATTCAAAGTGTGTGCAAGCAGAAAAATATGAGTGGCATGTTTTCATGGAAATACAACATTGCTCAGGTATCTTGGTACAGCATCAATATTTTTATGTTAATGTTTCTGAATTATTGCTCACCACTCTACATATTAGAGATGCCCGATCCAACTGGCCGACTGAGTCAACAAGATTTCGCCTGGTCCTGGTGACTAAACCCCAGCGGGAAATGCCCCAGTAGCATGGGACTGACAAGACAAGCATTGACTCTACTCAAGGTATGTTTGCAATGAAGTATACATCAGCAGCCTCAAGGGTGCTACCATATACCTTGTTCTGTAATTTTTTTTTGCGGATTTATATGTGTATTTACACAATTGTAACTCAACTTTATTGTAGGTCGACCACCCCACTTCTGCATGTCGGAAAATGAAAAGAAATTTGAGTGCGGGGCGTGTCTTATGAGACCAAGTTGAGAAAAAAAAACCTTGCATTAGAAGACGATCGCTTCATCAAAACATTGCATCTCATGGTCGACACAAGCTGTCTAACTTCAGATAGCTGCGTTGTTCCGGCTCAGTCCGCTGCGGCATTGATTCACTGTGATAGTAGAATGACCCCCTCGTTCAGGCTTTTCTTATCTTAAAAGAATGGTTTAAACTACAACTACCGTAAAGTTCCGAGAGAATGCCCGCCCCCAGAGATCGCCCATCCCGTTTTTCTGGCTAAATATCTAACATAAAAATTCCAAAACATCGCCCACCTCCCGATTACCGTCGGACGTCACGCAATGTCCGATGGGAATCGGATCAGCCGCACAATTTGCTGTACCGGCACGTCTGACAAGCGAGTTTATAGCGGGTTCCCGCGTTTTCGTCCGCAATCTATGCATACGATATCGGCTCCCGTAACACGCGAGTTGTTCCCATGTGTATGTTGCACTGCGAGATCCGAATCTGCAGCGTCCGCAATCTGCGGTATCCGTTCAGCGGATTCCCGCGTTTTTGTCCGCGATTTGCGAGTGCAATCTCCATTCCACGCGAGTTGGTCCCACGTGCATATTGCATCGTGAAATGCGATTCTGCTGCGTTCACAATCTGCGGTCTTCGTTCCCATAACGTACGAATTTGTAGCAAATTCCTGCCTTTTTGTCTACGATCTGCGCACGCGATATTAGTTCCCGTCACATCCAAGTTTGTAGCGGGTTCCCACGTGTTTATTGCACCATAAAAATTGCATTTGCTGCGTCCGCAATTTGCGGCATTCGTTCTCATGAGATGCGAGTTTTCGGCGGATTTCCGCGGGTCCTTCGCACCGTTAAACGCGAATCTGCAGCGTCCGCAAGCTGCGGTATCCTTTCCCGTGATACAGGAGTTCGTAGCAAATTCCCGCGTGTTTATCGCATCGTGAAACGCGAATTTGCGATGTCCGCGATCTGCGGTATCAGTTCCCGCATCACGTGCTTTGTAGCCGGTTTTTGATAAAGTTTTGCTGTGGCATCCCCAAAGATAGCCCTCGCCATGTTTTGTCACCATTTATTTCTTCATTTTAAGTGGGCGTTCTTTCAGAACTTTACGGTATGTAAAATTGTATGCTTAATATATTTTTCTTACTTAAGACCTCCTCATTCTCCGAGTCTTCTTTTGTACTGTACTTTCACCCCTTCCTACATGAAACCAACTGAATCCCCCTATTTGCACACAACGATGCATACATTTTATTCACAACAACATTGTTACAACTTAAACAATTTTGGTATCACAGGACAATAAACTAATTTTAATGAAATGCAGCATTAGTGATGATTTTTTACTAGAGGCGTTAACTACAACAGTGTGTAGCATGTCAAGCACAACAGCATCTTGAAAACTGAGGGATAACAGAGCAGCAACATGTTAGACGGTTTGAAAAAAAAATGTATTGCATCTGATACTTTTTTTATCAAGATTAAAAGGTAGTCAAAGGAAGCATGACGATCGAGGATTGATGACTTGTATTGCCGAAGAGCATCCGGCTTTGGATGTAGTTGAATTGTTAATGCAAACCTACAGGGGTTGTTTGACATTTTCTAAATTGACTGATTCTGCATGCTTCAAGTTTCAACTTGTATGCAGAGGGAGATCTTAACATTGAAGTTTATCTAACACATACTTGCCATTTCTTCAACCTAAATTGATACAAGGTTTTGAGTACCTTATAAAGCGTATGAATCTGAATGGTAAAATCAGTGATGTTAACCAAGCGGGAAAGTTGCTAAATTTAGTGTGTGTTTAGTTTTGCTGGCAACTACCTTTCTGAAGCCTCAGCCACTTTTTGGGTAAATTTTATCGACAATTAAGAAAATTATCTTTAAATTGGCCTTATCAGGTAGCATTTTTCACTACATTCTTGTGGTAACAATTCACTGCTGAGTGCCAGACTGGACAAGTGAACTAGTCAAGGTTTAGCAAAACCATTGCGCCTGCGAAAATTGCACTGTGTGAGAATAAACCTGTAATGTCAGCAATTTCAAGAAACTTGTCAAAGGGAACACCATCTGCCCAAGGATAGCAATATATAGTGCTTAGCTTGCCATTTAGCAATGCCCCAACTGTGTCAAGCACCCTAGGCTCCTTGAACTTGTGTATGCCTTGCGCCTACAAGGCATACACTCAACATATAATAACACAGACAGTTCATAGAGTAAGCTGCATGAGCTGTAGCTGCTGCCAGCACCCTAGGGGTGATATCAGGGACGTGTGTAGGTATGTAGCACCCACCTTCAGCAAGTTTCATTACAGAGTTTCAAGGGCTTAACAATGTCCTGCACAATTGTCTTTGCAGGAACCACCGGCAATGACTTCCCAGTCACGACCCTTCTGGTCGCAAACGAGTTCGGTTCTGGGCTGCCTTGTGCCTACCTTCTCAGTAACAGGGCCGACACGATCATGGTGAAGATATTTTTGAAGCTGTTCAAGAGGCAGTTGAAGTGAAATTCTTTTCAAAAAGGTTTTCATGTACAAAAATGCTTCAGAGTTCTACAATGCCTGGTCAGCTGTGATGTCACCTGCCGAAAAACAGCTCCTCTGCACTTCGCATGTAGACAGAAATTGGAAGCTGAAAGTCGGGAAGCTGGTTGAAGGCCAAAAGCGTGCATGGCGCCTCTGTCTACAAGGCAGTAAGGGTCCTATTGGAATGCCTAGACTGGAAGAGTTTACACAACTCTTGAAGGCTTTCATGGACAGCGAAGACCCCTTCTGAAACTCTTCTTCGAGTGCTTCTAGGCCAACTATTCATCATGTCCCCATCTTTGGGCCTTTTCTTATGAAAAGGAACAAGCATCAATGCCAACATATACCTGGAAGCCATGCACAAGACCCTGAGACACTGCTACCTTAAAGGAAAAAAAAACATGTGCGTGGACCAGCTGATTTCAGCACTCGTCAACATGACATGCGACAAGCTATTCCAGCTATTAGTCAAGCTCCGCAAAGGCAAACCCACCACCAGGATTGCTCCAATCAAGAAGAACCACTTAGCAGCTCTGAAGATTGACGTGAGAACGTACTTCATTCAGAAGATGAATGGAGTGTGAAGTCACACTCCACAAGTGGAGTGGTGTACAGGGCTTAAAGGGATCAGGATGAGAAGTGCAAAGGCAGCCACCTGCAGTGCAAAGCTTCCAAGACGTGCATCCATGACTACTGCTGCACAAGTCTCGACCACGTCGCACACTTCACAATATGCAAGCATATTCATGCCGTCATTCTCCAAGCCACTGCAGCAACCCAGGAAACTCTGCACTCCACAAGTTTTTGTGATATGACACCAGCAGTGGTGAACGACCAGCACCACATGCTTGAAAGCATCAAGGACTTGCAGGCGACAACGAGCTTCCCGCAGCTCATGGCAACAGCGAAAACGATTGCAACCACTTAAACGGCAATTGAACATCTTTTAAAAGGAGGTTTTTCGGACGAGGCTGTTGACAGTAAGGAAACTGATATTGGACGCAGTGAAGATCTGCAACAGCAAGGAAAGCCCAGGCAGCCTTCCAGAAGGGACAAAACAACCAGAAAAAAAGCTTGTTAAAAAAGTAGAACAGGTTCCACTCAACAAAGAAGCCAAAGCTGTCAGCTCCAGATGCCAGCCTAGCCAAGCCAACAGTTCTGCAGGAAAAAGTCATCACTCTAACTTCTGGACGACCTGGAACACATTGACGTTCACAATGATCTTGGCCCCCTCTATTAGATCTTTTCGCTTCCAATTTGCAAGATGCCGTAGTACATGCCGGCTGTTTGCCTAACTCTTTCCTGACCGCACCCATGAGCCATGGATCACCGGTGGTCAATGGCTTCTGAGCATCGTTAATAAATTTAACTTAGTGCGGAGAATTACGCTCTACAATCTCGTGGATGGCCGAAGAACTATAGTTTCTGTTTCAATGTAGGTTTGAGCTTTATCACAAGCTGGTGGGCTGTCAAAAATATTCCTGGGAACGATGGTTGCACTTATGTAAAACGGTTAACTGCTGGCATCAGACTTCGTAACAAAGAAGGCATTATTTACATAATTGAACTGTATTGTGCCATAGTTTTTAGACCTCAAGAGCTCTGGGGACACTTTAAATGATGTTTTAGGTGTGATGTACCCGTCTTGGGTTAATCCTCGAAATGGGGCGCTCGGGCCCAACCCAAGATCCGGCCAGGTGCGCGCGCACGGGTGTGTGGGTGTGTGTACGTCTTTCGAGAGCAAGAGGCAACGGGCAGGGACTCATGGTCATCGCGGCACGCCTTTTTCTGCGGAAGAAATGGACGACCCTGTGGGAACAAAAAGGGAAGAGAGGGGACCAAGAGGCCAGAGGGGCCAGGGGCTTGGCGTACGGCACGGTGAGAAGAGAAGGGGGAAGATTTTTCCTCGGACGGGACGGGACGGCTTGGCGGCAGCAAGGAGAGGAGACATCGACAGACAGAAGGAAGAAAAGGCTGACTTACAACGTCAAGGGAAAACTCAGCGTGCCTTCTCCGGGGGTGAGATGATCGCCAAGTACCTGCCAAGCCCCTCAGCAGACGACCAGCACGGAACTGTGAGTCGACCAGGGGACTTTAGCATGGACTATTCCTTGAACTTAGTGCCGTTTTATTGTAGTATAATGTGAGTGTCTAGTAACCTTTGTTATGTCAGAGTGTCTTGTATGTTTGGCTGCTTCAGAAATTTATAAACCTCTTGCTTTTGTTGTGCTAATCACTGGCCTTAGGTCCACACACGATCACGACGAAGCCCGGCAGCTTTGTGGCTCGAAACCTTACGGGGGTCGTCACATAGGTGTTTCTTAACAGATGGTTGTCAGTAAGCATCACTATTATTTCCAATGCTGTCCTGAGCCGGCGTGCACATTTTGTGCTCCCAACGAGGCGGACAAGAATGCTAAATATGTAGGAACTGCAATTGAGCCCATGACTAAGTGAGGGCAGAACACAAGGCAAGGATTCTGCTAGGGATGTGAAGTGTACTATCTGTGTTTTATCAATAAAATTGTTCCTTCAATGAAAAGCCCATGTGCTACGAAGGCTAACCGCCGAATTCACAAATCTCACTCCAATTAAAGCGCCCCTCCACTTCCTCAAGGAAGGCGCGAGGACCGGCGCCGGTTGATTGCGACGACAGGTAGGCAACCTAGGATGCTTATCCATCCTTGAAATTGACCAGAGCCTGCCCTTGCGACTCTCTTGAGGAAGTGGACGGATGCCTCAATTAGAGTGAGGTTTGTAAATTCGGCAGCAACTCTCCGATCAACGAAAAATAGACTTTAGCTAGAGTACACTAACCTTCAGAAGTAATAGCCGTGGGTGTGGGGCACATTTTGTATATTCTGAATTTTTATTTCATTTGTCAATCATTTTGAATAGCTGTAGATGTGTCGGCATTTATAAGCCTTCCGCACACGCTTTATTTTCAAACAATAAAATTTTAAGAACTTTTTCTCACTTCATACCAACCTCAGTTTCTTTGGAATAACAACTAGTTGGCCACATTTTGATGCGTCATATTGCTCCATAGGCAAATTAGGAAAATAAAAGTGTTTGCAGAAATCATTGCTACTTTTCCAGTGGTCAGGAAAGAGTTAAGAGAATGGAAAAAAGGGGGACTGCACGGTAATGCCGATATGTGCGTCCACAGCAACGAGGTAGAGGGGCTTAGAGCGATAAACCGGGGTTCCGGTCTGCACTTGAAAGTGACCCCCATAAGGAGGCTGCCATTGTACGCAAATTTGACCACACGTCACATGACCAAACCAAATACGTGACGTCACTGGAAAGATGGCAGCGCCCATGCAGCGGCTGGCCCCAGCTGGGCCGGAGCTTGTCGGATGCTTTGTTGGTTGTCGTTCGTCTCGGCGAGTTGATTTCAGACGCGGAAGCCGTCATATGAGGTCGGTCGAAAGCGAGTTCGTAGTTCAGCGTAGTGTTTGACGTAGGTATAACGTGAAAATACGGAGGAACGGTGTGCATTTCGCTGGTGACCGACCGGGATATTGCCACGGAAGAGACAATCTGACCTACGTTGCTCGGACCTCGGATTGAATCGGATACCGCTAGGATAAAATTTAAGGCGACGTTTCTGTGCTCTCGTTGACCATCGGAATCTTCGAGGTTTGCAGTGAAGCGTGTGCAATATATTTGGATACACAGTTTAGCGACGGAAATTGCGTGAGTTGTGCTTGGCGGTGTGCAATCGCGGTGCAGCTTCGATCAGATGACCGAGGGCTCACTTCGGTTGTGCGGCGCACCGGAAGGCTGCCTTGAAGCTGGTAGTTCCCGTGCCGTGCTAAATGATGCTGTGCTGCTTGCAAATTGTTCCGGCGTAGAAGTGCACTTTCACGGAGCACAGGTGTGCGGCGCACCGAAGAGCTGCCTTTAAGCTGGTAGTTCCTGTGCCATGCTTTAGGTGATGCTGTGCTGCTTCCGAAATTGTTCCGGCGTAGACGTGCACTTTCACGGAGCACAGGTGTTGCAGTTGGTATTGGTCCCGCTGGTCTGTCGCACGTTTCGTCAACACAAACGTTTCATTCACACTCGTTACGCGAATTGCAAGCTGTCCGGACATTTCATCGAGCGTGTTACGTACCCAGCTCACGCCGCTTTGTGGCAACAGTCTGCAGTGGCTCATTACCAGAAAAGTGGCCCCACATCCATTTCAGTTCAGTTCGTACACGGCAGTCGCCAAACCCCGAAGGAGAGGATTTATTCGGACAGAATGCCACTAAAGCAATGCAGCTTCTTCACTGGTCAGGATAGATTCTCTTCTGCGAGTTTTGTTATACTGTCACGGATCCTTGTTCCAGTCCTATCTTCTATCAATATTCGCTATTCTGGGACACTGCAGGTCATGCTCAACTGTAATCGTATGTTCTCTTGGAGGTGCTGGGCACTTTACCCATAGCCCTTCACTCTGTGTGTCAGCCGAGTTACCCGATAATGGGACACGGCTGGCGGACTATTTTGCGTCTTATACCCCCGTCGAGCCGTAAGCAAAGTCCTGACCCGAGCCTGGCAGAACAACCTCAAGACGACCGAGTACCACAAGGAGTAACCTCGGAAATACACCACGAAGCACCTGAAATCCGAGTCAGTTGCTGCTACCAGGAAAAACCACCGGAATCCGGTCTCCTGTCTGAAAATCCGAAGCTTACTAAGCCAACAATGACAAACCTGTAGCAGCGAACCGTGTCCCCTCCCACCATTGTTTGCATGCCCGTCGCAAATCACACTCCAACGCTTTTTCACGCAAGCTGTATGAAGACGTCAAGGACTGGATTGAACAATATGACAGTGTCACCCGCCACATTGGGTGGACAGACAACCAGCTCCTGCAGAACCTTACTTCTCGTGGAAGAAACTGCCGGCGCTGGTCTGAGAACCATAGATCCTCCTTAACGTCATGGGAAGTTTGCAAGATCGAGCTGAAGCACGCATTCGTCAGCCAACATCAACGAGAGAGAGCCGCATTCTTGATTCTGTCCAGGACACTGCCCCAACGAGAGCGCCACCGCACTCGTAGAGGATGTTTTGCGCTTGATCGAGCGCCCACGCCTACGCCCACGCCGACCTTGATGCTACAGAAGACAAGAACCTAAGAATCCCATGCCCCTCACGTGAGGGACAACACCTTCGGCAGCCTTGTCCGCAACCCCCCAACAACAGTCGAAGTGTTCATATCGCCGAGGCTTCCAACATGGAATGTGCACTGCATGCCCGAGCCTGCCCCTATGAAGAACTTTCCGGCGTCTCGACACTCGAGTTGTCCAGCTTCTACTTCGACGCCAGCCTCCCAGGCATCCACGACATCATCCACGACGTTGTCTGGGAAGAGATCAGGAAGCTACTTCCTGCCATCAGTTGCCCGGCTTTTATTTTGATTGCCAAGATTGTTTCGGAACAAGTTTGACAGGTATTTCAACCGAGACTTCTGCGAGCGAAGCGGCATCTGACAAACCGAGGGCAACTTACGCCACAATGGCACGACGACCGCCACCGGCTGCCCCTTAGTATTGAATGCCAATTCAATGAGACACTCCAACGCCGAAGCATTCCCGACATTGTGTGTAGGTCTGTGCTCAACAAAGTACACCGAGGAAAACGTAGGTGATGCAAATGTGCGACCGAAGACCACTTTGCTACCACTGCATGAAGCCGACCATGTCTACCAAAGCAGCCCGTACCAATGAATTGGTCTGCGAGGGTTCGTTCCAAATGACCCTCGATTACGTCTCGAGGAGCGACCACGGGAGATTAAGGATTACCTTCGGCGACCTTTGTCCCTGATGCCGAAGGTGCTGAATCGAAGGTTCTGAATGCCTGATTACCCCGTAGCTCCTCATGTTTATCACCTCAACAAGAGGTAAGCGGCGATGCAGTGACAGTTGATTTGGTGTTAGTTGTCGTCCAAGGACAATACCTAATTATTTGCCGACACCATTCATCTGTGTCCATGCAATGAAGCACACAATTTCCAACTTTGAGGGAAAATGCCCCTGAGTGACTTGAAGGAATAGAATGGTTGGTTGCTCTCAAAAGTGAACTGCAAGCATCACCAGACTTGGATAGCAAACAAAAATTGTTGCCAGCTATCAAGTCAACGGTACAGCAAAAGGCACAGCCACGTAAGCAATACATGCCCGAGCTTGCTACATTGATGCCGAAAACTACCAGGAAAATTTTCGGATTAGAAGCCAGCCCTGCAGCTTCACTGCATCAGACGTCAGAGGCCGCACATGACGTATGATTACAAGACAGCATCAGTCGGTCAAAGTTGCCACTCGACCAAACTGAACACCGAAGTGCCAGGAGCGTCATCCGACAACAAGGTCCACAGGTACTACGACTGAACGCCTGACACGAGACTGTCGCAGAAAGAACTCGTTATTTAACCATTTACTAAGAATCAATAATTATGTAATCAAATGGAAATAGGCATATTTGATACACTAACCAGATAAACATATTTCCGCTTGCCTTCATGCCTTGAGAGTCTACACACCGAGAATTGTGTCCACTGCACGCTCTGGACCTTACGAGGACACTCGCTTCTCTGACCCTTCAATATTAATTAAGGGGTCATACCAGACTGGCAGACTTATTGCAAGGGGCTGCACTCGTTCAAGCTTTCCTGAACATGTGGTGCATCCGAAAACCAACTCCAGTGATGTGAAAATGTTATTTATTAATTTATTCCTTCCAGGGGCCTTCGAAGGCATTGCAGAGAGGATACTTAAAACTACACACATGATAATAGCATTAAAGCACACTGCTGTAACTTGTTAATTGGAAAAACAAACACAACTCTGAGCATATAGTTTAATAGTATGTGTTGATGCATTGTTATATAGCATGACACTTCCTATATGTATGACACAATAGACCCTTTGCAGAACCTTATCAAGCAACACTACTGCCATCATTTTTTTCGGCGTAAAGCACATGAATGGGCCCCAGTTCAGGTTGAACGCTAATGCAGCATTCGAGTCCAATAGGTGCTGAGCCGAATTCACAGGGATGGCGGACATAACATCCTTGTCGAACAAATGCCCAAAGTATGAAAGCCTGGGGTAATTACAGTAGTAGCTAGTGTAATTTGTTTCATCAGAATTTGGCAGACGGCAAAGGCTACAGTCTCGGTGAGTCAATACACACATTGGACAGAGGCACATGACAACATATCATCAGAGTGCTCGTCTGCACAGATTTGTCACACACCTTCGCTCGGTCTCTCTGATTGGCTCGAGGGGGCTGTGCCGGTTGGCCTTTTCCAAGTTACGGTGATGCGAAGTATAGACAGCCCACACTTTTCAAAAGAGTCTATTGAAGAGACCGAAAGGAATGGTAGTCAACATTTTTCAACAAGACTGCTCTCCAGGCAAGGGATGAACAAAAATATGAATCATCTTATCCAGGTAATTAGAACAATTAAATAATTGACCGACTAATACAATGCACTCTTGATGGAAAAGAGTATAGCTGCAATAAATCCTACAAAACAGAAAAAATGCGCAGTTAATCTATGCATGCACCAAAACAGTTGTTCTTATCGCAAGTCGAATAGCTTTGAGGCAGGTGCCTGCAACGATTTATTCTTCCCCATACTCAATAAAACGCCATCCTCGTAGCTGAAAATAAGGGTGCACTTCGCACTCACACACACACAAAAAAAGGAAGAAAAGCGATCGAATGTAGAATCGTGGATTAGCACAAAAGGTTAAAATCGCAGGAGCTTCCTCGCTAAAAGTTCCTATGGTTGTTCGGTGACGGAGGGCTGAAACAACTTCCCTTAGGCCCTAACGTGACGTATACATTTCGCGTAGATTCTCAGATATTTCAGCGTTCAAACAAAGCTAAGAGAATGCGAAAATTTCATGTTAAAAGCACTCAAAGTTCTATCGATCCTCGGACACATCCCGGAATCCGAGCACCGGTACGGCGATGCAGAGCTGATGCTGTCTCACAGGCGTTAATATCCAGATGATCCAGAGCGATCTTGCGCAAAAACGGTATAAAGTCTCATTCCTTCATATTTTCACATTATACCTGCGTCAGCGAGCACAAAGAAGCCCGAAGTCGTCGGAAAGCAGCAGCACATCACGGCTACCGCGCACCGAACAAACTCGCATCCGCCAGCTCTCGGCGCTGCCATCTTACCTGTGACGTCACGGCTCTTGGGAGGTCATGTGACGAGTGGTCACATTTGCGTAAAATATGGCGGCAACCGGGGGGGTGCCACTTCCGAACTTCCGGTTTATCACTCTAAGCCCCTCTACCTGGTTGGTCCACAGCCTGTTGTCACAGTGTACAAAGCCAATATTGAATCCAGTCCAATCCAAGAGGTTGCTACGAGATAAGCGTTTCGCTAAAGGAAGGTTGCCACGTCTATTCACCGAGAAAAAAAGCAAAAATAAGCAAAACAACAAAACACGGAAGTGACTGCAGTTTTTCTTTTGCTTGTTTTTGCTTTCTTTCAATGTCATTGATTGTGCGTGTAGGTATCTTTTTTGTTTTATTTTGTTTTTACTTATCGTCCCTCCAATGTGTGTGTTGGGCGCTTTTCCGACGGGTCGTGTCGGTTCAGCGGTCTTTGTTTTTCTTAATTCATATGTTGTCATGTCATGTGCTGCCATATTGCCGAGTGTAGAAATCATGGAGTTGGTCGTGGTATTCAATGCTTGGGAACGAGCATTGGCAGTGAAGTCAACAGTGCATTCATGCAAGCTAGCAAGCCCCGTCTCGCCACATCGAAACCCGTGAAACACTTGTTCGGAACGTAAAAGGTGAGTGGATCTATTCGATACCGCTGTGGTAGAATTTGACAGCGCGTGGCTACCTCCCTTAGCATTGGGGACAAGGAGGAAGGAGAGAATCGACAGGAGTGGCTGCCCGTTCGAACTAGAAGGCAGCAGGGTGTTTCCCATGTTGTTTTCGGCAGAGCGGTCCATAGTTACTGCCCAAAGTTTCAAATGCAAAGGTGTGAGAATGTGATATGTGCGGTGTTATGATCGTATTGAGGCCCCGTACTGCATGTGGCTCAGGGTGCCGCCTGCACCAGATTTGCATTCAGTAATCGCAAAAGAAGGACCAAGCACGTTGGGAATGTCAGCTTTTGACGAGCTCCAGCAGTCACGAAAGCGTTCTGTTGAAAGACTGGACGCAGATGGGCCTCCCATCGCGTCTTATTTGTTGCCGGTAATAATGTTACTGTTCATCTGGTTGACCTACTTATTTAGGAATGGCGTGCACATCCATACCATAGCAGAATTGCTAAGCAGTTCTGCTACAGGTTGATCGCGAAGAGTTGTACTATTCCGTAATGTGCATCTTGGCGTGACAACAAATAAGTGTGCCTCTCTGTTCTACTTCCCCTTTGGTATGCAACCGGTTGGATATTCTGCTATGTTTTGATCAGAAAGCCACTGCAAGACAGGCATTATTGATGTATATTATCCAAAAGAATGCTTGAGCATGAGACACAAAGTAAAAAAAATACCTTTTTATGCGTCTGCTCTTTATGCTTTCGCATTCTCCGGCTCGCCCACTCTTCTTATGGTTACTGCTTTGTTGGGTGTAAATTTTCCAACACAGGTGTCCGATGTCTGCGACTGATGGCTTCTACCTACGTGCAGCAAAGAGCAGGCCTGCATTTTTTTCAAGACAGCAGTAAAACATTAAGAGTTCTGGGGAACTGCAGCGACTGGGTCACCGATGTCATTCCACTTCCTGCACTGCACTCTGCGTGGATCAGAAGGCCAGCGCATGCCCTCTATGAGTTGTCACCAGCCACAGTAAGTAGGGCCTGGAGCCACGTTACGCGAGTGGGATGCTTGTCACCTGGGTGACGTCAGTGCCGTCGGCAGGGCTATGACGGTGGTCTGCGATCACAGACCGCCAATCACCATTGCGCTGTTCCTGGATTAACTAGCTGCTCTTGAGAAAAAACAAAGTGCTTAGAAAAGAGTTATGGTGTCCGCTTTTTCATAGCTCCAGCTGTCGCAACAGGCATTTTGTCGAAAAAGCAACATCTATGAATGAGTAGAAGGCGCTGAATGACCGCAAGGGACCTTCACTTCTGACCGAGGGGGTCAAGATTGTCCCGTTTCAACAGAGGCACCTTTTGAGGGGAAATAAAGGGCTTGAAAGTTTTCTACCTCGACAAGGTGTGGGCTATGGCAGGACCAATTTTCTCAAAGGTGCGGGTAGAACCTTCGTGTGTGGTGGCACGAGGCAGTCATTGCTTAAACTGGCTTAAAACATGACGACTGGACCGGTCAAGCGTGGCATGCCTGAGAATGGGACAGTAGACGGCTTTTATGTACAAACTTTAGACTTCATTCACCCCTTAGCTGACAGGGCGGTGGAAGCTATATGCTCCGTGAACCAGTCAATTGTCGGTCTTGCATCACTTGTCATGCCCTTTGCTCATACACATGTGCAGAGGCTAAGGGAGCATGCCTACAACATCTCATCGATGATTTCTGGTCACCTTGGCATACATTGCCGTGACTGCAGGTGCCAAGCCTCGGTTTCAACTGTGTGAGATTGTTAAACGTCATTGGGACCAGCTGACACGCGAAATTCTTGAGGCTTTAGAAATTGAAAGATTAGGCGACATGTGTGTCAGCAGTCCTTCTGTTGCTTTATCGAGAAAGAAGATCAATTTTTTGGCCGCTTGATTGGTTTGGTTTTAGTGTGTGCCTTCTATATGTCTTTTTAGAGGCGATACTTCGTTTTTCGTGCTTTTGTTTTGTGTTTTTTAGGCTGATTCTCTTTTTCTCCTGTTCTCAACTGTGCGTGTATATATTGCACTGTTGCGTCCAATAAAATTCAGTTGCGAGTCAGCACTCTGCCTGTGTCTTCCTTCATCCAGTTCGTCGTCTTTTTGCGCTGTTTTTATCTTTTAAGCGTGTCAAACCAACTTGCCCAGGCTTCAACCTTAGTAGTTTTCAGTTCGAAATTTATATCGTCAGTGGTAGCCACATAGCTTCAATTGTCAATGCTAACGAAAAATCCTAACTAGCACCCTTCTGCATCAGTATTTTGTCTTCTAGCCTAGTGCGTTCATGTGTTTTCCAGCTACGAGGTTTGGACTACCGGTTGGCTACGAATTTTTCGTTTAAAATTTGAGAAGTGTTTGATTTCAACGGTTACCCAGTTAAGTGGATGTATTCACGACTTCTGCAAATCTAGTGATGCCGGGGGACAAACGGACGCAATATTTCTAGATATGTCGAAGGCTTTTGATCGAGTCCCGCATAAATACTTGACAAAAAAACTTAAATTAATTGGAGTCAGCCCGGAATTGGTTAATTGGATAAGTGCATACCTCAAGGAAAGAAAACAATTTGTTGAAATAAATAACACGGCATCTGGCGTTTTACCAGTATCATCAGGAGTCCCACAGGGCTCCGTTTTGGGTCCGGTCTTATTTTTAATATATATTAATGACATTACGCAAACCATTGACGATTCTATTACGGTACGATTATTTGCCGATGACTGTCTACTTTACACAGATATTAAAACTAGCGAGGATCAAACTAGTCTGGACAGAGCTCTACAGAAAATTGGGTCATGGTGCCAAGAATGGGGGATGTTAATTAATATTGACAAAACTGTGCTTCTAAGGATATCAAATAAGAAAAATATTCTCCCTTATGTATACACAATTAACGGGTTTCCTTTAAGAGAAGTGAATAGTTATAAATATTTGGGTGTAACAATTGAAAATAACTTAAAATGGGGGAGCCACGTTAACAATATCTGCTGTTCCGCTAAGCGTACCTTAGGATACTTGAAAAGGAATTTTAGGTATGCAACTATGAGTGCCAAGCTGATGGTCTACAAAACAGTCATACGACCAGTATTAGATTACGCAAATGTAATATGGGACCCCCATCAAAAAAATCAGATTCAGAAATTAGAGAACGTACAAAGACTTTCCGCTAGGTACATACTCTCAAAATATAGACGAACCGAATCTGTCACTGGCATGTTAAAACAGCTTGACTTTATACCACTTTCTGAGCGGCGCAGGAATGCTCGACTAAAGCATATTTTTATGATGTATCATGGTTTTTTCAACTTTGACTATACCCTGTATTTGAAACCCCGTATAACTCGCATTCTAAGAAATAGCCATTCTAAAATGATCCAGCCTTTTCAAAGTAGAGTTAATGTATTTCACTGTTCTCTCTTTCCTAAAACAATAGATGAATGGAACCTTCTATCGCAGGAAATTGTGAACTCAAGTTCCCCAGTAGAGTTTTTAAATAATTTGAAGCGCTTGCAGAACTAGTTTTTTTTTTTTTTTTTTACTATTGAGTGGTGCATTCCGTTTGCTAGTTTAATAATGTTTTCTTTGTAATATGATTGTAAACTACACTTGTTGATGCGGTGTTTCTTGTTTTCCTGCTGCTGTTTATTTCTGATCATATTTTGTCTCCTGTTATGTGTGCGGTTTTTTTGTTTTGCTGCAGTGTTCAGTACCGTACTTTTTTCTTTTTTTACCCTCTCCTGTAATGACCCCAAGTGGGGTTAACAGTATCTTGAAATAAATAAATAATAAATAAATATAACCGTTTTGCCACTTCGCACTTTCGCCGTAATTGCTTGTCCTTCAGCAATACTCATGCGATGTTTCAGTGGCCGCGTTCACTGTAGTGAGAAAGGTATTAGAAGTGGTGTTTTTGTTTCCTTTGCTGTTGCCGAACAGCCAGTTCCTATGGGGGAAGTAGTGTTGCCTCTTCTGCGTCCAATAACAATAAGTACCAACGCTTGATTTGTGACATGCGCTTCACGCAAGCATAGAATTTAAAGAGACACTTAGAGTCGATCCACGACAACGCAACTGCAAAGGGAAAGCGCACCAGGCTTCCTTTTAATCGTCACCCTTTGTATGCGACCAGTGCACTGCTGTTCCGATCTCGTTTCCTTTCCATGCAGACATGCTACACCACTTCAGGGAGCAGCACGGGTTTGTTGCAAAGCGTCTGAGTTCGCAGTTCAACTTAAGTGAGGGCGAGTATTATCAGCGCTCGCTTCATTATATTTGTCCTCCAATTAATATGGGCTCAAAATCGGAACTTTAAACTGAAACCTTGCACTTCATGTGCAACTGTTCACCAACACACGACCCAATACAAATTGGAAACATTGTCTTCTTGCTTTATTTTATTTTGCATATTCTTATATGTTTCATTTTGGGAAAATTGGCATTTGGCATACAAAAAGCTTGAAAATTTCAATACTTTTTCTTTTCCTACATTTTTCATGCACTTTGCCTCACCTTAATTCATGCCATTCATCTGGACGTCTCTAAACAGTGTTCAGAATCCATAAGCTACAAAGCATTTCTTTTGTGTGTGTGCAGTATTTCTTACAATGTTAATGTTGACGCTTTGCTCTGTGTGGCAAATATACAGTCGTGACCCCTGAACGTTAACTTCCCTCATTTCTAGCCTCAGTCTGCTATTTTTTCAGACAAGGGAGGAGCCCTTCTATATGATATGTTTGTTGTGGCAGCCCCTACAGCTTTGTGAAGCTTGTCGCAGCAGTCATGTTGAGCTCATTGTTAAACAGGTTGCACCACTGCTTTTCGCTTTGAGGCCTTGCCTCATAGCTCGTGAGAAGCCGGTCCAACATCTCTGTACCACCATGCCCTCCAGAACATGGTTACGAACGCATTACGCTTCACACTGGCAACAAGCTCATTCCAGTTCCACCTGCAGGTGTACGCCCGCTATGCTACGTGTGTGATCAAATGCGTTTTTGTTCTGCTTAAAAAGATCTATTGATGTCTTTAAAAAACACATGCAAAAAAAATACATTTTTTAAAAACAGCTTGGTTGGGAAAAGGAAGTTATAAAACGAATTTACAACGAAAAATAAAAGTTTTTAGAGCTACATTTACAGCGCTATACAAATTTGCAGTTGGCGCTCGCGGGCGCTGTGGAAAAGTGGCCACTATTTGTCACGTGGTACTTGTGCTCTTTGGAAGCTTCCTATGGTCTCCAAAAATTTCTTATTCATCGTTGTTTCAAGTGCAACAAAAAACAAAGAATAATAAGTAACTTTTAGAGCCCAAAAGAAAACCCTTGAAAAAGCGCAGGCAGATCTGATAGACCTGTGCGCCAATCAGATAACGGTGGCGCCGCGGAGCAGACGAACTTGCGCGGCGGCGGCAGCAGCAACGTGAAGAAACGCGTTGAACCGGCGGCGCCCCACGCTCGGCGTGCGGTGGCAACGTGACTTTGAGGTGGCAATGGCATCGCGCAACGGCGCTAACTGCAAACTTGTTTTGCGCCGTAAATACAGCTCTAAAAATGTTTTCTCTTCGTTGTAAATTCGGTTTGTAACATTCGTTTTCCATCTAGTCTGTTTAAAAAAGAAATTTTTTTCCTTTACATGTGTCCTTTAAAGGCAGACACCTGTTTTTGTTTCTCAGGTAGTTTCCATTGCGTTAAATCCCCAGTGCGCAAACTTGTCAAAAAGAGAAAAGAAAAGGGGTAGTAAAAAAAGGTAAGTTGCTCGAGGCATGCGTGATATCTTGCGTTGGACACATGAGGGCGCCACCGCGGTGGTAAATAAACAGACGACGAAGACGATGCCTGACTGGGCCAGTCAGTGCGGTCTACGTCCTCGATTTGGAATGTTGTCCCTGACCTTGACTCCGGCAGCGTGCCTGGCGTGGATTATCACAGCATGTTAGTAAGAACAGTGTACCCTCTAACATAAGGTAACAGAGTTTTAGCCCATATATTTAGGCTCCTTCATATTAGAGTGAAACCCAAAATCGTCCAATATTTACATCCCAAGAGTTTCTAAGAAATTGGGTTAAATCCTGTTTATCCCTTTATTTAAAAAAGTTTGTCAACTTTCACAAGTTATTTATTAGATGAAGATGTGAATATCAGGAGCAATCCTGGAAATTTCAGAAATGTCTCCTCAATCAGTCATTTGATATTTAGTAAGCTCTTGTAATTTCTAAAACTGCACACGCTCATTCACTTTATAATCGGTTATCGTGCACCTGAAGTGGAACCTGCGATGTTGAGAGGAAAGTCTCCCCCGTCAAAATATGTTCAGGAACCACAGGTTTAGGTGGGATGACTATTCTCCAGCTGCAGAATATTTTATGTATACAAACGAATATATACAAACAAATATTTTATGTATACAGACTAGCGTCATGAGTTACAATAAACTCTTTTGATCACGCACTGTGTTGAGTCGCTTCTTGGGGAGCGAGCAAAACACGACCCGATCAGGCGTCGATTGGGTGACGACCCACATAATCCGGCGCCCAACGTCGGCTTGCGTGGATCGGGATGTCGCCGGAGGAAAAACCAGTGGGAGGGTTCAATTCGATTTGTCTCGTTTGAGTGTTCCCCCGAAAGGGAGGGCTTGCAGGCAGTGCTTGACCATTACGGGGCGCCATTTGCGTCGTCTAGTCTTGATCTTGGAAGTGCGGCGATATTAAGCACCGCATCGCCACTGGTGACTCGGCGCCGGTCTACTTGCACACCTACCGGATTATTTTTTTTCAGCGCAAGGAGATGGAGCAGCAGGTGCAGAATTGGACCGAAAAAGACATTGTGGAGAATTCAGAGTCTCCATGGGGTGCCCCGGATCTGCTCGTGCAGAAGCCGGATGGGTCGTATCGTTATGTTGTCGATTATCGAAAACTCAATTCGGTGACCAGAATCAATCCCTACCCGATTCCCAGTACTCAAGAAACATTGTCACAGCTTGCATCAGCCAAGTATTTCACTGTTGTAGATCTCGCATCGGGGTTCTGGCAGATGGAAATGGATCCGGCTGATGATGACAAAACGGTTTCAACACCTTGGCCGGTCACTACCAGTGGAAGAGAATGCCCATGGGGCTCGCGAAGAGTCCCACGGTGTGGCAGAGGACCGTAGATGTCATTTGGACCGGACTGTTAGGCAAGCTGTGCTTCGTCTGTATGGACAACACCAAAATCTACAGTAACAGACGTCGAGAAGGTGTTTGAGTGCTTGATCGGAGCGGGGCTGAAGCTCAAGCCCTCCAAGTGTCAATTTCTTCAAAAGAAGGTGAGGTACCTTGGCCGTATTGTGTGCTCCGGTGGTGTCGGACCCAACCGCTCAAAGTTACCCTGCACTCGGGACTTCCCAGTGCCTACGGGCATGCGCAAGGTGAGGGAGTTTCTCGGTCTCATCGGGTACTATCGGAAGCATGTCGAGAATTTCGCAAAAGTGGCCAAACCTTTGACTGCCTTGACGGCCAAACATATTGGATTCGAATAGACCTCGGAGGCAGAAAATTACCTTCCTAGAGCTCAAAAAACAAACTGGTAACTACCGCTCTCTTGAGACATCCAGAGTTTAATCAACCGTTCGTGCTTGCAACTGATGCTTCAAAGTTTGCCGCCTATGCCCGCCTAGGACATGGTGACGGCAGAGCTGGAGGAGTTTCTTGCGGGAGACCGTCCGCCCTCCAATGACTCAAGCCCCCAGAGTCCGAGCCTTAAGGGAGGGGAGTTGTGGAGATCCTCTCCCCATTTCCCCGTTACCTGCGACCTTCCCACCCCCGTCCTGTCGGGGAATGTTCGGAGCTATCAAGGAAGGACGTGGCAAGCACCCCCTCACCCAGCGCTGACGTCGGATGGCTAGCTTACGGCAAGGTGCCCGATTGGACAGTTGGAGGGACAAAGCTAGGAAGGCCTTAAAAAAGGAAGCGGGACAAAGGGAGGCTCTCTCTTGCTGCTGACTTTAGGGCAACGAGTGCAACAAGTCACGGAGGCGAGCGATACAACAACGATGACATACAAACGACGAGCGACGTCAGTTACAGTACACTATTTTGATCACGCACTGCGTTGAGCGACTTCTTGGAGAGCGAGCGAAGCACGACCCGATCGGGCGTCGATTGGGTGACAACCCACACTGCTTTGGCCAGTTGATGTGCTGGTCTGTTCATCACCGGCATCGTCTAAATTTCCAGACAATCTCGGTGCTGCCTGACACCAAAAGTCCCAAAAAAACTTGGCAAAATAATAGTATGGCGAATATTGCTATAAGACAGAGCCACAGTTTTCTACTCATGACGAGATCACTTGATCATCATGCCTTCCACAAGCCTTCGTGCCACGATTGCACAGTACCATGGCACTTGCACTGCCCGTGTCCACCTCTAACACCTCTCATTAGCGTGTCAAGCTTCACCACTTTGCACCGGAGTTCTTGGAGCAGCGGCTGACCTGGGGGAGTGCATGCGTGATAGGTACAGAAATTATGTTAAGGATTGTTACAGGCAAATTAATCTCCAATTAAAAAAAAGATAAACAACCAAGAAAGAGAGAGAAAAAAAGTCTATATTTGAAAAAATATGGTAGTCAGGGTAGCTGCCCTGCAGCTGTTGATGAAAAGAACAGTGAACTTTGACTTCGCTCTAGTTCCAGGGCCGCTAATGAGCAGTGTTGCTTTAAAACACGCGTGCAGGTTTTTACAATATTTGTGGGTGATTGTTTTCGCAGTTTATGATAATAGTAGAGTTTGGTAGGATCATAAAACTTGGGGGACATGTTTATATTTACAGACGTGCTAGTTATAATGACAGGCTAAATAAACTACTGAGTGTAAAATGAAGAGGGGACGAGGGGCACTTTATCTAAACAGAAGTGTTGCGATAAGATTTTAATTTTTTTCAGCCATTTAAATACCCATTGTAAACAAAACCTATTCTGACCAGAGCCTTCTTTCTAAAAAGAAGGCCGTGTACCTTTTGATTCCTATCTATTATCATCACAAAAGGTAATCAGTAATAAGCCCCAGCATCAGAAAGGAATTCTCAATCATTATCATACATAGACTCATTAATTTCAAGTCCAGAAAGCAAAAGTTTTGCTTGAATTATCAGGAATCCATTTAAATATGATGCAAGATAAAATTATCATTTGGCATATGAATGGCTACAAATGCAAATCAGACGCTCACGATTTCTTCTACATAGGCCCGCTGATCATAAGCGTATGCCAAACAACATTTGTGAAATGTATGACATAAGTTTGTTTATCCCTTAAAACTGTTGTTTATTGTGGACTGTTTGACAGCACATGACAACAGTCCATGGCTGTCAAAGTGGATGGCCTACCACGTCCTCCAGGCCGTGGCCGCACCACGGTACGTCTTCATGACATTCCTCGCGCGACGACAACTTAGCGGCACGCCGCTGATGTTCACCAAGACCATGCTGGTCGAAGGTGGACAAGGTCGAGGCGTACGCGCCTCTTCCATGAGAATAACGCCCTCCGACTTGTACCTCGCTGGTATGTTCGGAAATGTATTCGTGTCAGGCACTCCTGACTACAAGAACTGTGGCTGCGCCCTTTATGAGCAATTCCTCTTTTTATCAAAAGTCGAAATGTATGCGACCTCTAACGAGCGCACGGCCCCGCCCAACCTGTCTGGTTAGCACCGGACGTAAAACTTCCAAGCCCAAGTAACAAGTAAAGTAACAAGGTGGCAGTAGAGTATCAGAAAAAGCACTACAGCCACCTGAAAAAGATGAAGCACCAACCACTCTCAAAAGACCAAGAAAAAGGCTTTAGCTGCTAAACTAAAGGAAGGCATCCCTGCCCAAAAGGTCTTGGTAGGTGCACATGCTTTTGGTGGCAGTAAGTTGGGCAGGCATCATCTGCTCAGAATGAAGGGCATCGGCAACATTTCTGTAGCACGAAAATCAAACCAAGGAGCGACGACACAAAGATCAATTTGTAAGTGTCGAGATGTGGGTGGAGGAACTAAACAGGCAACCAGATTCCCCTGTGCTGTACTTTTAACAGCAGACGCAAAAGGACACCTGTGACTTTGAGCTTGCCCTGATGACTGCCCCTCAGAAAGACCTTCTTGCTAAGCTTGGTTCAAAGTTCCTGTGCATTGATTCCACTCACGGAACATACGGTCACAATTCACAGCTTACGACATTCATGACAGTTACAGAAGACCAATCAGGAATGCCATATGCATATATGATTTCCAAAAGGTTGACGCCCAAACTATGATCTGCTTTTTGGGGCCATTAAGAAAACAATTGGTAAACTTGAATCCAAGGCCTTCATGTCCAACGACGCTCCCGCAAATGGCAACGCATGGGAGCATGTGATGGGCCCTGATAAAAATCGGATGCTCTGCGCCTGGCATGTGAAACGCAGCTGGAAAGGAAAATTTCAGAAAGTCACCAATGAGGAAATTCGAAAAACTTTTCAAGACCAGTTACTACTGAGAGAAATTGCAGCAATGAGGTTGAATTCCAAAAGGCTTACCCACACTTTCTCAATCAGAAACTGGGTAAGGAAGGTGAGGATTTTCTTAAGTACTTTAGGAGTCATTATGCCGGAAGAGCAAATCAGTGGGTGCACTGTTTCAGAAAAGGCATTCCATTCACCACTAACAACCATCTGGGCCGGTTTTTTTCGAAGCGATGGTAAACGTATTTTGCTAAACCACGGTGCCTAGGAAGGAAAAAGTACCTAGGTACTGTAATAAACGGCTGGATATAGAACAATAATTATTTTTGATTGGGCAGTAAGATGCGTCATCTATCGGTGAAACAAGCCAGTCATTTTGTTTATACTCTTTTTCCACTGGTTGTTATCGATCTAGTATGGTATTTTAAGTCAAAATATAGTAATGTTGTACTTGAAGACCAATTTATTTGCTTCATATGGTACGAAGAAATTTTAGCTACTATGCTAGAGTTTGTCGACGAATATTCAAAGATGTAAAAAACATTTCCTTCAATATGTTTCGCCATAAACAACGCATAACTTTCCCATGTGCCTTCCAGTCTGGCAAAGCCGGTGCCGTAGTCTCGTTTTTGTTCCTTGCGAAGCACGTTTCTGCGATTCCTGCTGATCTCAACTGTTTCCCCTCTCTTCGGTTTGCCCAACCGATCCACCAATTAGCCCACTGACCGACTGCGGACTTACTAACAAATGATTTGTGGACCTATTTGTACTTCGATAACGGAAACAATGTCGAACGGGACGAGGCGTCGACGTCGATGAGACCGCGCGTACACGCAGTACGCTGTCGTCATGCTGGGACGACAGCGTGTGTTCCGGGACCACCTCGATCCGCTGGAAGAATTCGACGAGGATGCGCTGCAGCAACGATTCCGGTTTGGTCGCGCGGGAATTAAGTTTCTCGCGGAGACGCTGCGCCCGGACTTGGAGCGGTCGACGCGTCGCAGCTGCGCCCTGTCAACAGGGCAGCAGGTGATCGTCGCTCTGCAATTCTACGCCACAGGCAACTTCCTCATTACTGCAGGCGACTACGTCCACGTGCAGGTCTCTAATGCTTCATGGTCCGTGAGGCAGGTCACCGCAGCTCAGTCACGTCGTGCAAGGGGCTTGATACGGTAAAAAGTTTCCGAGCGTTCCGAGTCAAAAAAAAAAAAAAGTCGAATTGTGTTGAGTTTGTTCATGAGTAAAGCTATACGCACTAAGCTGTGCAACTCTGCCGGAAAGGGCTATATGCACTACGCGAAGCTCGTATAAAACAAACAGTTACAATGTGTTTTCTAAGCGGTGGCATAGTATAGTGGATTCGACTTCCGGCTGCCGAGCAGATCGGACGTACTTATCATGAGCTCCGTCGGAGCGGTATCAGCGGCCCTTTCCGGCCGCGGAAGCAGGAACGCTGACTCTGCATCGCAGGACTACGAAGTGATAATGCCTACGCTGCCTACTGGCTCGTCTGTCCAGAACACGATTTTTTTACACGCCGATGTGCGAGCCCGGCCCTACCGCCTGGAACATTTCCGAGACGCCTTGGCCCGTGCGGCACTTCTCCCTGAAGTGCTCGCCTTGGGGGCGTACCAGTACAACCACGTGTGGGCTGTTACCTTCAGGAGCGCCGAGGGCAAGAAGAAGTTGCTCGCAACCGACGGCTTCACAGTCAAGGAAGGCCGCTGTGTCGTGGTGGACCCGAATAATCAGGACACGCGACTCAAGCTCCACTGGCTGCTGCACCACGTCCAAGATGAAGAAGTGCGTGTGGCCCTGGCGCCCTTTGGGAAGGTGACGGGGATCACAAGAGACAAGTGGCACGTGCCAGGCTGTATGGACATGGGGTCGACAACACGCTCGGTGACCCTCAAGCTGGCAGCCGGCGTCACGGTGGAGGACATCCCTCACCAGCTGCGCATCGCTGGTGACCTGGTGTTGGTGGTGGTGCCGGGCAGGGCGCCGCTTTGCCTTCGGTGTAAGGGCAAGGGCCATATACGCCGGGAGTGCAGAGTACCACGCTGTGCGTCCTGCAGACGTTTCGGCCACAGTGAGAGCCAATGCGTCCGCACTTACGCGAGCGTCGCAGGGCCCGTGAGGAGCGACGATATTTCGGAGCACCTCATGGACGTGGCTGACGCCGAGGAAGCTGCCAGCGGAGGAGCGAGTCAGCTACCCGAGCAGGCACCAGCACTCCTTGGCCCTTTAGGGAGCAGTGACGAAAGCCGAAGCGACGGTGACCGCAGTAGGCTACCTGCGGGGACGTCGGTGGGCGGTGCACCGAGTGTGGAAAACGTCGGCTTGGCGAACTCTTCAGCTATCGAGACGCCGCATACTGACAAGGTTGAACCTAAGGACGTCGAGACAGAGGTCCCCATGGCCCCGGTCCCCAAGCGGGCCCGTGAACTTAGTGAAAAAGTCAGCCAGAACTCCGGAGCGGCTGCCCCCGATGAGCCGCCACGAAGGCGCCTCTGACGCGGCGGTCAAGCCTGAGACCCAAGCCCAACATACCACCGGACCGAAGTCCGATGGTGACGCCGCCCACGCAGTAGTGAGGCCTCGCGCTCTGCAAGGCACTCGGAACTCTAGAGGGACGTAAACACGACGTGGCCGACACGGAGACCTCCTGTAGCGCCTTGGACTTTTCGGCTGGCGAAAATGGCCGGCCAGCGCTTCGGGACAGTGAGTCGTTAGGCGTCTCTCAAAGAGCCGAGGTGAGCACCAAGCAGCTCCGTTCTACTCGCTCAGAAAGGGAAGGCAATCTCGATACAGCCCTACGTGTCGCCACACTGAATGTACGGGGCCTGGCGGCCAGGCGCAGGCAGTACCAACTTAGCCGCCTTTTTCTGGATAACGACCTTGACGTAGTGGCTGTGCAAGAGACGAAAGTAGAGAGCGAAGAGCAAACGAGCCGTATGCTTCAGCCTTTCAGCGCTCGCTATAATGTATGTGTATGCCACTCCGTTGGTAGATCTGGCGGTTGTGCTTTATTTTTGCGCAATTCCGTAGGTATTGTGGTAGAGTCTGTTGTTTGTACGAATGGGCGTTTGATTGTATGCGATTTTTCCTTTTCCGGTAAGCAATGGCGTATAATATGTGTCTACGTGCCAAATCAGCAAAGTGAACGTGGTATTTTTTTTGAACAAGTTGCCTCCTATCTTAACTCTGATAAACTTATTATCTTCCTGGGGGATTTTAACTGTGTGTGCGTTCCAGAAGATAGAGTACAGCAGTTGCCGATACGTGATCAGAGCGCGATGTTATTGAATACCTTAGTGCAAGAATGTAACTTAGAGGACGTTGGGTGGGTTCTGTCGAAAAGTAATGTACCCCAGTTCACGCATCACCAACGCGCAAGCCACGCCAGGCTTGATAGGGCTTATATATCAGCAGAACTTGTCCCACTCTGCCAGAACTATGACGTTAAACATGTATCTTTCAGTGATCACAGCTTGGTAATGTTCACGCTAGGAACTAAAAAAAATACAAAGGCCTTTAACTGGGATTTATGGAAATTTAATGATAAGCTTTTGAAAGATGAGGCCTTCATGAGCGGAGTGAAGGAAAGCACACAAAAGCTGCTGGAGGCTGAGACTGGAAGCTTTAGAACATTGTGGGAGCTATTTAAGGAAGAAGTAAAAATTAATGCGATAGAACGGGCGAGTTTTTTGAAAAGGCAAGAAAGGGCAAAAGAAAAAGAACTGCAATGTCAGCTCCAGTTTCTGCTATGTATGGAGAGCGCTCAACCGGGACAGTTTACGAAAGAAATTAGCGAAGTCAAGAGCAAACTAGAGCTTATCGATGCAGATAACTACCGAGGAGCTGTGATAAGAGCTCGAGCCGAACGATTGTGGGCGGGAGAAACACCGACTAAGCGCTCACTGAGTGATGAAAAAAAATATGCAATACAAAACGAAATAAAAGAGATACAATACGGCAGCGAAATCATGCGTGATAAAAAGATTATTAAACGTGCTTTCTTTGAATATTATCGAGATCTTTTAGGGCACAAAATGAGTGTTGAAGGTGGTTTTGAAAAAGAGTTTTTACCGTTAATGCCACAATTAAATGAAGAGGTTAAGACAGCCCTCGAAGTGCCGATAAGTGTGCTAGAAATAAAAAGAGCTATTGATGATCTAAACACAGGAAAGTCTCCCGGACCCGATGGCTTGGGAGCAGCTTTCTACAAGGCTTTTAAAGAACCTATGGCTGAGGCTCTACACCGTGTGCTACTAGAAGCGTACGAGCTAAAAGAAATGCCACCATCTTTCCGGAGAACCCATACCATTTTGATTACCAAAACTGAAGACCCTGTAAAACAATTATCGGTTAAGTCATATCGCCCAATAAGCCTTACCAACGTAGATTATAAGATTTTTATGAAAATTTTGGCGAGAAGAATGCAAACTATAATAACATCCACTGTTGGGCCTCACCAAACCTGTGGCATTAAAGGGCGCACAATCTTTACAAATATTCACGTGGCCAGAAGTATTTTAGAGTGCTGTGACGCTTTCGGCGGTAGAGTGGCCATGCTGCAACTGGATTTAGAAAAGGCCTTTGATAGGGTAGCGCACGATATACGTTTTTCGATATTGGAACACGTGAATGTAGGTTCAGTTATTTTAGATGGTGTAAAAATGTCCTATGAAAAGTGCTTTACAAGCCTAATCGTCAATAAGGAAGTGAGTGAAAAATTGGAAGTTCGCTCCTCGGTCCGACAGGGATGCCCTTTATCTCCTCTGTTGTTCGCCATTTATCTCGAGCCATTTTGTTTAAAGATCCTTCATAGTCAAAGGATACGTGGTTTTAGGCTGGTTTCAAGTGAAGTCAAGCTCCTTTCTTACGCAGACGATATAGCTGTGTTTTGTAAGGATACAGAAAGTGTTAGTGAGGTTGTGAAAGAAACTGCCTTGTTTTGTAAGATGGCAGGTAGTGCCATAAATTGGAAAAAATGCGTTGGATTCTGGCACGGTTGTTGGGAATCCACGCCAGCTATTTTTGAAAACATTCACTTTACTGTTTTTCCGCCCAAGTACCTTGGCGTGCCACTAGAACATTATCGTGACACCGGAGACTATTGGAGGGAGCAGACGGAGCAAGTACGGGCAAAAACAGCAAAGTGGGGTGGTAAAGATCTTTCAATGTTTGCGCGGTCATTAGTTTGCAACTTGTTTATTGTGGCAAAAGTATGGTATGTGCTACAAGTGCTGTCGATGTCGAGAGTGAATGTTCAGAGGTTACATAGGGTGTTTGCGGTTTTCATATGGGGTTCGGGTTGGGAGCGGAGCAGTCGTACTAATTTGTTTCGTTCTGCGCGAAATGGTGGGATTGGGCTTGTTCATTTGTTTCTTCGCCAGGTGGTTTCTCGTTTTATTTTTCTTCGGGATCAAAAAGATGATTTCTTGCGAACTGTTCTGCAGGTCAGGCTGTGTCATGCATTACCTGAGTTTGTTGTATCTACTAGTACCTTTCAACGTGTGGGACTACGTGGTTTTTTGCATGAAGTGGTCAGAGCCTTTCAGTTTTGAAAAGTACGGTTTTCATTGGAGTATTTAAGTGTTGTCGATCGGAAGCGCTTATTTAAAGATCTGGTTGACACTGTGCTGCCAATACCTTTGTACCGCTCCTTATATTGTGAAGGCCCAGGAAAAGATGTTTTAAAAAGGGTTAAAAGAATGCCGGTTAGGCCAACTGTGAAGACCTTCTTTTTCCAGCTACACAGTGGCACCCTTCCTGTTAAGCCCTGGCTGCAGGAAAAAGGCCTTTTTGTGCCATGGTCTATTAACTGTCTCTTATGTCGAAAACCCGAAACTGTAGAACATATTTTCCTGGACTGTTGGGATGCTGTTTTTTTGTGGGACATTCTGCAACGTACCCTGAAGAAGGACCTACCATTAACAAATTATGGTATTCGATTCCTATCTGTCGACAACGAAGGGGGTGTGCCTTACGACATGTTTATGCTGTTGGGCCTCCACAGCCTATGGAGGACTAGGATGGCTGTACGAAATGCTGATGTTAACCCCCGTCAAGCAAGGGAATATTTAATTGAGAGTGCTATTTATGTAAGGGAAGTGTATGAAACGCTGACCGAAAAGCCTGAGTGGGTGCCTATACTGGACAGGCTGGTATCGATGAAGCAATTTTAAACTTAGTCGCAGTCCAAGGACTATCTAGTTGCTCTAGGTTGTCATTGTTGGGAATGTTTTTCGTACTGTCTGTTGAAATAAAGGTAGTAAAGACAAAAAAAAAAGTGGCATAGCATAGTGGTAAGGTGTCTGCTTCATACGCAAGTGGACGCGGGTTCAATCCGCGCTGTGGGCCTACTTTTTTTTTCCTCAAACATTTTGTTTTGTCGAGGCATTTCGCAATATTTACGAAAATTCTTTTTTTACGATCAACACTGAAAACAGAGAAAAAAAACAAATGTTGTCGACGAAACTTAGCAGAAATGTGCATGCTAGGGTATTGTGCTGTAACTTGAGAATAAATTGACAATGCAGGTGGCCTGACGTCGCAGAGGCGTTGCAGGAGCAGTTCTTTGAGGTAGCCCCCTTGTGTCGTGGGTGCTGTTGATGGCACCCACATTCGAATCCAGGGACCGTGCGCGTGCACGAGGAGGTGAACCGCCACTTGTACCATTTCATCAACGTACAGGTTGACGCATCCAGCCGCATATGTAACGTGGTTGGGCCAGGAAGCACGCACGACTCCCGGGTTTTCACCGAGAGCACACTACCAATCAAGCTGGCCGATGGCGTCTACGATGGCCTATTGCTCGGTGACAGCAGCTACACCTGCCAGCCGTGGCTGATGACGCCCTTCCCGTCGCCATCATCGGCAGCAGAAGTCAGGTACAACACGGCACACACCACGACAAGGAGTATTGTTGAAAGGTAAGACGAGGTCAAGCATCATGGTGAGTTACTGGGCTGCTATACTGAAAGGAATGCCACTAGACAATGTTTTGTTGTCATAGCACAGAAGACACTGTTAATTGTAAGGCTCCTACGTACAGTTTTGTGTTTTCTAGCACAAGCATGAAACAGTGGTTGCACGGAAGAGAGAAAAAAGAAAATAATATCCTAAGAATATATATTTATTTATTGTACTTTTCCAGTGCCCCCATACAGCCCGGGGGCCTGCGTGAGGGTGCACCATAGACAGATATATCCAGTGTTGCATAAAAAGCAGATACACAAAACGCATGCATAGTATCAAGAAACAAAAACGTGAAATATTCTCCAACATATTTTTTGGAGAACTTATCACATTGTTTGTTCGTTAGGGGCAGGATTTGTTACATACGCGTGAAAGACAATATTTTGGTTCAACCTGGATACAGAAGAGCAAAAAGACACAAATGCAAAGCCGTCTTTTTTTTTTTTTTTTCCGGCCCCACCTTTACGGAAATAGCACGCCTACCTGTCATACATTCTAAAATACTCCACACTGCTGGGACTGACCGTAAATATGTAACAAATTGCACCGGGCTCGGGTTGCTATAGGGAAGTCATTGACAGACATCTTCGGACTGCTAATGTTAACGACTGTTTGTATGAAACTGTGTTTCGCTTACACTCAGCTATGAGGAACATTTGTCGAGGGAAGTTTAATATGATGTACATGTAAGCATACTGTTATATATCTGGGCAAGGATAAGAAATGATTGCCGGGTTTTCGGTAGGCTACAGACTTCAGAAAGTATAAAATAGTCTCAACCTTAATATATTAGTGTACTTTAAATAAATAATACTCATTCTGTCCACATGATGCATGCTGGACAATAGGCCAGCTGAAGCGCAGATTCCACTGCCTGCATGCCGAGCTGTGCATGGAGCCAAGCAGAAGCTGCGACGTCATCGTGGCATGCTGCGTGCTTCACAATCTCGCCAAGAGATACCCCTGCGTGATGCCAGGGACTGCCATCCCCCCTGAGGTTCCCGTGGAGCCCATGGCAGCCGGCCGTGGCGAAAGTAATGAGGCCCGGCACGCCCTTGTCGACCAATTCTTCTGTTGAGCGTAGATATGTGGGTATGTGGTGTTTTCAATTGAAACTGATTTTCTTAAATGCGAGACACATACAGAGATATTGTCCTCGCTGTGTGTTTACCAGGCTCCGTAGACATCCAGAGGATGGATAATCATAATAACAAGTTGAATGTCGCACGCGATTTCAAATAATAACTTTTCTTGAATGCTTCGTGGCATCTTTTGACTGTAGGTTTACAGGCAGCTAATAATAATATCTTTATTAGCTTTGAAAAAATACAGATGTAAGCGTGCTGGCCCACGAAAGCAAAGATGCTTGTATGTGGGACCAGGCAGCCAACAAAATACCGTAACACATTGAACACTGGAGAAACAAAACAAACAAACAACAGCAATGTAGGCATTTGGGCAACGAATACGCACTAAGTAATTATTTAATTAGTATTGCGCGAGCGTGAGACACCATTCTCTTACATTTCGTTTTACCGCACGAAAGGATGACAAGTTCAGCAAAGATTCTGGCAAACGGTTGAACATCGAAGGGACATAGTGTCGTTTTAACTTTTTTCCATAGTTTGTTTGTATCTTAGGGACCTTGAACCTATCTGTACGCCGCAAGTTTCTTTTTTTTACCTCTTGTTAAAATGTTCTACTATAATAATTACTTGTTATTATCACATATTTATGAAACTGATTAAATGACAATACTTCTAACGCGCGCATTTTTTCTTCAATGTCTAGTTTATCGAACACTGACCCGTAAGAAATATTGTTTACACTATATTTTATGATTTATGATTTTATGAATATAAGGGGCCTAACCAACCCCCACATATTTCTTGGAGAACATAGATATTTTAAATATTTATTAAGCACTTTTCATGTATGGTTTCAATATGAAGGTAAACAGGCTTTGCGGCGTTCACTTGTTGCAAAAGAATGGAAGCGTTGGCAGATATTAGAGCAAGTAGATGTTGTGCTGCGACTGGTATCCACCTTTATTTGCAAAAGCGTTACTTGGAGACGATGCAGCGCCCGTCGTATGCTGCTCAGGCATCCACCTTCATAATGAAGACGTCTGTACCCTTGCCTGATTCCGAACATTTTAGCAGAAAGAGTGCCTTAAGCATTGCAAACCATATAGTCTCGCAAACCGTCTTCATTGCAACATGTTTTTGTTGGCTGCAACAAGGACATGCAGTTAAGATATAATGTGGTGGTGTCCAAAAAAGGTAACTCTTCTGAACAGCCTTGCAGGCACGGATCAGATTCATTCTCGCCTCATCCAGTTTCGGTATGTAGTTACAAATGCACAGACTGATTGGCAAATCTTGCAGCGTACCTCATTGTAAAAGGTTAGAGTTGGTCAAGCAGCATAATTGCAACTGCATTTAACAGTGCAATTGCTGCATGACCCATTGAACAACGTATGCAAAAGTCCTGCAATATATTGCTGTTGTGTGCCTCGGTCGACACTATGCGTGCTGCTTTTACGCAAAAAGCTTGGCAATGCACAAGGACCTCAAGTCAAACTACATGCATGGAAGACATAACCAGAGGCTTGACAAGCTGCTAATGATCCTCTTAGGATTAATCCGTGACCAACTGACCAACTGGTCAGTTGGTCACAGGGTTGGTTGGGGTTAACCCGTGACCAACTGGTCAACGGAATAGCCTATCAGACGACGCTCCCACCAGAAAGGGCTTTGCGCGCACACGCTTAATCTCTCCCGGACGCCGTGTTTTTCCGCGGCAAAACACTGGCCGTCCCGGCGGTCGACGCTCGCTTGATATTACTAAAAAAATTGGGCCACTGTACATAATGAAAATTATTTTGTTTTGAAGCAATCATGTGGCCATTTGTAATCAAAGGCAACAAGTAACGGGTAATGTAATTTGAGAGGAGATACCGTAAAATATTAACGACATTACTTCATTCATTAGACATTGGGATTCTAACAACTGTGTTAGTATGCTAGTGAAAAACTAACGTGTTACCAGTAATGTCGTTATCTGTACCGCGTTCGTTCTAACACTGGTTCCAACACTGGGGGTTCGGTGCCGGCATGGGCAACGCAGCACGCTTACGCTTCCTTCTGCTGCAGATCTTCGCTGCGGCATGGGTTGTCGAAGAGATGCATCATCCCCTGACTTCCAATCAATGCGGTTTTGAGGAAGGCAGCCAATCCCCCTCGTCACCGACAACATCAGCGGACTTCTTGCCTGGCGCAACGTTTGTCTGGCAACGGACTGGAACGTTATCTTGTGACATCAGCCTGCAAAAGGAGCAACCGCCCACTTCTCGGACGGGGTTCGGTGCCGGCATGGGCAACGCAGCACGCTTACGCTTCCTTCTGCTGCAGGTTAGTCCTGCTTATTTAGAAGTTGCTCGTTATTCCTCGAAACGCCAGCCGGCATCGTTCCCCAGTGTCCTTGTAAACTTGTGTTCCTGGTGTCACAATTTTCTGTCAAATCCTTGTGCTACACTTGTAGCATTGACATTGATTCTCTCCGGCAACGTTGAACTTAACCCCGGGTCCCTTACGGACGCCCAAATCCAGAAATTGCTGAAGGCAGTTGACCTACTACCAAAACTGGATAAAGGTCAGGAAACTAATTAACAATGTGGCAGAAATAAACCGGAATCAGGTTCGACTCGACAAAAAAAATCGAAGCCCTGAGTAAGAAATTCACTGCGATGGAAGCGGAAATAGCTCTGTTAAAAAGCTTCAAGGATGATATGCAGGAAATCGGTGCCCTCTCAACCAGTCTGTCAGCGCAAGTTGCTGCGGTCTCCTCTAGACAGGATGACACAGAAAACAGATCAAGGAGAAAACATTTATTATTTTACGGAATCAATGACGAACCTAACGAAACGTGGTCCCGTTCTGAATTAAAGGTAATTGTGTTCTGTCAAAAAAATCTAGAGGTGACCGTGGCAGGGAACGACATCAAACGTGCTCACAGACTAGGCAGCTCAAATTCAGAAAAGCCAAGACCAATTATTGTTAATTTTCTATCTTTCAAAGTCAAGCAGCACGTTCTATCCCAAGGATTCAAACTAAAAAACAGTGGCTTTTCAGTCGGCGAAGATCTTTCGGACAAGATTAGATTTGAACGCAAACAGCTCTTGGAGCATGCAAAATCACAGGAAATGCCATATAAGCTATGTTTCAATAAGCTCAGTATTGAAGGGGTAAACTTTATGATAGCGCTGAAGCAGCTACCGTATCAAGCTCGGCATAAGATAAGATCCACGCGCAAACTTGCTGTTATGATTATAAATTGTCGTAGTATCAAAAATAAAGTGGAAGAGTTTTCCGATCTTATCGCTCTGACAAAACCCAGTGTCGTCATTGGTACAGACTCCTGGTTGGATGACACCATTCGTGATACTGAAGTTTTTCCTTTTGGTTATGTTGCGTACCGCCGAGACCGAAATGTGCATGGTGGAGGAGTTTTTGTGTTAGTTCAGGAATCCCTTCGAAGTTTTGAGATCAGAGTGAATGGTATCAAATGTGAATCTGTTTGGTGCAAGATTGCGTCAGAAAATGGAGAATTTATTACAGCCGGTTCTTTCTATGGACCTCCTGGCCCTGACGAACGCGCAATGTTTTCTCTATTTGATGTTTTGTCAAGCATCGACACATCCAATCTGGTACTTGGAGGCGATTTCAACTTCCCAGATGTGGAGTGGGCAGGTGGTCAACCCGTAACATTGAATACCGCTAAGGCATATAAAACGTTCCTTAACTTTGTTTCAAGTTTTGAGTTGCACCAGTATGTATCCTTCCCTACAAGATTAGGTAAAACAAGGGCGACAACTTTGGACTTGCTTTTTAGCAACAGGGAAGGCCTAATATCGACTGTCTCTAGCCTTCCTGGAATTAGTGACCATGAAGTTGTAGTTGGACGAATAACCAGTATATGTGGAATCAAGAGGCCACATTTACCTAGGAAAGTATTTTTTTTTACGAACGCGGTAACTATGAAGGTATTTCCAATAACCTATGCGACTATTTCTGTGAGTTTAGAGAGCTCTCTCACCAACTCGACGTTGAAACTCTTTGGAACCTCTTTGGAAATAAAGTAAGCTCCTCAGTCAATGCATTGATTCCTTCCAAACTACTCGGTTGCAGGCGACAGAGATAAGCCGTGGATGAATGGAGAATTGTGTACCTTGGTTAAAAAGAAGAGGCGTGCATACCTGAAATATCGACAAAAGAATGACACATTTTCACGTTTACAATTCGCCGAATTAAATAATCAATTTAAAACAAAATCGGATGAATGCAACTGAAATTTCATTCCTCTCTTGACTAAAAACTGAGAAAAAAACCCGAAAGAGCTTTGGAAATATGTTAAGTAAAAAATAAGGCCTCAATCGGCATTCCCCCACCCCATTAGTAATTTCGGGCAGCTTGTAAGTGAAGAAGAGGAAAAAGCTACACTCTTCAATAATTATTTCCATTCCGTATTTTCATCCGTAGTTAACACGGAGCATCTGATAACTGGAGAAGGGCTCCTTGACAAGATGGATGAAATCGAAATATCTTACGACGGAATATTAAATATGGTGAACGGATTAAAGCTCAACAAAGCAAGTGGTCCCGACGGTATACCCGATCGTGTTTTCACATCATGCTCTGGAATCATCTCATCTTACTTAGAAGTCCCTTTTAAAAAGTCTCTCTCGAGTGGACGGCTTCCTAGCCAGTGGAAAACAGCAAACGTAGTGCCCATACATAAAAGCGGCCCAAAAGACCATGTCCAAAACTACAGACCTATTTCACTCCTTTGTACGTGCTCCAAAGTAATGGAACACATAATTTATAGCAACATTTTTATCACCTGGAAAAAAAACTGCTATCTTACTACCGCACAGCACGGATTTATAAAAGGGTTTTCTTGCGACACGCAGTTGGTTGAGTTCTACCATGACCTTGCAACTTCATTTGATAACGGGCTTCAAGTAGATTGCGTTTTCCTTGATTTTCAAAAAGCATCCGACACAGTACTGTAGTAGTTCAATTTTTTCATTTAGTTTCGCTCGCCACACTAACCAGGTGGCGCCACGAACTGTCACTGCATATCGCTGTAGCCAGGCGGCGCTACACTTCATCCATTGGGCCGTGCGCCCAGGTGGAACTCCCCTGGGGCGGTTGGCCCCCGGGTTGTTTCCCTCTAAATAAACGAGTACGTGTTCTGACCTCGGCCGATGTAGACGTCCCTTCCTTCCGGGTTGTTCCCGCCTCGGACCCGCCGGTGCTCGCCGCCCCACCTCGGCATGTGAGACAACATCTTTCAGCAGGCCGCCTCGGCGCTGCTTCTTTTCCTTTCTTTTTTTTATTTATTGGGCTCTCCGAATCACAACATTTTTTGGCGAAGGAGGATGGGATTTTCTTTGTTTTCCGATTCGGAGCCTGCTGCATAAGGCTTAGCCCCGGCAGCCGGTGTTTCACGTCCTTTGTCTTGTGACGCCACGTTTTCCCGCGCGAGGTGTGCCGGATTGGGCCCCGGCAACCTCTCGTTCCCGTTGAACGAAATTCTTTTCCCGTATACGTTTCGCCGGATTGGGCCCCGGCGGGCGTAAATTTTTTTTTTTTTGCGCATTTCGTGGAAAAGTTTTTTTTCTTTCCACTTACGTTTTCGAGCGGCGTCGCGCCGTTGGGTTCCGTTGCGGAGCTTTCAGAGGGCTCGCGTCCTATACTAAGGTCTGTCTGACGGTAGTGGGCTTGGCTCCTTGTGAATGCTGTCCCCCACGGGATTTTGCCTTTGTCCCCGGGCGTCGAGGTCGGGACCGTACTCCGCGTAGGCGTTGTGTGTATTACAAATGTCACCATACATAGTTGTCTTTTGTTAGTATCTTAGGCACACATGTAAAAAATCGTTGTAAAACCCTTGGCGAGTGAAAGACCCGCGGAAGCTTGTCGCGGCGTAAGGGAGCGCATAAGGCGCGTTCGCTCCGGTGAGCGAGTGGTGACGTAAATTTAGACGCCTCCGGTCGTCGGATGCGCGCGGCGAAGAGAGAAGCCGCTCTGCTGCGGAGTCGGCAGGTTGAAATGATGCGAAGGATGCGCGTTGAGAACACGCGTTGAGCCTAGACGAGGGTTGGCTCCTCGACAAAATGTGGATTGCTTAGCGGTTAAAGATCGCGAAAGGAGTACAGGGCCTGCGAGGAAACGAGGTCTTTGCATGCCGGTAGTCGCCATAAAGTCTTAAAGCGGTGGGCCGCGAGAACAAAGGAAGTCTTGGTCCGTTGTGTCCAAGATGGCGGCTCCACAGGGTCGCGTTCCCGCCGACTTCCTCCCCACGCCCGGCACGCCGGTAATGCCGTGGCTTACGTGGAAGCGTGGCTTCCTTAACTATCTTGAGGCGACTGACGCCGACGGTTTTCCGTCAAAGCGGAGAAGGGCGATCTTGCTGTCCTTTTTGGGAGAAGAAGGGAATCGCGTCGTGGATGCGTTTGGCCTCGCTGGCCCGGCCGTTGGCGCGGCCCAGGTGAGTTTCAGGTGTTATTGTCCGCTCTGGACACTCACTTCGCTTCCGCTCAGAACGTTGTCGTCGAACGCAGGAAGTTTGTCACAAGGGTGCAGGGCCCAGGGGAGACGGTCCTGGAGTATCTTGGGGCGCTTCGGCGCTTAGCCTCGTTTTGCGACTACGGAGAGTCGTTGGAAAGCCGCGTCGCGGAAATGTTTATCTCGGGAATCCGTAACGCGGAAGTCCAAGATCGTCTTATCAGAGAGTCCGGTGGAGCTCACGCACCGAGCCTCGAGCGTGCTGTCCAGCTGGCGCAGCAATTCGAGCGGACGTCTCGTGATAGCGATCTTTTCCGACGCTTATCGCTAGACGCAACCCCGAACGCGCCGCACGTGGTCGAGCGGATCCAAGATGGACGCGGTCGCGACCGAGATGCTCAACATGGCGGGCAGCCTCCCCGCCGCCGCGGATCTTCCCCCCCGAGGCGTGAGCGTCCCCTTCCTCCTCCCCCGTCTCCGTCGCAGCGAGAGCCCTCCTACTCTTCCCTTCCGAGGCGTAAGCCTCCCTCTCCTCCGTCGGGACGCGCGCGGACTTTCCCTCTCCCGCCGCGTCAAGACCGCCGGCAGCCGCGAGCTCCCTCCCGCCCGTTCTCCGGTGCGCGCCCACGTGACCCTCCCCCCCGGGGCGCGTCCTCCCGTTCGCGAGGGCGGATGTTTTTCTTGCGGAAGACGGAGCCACCCGCGGGATGAGTGCCCAGCATCGGGAGCCACATGCTTCTTGTGTGGCCGTGAGGGACATTTTGCAAATGTGTGTCGAAGCCGACCGAGGGACGACCGGGATCATCGACAACTGGCCCTTCCTGCTGGCCGGCGGGTCCCTGCCCGCGGCTACTACGACCGTCGCCAAGCTGGTCCGACACGCACACCCGTGCGAGGCGTCGGCACGTTCTCGGAGGATGACGACGACGAGATGTGGCCTGGAGTTTACACGGTGGGGTCACCCGGTGGTCGCCGGGAGCAGCGACCTGGTCCCCAGCGCCGGAGTTTCACGGCCGATGTAGAGGTGAACGGCTTCCCTCTTTCCATTCTCATCGACACCGGTGCTGAAGTCTCCCTCTCTCGGATGCGACTTTCAACCGCATCAATCGGAGCGGCCGCATCAAGCTTTCAAAGCCGCCGCGCACTTTAGTGCACTACCTAAAGGGTTCCATTCCCGTTTTGGGATGCTTTCACGCAAACGTCGTCTTCAAGGATCGCTTCGCGACCATTCTCTTCTACGTTGTACGCAACGGCCGTTCACTACTTGGAGTGGACGCGGTAGATGACCTCAAAATGATCTTGTCTGACGTACCGCTAAAATGTTTCCACATTGACGCAGCTGCTCCCGGAACAGCCGTCCCGGGACATGTAACCGAGGCTGAGGTCCCGCAGCCATCGTCCACGGCGGACGCAAGTTCGCCACTCCACTCTTCTGGTGCCTTTGGCACTTTGTCGTCGGCTGTCCCCGCAGCCCAAGGTCCATCGACCTCGTCCAGTGGCCGTTCTCCGTCATCGGTGAGCGATCATTCCACGCTTCCTCCCGGTTTTGAGGAGTTTGTAGAACTTTTTTCGTCCGAGTTGGGTTTGGTTGTAAACCAAACACATACAGTCACTGTCCGTCGTCATGTTACGCCCGTTCAGGCGAAGCTCCGTCGTCTACCGTTCACGCTGCGCGAGTCCGTAACTGCCGAGATCCAGAAACTTGAACGTCAGGGCGTGATTGAGCGCGTCAGCGCCTCCGAGTGGGTCTCGCCCATCGTGGTCGTCAAGAAGAGAGACGGCGGTATCCGCATGTGCGTCGATCTCCGGGCTCCCAACCGCGCGGTCGTGATCGACTCATTCCCACTACCGCATATCGACGAGCTCCTGAACTCGCTCAGAGGAGCATCTTGTTTTTCAAAACTCGACCTTGCGTCGGCCTACCATCAAGTGCGACTCGACCCCAAGAGTCGAGACCTTACAGCGTTCATCACGCATGAGGGTTTATTTCGCTTCAAGCGAGTCTGCTTCGGCTTGGCCTCCGCGCCAGCCGCATTCCAACAAGTCATGTCAAAGATCCTTAAGGACTGTCCTGGTGTACAGTTCTACAAGAACACGACACGCACTTGCGCGAAGTCCTCCGACGGATCAAGTCCGCTGGCATGAAACTGAACAGAAAGGCGGTTTTCCGCGTTCCAACCTTGTCTTTTCTCGGCCATAGTCTATCCGCGGAAGGCGTAGCGCCCCTTCCGTCCAAGATAGAAGCCGTTCTGAACTTCCCCTCACCGTCCGATCCAACACAACTCAAGGCATTCCTCGGTCTAGTGGAATATTATAGCAAATTCATTCCACATTGTGCGACAGTAGTCGAACCGATGCGTCGTTTGTTGCGCAAGGGCAACTCTTTTTCTTGGACTCCTGATGTCGAGAGCGCCTTCCAAGAAGTCAAGACAGCTCTCCAGAAAGCACCCATCTTAACAATGTTTGACCCGACTTTGCCGGTCATCGTATCAACTGATGCTTCGAACTACGGCCTCGGAGCAGTTCTGCAACAACAGCACGGGCAGAAGCTCAAGACCGTGGCCTTTGCAAGCCGTTCCTTGACGGACACGGAGCGACGGTACTCCGTGGGAGAGAAGGAGGCCCTGGCGATCCTGTGGTCGTGCGAGAAGTGGCATACTTGCCTCTGGGGAAGGCAGTTCACCATCCGCACTGATCATCGAGCACGCGTCACCCTCATGTCTACGCAAAGCACCGGAGTCCGACCGCTACGCATCAGCCGTTGGACGGCCCGGTTGTTCAACTACAACTTCCTGATGGAGTACCGCAAGGGTACCGACAACACCGTCGCAGATGCACTGTCCCGTCTGCCCGTCAAGGACACAGAAGACGGCACCAAGTTTCCTGAGGAAGTGGTTTCCATAGTCTGCGCTTCACTGACTCAGCGCGACTTTCAAGATGCAACAGCCCGTGATCCCATTCTACCGAAAGTCATGGAATACATCTCGTCAACATGGCCAGCTGAAGACAAGCTGCCTCCAGGGTTCAAGCCCTACTTCGCAGTCCGAGAACAGCTGTCGCAGGTGGACAGACTGCTGTTTAACGCCGAGAAGAGCATCGTGCCGACCAGTCTACGCGACCAGGTCATCGAGATAGCGCATGAGACGCATCAAGGGATCACGAGGACCACAGGACTTATCAAAGAACTCTACTGGTGGCCTCAAGTATCTCTCCACATCAAACAATACGTCCAACATTGCACCATATGTCAGTCTACGGACAAACCAGCAAAGACATTCCGAGCACCTTTACAGCCAGTCGATTTTCCATCTCGTTCTTGGACGAAGTTAGGTATGGACATCGTTGGTCCGTTCGAACGCGCTCCGCGCAACGAACGTTTTTTCATCACCCTTGTGGACTACCACAGCAAATGGCCAGAGGTCATGAGCGTCCACAACGTCACGACTGCGTCTATGGTAGACTTCCTGAAGCTTGTCTTTGCACGAGAGGGGTTGCCGGAAGAAATCGTCACCGACAACGGCCCCCAGTTCATCTCCAGGGAATTTACAGAGTTCCTCAAGAATCAAGGTATTCGTCATCTCAGGTCATCCCTGTACCACCCCCAAGCGAATGGGCAGGTGGAACGTTTCAACCGTGTCTTGAAGTCCACCATACAGTTGGCTGTCGTCCAGCAACGCAACCTCAGAGAAGCAGTCACGGAGTACTTAGGAGTGTACCGTGCCACTCGCCATGCTGCAACGGGAGAAACTCCCGCGTTCCTGCTTCATGGCAGGAACCATCGCAATCGTCTTCATCTTTCGGGGCGTCCAGTCCCCGACCCTCAAATTCCAAGGTCCACAGTCCAACAAAGACTTCCACAAACAATCAAGAAATATCAAGAACGCATGAAGATGTACTCAGACAGAAGGCGTGCTGTCAAGCGGCCTACATTCATTCCTGGACAGACCGTCAAGGTCAACAAACCTCGTCACTGAGGAAAGTTAGAGATGAAGTATGCTTCTCCTCAGAAGATCCAAGATCAAGTGGGTCCAGCTACATACCGGCTGGACGATGGATCCACGTGGCATGCGTCCAAGTTGACGCATACAACTCTTCAACCTTCATCAACCAGAGCATCTTGGTTCCGGGAAGATTTGTACCCCCCGGACCCCCCTTTTTTCCCTGCAGTTGTTCTGCCCACAGTCCCGCCGGCTCCCCCAGAGCCGCCTGTTCCTGTCCTTGGTCCGGCTAGCCCGGACACCACCAATCCAGATCCTGCGGGTCAACGTCCTGACCCTGGCCTGAGTCCTGAGGCCCCCCCTTCCCCTCCTGAGGGTCCTGTTCCAGCTAGGAGTCCCCCTCCCGTTCCCGAGGGTCCTGCTGAGGTGCAACCGGTGCCTGAGGAGATTGCTCAGCCCCCTGAGCACTACCAGTCTCCTGGGATGTCCCCAGATAGCAGCTGGTCAGCTGCCAGTTGGTCGCCCAGTCGTACAGAAACGGCTACTGAAGGTGGTGCAGTTTCCGACACCTCCTTTGACGGTGCCCCAGAACCGGTACCAGCGCCGTCCCCTGTGAGAGTGCCGTCGGCATCAGGCGGCCAGCCGACCTTCCGGTCGGATCCTCCAGAGACCCAGGGTCGAGGTCCCGACACCTCCACCCCCCGTCAGGACAGTCGCCCACATCGAGCCCGGCGGCTGCCCGAACGTCTCAAAGACTACTTTGTGAACCTTTACGACAGCAGTTCAAGTCTCGGAGAGATCCAAGACATATGAGTTTAGTGCACACATCAACTATTGAACATTCTTCTAGTCAACCCCAGTGAATAATTTTTCTTTTTGTGTGTGTAGTGACAACGGACATTTTAGGAAACCTTAACTATTTTCAATGCTACATGCCCATGAACATTTGAACGTGAAGTCTTCGTCTTCTCTGCCACGTGCAGTAAGAAGTGTAACTGGCTACTTGCCTATTTTTTTTTATTAGGTTTTACTTGCCCAGTGTCTTTTGCTCAATTTTTATTTTATCCTGCCTTAAGGTTTTAGCCTTATGAGACAGTGTATTTTCTTTTCCTAAGAGAGGGAAGGATAGGTGTTTATTTTTTTTTAAGGAAAGGAAAGTGTAGTAGTTCAATTTTTTCATTTAGTTTCGCTCGCCACACTAACCAGGTGGCGCCACGAACTGTCACTGCATATCTCTGTAGCCAGGCGGCGCTACACTTCATCCATTGGGCCGTGCGCCCAGGTGGATCTCCCCCGGGGCGGTTGGCCCCCGGGTTGTTTCCCTCTAAATAAACGAGTACGTGTTCTGGCCTCGGCCGATGTAGACGTCCCTTCCTTCCGGGTTGTTCCCGCCTCGGACCCGCCGGTGCTCGCCGCCCCACCTCGGCATGTGGGACAACATCTTTCAGCAGGCCGCCTCGGCGCTGCTTCTTTTCCTTTCTTTTTTTTTATTTATTGGGCTCTCCGAATCACAACAAGTACCTCACGCGTTCATTATCTATAAACATTCCATCCAACATTCTTGCGTGGCTCAGCGATTACCTATCTCATAGAAAGCAATCTGTTTTAATCAGCGGCAAAAGCTCGGGTAATGGGGTTACGTCCGGAGTACCACAGGGGTCTGTATTGGGACCACTTTTATTTTTAATTTTTATCAATGATATCACTAACTCCATACAATCTAAAATACGGCTATATGCTGATGACTGCATACTTTATTCTGAAATTCATAACACATCCAATTGCTTGACTTTGCAGAAAGATATCTGTCGTATCTCCGCCTGGTGTGAAAAATGGGGAATGATTTTGAACGTAACCAAGTGTAATCATGTATGTTTCACGCGCAAGAGACAGCCTGTCACCTTCAAATACGTTATCAGCGAAATTTCTTTACCAACTGTTTCTGAATTTAAATACCTCGGTGTCTATTTTACAGAAAACCTTTCGTGGGCCAAACAAGTGGACTACACATCCACAAAAGCGACCAGAATGCTGAACTTTATTAGACGTAACTTTAAAGATCGTCCCAAGTTTACCAAACGAACGCTGTATCTAACCTATATTAGACCAATTTTAGAGTATGCCTGTGTCTCCTGGGACCCCCACCAGGCCTACCATGTCAACCAGCTAGAGGCCGTTCAAAATAAAGCAGCTTGTTTTATATTGGGTAATTATAACTTTGGATCAAGTGTGACTCAACTAAAAATAGAACTTGATTTAATTCCATTATTCCAGAGAAGGCGGTCTATGCGGCTAAAATTTTACTACAGCATTTTTCATAGTTATTTCGGTGTTGACAAATCCAAGTACATGCTGCCTGCCCACTACTCATCAGGAAGGCGTGATCACTCCAAAAAAGTGCGAGAGAATAAATGTAGAACGGATGTGTTTAAATACTCCTTCTTTCCAGGCACAACGAGCACCTGGAATTTGCTGCCAGAGGAAATAATTTCTACAACTTCTGCCACTTCTTTCTTTAACCATGTGTTAAGTGATGCTTCATAAACCTAAAAACAATAGATATTATTATCTCATGTTCGGCCTCGCGCTTTTTGTACTTTTTTGTACTTTTTTTTTACTTTTTGTATCTCTGTACTTTTTCTCAAATGTATGTGTACCCCTCCCTCGCAATAATAACTTTGTAAGGCGATGCGAGGTATTCTGAATAAATATAGCATAGTAAACATAGCCTAACAAAGGCCACGTACCTAAAATGTAAGTCTGCTACTTTTTTTCTTGTCCTCGACTTTTCGCATGCTCTCTTTAAGACACTTGCATTTCTTATGCTCATCTTTGCATGCAGGCAGTCCCTCGCCCTTGAGTCCTCCTCAAACAGGCGTCATGTTATATATTTTTATCAACTCAATCAGACTTCAAGTGTTTCATATGGAAATGTAATTTTTTTTCTAGGTTGACATTCGTCGCAATATTATCTTTCCCAACAAGAAGTGGGAGGATTTGCATGGGCAAGTGGTGGACAGTCTGTTTGCTAAAGAGCCGGCCGTCTCAATCCGGGGCTTGGACGTTTTGAAGAGGAAGAGCCCAACAGGGCGATTGTCAAACAAGGCAGAGGCCCTGGGGCACACAGAGGCCTTCCCTCCATTAACACTAAAGAAGGTGGTGGTACTGCGCAGTAAGATTCATACTTATGATTTATGAGCACTTTAAAGAATCCATTTTCCCAGCAAGCCTATGCTATCAGTACGATACAATTTTCTGCGAAGGTGCCCATAGCTGGTGTATTTTCTTCTATAAAAATCGAAAGTATAAACTCACCCGAGAAAAAAAAAAAAGTGCTCTTTTCTTACGCACGGCATCCGTCTGCTAACGATTGGAGCGAGATGCAGCAGAGAGCGGTCGCAATCCAGAACGGGTATCTACCCCTACAAACAGGCAGATTTAGCATAGCCTGGACTAGCTGGGCTGTTGATTCGCTTGGCATTCCTTCAATGTGAATCTTTCTTTTTGGGCTTCATTAGCCCCCTTACTGACGATTATATCCCTATGGAACAAGCTGTCCAAAGCACGAAACTGATTTGCAAGTTCCTCAGCGAAAAATGCACTGAATTGAGAAGATAACGGAGCATTTTAATGAATCTTGGAAACCAATGAGCAGGTTGTGAATATTGATTGAGGATATTTTGGTGTTTTGTACTTAGTATGTGAATCTATATTTTATTAACATTCCAGAAGGACAAATTGGTATTTTTTGGTTTATAAAGAGATGGTACCATTGTAAAAATAGGAGTGTGATATCCAGTATTTTAGTAAACCAGTGCTGAATAAAGCCTTGCCTTTGCAGCATAGTGGTGAATATGATATAGTTTTTTGTTTCTGAACTTGTGGCACTGAACCCAAAGAGAAATCCAAAGTATAGGAGTTCCGCGTTCTTACCTACATTATGATTACAAGAAGATAGCTAGGTCGTTGTCGTGCAGCGTCTGCCACTACATCTTTGTGTGTTTCTTATCTTGTCTTCCTGCAACAGCTCATTAGAATATGTTCAGATTTAATGTTTTATAATCTACGACTAAAGTAGAATCGTTTCTTCAGTGTATAACGTTCAAAAAAATTTGCTTTCATCCTACGTTGAAATCTTGTTTTGGGCCTGCCATGCTGCTTTTTTCTGACTCGAGAGGTTTGTGAACACCTATACTGCATTTCATACTTGGTATACAACGCAGTGAAGGCTACTGGCACGAGCACTTCGCTTCATCATGCACTTCTTTTGCGCGCACCTTTGCACTAGATGAAGCCACGAGCTCGCGCCAGTAGCCTTGACAGTGTTGCACACTAAGAATGAAACGGAGTATAAAGGATCCAATTTCTGATGGGCTGATGGGTCTAAAGGGTTTGCATTAAAGGGTTGATGGGTCTAAAGAGCAGACGTATCTAAAGGGTTGGAAGTGCTAAGAGGGTCCCATACCACAGCAAGACTGATGGATAATTTTCAATAAGGAAACCATACGTTTTGCAATCTACAGCTTTCCTTGCTAATCGTTGTCCCATCGTTTTCTGAGCTCAGATGCAGACCACTAAGGGCCCTTGCATTTGCATGCAACGGCACCCGATCACGTTACAATTGCTTACAACAGCTTACTATGAAATAATACATTTACTTAGGCTTAGGAGAATTAAAAGCCAAAGCAGAAATGTAGATACTTTGCAAGTTCCTACAACACATTGCACAGCCCTCAGCTGCCATAACAACACAATGTATTGTCACGAGTGGCTAGGTGACGAAACAAAGAATAACTGAGTAAACAAAACGTTGTGCCTACTTAGCCAGCTGCGCACGCAGCAGTGTCATATCGTTTTAAGCGATTGTAATGCAGTCCGATGCGACTGTCTGAACTAGCCTTGAGGATCTGCCACAGCAAGCCACTGTGCTTGTGATCTGCTCGAGATGATGTGCAGCAGGTAATCAAATCAAACGTGGTGGGACACTACAACTATGAACACTGCCCTTACAGTGCAGTGATATCAAAAACCTAGCCTGGAACTTGGAAGATGTAGATAGTGATGTAAGTAATCTTTTCATACTGCACCATTTGTTTCTCAACAAGCGAGATAATTGTCAAGACCATATGCTAACCACCTAGCTTGACCTATGGGTAGTGTGCAGCAAGCTGGGGGCACCACATTGTGGCTCAAGTGTGTCGCAGGAAAGGCAGCGGACAGCGAGAGCATTGCATATGTACCAAGGAAAACTTTGAAACGTATCACGTGAAACATCCCATTGTTAAATGTGTGAATAATAACAAACACCGCCTACTAGGAAAGAAAGTGTCTGATTTATCAGTGCAGTCACACTTTGAAGACAAGCGAGAGGGCAGAAAATACTGTTTCCTATTCCAACAAAGGCTAGATTTTGTCGTAGTTTTTAAGCAATGTCAACTTTGCCGAGCACCACGGTACACAAAATTTTGAAGGTACTGTTGGTGTTAACTAGAGATGAAGATTAAAAACGCAAAACCTATGTATAAACTAGAAAAACAATAAAAAGAGCAGTGATCACTTGTTTCCCACTAAGTCTAGCCACTCTTTCAGATCATGAAGAGTAGTCTGATAAAATAAGGGTCTCATTTCCACAACACCGCCCACCAACTAAAAGCAGTGGCTGCACACTTCGACACAGACGTTGCGCTCTTGTTGGGCACGATGCGCCACCTGGTAAATTTCCCCCCTCATCCCAAGATCAGCTGCGCAAAGAAGCACGCGGCCCCCTTTGTTCCCTGTGCGGCCGGACGGGCGTATTCTGTGCCCTTCTGGTGTGGCGCAGAGTACATCGGGCAGACAGGCCGCTGCCTCAACGACCGCCTGCGCAAACACGAAAGAGAAGCAACAAAAAACGAAGGGGATTCCCAGCACCCCATGGTCCATCACGTCAAGGTTTGCACCCCCTGTGCCCCCGAGTTCTCGTCCGCGCATGTTCTGGGGGCCAAAAAGAACCGCTACGGAAACGAGGTCTTGGAAGCATCCGCCATAAAAGAAGCGCCGAGGAGCTTTTCGTCGGCCTCCCTGTAGCTGTCGCAGAGGGAGTTGACCTTCCTGGGACCAGAATTGGCGACCTTGGGCGCGGCGGGCGAGTGGGCATTGCTCTTGAGAGAAAAATCGAGATGCCGCCTACCTTCTTCCTCTCTTTCCCCGCTGCCTCTGCGTTTTACTTTCCCCACTGCTCCCTCTCCTGTCTTTCTTAACGGGGCCTTCCCTTGGACCCCTCCTTTTCTTTGCCCCCCCCCTCCTTCTAACTTTTTCCCTCTCCTCTGGTGAGCTTCCCAAGGCGATGCGTGACGGGATTAAATCATTTAAGTGTTGAAAGTTGAAAGATGTGTTGTACTGTTTCCTGTCTTTATGTATAAAACTCTTTCTAAAGTTACAAAAACACCTTCAATGTCGATTTTACAGAAATAGATGTTATAGCAACTTCTCAGCTTGAATTCACGGTACCTGGTACACACCAATGTTGCGTGCGTGTCAAACAGTTGAACGTGTGCACATGACGTGACAATTACTCGCTCACCTTGTGCTGCGCTTCCATTGGTTAGAGTAGAGGAGCAAACAGCTGCATAAAGGAAAGATCGCGTCGTATCATGCGAGTTCTCTCAGTTTCAGCATGAGCGAATGATGAGGACAGGCCTAGTTCGGACACCTCCTGAAGAGAGAGAACACAAGGCTTGCTATGTCGAGGAAAAGCTTCAATGATTGATGAAACCTATTAACTTATGCCTGATGTCGACACGCAATATCGAAAAATAAATTACACCTTGTAAGTCAGACACACTGCTTTTGCTAAAAAGGGACGTAATCCCAAACTAAAAAATATTGACCGGAGTTGCCGTTTAAAAGACCACAAAACACCCCAAACATTTTTTTTTAATTTTTTGCCAGAGATTTATTAAAGTGTCGGAAGACTACCCAATCAATATTTTGCTACAGCGTCGCATATATTTTTAATAAAGTAAAAGAACACAACCACTCGAGGCTGGACTGAGAAGGAAGAAGAAATGTAAAAGAGGAGAGAGTTGCTGAAAGTCACGTACCACGCCCAATCGCATTTTTTGTCCTTTTTGCGCACGTTGCACAAATTGCGCACGTTGCACAAAGCATGCAAGAGTCACGCACTTCGTGCTTGATGCCCTTGAAAACGAACTGAGGCTTCACGTGCAAGAGAAGCCTGCTAAAGGGCTCCAGGGGTCTTGTGACGATATCCAAACCAAAGCTCGAGAGTTGGCCCAAGGAGATGGAATCGGCCGGTAAACATTTAATGCGAGTAGGGGGTGGGTGCGGTAGTTTATCCAACGCGACGGACTCCCTCTTCGTCGTAGAACTACCATCTGCCAGCGACTCCCAGCCGACTACGAGGAGCGACTGGTGGAATTCCAGCGGTATGTCATCAAGCTGAGGCATGAGAAAGACTACCTTCTCGGCCAGCTCGGGAATGCTGATCAGACACCGGTCTACTTTCATGAGCCAAGCCGCGCCATGGTGACAAAGAAAGGAGCCAAAGATGTCCGCCTTTTGACGACCGGACACGAGCATACCTGATTTACTGTGATGCTCTGCCGCACAGCCGATGGACAGAAGCTTCCGCCATATATCGTGTTCCACTGGAAGACAAACCAAAAGAAGTCTTCCCGAAGAAGGTAATCATCTGGGCGAACAAGAAGGGTTTAATGAACAAAGAAATGATTAAGGAGTGGTTCAAAATTGTATGAATAAAGCGCCCGAAAGCAGACCTGAATCTTTCCAACATGCTGGTCCTGGACACGTTCAGGGGCCACATTTGCCCGGGGGTGAATAAGGCCATCCAGGAGGCGGGCACTAACCTGATCGTCATTCCTGGTGGCATGACATCTCAACTCCAACCCTTGGAAGTCACCATAAACAAACCGTTCAAGGTCCGCGTCGCAGTGCTCTACAAAGAGTGGCTGGCGAGGGACGACGCAGCCATGACTCCAACGGGGCACCAGAAGAAGGCTCCATGTAGTGAAGGCACACCTTGGATCAAAGACGCGTGGGAGGACCTGCCAGCAACCATCATTCAGATCGCCTTCAAAATATGTTGCATATCGAATGCACTCAATGGCACCTAAGGCAATATCATCTGAGGTGCTGAGGACTCCTACGAAACATCCGACGATGATGACTTGTGTGGAAGTTCGGACGATGGTGGAGCTTGTGGCAGTGAGCAGTCAGGTCTAGCCGAGCACGCAATTAATTAAGATGGGTTTTATTTAAATATTCTGTCCTATTTTTAAAAATGCAAATCGACTTATATTTGATTTTTTTTTGTTTTTTATTGTTGGGTTCAATAAATAGGAGTATCTGTTTTCGTGGTCGACCTATTTTCGGGTAAATACAATATGTACGGTCCATATTTGCGGGGGCGCTCGCCCGCTCAAGCGGGAGGGGGGCGTGAAAGCACCACAAATCCCGCTATAAGAGTCAGGCCAACTCTGCCCAGCGGCAGTCGTCGCTGGGAACCCGAAAGGTAATAAACGCTTGTCTTGTTGAACTGGATTTCGGGTGTTGTACCTTCCTGCGGGCAGCAGCAAGGCCAAACCGCTGCATCTGGCGCCCAACGTGGGGCCCGAACCCACGACCCTGAGATTAAGAGTCTCGTGCTCTACCGACTGAGCTAGCCGGGCACACTATGCCCCAGATGAAAGGACCCTGCTCTGCGAAGTCTGCGGGGGTACCAGAAATTCACTGGCCCACACATCGGGCCGGCCTGCTCCACCGCGAGCGCGCACCAGCCACCCACGTGCCGCAGGACGCGGACCTGGACATGGCACTGAACTTACTCCGCCGACTGCGCCCGCACCTCCTCCGAGAGTCGGACGACGTCATTTTTGAAGACGACGACGCCTTGTACACGGACACCCAGAGGGGAGGAAAGTGTGGGGGCGCTCGCATGCTCAAGCGGGAGGGCGGCGTGAAAGCACCGCACATCCCACTTTAAGAGAGAAAAAGACAAAGAAGCTCGAAGGACAGAGGCGTGTTCTTTCCGAGCTCCAGCTTTAAACATTTTATTCTTCTGCTCCTCGACTCCGAGGGCCACGAAGCTCGCCACACAGGTACGCAAACATCTTCCATACCCTGGTCAACCTAATCCTAGACCCACGGCTCGTCTCCATCACCGAGTGAGCAAAAACAGGCCGCCCCTGTGGGGCGGGCCTCACTAAGCCTAACACCGGCGCCGCGGTTCCGGCCGCCTACCACCTCACCGCCATGCTTGTCGACACATTGTCGGAAAACTCGCCCGTCCAGCCCGCTGGGGCGGTACCTCTCTCATGCCAATTTACCTCACCCGCGCCCAAGCAACCCAGAAGCACAACAATTATAATGAAACTCGCAAACCACGTAAACATCACCACCCTTCGCTTCACGTCCCTCTGCGCCGCCATTCTGGACGGAGCGAGACTGACTAAACTCGAACAAGAAGACACCTACATTAGGCTCCGCGCACCGCAAAATCTCTTGGCTATTGATACGTTTCGCCCAACGGCCCACCAGAAACTTCTCCAACTCACGAACGTCACCATCGACGGTGAGTCACATGAAACCAACTCCTACGTAGCAAACGATCCTCTGAATGCCCGTGGGGTAATACATGGTATTACCGCCGAAATCACTGACGAATACCTCTCGCAGCACGTTCGTGTTGAGAACGCCAAACTGCTCGGAATCCGCCGCCTCGGCCGCACGAACACCATTCTCCTCACCGTTGAAGGGCCACGCCTTCCCCGTTACGCATTCATTCGCTGTGGAGCCTACCCGATCTATCCTCAACGAGCGAGAAGTAAACAATGTACGTTGTGCCACGGCATTGGTCACCGCGCCGACGTGTGCCCCAACAAGACCTCCTTCACAAGATGTCCCATCTGCAGCAAGGTCTTCCCCTATAACCACGACCCCTTGAACACACCACATGACTGCGACCCGCACTGCTTCAACTGCAACGGGGAACACCCGCTGTCCTCCTCTGCGTGCCCGGCTAGGGCGAAGGCGGACGAGGATGCTCAGAAGTGGCAACGCATTCACAAAAGACACCGCTTTCGAGCGGTCGCCCCACCATCACAGGATTTGCAGAGCTGGCCAGCCCTGCCTACCACAAACCGCTTTGACATCCTCCAGGCACCGCGGAGCCAAAGTCGCAGCCTGAGTCGCCCACCGCACGACACCAAGACCGAACCACCGCACGACACCGCACGACACCGGGACCGAACACCAAAGCCGGACAAGCAGAAGGACTCCAACACTCCCAAGGCCGACCGAACGTCGCGACCCTCGAAGACATCAACCCCAACATCACTGGCACAACAAGGAAACCACGCAGCTTCTGCCCCTCTCCCTCCTCAAGCCCGTAGCCCCACATTTCACCCAACTTATTCCCAAGCCCTCCTACCACCAACTCCGTCTCCCCCCTCCCAATGCGACATCATCGAAATGATCCAACAAGCCCTCGCCCCCATTATGCAAGCCGTCCAACGACTAGCCGACCGCATTGACAAACTCGAACAATACCTCACCACCCTAGAGGAGCACCCCCGGAAACGTGCTGCCCACCACCAAATAAACGCCATGGAAGAAGCCCCGGAGGCCCAAAATGCCTGACGCCCTTCATCACCCTACACCAACCCAAACTTCCCTCGTCATATGGCAATGGAACTGTCGCAGCCTCAAACGCAAAAAGAACACCCTCCTGCAGTATATGCTTCACGCAGGGACGCAGCCGGATATCATTGCCCTCCAAGAGACCTACGGCAACTTTCCCCTTCCCGGCTACGACAGTTTTATACAACCCAGCATCGTCCCTAGACACAAAGGACACCAAACACCCCCTCCCCCCCAAGCGATGACGGTCACATACGTGCGCAAACAAATTCCAACCATCCAGGATGATTCCGGGCCCCTCAACTCCCCCACCAAGGAGCACGTAATCACCCACTCCACTTACCACGGACAAAAGGTCTCCATCATCAATGCCTACTGGACCCCACGTGGTCACGACTCCCCCCTCCCACCTCTCCAGACCCCTGTTGTAGCAGCCAAGGCACCATCGACTCTCCTCCTCCTGGGAGACTTCAACTGTCCGCACCCCAATTGGGGATACGACAGGACCTCCGCACTCGGCAGGAAACTGGACGCTTTCGCAGGCCTTCACCACCTTACTCTCCTGAACGATACGTCCACTCCGACACGCCAGGGCACAGCCCGAGAAAACGATACAACCCCAGACCTTACATGGATACGCAGCGACATGAGTGCAAGTTGGGATAACACTGACGAGAACCTAGGTAGTGACCACCATATCATACAGATCACCCTAACTCCCAAACACGGCACCCGGCAACGGCACTCACGAAGCCCCATATCGCAAATTGTAGACTGGCCGAAAGCCAGAAAGGCGATTGAAGACCTTCCCGCGTCTAACCCTGATCCAACAGCATGGTGCGCCAACATCATGAACACCGTGGCGAAATACACGCGCCATGTTAAGCGCACTGAAGAGCACCCTTATATTGACACCCACCTCCTCAACATTTGGAGCAAACGCCGCAGAGTCGTTAAGGCTTGGAAGAAGAACAAATCCAGCACCACCCTCCAAGAGAAGATCGCATGGCTTACCTACGAAGCTCAGGAGTATGCAGACCAACTAGCCACGGACACATGGCTCAAGACATGCGATAATATGAATGATCACCTCCACACTCCTAGAGTGTGGCAGATCATGCGCACCCTGCTCGGCCAGAACCGACCCCGTAACACTTTACAGAAACTGCAACTGGCATTAGACGCGTCGTCATCGGAACTCACCAACCAAATCAGAGATGTTTTCTATCCGCACTTTCCACAAAGCATTCAGAACCTTTACTATCCTCAATCACCACCCGAGCCTGAGGCAGAGGGTATCAATTCGGACTTCACGTTCGAGGAGCTCTTTACAGCCCTTCGTTCTTTTACGCGTACCACGTCTCCTGGACCTGACAAAATCACGTACGGAATCCTCCGAAATCTTCCTGACATAAAGCTACTTGAACTCCTAGAGATTCTTAATGAGGTATGGCGCTCTGGAAACATCCCTGCGTCGTGGAAAACTGCCAACGTCCTAGTCATCCCGAAACCTGGTAAACCCCCAACCACCATCAATAATCTCCGCCCCATCTCCATGACCTCCTGTTTGGGAAAACTATTGGAGAAGATGGCGCTTACTCGGCTGGAGTGGCACCTCGACGCTCACAACCACCTTTCTCCCACCATGGTCGGATTCCGCTCCCATGTTTGCACTCAGGACGTCGCCCGCCGCATCCATGAAGATATATACGCGTACAAAAGCACAGCACAACTCCGTACAATCGCCGGAGTGGACATTAAAAAGGCCTTTGATGGGGTAGACCACTCGGCAATTCTACACAACCTCGCAGACACTCGCCCCGGTGCAAGACTTTTTAATTACATTAAGAACTTCCTTACGGATCGAACAATTAGAATCA